>NW_028253053.1:10000-612500 GCF_964263255.1 Lissotriton vulgaris
TCTCTCAGTCTCAGTCTCAGTCTCTCAGTCTCAGTCTCAGTCTCAGTCTCTCAGTCTCAGTCTCAGTCTCAGTCTCAGTCTCAGTCTCAGTCTCAGTCTCAGTCTCTCAGTCTCTCAGTCTCAGTCTCTCAGTCTCAGTCTCTCAGTCTCAGTCTCTCAGTCTCAGTCTCTCAGTCTCAGTCTCTCAGTCTCAGTCTCTCAGTCTCTCAGTCTCTCAGTCTCAGTCTCTCAGTCTCAGTCTCTCAGTCTCAGTCTCTCAGTCTCAGTCTCTCAGTCTCAGTCTCTCAGTCTCAGTCTCTCTCAGTCTCAGTCTCTCTCAGTCTCAGTCTCTCTCAGTCTCAGTCTCTCTCAGTCTCAGTCTCTCTCAGTCTCAGTCTCTCTCAGTCTCAGTCTCTCTCAGTCTCTCTCAGTCTCAGTCTCTCTCAGTCTCAGTCTCTCAGTCTCAGTCTCTCAGTCTCAGTCTCTCAGTCTCAGTCTCTCAGTCTCAGTCTCTCAGTCTCAGTCTCTCAGTCTCTCAGTCTCAGTCTCTCAGTCTCAGTCTCTCAGTCTCAGTCTCTCAGTCTCAGTCTCTCAGTCTCAGTCTCTCAGTCTCAGTCTCTCAGTCTCAGTCTCAGTCTCTCAGTCTCAGTCTCAGTCTCTCAGTCTCTCAGTCTCAGTCTCTCTCAGTCTCTCTCAGTCTCAGTCTCTCTCAGTCTCAGTCTCTCAGTCTCTCTCAGTCTCAGTCTCAGTCTCTCAGTCTCAGTCTCTCAGTCTCAGTCTCTCAGTCTCAGTCTCAGTCTCTCAGTCTCAGTCTCAGTCTCTCAGTCTCAGTCTCAGTCTCTCAGTCTCAGTCTCAGTCTCAGTCTCAGTCTCTCAGTCTCAGTCTCTCTCAGTCTCAGTCTCAGTCTCTCTCAGTCTCAGTCTCTCTCAGTCTCAGTCTCTCTCAGTCTCAGTCTCTCTCAGTCTCAGTCTCTCTCAGTCTCAGTCTCTCTCAGTCTCAGTCTCTCTCAGTCTCAGTCTCTCTCAGTCTCAGTCTCTCTCAGTCTCAGTCTCTCTCAGTCTCAGTCAGTCTCAGTCTCAGTCTCTCAGTCTCTCTCTCTCTCTCAGTCTCAGTCTCTCAGTCTCTCTCTCTCTCTCAGTCTCAGTCTCAGTCTCTCAGTCTCTCTCTCTCTCTCTCAGTCTCAGTCTCAGTCTCTCAGTCTCTCAGTCTCTCAGTCTCTCTTAGTCTCTCAGTCTCTCTCTCTCTCTCAGTCTCAGTCTCTCAGTCTCTCTCTCTCTCTCTCAGTCTCAGTCTCTCTCTCTCTCTCAGTCTCTCAGTCTCTCAGTCTCTCTCTCTCTCTCAGTCTCTCAGTCTCTCTCTCTCTCTCAGTCTCTCTCTCTCAGTCTCAGTCTCTCAGTCTCAGTCTCAGTCTCTCTCAGTCTCTCAGTCTCTCTCTCTCTCTCTCAGTCAGTCTCTCAATCTCAGTCTCTCAGTCTGTCTCAGTCTCTCAGTCTCTCTCTCAGTCTCAGTCTCTCAGTCTCAGTCTCTCTCAGTCTCAGTCTCTCTCAGTCTCAGTCTCTCTCAGTCTCAGTCTCTCTCAGTCTCAGTCTCTCAGTCTCAGTCTCTCAGTCTCAGTCTCTCAGTCTCAGTCTCTCAGTCTCAGTCTCTCAGTCTCAGTCTCTCAGTCTCAGTCTCTCAGTCTCAGTCTCTCAGTCTGTCTCAGTCTCTCAGTCTCAGTCTCTCTCAGTCTCAGTCTCTCTCAGTCTCAGTCTCTCTCAGTCTCTCAGTCTCTCAGTCTCAGTCTCTCAGTCTCTCAGTCTCAGTCTCTCAGTCTCTCAGTCTCAGTCTCTCAGTCTCAGTCTCTCAGTCTCAGTCTCTCAGTCTCTCAGTCTCTCAGTCTCTCTCTCAGTCTCAGTCTCTCAGTCTCAGTCTCTCAGTCTCAGTCTCTCAGTCTCAGTCTCTCAGTCTCAGTCTCTCAGTCTCAGTCTCTCAGTCTCTCAGTCTCAGTCTCTCAGTCTCAGTCTCTCAGTCTCAGTCTCTCAGTCTCAGTCTCTCAGTCTCAGTCTCTCAGTCTCAGTCTCAGTCTCAGTCTCAGTCTCAGTCTCAGTCTCAGTCTCAGTCTCAGTCTCAGTCTCTCTCAGTCTCAGTCTCTCTCAGTCTCAGTCTCTCTCAGTCTCAGTCTCTCTCAGTCTCAGTCTCTCAGTCTCTCTCAGTCTCTCAGTCTCTCTCTCTCTCAGTCTCTCTCTCTCTCTCAGTCTCAGTCTCTCTCTCTCTCTGTCTCAGTCTCTCAGTCTCTCTCTCTCTCTCTCAGTCTCTCAGTCTCTCTCTCTCTCTCAGTCTCTCAGTCTCTCTCTCTCAGTCTCAGTCTCAGTCTCAGTCTCTCTCAGTCTCAGTCTCTCAGTCTCTCTCTCTCTCTCTCTCTCTCTCAGTCTCAGTCTCTCAGTCTCTCAGTCTGTCTCAGTCTCTCAGTCTCTCTCTCAGTCTCAGTCTCAGTCTCTCAGTCTCTCTCTCAGTCTCAGTCTCTCAGTCTCTCTCAGTCTCTCAGTCTGTCTCAGTCTCTCTCTCTCTCTCTCTCAGTCTCAGTCTCTCAGTCTCTCTCTCTCTCTCTCTCAGTCTCAGTCTCTCAGTCTCTCTCTCAGTCTCAGTCTCTCAGTCTCTCTCTGTCTCTCTCTCAGTCTCAGTCTCTCAGTCTCAGTCTCTCAGTCTCAGTCTCAGTCTCTCAGTCTCAGTCTCTCTCAGTCTCAGTCTCTCTCAGTCTCAGTCTCTCTCAGTCTCAGTCTCTCTCAGTCTCAGTCTCTCAGTCTCTCTCTCTCAGTCTCAGTCTCTCAGTCTCTCTCTCAGTCTCAGTCTCAGTCTCTCAGTCTCTCAGTCTCTCTCTCTCTCTCTCTCAGTCTCAGTCTCTCAGTCTCAGTCTCTCTCTCTCTCCCAGTCTCAGTCTCTCAGTCTCAGTCTCAGTCTCTCTCTCTCAGTCTCAGTCTCTCAGTCTCAGTCTCAGTCTCTCAGTCTCAGTCTCTCTCTCAGTCTCAGTCTCTCAGTCTCTCTCTCTCTCAGTCTCAGTCTCTCAGTCTCTCTCTCTCTCTCAGTCTCTCAGTCTCTCTCTCTCTCTCAGTCTCAGTCTCTCTCAGTCTCTCAGTCTCTCTCTCTCAGTCTCAGTCTCTCCCAGTCTCAGTCTCTCTCAGTCTCTCAGTCTCAGTCTCTCAGTCTCTCAGTCTCTCTCTCTCTCTCTCTCAGTCTCTCAGTCTCTCAGTCTCTCAGTCTCTCTCTCTCTCTCTCTCAGTCTCTCAGTCTCTCTCTCTCTCTCTCTCTCTCTCTCTCTCTCTCAGTCTCAGTCTCTCAGTCTCTCAGTCTCAGTCTCTCAGTCTCAGTCTCTCAGTCTCAGTCTCTCAGTCTCAGTCTCTCAGTCTCAGTCTCTCAGTCTCAGTCTCTCAGTCTCAGTCTCTCAGTCTCAGTCTCTCAGTCTCAGTCTCAGTCTCTCAGTCTCAGTCTCAGTCTCAGTCTCTCAGTCTCAGTCTCTCAGTCTCAGTCTCTCAGTCTCAGTCTCTCAGTCTCTCAGTCTCAGTCTCTCAGTCTCAGTCTCTCTCTGTCTCAGTCTCTCTGTCTCAGTCTCTCTGTCTCAGTCTCTCTCAGTCTCAGTCTCTCTCAGTCTCAGTCTCTCTCAGTCTCAGTCTCTCTCAGTCTCAGTCTCTCTCAGTCTCAGTCTCTCTCAGTCTCAGTCTCTCTCAGTCTCAGTCTCTCTCAGTCTCAGTCTCTCTCAGTCTCAGTCTCTCTCAGTCTCACAGTCTCAGTCTCTAAGTCTCTCTCTCAGTCTCCGTCTCTCTCAGTCTCCGTCTCTCTCAGTCTCAGTCTCTCTCAGTCTCAGTCTCTCTCAGTCTCAGTCTCTCTCAGTCTCAGTCTCTCTCAGTCTCAGTCTTTCTCTCAGTCTCAGTCTTTCTCTCAGTCTCAGTCTCTCTCTCAGTCTGTCTCTCAGTCTGTCTCTCAGTCTGTCTCTCAGTCTGTCTCTCAGTCTGTCTCTCAGTCTGTCTCTCAGTCTGTCTCTCAGTCTGTCTCTCAGTCTGTCTCTCAGTCTGTCTCTCAGTCTGTCTCTCAGTCTGTCTCTCAGTCTGTCTGTCTCTCAGTCTGTCTGTCTGTCTCTCAGTCTGTCTGTCTGTCTCTCAGTCTGTCTGTCTGTCTCTCAGTCTGTCTGTCTCTCAGTCCGTCTGTCTCTCAGTCTGTCTGTCTCTCAGTCTGTCTGTGTCTCAGTCTGTCTGTGTCTCAGTCTGTCTGTCTCTCAGTCTGTCTGTCTCTCAGTCTGTCTGTCTCTCAGTCTGTCTGTCTCTCAGTCTGTCTGTCTCTCAGTCTGTCTCTCTCTCAGTCTGTCTCTCTCTCAGTCTGTCTCTCTCTCAGTCTGTCTCTCTCTCAGTCTGTCTCTCTCTCAGTCTGTCTCTCTCTCAGTCTGTCTCTCTCTCAGTCTGTCTCTCTCTCAGTCTGTCTCTCTCTCAGTCTCAGTCTCTCTCTCAGTCTCAGTCTCTCTCTCAGTCTCAGTCTCTCTCTCAGTCTCAGTCTCTCTCTCAGTCTCAGTCTCTCTCTCAGTCTCAGTCTCTCTCTCAGTCTCAGTCTCTCTCTCAGTCTCAGTCTCTCTCTCAGTCTCAGTCTCTCTCTCAGTCTCAGTCTCTCTCTCAGTCTCAGTCTCTCTCTCAGTCTCAGTCTCTCTCTCAGTCTCAGTCTCTCTCTCAGTCTCAGTCTTTCTCTCTGAGAGAGACTGAGACAGAGAGACAGACAGTCTCAGTCTCTCTCTCAGTCTCAGTCTCTCTCTCAGTCTCAGTCTTTCTCTCTGAGAGAGACTGAGACAGAGAGACAGACAGAGAGAGACAGAGAGAGAGAGAGACTGAGAGAGAGACTGAGACAGAGAGAGACAGAGAGAGAGAGACTGAGAGAGAGACTGAGAGAGAGACTGAGACAGAGAGAGAGACAGAGAGAGACAGAGAGAGTGAGACAGAGAGAGTGAGACAGAGAGAGTGAGACAGAGAGACTGCGACAGAGAGAGACTGAGACAGAGAGAGACTGAGACAGAGAGAGACTGAGACAGAGAGAGACTGAGACAGAGAGAGAGACTGAGACAGAGAGAGAGACTGAGACAGAGAGAGAGACTGAGACAGAGAGAGAGACTGAGACAGAGAGAGAGACTGAGACAGAGAGAGAGACTGAGACAGAGAGAGAGACTGAGACAGAGAGAGAGGCTGAGACAGAGAGACAGAGATAGACTGAGACAGTCTCTGTCTCTCTGAGACAGAGAGAGACTGAGAGAGAGACAGAGAGACAGAGAGAGACAGAGAGAGACAGAGAGAGACAGAGAGAGACAGAGAGAGACAGACAGTCTCTGTCTCTCTCTCAGTCTCTCTCTCAGTCTCTCTCAGTCTCAGTCTCTCTCTCAGTCTCTCTCTGTCGCAGTCTCTCTCTCTGTCTCTCTCTGTCGCAGTCTCTCTCTCTGTCTCTCTCTGTCGCAGTCTCTCTCTGTCGCAGTCTCTCTCTGTAGCAGTCTCTCTCTGTAGCAGTCTCTCTCTGTAGCAGTCTCTCTCTGTAGCAGTCTCTCTCTGTAGCAGTCTCTCTCTGTAGCAGTCTCTCTGTCTCTCTCTGTCTCAGTCTCTCTCACTCTCAGTCTCTGAGACAGAAACAGAGACTGAGAGAGAGACAGAGACTGAGACAGAGAGAGACAGAGAGAGACAGACTGAGACTGAGACTGAGCCGCGGGCTGACGAGCTCAGGAGCACTTGCTTGCTGAGAGTGGCACTATTCCTGAGAAAATTGCGGCAGCACGTCTGGCGACCTATGAACACTTTCCCTACTGATGAAAGAGGAATCTAGAAACATGTGTCTAGGGATACGCTTGAAGAGAACACTGGCACTGGCCAATGAACTACGAGAACTGTGTATTGAGCGAATAACACTGAACCACATCAACCATGATGCAAAGAGGTAATTCAGCTGTGACGTTTTAAGCAATGTGCTCCAACCCCCTTTGATGACTGTTGAAGGATTCGTGTGGATCCACCAGACCCATGCTCAAGTGAACATGGGGCAGCATGAGCAGTTCCACCAGGGAGGGACTGCCAGGCAGGAACAGGAGCCCAGTTCCAATAACACACCCTGCGATCCCCACTGTTCCGGCAGACAGCACCCAGCAGTACACTCCAGGGCAGCGTCGCAGGTGAGGAATAACTCCAAGCCTCTGGATGTAAGAGCCACCATTGCAGGGCCCGCCACTTCTCTGGTTCCTGCACCAGAGGGGTACGAGCAGTTCCGAGACTATCAGCTCCACACCGCTCCCGGTGAGGCCCTCAGCAGGGAGGAGGAGGGGTGTGAGAGAACATATGGGGAAGCAAAATCAGTTTCATCCAGGCAGTGCAGGAGGGGAGGGAGTGAGGCAAGTCCACCCCAAAAATGCTGCAGCGGTATACACCTCAGAAGGAAGAGTCACCATCATTGGCACAATCATAATTAGTTGTAGAAGGCTCCAACTTTTTCATTAGCTAAATCAAGAAACTAATTTACTTCATCCAGTAGATTTGTAATTTCATCTGAGAGATTGGAGGTCAAATGAGTTCTCATAGGAATATTTCCTGAAAAGAAAAAAACTATAATTTTCCCCATGATTTTATTAATATAAATGATGTGAACAAGTTCAGATTGAGGAATTCATTTTACTGGATAGGGGACGGGATTGTGAAGGGAATGCCGCAAGAGGGTTTTCAACTGGAGTACAGACATTTTGCTCCCTACTTTCACAATGAGGAGAATTTGGCGAGTATACATGTGCTGGATACCGTCCCAGCTGTCGCTTTGCATAGCTACATGCCACGAAGGAAGAATATTTAGAACAAATAATAAAGAAGAAGCATGCAATGCGATTCAGGTAAGAGCATCCAAGGTGTTGATATGTACTTGTAACTATGTTCTGAAACTATGTTCTTCCTCATGTAAAGCGCTCTGATACCTTAGGGTCTAGCCAGAACTATATAAAACTTTTCAAATAAATAAATAAATACTCAGCATAAAGAAAATGCTTATAAACAGCTGACATGTTGGTACTGGACGCCAGTGAGGCAATTTTATTTTTGGAGCATTCTATCTATGCTGGTAGCACTGTCAATCTCTGGGCACAATGGTGAGCATTTGGCAGACATGTACCCATATACAGCCCTATAGGTCCTGCTACTTAGACTTATAAAAGATATAACAGGACACCCTCTCTCTCGATCACCTTGTCATGTCGGGACGCTAATGTAAGGGTAGCATTTACCTCCTGCATATTGCTATGGGGAGACATTTCATGCAGGCAGTGGCACAGTTTCTGAAACGGGAATTTCTGACTCCCTATTGGGTTTTGGAGCTAGAAAATCTGGTATATTTTTTCAATAGATAAACTAATAGCCGGATAATATGACCTGCTCAAGAAGATTCAGAAGCCATTTCAGACTTGTGAGGAGCCAATGAGGTGAAGGATGGCACAACAAGTCCTGGATCTGCAAAGCAGAGCTGCATTACACAGAATGAGAGGTCTGTCTTCTGAGAGTGGATAGTCTGTCTAGGGAGTTGAAGAATGATGTGTTGTCATAAACCTCTCCTCAACTACTCCATTAAGTGAGGTATAGCTCCTATGAGGTTGGGAAATTGTATTGCATAACAATGTGGTTGCCTACTTATTTTATTTTATAGAAGTGCAGTACTGCATTGTTCTACTAACCTTGCTATGTGAAAAGAACCTACACGCGTCAGCATTAATGAACTCTCAGGACTTGTTTTATGTTGCATCAAGTTACAATGTAAACTTGCAAAATAAATTGGTGAAAAGAGAAGATATATAGAAATTCAAAAGCCAGCTAAAAGTGTGTCACTGGAAAGCATCTGTTTAAAAACCTATGAAAACCCAGCAACCAAACACACTCTGACCAAGAGAATAACAGAGGTAATAATATGCTGGGAATAACGCAAATGGACACAACAAGCATTTGCAATGCAATAGGTCTCGCATTTACACCAGTGTGAGCTACTGACATTGTGAAGGACAATGCCTTTTATTTGTGTTTTAGTTTTTAAAACATATATAAAAGGCATTGTCATTTACAATGCCAATAGCTTAAACTCTTGTATACCGAACACGTAGGTATTCTATATTTCTGCAGTGATAGTCATCTCACACCTATATCTGCAGTGATAGTGATCTCACACCTATATCTGAAGTAATATCGGCAGAGATAGTGATCTCACACCTATATCTGTAGTAATATCTGCAGTGATAGTGATCTTACACCTATATCTTCAGTGATAGAGATCTTACACCAATATCTGCAGTGATGTGATCTCACACCAATATCTACAGTGATCTCACACCTATATCTGCAGTGATAGTGATCTCACACCTATATCTGCAGAGATTGTGATTTCACACATATCTGCAGAGGTAGTGATTTCACACCAATATCTGCAGTGATGTGATCTCACACCTATATCTGCAGTGATGGTGATCTCACACCTATATCTGCAGTGATTGTGATCTCACAGCTATATCTACAGTGATGGTGATCTCACATCTATATCTGCATTGATAGTGATCTCACATCAATATCTGCAGTGACTGATCTCACACCTATATCTGCAGTGATGGTGATCTCACACCTATAGCTAAAGTAATGGTGATACCACACCTTTAGCTGCAGTAATAACGATCTCACACCTATATCTGCAGTGACAGTGATCTCACACCAATATCTGTAGTGATGGTGATCTCACACCTATATCTGCAGTGATGGTGATCTCACACCTATATCTGCAGTGATGGTGATCTCACACCTATAGCTAAAGTAATGGTGATACCACACCTTTAGCTGCAGTAATAACGATCTCACACCTATATCTGCAGTGACAGTGATCTCACACCAATATCTGTAGTGATGGCGATCTCACACCTATATCTGCAGTGACAGTGATCTCACACCAATATCTGCAGTGATAATTCTCTCACACCTATATCTGAAGTAATGGTGATATCACAGCTATATTTGCAGTGACAGTGATCTCACACCTATATCTGCAGTGACTGTGATCTCACACCTATATCTGCAGTGATGGTGATCTCACACCTATATCTGCATGATAGAGATCTCATACCTATATCTGCAGTAATAGTGATCTCACACCCATATCTGCAGTGATAGTGATCTCATACATATATCTGCAGTGACTGACATCACATCTATATCTACAGTGACTGATCTCACACCAATATCTGCAGTGACTGACATCACATCTATATCTATAGTGACTGATCTCACACCAATATCTGCAGTGATGGTGATCTCACACCAATATCTACAGTGATGGTGATCTCACCTATATCTGCAGTGATAGTGATCTCACACCTACATTTGAAGTAATATCTGCAGTGATGGTGATCTCACACCTATATCTGCAGTAATGGTGATATCACAGCTATATCTGCAGTGCTAGTGATCTCACACCTTTATCTGCAGTGATGGTGATCTCACACCTATATCTACAGTAATGGTGATATCACATCTATATCTGCAGTGATGGTGATCTCACACCTATATCTGCAGTGATGGTGATCTCACACCTATATCTACAGTGATGGTGATCTCACATCTATATCTGCAGTGATGGTGATCTCACACCTATATCTGCAGTGATGGTGATCTCACACCTATATCTACAGTAATGGTGATATCACATCTATATCTGCAGTGATGGTGATCTCACACCTATATCTGCAGTGATGGTGATCTCACACCTATATCTACAGTGATGGTGATCTCACATCTATATCTGCAGTGATGGTGATCTCACACCTATAGCTAAGGTAATGGTGATCCCACACCTTTAGCTGCAGTAATAACGATCTCACACCTATATCTGCAGTGATGGCATCTCACACCTATATCTGCAGTGATGGCGATCTCACACCTATATCTGCAGTGATGGCATCTCACACCTATATCTGCAGTGATGGCATCTCACACCTATATCTGCAGTGACAGTGATCTCACACCTATATCTGCAGTTACAGTGATCTCACACCTATATCTGCAGTGACAGTGATCTCACACCTATATCTGCAGTGACAGTGATCTCACACCTATATCTGCAGTGACGGTGATCTCACACCTATATCTGCAGTGAGAATTATCTCACGCCTATATCTGAAGTAATGGTGATATCACAGCTATATCTGCAGTGCTACTGATCTCACACCTATATCTGGTGATCTCACATCTATATCTGCAGTGATGGTGATCTCATACCTATATCTACAGTGATAGAGATCTCACACCTATATCTGCAGTGATAGTGATCTCATACCTATATCTGCAGTGATGGTGATCTCACACCTATATCTGCAGCGATTGTGATCTCACACCTATATCTGCAGTGATGGTGATCTCACACCTATATCTGCATGATAGAGATCTCATACCTATATCTGCAGTAATAGTGATCTCACCTATATCTGCAGTGATAGTGATCTCACACCAATATCTGCAGTAACTGACATCACATCTATATCTACAGTGACTGATCTCACACCAATATCTGCAGTGACTGATCTCACACCAATATCTGCAGTGACTGATCTCACACCTATATCTGCAGCGATAGTGATCTCATACCCATATCTGCAGTGATGGTGATCTCACCTATATCTGCAGTGATGGTGATCTCATACCTATAGCTAAAGTAATGGTGATCCCACACCTTTAGCTGCAGTAATAACGATCTCACACCTATATCTGCAGTGATGGTGATCTCACACCTATATCTGCAGTGATGGTGATCTCACACCTATATCTGCAGTCATGGTGATCTCACACCTATATCTGCAGTGATGGTGATCTCACACCTATATCTGCAGTGATGGTGATCTCACACCTATATCTGCAGTGATGGTGATCTCACATCTATATCTGCATTGATAGTGATCTCACATCAATATCTGCAGTGACTGATCTCACACCTATATCTGCAGTGATGATGATCTCACACCTATAGCTAAAGTAATGGTGATACCACACCTTTAGCTGCAGTAATAACGATCTCACACCTATATCTGCAGTGATGGCATCTCACACCTATATCTGCAGTGATGGCGATCTCACACCTATATCTGCAGTGATGGCGATCTCACACCTATATCTGCAGTGACAGTGATCTCACACCAATATCTGCAGTGATAATTATCTCACACCTATATCTGAAGTAATGGTGATATCACAGCTAAATTTGCAATGACAGTGATCTCACACCTATATCTGCAGTGACTGTGATCCCACGCCTATATCTGCATGATAGAGATCTCATACCTATATCTGCAGTAATAGTGATCTCACACCCATATCTGCAGTGATAGTGATCTCATACCTATATCTG
Source organism: Lissotriton vulgaris (assembly GCF_964263255.1). Taxonomy (NCBI): domain Eukaryota; kingdom Metazoa; phylum Chordata; class Amphibia; order Caudata; family Salamandridae; genus Lissotriton; species Lissotriton vulgaris. The sequence continues at coordinate 21,378 of NW_028253053.1, forward strand.
CAGTGACTGACATCACATCTATATCTATAGTGACTGATCTCACACCAATATCTGCAGTGATGGTGATCTCACACCAATATCTACAGTGAAGGTGATCTCACCTATATTTGCAGTGATAGTGATCTCACACCTACATTTGAAGTAATATCTGCAGTGATGGTGATCTCACACCTTTTTACTGTTAGCACACCACTACAGCAAGGCCAAGCTAAAGAAGCCCCTTGGGCGTGAAGGGGCGTCTTGAGACCTCAATAAACAACAAAGGAAGGCTGGACTCTGGTGTTGAGCAGTGACTGGTTGAAGAGGTTAAGGGAGCCTCGGAGGCTGGCAGAGGAGGGGAGATGGTGCACACGTGTGCTCTGGAGGCAGAGGGGGGAGAAGGTGTATGTAAATCAGCATAGAAATCTGTTTAAACTACACATTAGATTTAGGGTGAGGAAAAACACAGTGAATGTTTTATTTCGGTGTAGACTGCGCTGTGCTGTTTTGTAATGTCGTCACTGGCAGACAATCACATTTAGAAAAAAAAACAGACTTCGGAAACATGATCAGTCACTACACGCCTCCTTTAGATAAGAAATACCCTCACGACAGCCATTAAGCGAACAAACCAGTCCGGATGTGCAGTTCCAAAAGGAGACAGGGAGATAACAAAGAAGCCTCATTTTCAATCAGAGGCCACCGTTCAGCATAAACGATGACGCCAGCCAATGAAAATGATGGGCGGGGCTTTAAGTGCCCTTCTGAAATCTCCTCTCCCACAATATGTCTCGCAGGTCTCGTCTAGCCTTGCGCTGCAAGGCTAGACGAGACCTAAAATCTAGTAAACAGTCATGGGGACTTTAGGAATCAAAGCCACCAAAACAATGAGTGAGACAAACTGTGCTGGTGACAGAATGGCTAAATTGAAACAGTGTGAGTGTAAAGACCAAGATGTATAGAAAGAGACTCAGGCTAAAAGAAAGACTCAAAATAGAGAGAAAGACTGAGCAGCAAGGAAAGAGAAACACAAATGGTCAGGCAGGTGCAAATAACAAAAACATTTTACTTTCAAGTTTTAAAAACATGAAATAAACATCACATATTCCTTATAATCTTATCTGAAGGCACACGTCACTGTTGTGTTTTGACAGCTTTGAAGATAATATGGCAGCAATATATCAGCATCACAAATGACAATTCTATCTGTAAAGAGAGTTGGAACCACCAAAGTGTATAGGCCATGACAAAAATAACTTTTTTACCGGAGCTTTATTTAGCGCAAACTTGACCTGAAGGTATTAGGTATCAGAGCGCTTTTACATGAGCACCAATTGCCTTACACAAGGACACATTCATTAGGTTTCGCCTGGCGATCCGCTGCGCAGCAGCATTTGCGCAGGTGAAAACTTTTGTTTACAAGTATGGGGCTTTGTTCCGCCTCTCTGTTCCATTGGCTAGCTCCATAAATGGAGGCTAGCCATTGGAACAGAGATGCGTCACTCATTCCCCGAGCAGATTCGTGGGCGTTCCGGCGATTTTTACTCATCCCGCCCATTTTCGTGCGTCATGCGGCGTTTTTTTTTGTTTTTTTTCGTATCGGCATGTTGGTTTCATTACCAACGTGTGCTTTGCAGGGGTGGGCTGCGCGATTTCACTTTCCCAGGTAAGCGGCATATTTTAATACTTTTTTTAATCCCGTTCCCACCCCCTCTCCCGCTGTCCGTGAGCCCGTTCCTGCCCCCCCTCCCGCTGTCCGTGAGCCCGTTCCTGCCCCCCCTCCCACTGTCCGTGTGCCCGTCCCCGCCCCCCCTTCCGCTGTCTGTGTGCCTGCCCCCCGCTGTCCGTGAGCCCGTTTCCCCTCCCGCTGTCCGTGAGCCTGTCCCCCCCTCCCGCTGTCCGTGAGCCTGTCCCCCCCTCCCGCTGTCCGTGAGCCCGTCCCCCCTCCCGCTGTCCGTGAGCCCGTCTTCCCTCCCGGTGTCCATGAGGTGTAAGAAAAAGAAGGGGAAAATGGATCCACCAGAGTCCGCTGGGTCATCTGCAGGGCTCTAACTTTACCCTTCGGCTTCCCCCGGGGCTCCGAGGAGCAAGGAAGAGCCACGGAGCATACAGGCAGAAGAGCGCTGTGTCCGGCAGAAGCTCCTGGTGAGTGCGGGCGTCTTAGCAGCTTCAGGGGCATTTTGTTTTCAGAGCCCACGAGGCTCTTCCAAAGAGGGGGCATTTCTTTTGAGTCCCCCACGAGGGACTCCCACGACCGGAGGCATTCGTCTTGAGAGCCACGGAGGCTCGTGGGGGCATATTTGTGCTAGAGCCCATCTCTCTCTCGATCTATCTCCCCTATCCTTCTCTCTTTCTATAGATCCTCTCTCCCACACTATACTAAACTGTCTTTTTCTCTCTCCCTGTCTCCTTATCTCTCCTCTCTCTACCCATCTCGTCTTTCATATTTCTTTTCTTTGTGTAGCTTAGTCTGTATTTTTTTTAAAGAGCTCTTCTGTCTTTCACTGTTTCTCCTCTGTTTCTCTCTCGCATGCAGCTGCAACCTTCCGTTAGGCCTCGTGATCTTACTGGTCACCCCCACAGTCCTATATAGGGTGACCACCTCACTCCAGGTCATCACGGAAACTACATCCCGTTTTGCGTGTGCCTCTGTTGCCTGCTGCTTGTGCTCCGGTTTTGCGTGTGCCTCTGTTGCCTGCTGCTTGTGCTCCAGTTTTGCGTCTGCCTCTGTTGCCTGCTGCTCGTGCTCTTGTTTTGCATCTGCCTCTGTTGCCTGCTGCTTGTGCTCCGGATTTGCGACTGCCTCTGTTGCCTGCTGCTTGTGCTCCGGTTTTGCGACTGCCTCTGTTGCCTGCTGCTTGTGCTCCGGTTTTGCGTGTGCCTCTGTTGCCTGCTGCTTGTGCTCCAGTTTTGCGTCTGCCTCTGTTGCCTGCTGCTTGTGCTCCGGTTTTGCGTGTGCCTCGGTTGCCTGCTGCTTGTGCTCCGGTTTTGCGTCCGCCTCTGTTGACTGCTGCTTGTGCTGCGGTTTTGCGACTGCCTCTGTTGCCTGCTGCTTGTGCTCCGGTTTTGCGTGTGCCTCTGTTGCCTGCTGCTTGTGCTCCAGTTTTGCGTCTGCCTCTGTTGCTTGCTGCTAGTGCTCCTGTTTTGCGTCTGCCTCTGTTGCCTGCTGCTTGTGCTCCGGTTTTGCGTGTGCCTCTGTTGCCTGCTGCTTGTGCTCCCGTTTTGCGTCTGCCTCTGTTGCCTGCTGCTTGTGCTCCGGTTTTGCGTGTGCCTCGGTTGCCTGCTGCTTGTGCTCCGGTTTTGCGTCCGCCTCTGTTGACTGCTGCTTGTGCTGCGGTTTTGCCACTGCCTCTGTTGCCTGCTGCTTGTGCTCCGGTTTTGCGTGTGCCTCTGTTGCCTGCTGCTTGTGCTCCAGTTTTGCGTCTGCCTCTGTTGCTTGCTGCTAGTGCTCCTGTTTTGCGTCTGCCTCTGTTGCCTGCTGCTTGTGCTCCGGTTTTGCGTCTGCCTCTGTTGCCTGCTGCTTGTGCTCCGGTTTTGCGACTGCCTCTGTTGCCTGCTGCTTGTGCTCCGGTTTTCTGTCTGCCTCTGTTGCCTGCTACTTGTTTATTAAACATTTAAATTCGTTCACATTTTACTAAAAAATTGGACTGGGTCTCATAATGCACCAATTCGATAATATTTTGTTATTTTCTAAAACTCAAACTCAAACAGATTACATCACCAGCACTATACCAAGGTTAAAAAATCTTAATTACAAATGTTACTCATAATGCCAGCATTTCAAATATTTCCTTAGTTCAGGGACATTTCTTATGAAATTTAGTATATCTCATGGGTAGAAAGTTTCTTTAAGAAGGTCAAGTCCTCTTTATGCATTCTTAAATTAGAATTCTTTGAAACAGAAATTAAATATTCTTGCCTATAATCAGTGTATAAGGGGCAAAACAGTATAAAGTGACTTGTGCTTTGTGTGGAAACGATCACAGTGACACAGGGGCAAGTCATGTTTCTAGATACTGTGTTGAGGAAAAGCTATCCTATAGTGTATCTTACATAGCCTAAAACCCCTCGCTGTGCTTGCTTCCCTGCCCCCTCGCTGTGCTTGCTTCCCTGCCCCTGGAGTGTGTGTGTGTGGCTCTGGGTGGGTGTGTGTGGCTCTGGGTGGGTGTGTGTGGCTCTGGGTGTGTGGGTGTGTGTGGCTGTGGGTGTGTGTGGCTGTGGGTGTGTGTGGCTCTGTGTGTGTGTGGCTCTGTGTGTGGGTGTGTGTGTGGCTCTGGGTGTGTGTGGCTCTGTGTGTGGCCCTGTGTGTGGCTCTGTGTGTGTGGCTCTGGGTGTGTGTGTGGCGCTCTGGGTGTGTGTGTGGCTCTGGGTGTGTGTGTGTGGCTCTGGGTGTGTGTGTGTGTGGCTCTGGGTGTGTGTGGCTCTGGGTGTGTGTGTGTGGCTCTGGGTCTGTGTATGTGGCTCTGGGTGTGTGTGTGTGTGGCTCTGGGGGTGTGCGTGTGGCGGTGGGTGTGTGTGTGGCTCTGGGTGGGTGTGTGTGGCTCTGGGTGGGTGGGTGTGTGTGGCTCTGGGTGGGTGGGTGTGTGTGGCTCTGGGTGGGTGGGTGTGTGTGGCTCTGGGTGGGTGGGTGGGTGGGTGTGTGTGGCTCTGGGTGGGTGGGTGGGTGGGTGTGTGTGGCTCTGGGTGGGTGGGTGGGTGTGTGTGGCTCTGGGTGGGTGGGTGGGTGTGTGTGGCTCTGGGTGGGTGGGTGGGTGTGTGTGTGTGTGGCTCTGGGTGGGTGTGTGTGTGTGTGGCTCTGGGTGGGTGGGTGGGTGTGTGTGTGGCGGTGGGTGGGTGGGTGTGTGTGTGGCTCTGGGTGGGTGGGTGGGTGTGTGGGTGTGTGTGGCTCTGGGTGGGTGGGTGGGTGTGTGTGGCTCTGGGTGGGTGTGTGTGTGTGTGTGTGGGGCTCTGGGTGTGTATGGCTGGCTCTGGGTGTGTTTGTGTGGTAGTAATTGCTGTCTGCTGAGCTCGTCTGTAGGGTACAATAGGTCTCACATTTGCGAGAGATTAAGCTAATGGCAATGTAAATGACAATGCCATTTATCGGTTTTCAAAACAAACACAAATACAAATTTTGTCATTTACAATGCAAATAGCTCAAACTTTTCCAAAGGCGAAACCATTGCACTGTAAATGCTTGTTTTTGTTAGGCAAGGGGAGATTAAGTGATTTACCCAGAATCACAGTATGTTTAGTATCATTGCAGAGAATCAAACTCGGTTCCCCAGATTTGAGATCGACTGCCCTGGCCATTAGGCCACATCCTCTCAACTTGTGATAATATCCTCCAATAAGTACTGTGAATGAAACCAGAGCTGTGGTTGAGGCCCTCTGTCCTTGTTCATTTTATAGAATTGACATCAACGAAAGGCCATCTCTTTTCAGGACCATACAATAGAATTTGCTAATCAGAAGGCACACCATAGCAACTCTTGTACCCCAGATACCTAGCTTGAGAGTAGAACTACTTACTGTATCTAAACAATCTTTATTCAGCATGTGCACCATTATTAGTTCACACTATCTTGCAGTGGAACAAACATTTCAAATGATCTAGACATGAAAGTAGGTCTTTATGTTTTTAATGGATTTTTATTTTGAGTAAACTGTTCAGAACCATATGTCTTGACCTCTCATTGGGAGAGCAGGGTCACTTGTTATGCTATAAAAGCAAGGCTATCACTACAGCTTCTACTGGTTAAGTACATTTCTCTTCCAACATGGTGTTGTCGAAAGAGTTATAACACTGATGAAGAGTACCAAACATTCGGTTCCAAATGAAGAGATGATGTGTTAAATTTTAAGGACAGATCAATCAATTTCGGGATGACATTGCAAACCTATTGCAAAAATAATGATCATAGATGCTATTCTACCAATCTGTTGGCTTATCTTGCAAGGGCGAAGTATTCTGAATTGCTGCTTCAACAGCATTCATGTAGATAAGTATGATGAACTGGCAGGAGGTGGGAGCGGTAGCACTAAATTTATGAAAGTACCTATTGAGGGCCCTTTTCCATAAAACACTGAACCCAAACTTTTATAAATATGTTTATCATTCCCCTTTGAATATGGTATTAGAACTGAATTAAACCTTTTTTTGTAGTTATATTGAAAAACTGTGTAGGAAATGCAGTTGAGATTTATAAGCCGACAAAACGGAAACCAATTTCCGCATGATAGTTTGAGGCTCTAAAATGCACTCCACTGACAAAGCATTTAATCAATTAATCGAACAGCAAATCTAACATGTATATGCCCTCTAGAGGGGAGAATAGTTCTAACAACGTTTTATGTTTTGAATTTTACATAGCTGGTTAAGTGAAACAGGTTTATTTCCATTTGCCTAGCATTGAGAAACATGATTAAAAAAAGATGGGTCTTCTGTGTAATCTGTATATTAGTGCAGCGACTTGTGAGTGATTGCAAGAATCGTCCTTGGTAGCTTTGCAATTATATGAAGAACAGTGTTCGCACAGATCTCATTCAAACAAAAATATTTTATAAAATGCAGCGAAATTAAAGTAAGCAATAAATACAACAAAAACATTACGCAGGTTCTAATCATAAGATATGGTTTCTTTCCAACATAAACCATTTTTTTCAGTACCACGTTAGTGACAGCATGTGTACAAGACGTAGCAAAACTATAAAGCAATAACATAGGTGCATGGAAGGACAACAAGGTGAGCAATTAGGTTCATAGGAGTAATGACATGTCAATTCGGGTGCCCATCATACAGCATTAAATGACATACAATTATTTCACAATGTAGTAATACGCATACTGCTACTGTGGAATTAGATAATAAAGAAGGAACTGTGATACCCCAAATCCACCCCTTTCATAGGGTAGGACCAGTGTTTCGTCAACTCACCCATGGTCTGTGGCCCACCCAGACAAGACACAATAAAAGGCCCCTTAATGTACCAAAGAAGTAATTCGTAAGGGGAATGGATATATTAAAAAACAAATAAAGAAAGCGGGGAGAACCACCATTTTAATAATGGCAATTTGACCAGCTTTGTGCAGCTGCAATTTAATCCATCTCGCAATCTGTGTCGTCAGTCTTTCAACTGCAGTCATAGTTCAATCTGATAAAATGTTCTTTAGCCTGATGAATGTAAATCTCCAAGTATTTTACCGGGTCGCCGCGCACTGAAGGATATGCACAGTGGAACTGATACAGAGGCTGGAGTAAAAGCTGAATTTATGAATTTCTAAGAAACACTTAAATGTTGCCCGCATACAGTGAAAGCAGAAGCGGGCCAGGGTAAACTGCAATCTGTGGTGAAGATGCCCGTGTTGCAAATTTTGCACCAGGAGGTCTATGGCAATGATGAATAAAAGAGGGGAGAGTGGGCACCCCTGTCTTGTGCTCCTGTCCAGTGTGAACGGGGGTGGGGGGTCAGAGACCCATTGGCCACAGTCGTGGCGTCGGCTGGTAGTAAAGTAGCACAATATGGGATGTAAACCCAAGCGGAAGGCCAAGTTTCTGGAGTGTTGCTAGAAGAAAAGCCCATTCTAGGGAGTCAAAGGCCTTTTCCAAGTCAAGCAGGGCGACTGCAGCAGGAACGTCAGGGGATATCCTGTTCAAGATTGAGAACAACGTACGCAGATTGATAGTGGTGGACTGATGTGGAATGAACCCAGACTGGAGAGGGGAAAAAATGGATTCAAGCGGATGATAGAGTCTGGTGGCAAGCATTTTAGCAAGGTGGCAAGAATTTTAGCAAGGACGTAACAGAAGGCCCAGGCATACCTACCCAGAAAGTTCACCTCCCGGTCGGCAAGTTCGCAGGGTCATAACTGAAAGTTGTTAATAAGCTGGGTCGCAGCGTCATCAATATGCCAGAGGGCGGCCTCAACGCACTAGGGAGCGACGTATATCGCGCAGTATTCCGCAATGTTTGGCTACTGTTATGCCACCAATATAGGCCTTGAAGGCCTCTCAGAGCGTAGCCTGTGTGGCGACAGTGCCTTTGTTGAACTGGCAGTACAAAGCTCGTCCCGGAACACTGCATCAAGAAGATCCTGACCTGGAAACCTCCACACTCTTGCCAAACCTTTCGGCAATGAAAAGAGTAACCCTACGTACAGGAGCATGATCTGATAGCGTATGGTTGTAGGCAGTTCACCGCACTTAACCAGGGCAAGAGCGACATCGATTGTAAGCAATAATCTAAGTGCAACCACGTACTATGTGGTGCTAAATAGAAGGGATGGCCCAGTGTTTGGGTGTGCCGGTGCCGCCATGTGTTAAGGGAGAAAGTAGAACATGAACCAAATTTAATTGTAAATATCATAAACCATAAGTGTAAAGTGCATAATGGTTTTGTCAAATTTAAGCTTTACAAGAGGTTTCAGTGAAGTAGAAGTTTGCTCTCCGAATCTATTTTCCTAAGCCGATATAGCACAGAGATAGTGGTAATATGTAAACTGTTTAAAGGGCCTTTACTTGGCTATGGCGTGGCATATTTAAGAGGCGTAGTTGCAGAGAAGGGGCTTAAGATAGGAGGCAAAGTGGAAAACCCTTAGTATTTTTAACTATTGTTTTGTCTTCAATGTAAGTGTTTTGACTTCAAAATAAAATCTCAATAATTATCTGAGGAGTCTAAATCCTCCTCCTTGGACCGAGCTGCTGCTCTTTAATCTGCTATTTTTATTTGAAAAGCAAGATTACTGGAGGAGTAATTATTGGTCTCCTGCAACAGTTCTTCTGGAAGTGACACAACAGTCCTTATAAGATATATATATATATATATATATATATATATATATATTACCTACTGGCGGTCGCCAGTAGGTAGTTATAGTTAGGACCTATATATATACCTATATACCTATATATATACCTATATATATACATATATATATATATATATATACCTATATATATACCTATATATATATATATATATATATATATATATATATATATATATATTACCTACTGGCGGTCGCCAGTAGGTAGTTATAGTTAGGACCTAGTTTCCATAGGAAATCCTCAACATTCTATTTGGAATAACTTTGGCCCTGGTTGAAGAATCTTAGCGAATTTCTCAAAGAAGATGGCTCGGTCCGCTGCGCTCCTTCCCTAAAAGTTTGGGGGGGATTGGTCAAGTGGGGGCTGAGATAAAAGGGGGGTCCCAAAACGTGTTTTCTCCATGTTATTTTCCATAGGACCTTTAGACTCGGCTACAGGTCGAACGGGTGAATGGATTTATAAGAAATTTGGCAAAACTGTACAGTCCGGCTCGCAGATTACGCTTTTTTTGGAATGGTGTAAATCCGTTCAGTAGTTGCTGAGGAAATTAAAGTTAAAGTCAATTATATATCTATACGCGCGCACACGTGCGCGCACCCAAACGGCTGCGCGCGCGAGCGGAATTTTGCTGCGTGACGTCTGTTAACGTTCGATTCGAAGGAAATCAGGAAGTGTTGACCGCCATTTTGTCATTGCGAGTAAATATATTGTTGATTTTAAAGCGTTGGAATATGGAAAGGGGAGAAGGTAGAGATTGTTTTGCTGCGTAGGTTTTCTCAGGGTGTGCAGTAAGGCCCTTAAAGGCGAAAATATATATATATATATTTTTTTTTAAGTTGCGTGGTGCGCGCACTCGGTCGCGCACACCTTTTTACTAGAGTGTGAAAATGGAGATAAATCAGTAGTTTGAGTGCTTAGATATAAGGTGGCTCTGAAAAGAGCCCTTGTGTTAATTGAGTGTTTTCTGCATTTATAAGTAAGTACCGATGCAGAGCCTGATGTTGCAGAGGAAGATTCTGTTTCCCTCATTCGTGAAATGAACACCGTCTCTCCTATAGACGTCTTGCATGTGGTATCGCAAGTTGTTGTGGTAAATAGAACCCATGCTATAATCTCTGAGGAACGCAGAAACAGATTTATTTACATGTCTCCTTGCTTTCTCAAATTGTGCACAATGTTGATTGGACCAATTCCATTTCTGTCTTTGGCATATATTGGAATATACCAAGGCAGATCGAGGAAAAAGTGTCATCAATTGTCGAAAGGTGTCTTTTAGAAGCATTTCCAGACCTACCCCAGTGATTGTGCCTAGATCGTTCCCACCACAGTGCACAATTATAAGGTCTGGTTCTGGGAGATGCATAAAAGTTTTCACCAATGGAATCAATTGGTGACATTTCAATCCTCTTTTGGAAATCCATGTTATGTGTACATTTGGTAAGCTGAGGTTGCAAATTCGTCTGCTTACTGCATATTTTTCACTCCAGTGAATATAACTGTGTCCTATTAGCCAGACCTTCATTTTCAAGGGATTTGTAGTCGTCCTCCGATCGGTTCTGGAAGTGGAATGGTAGTTAGAAGTTGAAATTCTAAATAAAGAAAAAGGAAGAGGCTGGGTGTGGTTTAAAAAATAAAAATGATTGGTTGATTGTAAGAAGTGGAGATTGAACAGTACGTTGCATGTTAATGTTTATGTTAAACGAAAAGTACTATTGGGTGTGAAAAAAAAAGACATGTAACAGAGCTGTGGATTGGCAGGTGTTTCTGGAGGGAAAACAGTGTTGTTACTTTGCTGTAGAACATTGAGATATGAACTTTTGACCTGTGCCTTCAGCCAGGTGCAGAATGAGGTGTTACCATGGAAACAGCCAGAGATGGCAGTGGGTGATGGGTGACTTATGTGACATTGAAAATATTGTGAGGGAGAACCAACTGAAATGTAAATGCTTACGTTACGCGCTCCGCATTGCTTCCGGGAAGCTGCGCTTCGCGCCTCGCGCACCGGAGCACTTCCGGGTGCGTTAACGCGGCGCGTCATATGACGGATTACGCAACAACGCGATACGTCGTTGGGGCTCCACCGGAACTGATCGAATTGGTAGTCTACAGTGTTTCTGGATGTTTCAGACTGAAGCTGGCGTCAGCATGAGAGCACCCCGTGGCTACGTCGTGGCCATTCCGCGGGCAATCATGGCAGTCGCTCCCCACCGGAAGTCTGCAGGAGTCGGGGGCCTCGGTGACTCTTGTAGAATCTTCAAGGCTGAGGGGACGCTTTTGGGAATGGGGCTCATGCCCTAGCAGTCAAGCGTCCGAGTTCCAGGGTTGCCCAGAGCCATCCTTGCAGGCCAGGCCCAAGTCTGTGGAGCCGACCGCCATTTCCTGAGCTCCGTGGCAGCCGCCTGTCGCTGTATCGGAAGAGTGGGTGCAATTCAGCCGGATGGCGGGTGAGAGGGTGTAATAGCAAGAGCAGGCGTAATTCAGCTGGCCGAGCGAGGCACTGTGCCGCAGGAGCAGGCGGAACTCAGCTGGCCGAGTGAAGCGCTGGGGTGTAGCTAAGAAACCTCCACCTGGTGAGGTGGGAGAGGCTCGTTCGCGCCGCCTCTCCCTTCCAGTGCACCCCACGCAGTCTCCTGGCGCAGGTATATGTGATGGTCGGACCAGGGCACCGCAGGACGTGTCTTCAGGTCAAACGGATTGTGGGACAAGGTCCAGAATGGAAGAGGCATCAAAAGGCAAGAAGTTCCGCCTGACCCTGGGAGCCGGCCGCCTATGTCGGGGGGATCTCAGGCCATACCAGGGGAACAAGACTTGGGGAGGGGGCAGGAGCCAAGCGCCCCCTCCGAGTCCGCGTTTCTTGGACCCTGAAGTATGGCACTCAACATTCAGAACTTATGACATTTGTGCAAGGCAGGGACATCGAAGCCTCTCAGGGACCAAGTATATCCAGCGTCCTTCCTACAGAAGGTGGTGGGGGTGGCGGCATTAGCAAGGCATCCCCCCACACAACTTGTCGGACCCTGAAGTATGGCTCTCAACATCCAGAACTTATGACATTTGTGCAAGGCGGGGACATCGAAGCCTCTCAGGGACCAAGCATATCCAGAGTCCTTCCTACAGAAGGTGGTGGGGGTGGCGGCATTAGCAAGGCATCCCCCCACACAACTTGTCGGACATGACCTCTGGATGTACTGGGTGTTCAATTTCAGAATTGAAACTACTAAGAAGCAATTAGAAGTGTTGTTTTCATGTTGCAGTAGGCTGCCATGTAAATAGTTATTTAATAAAACGTTATATCCTGTTACTTTGCTGGTGTGTTGTATATATTTATAATATTTGCATAGTGTTTGTTGTTATTTTGGGCGGGGCGGGCGGCGGAGCCGAGCTGTCTTGCAGCTATCATGGCGTCGCGCTCGGTTCCTCTCTCTAGTTTCATGTTTTTTCTAACGATTTATATGTTATAGTTTGCTAGCACGATACAGCGGATAGTCCGCATTTTATATATATGTCCTTTTTATTAGGGGGTCCTCCGGTGGAGTCGGACGATCTACCTCTAATAAACGGTCCGGGTTGAACCAACTACCAACAAACGGGGCAGAGATAGGCATGATGGGTTACGAAGGGGACAAAAGTGTGCACTACCTATCCTTCACTATCTGCAAAAACTAAACCGAGTATTGCGACTTTATGCTTATTTGTGAACAGAGAATGACCCAAAGAGAACCAATTTCGAACAATCATAGGCTATTGGTAGTGGGCAGAGAGGCCATGACACAGAAAATGGCTGTTACTTACGTGCATGATGGGGCCTAAAAGGGACTAGATGGCGTGGCTACTGTTTCGCGACTTTCACTTTACTTTTAACAATGGCTGTGGTGAACATAAATGAACGCCGCTTATGTATACCTAATTTTAGTCATTTTCCACAAAAAAGCTTTTGATATTTGCTATTAAAAAACCAAAGAAAATCACTGAAAAAACCATAGGTTATAGACCATATATAGTTAAATATCTGAAGTCCATCTCTGCGCTCGATGGGGATACAGGTCGTCGATCAGAAGATGTGCTGGCCACCTCTAATGGTAATAGCGTGGCCAGGGCTCTTGTCGTTGCCTCTGCAAATTGCAGAGGGTGCACTTGTTTGACATGACGCACCATGGTATGTATGGAAAAGGAATATTTTTTTGCTGGATTTCTTCTTGAGAGAACCAAGTCACATATCGTGCAGGTTACTTTTGGTGCATTCACTTTCTTTTGATCTTCAGGATAAGTGAAAAATTGCCAGATGAAAGATTTATTTTTTCTTATTAAAGGTAGTCGATCATTTTGGTCAGATTCGGAAGATGAATGAGATACGGTAGCCATTTCACCAAAGTCTTCCGAAAGATGTAGGACGTTGTTCTCTCTTGAGAGTAGAAAAGATAGTGAGGGAAGTGGGTGGAGTGCTGCGTGTAAATTCCAGAATTGAAACTATTAAGAACCAATTGAAAGTGTTGTTTTCATGTTGCAGTAGGCTGCCATGTAAATAGTTATTTAATAAAACGTTTTACCCTGTTAATTTGCTGGTGTGTTGTGTATCTTTATAATATTTGTCGTTATTTTGGGTGGGGTGGGCGGCGGAGCCGAGCTGTCTTGCAGCCATCATGGCGTCGAGCTCGGTTCCTCTCACTAGTTTCATATTTCTCATGAGGGGTTGTTCCTAATTTTTCTATTTTAGCGAGGTCAAAAAAAGATCTCATCAGTGGCCTACTGATTTTGCTCGATTCCTTTTGTTTTTTCTAACGATTTATATGTTATAGTTTGCTAGCACGATACAGCGGCTAGTCCGCATTTTATATATATGTCCTTTTTATTAGGGGTGTCCTCCGGTGGAGTCGGACGATCTACCTCTAATAAACGGTCCGGGTTGAACCAACTACCATCCTGATTTTGTATATCTTCTGAGCTGGATTTAAGCACACAATTGTTAAAGTATGAAACGTTTTATATTTCTAAAAAAAATACTAAGGTGTGTACATCCGGTAACGCACGAAAGTTTAAAAAGACATTCGGCTCCATTTACTGAAAAGTTTCATAAGAATAAAAAAGAAGTCTAGGTACAGTCTCTTTGACGTACTATAAGTTCTTTGAGGGGTGTATGAAGAAATTCAATAAGTTCAAATCGCAAGGTTTTTACGAAATATATAGGCTGGTGCGCGCACTCGGTCGCGCACGAAAGCCTGGAAATGCGATATCCATTTTATTGACAACTGTTGCCGAGAGTGCGCACACCGGGTCGCGCACGAAAGTTTAGTAAGGCTATTTTTATTTACAGACAAATTTTAATGTGTTTAAAAAAAGGCAAGGTACAGACTTTCGAATTCTGTATTTCTTTACAAGGAGTGTCTATGCAACTTGAACAGTGAAGAAAACGGCTTGTTTTCGAAAAAAATATTGCCAGAACTTTATTGCCAAAAGTATAGGTTGCATACACGACATTTTTCTGAATTAGCATTTTAAAAACCAATGAAATTCACAGAAAAAACCATAGGTTTTACACACGTTATAGTTAGGAAGTAGCATTTAAAAAACCTATGAAATTCACTGAAAAAACCATAGGTTTGACACATGTTATAGTTTTTTTTTTTTTTGTTTTTTTTGGGGTTCAAATCTGCTTTATTGAGATAAAAGTAGTAGGATACACAGCTTGGATCGCCTACAACCCGGAGGCCGGCAGCAATGGAGAAGCAACAATACACAGCCTGGAAGCCGGCATCCCGGGGGCCCGGCGGCAAAGTATAGAGTGTCGCTGCATCGCATCAGTATCCGGTGGAGCAGGCCAAGCGAGGATGAGCAGCAGTCGAACAGATTTTTTGAGCGAGAGAATAGTCTCACTATTGTTTTGTTGTCTGTGAAACAAGAACCACTAAACATCCCAACGAGTTAACAAACTAAGAGGTGTCGCATGACTGTGTTGCGTTAGAGTATGGTTATGGTGCATCGCGGCCATCTTGGCAGGTGACGCTGCGCGGGGAAAGTGACTGTCCTAGTCTCGACTTCTAGTGTGAATGGAAGTTCGCGGGGTGTAATCTCAGGATCAGTAGGGTATGAAGGACATAGTTTACCAGAGGTGGGACCGTCCGTCTATGTGGCAGGGAGGACGCTTGGGCACAGAAAGGGGTAAGAAGGCAGCGCTGTTTATCCAGGGTTACAGGCAATGTCTAGAAATGTGTCACTGTAGCTGGGGAGTGTCGGGTTCATCGCTTGACTGCGCATCGTCTGGTGAGCGTTTAAGCAGATAGTGTACCAGTGGGTCCCAGATGTTCCCAGGCCGGCAAGAGAGAGGCAACAGCTCAGCAAAGGTGGTGTGCTGGTCTTGGCAGTATGTCAAGTCAGTTAGCCAGTCCTTGAACTTGGGAGCTCTGCCCCTGCTCCAGCGGCAAGCAACACGTCTCTTGGCCAAGAGCAATGCTATGTCAATGAATTTTCTGCATTCCCTAGGTAATTGCTTGGTATATCCAAGGATGGCTACCAGAGGGTCCGCAGGAACCTCCTCATCTACCATTTCCGTGACGGCTTCGATGACCTGCCGCCAGTAGTCAGCAACCTGGGGGCAGGACCATGCCAGGTGGAGAAAATCAGCATGTTCAGCACGGCATCGTTCGCAGCGATCATTATCGGCCAGTCCAAACCTGAATTTCCGGGCCGGCGTATAATACATCCTCTGAAGGAATTTATAGTGTATTATTTTCAATCTGCAGCTGGCCGAGATGCGGGAAGTTAATACGCAGCAGTATTCCCATTGGTCGTCTGAGACATCTGTTCCCAGTTCCGCCGACCAGTGCAATCGGGCAGCAGAAGCCTGTAAAGGAGCAGCTCCGCGAAACTGGCGGTAGAGCCCAGAGACCAAATGGGTCCCATCCTGTGACTCTAAAAGATAGTGTAGTGGCGGCAGGGTCGCAGGCTCATCAGGATAGTCAGGTAGGATGTCACGCATCCCAGCACGTAGTCGGATATAGTAAAATAGGTCAAGGGGCGATTGGGTATGCGTTCCAAAAAATTGATCGGCTGATTTGAAAAGTCTGTCGTGGAACAGGTCTCCCCAGCAGGCGATAAGAAGCTTGCCACAGAGCTGTCGAATTCCTACTTCCGATAGCAAGGCCAGACGTGGATGATAAGTAAGGGGAAGTTTGGGGGAGTAGGGCAGCGTGCAGAGCAGTCGCCGAGCAATGCGGCGCCATGCATCCAGCGTGCAAGAAACCGAGGTATTCGAAGTGGTGATGGAAGTCTCGGGACAGTGCAGCAGGCCATTCAGCGGGAGGGGGTGTACTATCCAGTCCTCTACCGCTATATGTGGCATGAAGGGAGTAGGGGCCATCCAATGATAGGCGTAATGCGCCTGCGCGCATAAATAGTACGTTTCGAAATCGGGGACATCAAACCCCCCTTGGTCATAGGGTAGGGTCAACGTCGACCACTTCAAACGGGGAGACTTACCGCCCCAAAAAAGTCTGCGCAGCTCCGTGCGAAGTGTCTTGAAGAAAAAGGCACCAGGGTAGTAGGGAATATTGAGGAAAAGGTACAGGAATCGGGGCAATATTATCATTTTTATAAGGGAAGCTCTACCAGCCATGGAGAGAGGCAACGTGATCCACCTATCAACAGAGGCAGTAAGTTTGGTCACGGCTACGCCATAATTGGAGCGGAGTGTCTCGTCCTTGGTGCGCGCGATACGAATCCCAAGATATCTGAGATCATCACGGCACCACACCAATGGGTAATCTAGGGGGAAGTCGTGCACAGCATCAGTGAGAGGAAAGAATTGCGATTTGGACCAGTTGATGTGAACGCCCGACTGACCTCCGAAAAGGACAAACTCACGAAGCAGGGGATTAAGGTGTTGATCCGGGTATTTGACGTACAGCGTTATGTCATCCGCATAGAGGGATACATCGATTTGCCGCTGCAGACACTGTACCGCTCCTGCTCGGTGTAATTGGCGCAGACGGCAAGCCAAAGGTTCCACTGCAATAGCGAACAATAGAGGCGAGAGCGGACACCCCTGTCGGGTGCCTCTTGTAAGGTTGATGGGTGGCGACAATTTTCCATTTATCAGCACTTTTGCCGTGGGATCTGTGTATAGGAGGCGCACCCAGGCCAAGAACATTTTAGGGAAACCCATGCTGGCCAAGACCGAGAAGAGGTAGGGCCATTCGACAGAGTCGAACGCCTTGGAGGCGTCCAGGAACACAGCTGCCACAGGGATATCAGGGTGGACTGTGCGGAGCAGGGAGAAAAGGGTGCGGAGATTATGAGACGTAGACCTGCCCGCCACAAATCCAGACTGATCAGGTAGGACAAGTCTGGTCATGAGTAGTGAAAGTCGTGTGGCCAGGACCTTGGCAAGGATCTTGACGTCACAATTCAGAAGGGAGAGTGGGCGGTAAGAGTCGCAGGAGGTGGGATCCTTATCCGGTTTCAGAAGCGAGGTGATAACCACCTCCCGCATAGAGCAGGGCAGTATCCCATCAGCCAGCGACTCGGCAAACACCTCACTCAGCACGGGAGCCATGATTTCAATATAGGCCTTGTAGAATTCAGCCGGGATGCCATCGAGCCCCGGGGCTTTACCGTTCTTGAGGGACATGATGGCTTCGCGAATCTCATCGAGCTCGAAGGGCGCCGCAAGGAATTCCCTATCTCCATCACTAAGCCAGCAGAGGGCCACTTCGCTCAAGTATTCGGCATATGGAGCGTCCTCCTCTGCCGTGGACGTATATAGTGTCGAGTAGTGTGTCGTGAAGGTAGTAAGGATCGCATTTGTTTCTCTAATGGCGGCGCCAGTTGCATCCGTAAGTTCTAAGACAGTGTTGTGTGCGCGTGGCGTGCATGTGAGTGAAGCCAGCACTTTCCCAGGTCTCTCCCCTTCGCAGTATCTCCGGGCCACCCAGTGTTTACCCCGATATTTCGCCTCCCTGGCAGCCTCTTCCTCATATTTGGACAGCGTGTCCCTAAAGGTCACCTGCAGGCGTGGATCATCATCTACCGCCATTTGGAGCTCCAGAGCGCGCAGCTCTGTCTCTAGTGTGGTGATGGTGCGCAGGATAGCGCGTAGGACCCCGTGACATTTGGAAATGCAGAACCCCCTAATAGTGACCTTGAAAGCCTCCCATATGTGCTCTACTGACTCCACTGAGCCCTTGTTTCTAGGGAAGAATTCTCTAATTTCTTCACCCAGCTCTGTGCGAAAGAGCTCGTCAAGGAGCACGTCGGGGCTTAGCCTCCACTGTGGTCTCGGATTGTCCCAACCAGGGGTTCTGAACTGCAACTTCACAGGGCTGTGATCTGAAAAAGTTCTGGGCAAGTGGTCAACCCCTATCAGCTCCTTAGTAATGTCTCGGGTAACCAAGAAATAGTCCAGGCGCGCCCATGTCCCGGTGTGAGGTGTGAAGTGTGTGCCCTCCCGCCCGTGGGGATACAGGTGTCTCCAGGCATCAAACAGACCACCCTCCTCCACCACTCCCTCCAAAATCTCTCTGGCTCGGGGCTTGTAGGAGCTAACACCATCCGCCCTGTCAAGGGGGGGCGCCAGCGCCAGATTAAAATCACCACCCCAGATAACATGTCGTGCCCCTATGGAAACAATCCTACCCCACAGTGTGGAAAAAAAGGCAGGTGAGTCAACATTCGGTGCATACATAGAGACAAATAAATAGATGTCATGTCCTACCCTGCCCCACAGCAAGACATACCGCCCCTCCCTGTCCACCTCCTCCCCAAAGCGATGGAAAGGCACGCCACGGGCAATGAGAATCGCCACGCCCCTCGCATACGTCGAATAGGAGGAGAAGGCACGGGTACCTGCCCATTTGAGTCCAAAGGAGTTGTCCCTGCGTATCGGCATGTGCGTCTCTTGCAGCATGGCAACTTGTACATGATGTCTATTCAAGTAAGCAATAACATTCCTGCATTTTTTAGCATCGTTCAACCCCCGGACATTCCACGATAGACATGTCAGTCGCGCAGCAGTGTTCACAGCAGCCATGGATATAGCGACAGCAAAGGCGAAAGAGCCCAAGAGGGCCAAACAGAGGATCCACCGCCACCCCCAAAGGACCGAGTCATACACCAGGCGAAGTAATATATACACAGCGCATTCGATGCTAACCTCACAAACACTAGCCCCCCCCACCCACCCCAGCATCCCAAACATGCCAGTAGCCTTGGATCCCCTCAACGTGAACCCCCCTCTTCACCCTCCCCCCCAACTTCAGAGAGGCAAACAGCCAAACAAACAATAAGTCAGTGGGGAACACCCAGTAGGGGTACATCAGAAAGTGCGCGCTGCCACTATCCGGCCCATAGCTCCAAACTGTACCGTCCCTGGTGGAGTCTAGGGCCGAGAGAGTGGTCATTGGTATACGTTACCACTGGGGTGCAGTGTCCAGATGATCGCCGCTCACGCATCTCCCCAATTCTCAAGTGGTGAGTCAATGCGAGCTAGTGGTCCGGTATGATGCAAATGTGAGTCAGAGTATGTCAGATCCGTTAGTCTGCATGGTGCTCAGGAGGCAGGTCATCATTCTCTTGGTCGTCTGCAGGGGCCTGTTCATCTCTGCGTGCTCTTCGGATCGTCTTGAGGAAATCCTCAGCTTTCTGCGGGTTGGTGAAAAAGCGTTGCTTGCCCTGGTGGGTGACTAAGCTTCGCTGGGTACAAGAGGGCGTAGTCTATTTGGGCCTCCCGCAGTTTTTTCTTCACTGGGAGGAATTTGCGCCGCTCGTCCTGGACCATCGGGGTGAAATCAGGATAAATGGAGAATGTAATGCCCTCAAACCTCAGTGATCCTTGTGTCCGGGCAGCCTTGAGGGCCGTGTCGCGGTCCCGATAATTCAAAAGACGAGCAATGATAGGTCTCGGTGGCAGGCCTGGTTGGGGCATAGGCGCCAAGGATCGGTGGGCCCTCTCCACAATGAATTGGGATGAGAAAGCTTCATCTCCGATCGAACCCTTGAGCAGTTTCTCCACATAGAGCTCCATTCTGCCCGTAGCAGTGGATTCCGGCACATTCGTAATGCGGATGTTATTCCGGCGGCTACGCGCCTCCAAATCCTCATTCTTTGCCGCTATGATGCGGAGGAGATTGTCCATTCTCGCTAGTTGCGTCGTATGGGACGCGGCGGCATCAGTGTTGTCGGAGATTCTCTGTTCCGCAGATGTAAGGCGCTCCTCATGGCGATCTACCTTATGGACCAGGGCGTCCAGCCTGGCCGTGACGCCGTCCACCTTCTCTACGACGGTGGCGAAGCCTTGACGCATCTCCTGTATCAGGTTGGTAAGGTCCGCAGCAGGAGCGATGGGTGGGGCAGGCTGTGGTGGCGGTACGCTGGGCCCCGGATTCATCTGCGCCGACGTGTTGCTTTTGCGTGTGTTATCGAAGCTCAGCTTAGGCTGGCGAGTCTCAGGCCGTCCCATGGTTGTGACCGGAGGCAAGTGAGAGGCCAAAAAGGAAGAAATAGGGCGACAGAGCACTGTGGGCAGGAGACAGCCAGGAGTAGGTAATAGGGTTCCAGGCGCAGCGTACTGTAGTATACCGCAATGCAGCCGGCGCCACCAGTAGCGCTAAATGGTCGCCAACCGTCCAGTCGCAGTGGTTGTTAGTCCTGTCCTGGGCACCCGGTTGCAGTAGCAGGCATCCGCCGTGTGGTAGCCAGGTAGTGCAGAGGCCAGAGCATCGCCCCCCCCCTGATGGGCTGTAGGGTCAGATCCAGGGAGGCAGGCCAGTGTCAGGAGTAGCGCGGTACACAGATTAGCGCCTCTCAGTATGGCAGCTGCGTGATACGTGTACAGCCCCCAGCGCATTCAGCGCTCGAAATAGTCTATAACCCAGCCATGCGGGGTAATGTCAGGGGAACTCCGCTCGATGGTGCAACCCCTACACCCGATCCAGGATTTCAGGCGGGCACCGCCGCGCAGGTACGGGGCTGTGGCGCCGGGGGAGACAGGCACAGCGATCAGGCAGCACCGCGTTTGCAGGCGTCGCAGCAGGAGCAGCCCGCCGTCCGTGGCAGCTCGGTGACGGCCGGGGGGAGACCCAAGGAGAGCAGGCAGCAGTCGCCTACCTTTACCGTCCTCTCCGCACGCCGTCACAGCAGGATCGGGCAGACGAGGGTCCGTTGCGGCCTGGGAGCCTCGTGGCAGGCACCGAGGTCGCGTAGTTGTGGCAGCCGAGCGTCCGCCACAGGCAGCTCCAGAGCAGGCACCGGGCAGGTTTCAGAAGCCCGTATCTTCGGCTCTGGGGATCGCAGCCACTCCAGACTTGACACGATTGTAGATGGCACCCCCCGGATGCGGAATCCGGTCTCCTGGGGCACCGCGGCACCCCGTGGCGAAGGATCACGGCAGGATAAGTGACCAAGGAGCGGGAGCTGCAGGTCTAGGCAGCCATTCCGCAAGCGCGCCCTCTAGCGCCCCCACACATGTTATAGTTAGCTGGAAATTTTACTGACATAAAACCAATGAAATTCCACGTTATAGTTAGTTGGACTCACTATAACTTGCGCGTGCAATGCACTGCTGATGACTTCACATATTACATCACTCATGACATGGTCACTGACATCACTCATGATACACGCCGAGGCCCACAGAGGTGGACCATAACGACAGGCGTGAGCAGCAGGCAACTGGTAAATACTACGAAGTAGTGTGCCCAGAACAGCGACCCCAGCGAAGTTAGAATATTTAGTACAGACCTAACGCCGTCAACCAGAACACAGGCGAACACTAGAAATATCCTAGCTTCCCTGGAACACAAGGCAGAGGACCAGGCCGAAACATCGGATAATGAGGTGGAAACACCATGACACGACGCCGTAGACGGCATAACTAAAGTCGGTCTGGTGATCCAGAGGCTGAAGAGGGAAGGCAAAACTCACAGAAGCAGATATCCCGCAGGAATAAAGGGCAAAATGTACGACAGGCAAGCCCTGTAGAAGAAGGATAGAAACATTATCGGATACTGAGCAGGACAAAGACTGGAGCAGTGCAAACAGCGCTAAGGCGGAAGAAAAAGGACCGCACCAAGCGGCGGAAGAAAAAGGACTGCACCAAGCGGTATACAGTGACGCCAGGAAACGCGAGGAACCCGAGAAGGTATCCACACCCGCCCAGTTTAGGACAGAGCTATACAATAGCCAACAAGTTCCCCACCTAGGATATGACACGCCCAAAACATAACAGGTGAACACCTCTTAAGGAAACCCGCAGCAGACGGAGTTCAAGAACATAAAAGACCTGTGGGTATCACCGCAGGCGGCTTACCAATCAGCCAAAAAATACACATAGTCTAACCTGAGGATCTATACGGCTTCACTAGCAGCTAAAAAACACACACCAGAAAAGCGGAGAGACTGTACCAGCAGCCAACAATACAGAGGGGTCAACTGAAGGACCCTGAAGGCATTCTAAGCCACACAAAGCACACAGACGGGCCTACCGAAACACTAGGCCAAGAGAGAAAGGTGGGATAAACGCCTCCCACAAGACACCCGAGGACCGACAAGCCGAGGTTTACGGAGGGGGAGGAGGACAGAGCCCAGCTAGGAGTCGTTGAATAGCAGAGTCCACGTGTTACATAAAAGAATCCCATCAAAAAGCAGGTCAACAAGACGCTCCTGAATATTCTCCGGAAAGACGCTATCCCGCAACCAAGCGTGGCGGCGGAGGGCCACAGAACTCGCCATAGCGCGGGCGAGATAATCAGAGACATCCAAGGCCGAACGGAGAATAAAAGCAGCTAACTCCCGACCATCCAGCACATGGCGCCGCAGATCAGCATGGACACGTTCTTGGGAGGGGCGAGACAGAAGGGACTCTGCGGAATCCCATGGGCCGGAGGTAGCCCTGGCCAACACACTAAGGGCTAGATGTAGGTAGAATAGATTTACCGATTTTAAATTACCGAATTTTACCGATTAGGTAATTGAAAATCAGTAAATCTATGGTGTCGACATGTAGGTATTCCAGATGTGCTGGAATACCGAATCGGATGATTTCGGTATTTACCGATTCGGTAAATACCGAATCGGTAATGCCCATTCATTCCTATGGGCTTTGAAGCCCATAGGAATGAATGGGCATTACCGATTCGGTATTTACCGAATCGGTAAATACCGATTTACACAAGGGTGCAGGGGGTGTCACTTTGACACCCTCTGGCACCCCCAAAACAGGCTCGGGTGCCATGTGGCAGGCATACATGCCCTAAGGGCAGGTCTGCCTGTCACATGGCATAGGTGTGCATGCACACATGTGCATGCACACCGGAATCGATATTTTACCGTCAAATTGGATTTGATGGTAAAATACCGATTTGTTAAGGCTCCTGGGACTCTGAAGAGTCCCACCTACATATGGGTGGCTCAGAATCGGTAAATTTACCGATTTTCAATTTTCCCGAATCGGTAAAATTACCGCATCGGTAATTTTACCGATTCGGTAAAATAATGCCCCCTACATACCATTCACCTATTTACCGATCGGTAACGGCCGAAAATACCGATTTTCGGCCGTTACCGACCGACCTACATCGGGCCCTAAGTGTGTTGAGCGCGCGCAGAGCAGCACTAGTGGAAACGAAAATGTTACGCCCCCAGGAGTCCAACCACCTGGCCTCCCATGACGGAGGGAGCAATACTGAAGGCAAGGAAGGTAAAGCAGTCTGCAGGACACGGCCCTGGGCAGATGGGTGGGAAAAAAGACAGACTGGATCGTGCAAAGCGGCTGAGGCACCGGTTCCCCCGTAGCAGGACGCCCCCAGGCCTCCAGAAGAGAGCTGGGGAGCGAAACTTGAAATGGAAGAAGAAGCTCCCCTCCACCAGAGCCCTGGTGGAGAACATCCAACAAGTGGTCTGTTGGGAGTGGAGCTACCGGTTGCCCATTTGCAAAATGCCAGTAGCTGTGAAAATGGCCCGGACAAAGGCTACACTCGCATCAGTAGGGAGTCTTGAAGAAGAGAGCAACTCTTCCGTGGGCGAAGGCTGCAAACTAAGCCGCCCATCTCCATGCCCTGCTGGAGGAAGAAACGGCCAGCCCCTGTAAGATGGAAGGCCCATGGACAAGTGAAGGGCCTGAGGGGCCTCCGGAGAAGGCGGAAAAGCCAGCGGGGTAATCTACTGCAAGGTGCAGAAGAGCTGGTCCGCGGGCTGTGGAGACGGCGTAGAACCCGCCCTGGAAGCCGCCGGAGAAAAGGCAACAACGCGGCGTCCAGTCTCCGGTGAAGAGGAGACAAGGAGGAGACAAGGAGACAACAATCCTCTGGAGAGGAAGGAACATCTGGAGAAGAGTGGACGATCCAACGTCGGGACGGCACCTGGGTGTCCGCCAAAGGCACTGGAACGTCTTTGATCGGCGCTGAAGTGTCCACCAGGGGTGCAGAGTCGGCCTACGCCACAACGTGCCTCATTGGAGAAAGGGGCGGGGTCGGTGCCGAAGCAGGCAATGAACGGCGCCGAAAAGGCACTGGCTCGACCTCAGACAAGGCAGCTGCCTTCGCAGAGGACCAAGAGGGACCCGGGGAGGCACCCGGGTCCCGGCCTCCACCCGCGGCGGCGCCAGGGCCGGGGAGGAAAGCCGTCGGCACCGGAAAGCCGTCGGCTCGGCCTCAGGTAAGACAGCTGCCTGCCCATAGTACTGAGGGCGACTCAGGGACAAGCCTTGAGTCCCGGCGACCTCCTGCGACACCACAGGGAACCCTGGGGGGTTTTGGGGCGAGGCAGGGGCGCCGTTGGTCTAAGAGGGGAACCCCGTAGGGCCGCTCCTTGACGACACCACCCGTCCAAAACCTGAAACCAAGCTCATCGGCGAGTCCAAGGAAAGCCTTGACTAGGGATCCGCGGACGTCTCAGCAAGAGGAAGGGGGCCCAAAGAAGCCTGCAGAGCAGTAGCGTAGGTCTTCATTTGGGCCCTTGTCGCCCCAAGGCCAGGAAAGGGCGGAGAGGGTGGCGACGAGCGAGGGCCCACGTCCCGAGAGTATCCCGCGCCCTCTGCAGAATGAGGACAGGGCCTCGGAGACAAACTGCAGGACTTACCCGGCAGGCATAATTTTTCACCATGTCCAGCACTCTTTAACAATGTAAGAACGATCTGTTTCTGTACAGTATAATAGTAAAAATCTTTTCCTTTTGATGCACAATATAGAATCACAATATTTCATTCAGTCAATCCTGGTAAATTATGAGTCTTCAGTGGATGAATAGTAAGTTCTTTATTTGATTCAAAAAGCGCTGTCTGCTGCTGTGAACAGGTGTATCTGTGGAAACCCCCACTTATTAAAGTATGGGAGAAGGACTTGTGGGTGGAGTTCCCACCTGTGGACTTGTTGCTGGATCCTGCTGAGGAGGTCTGCAAAGCAGTTGGCCATCCCTGGGAGATGTTCTGCCAGCAGAAGGATGTTATGGCGTATTCCCAATGCCAAATTGCCTGAAATAGGTGTGATAACTGTAGAGAGTGCCCCCCCCCCTCCTGTTTAAGTAAATAGTATATGGTTGTCATGTTGTCTGTCCAGACTAAGACAACCTTGCCTTCCAGGTGAGCTAGAAATGCTTTCAATGCTAGGTGAACAGCTTGAAACTCAAGGTAGTTGATATGAAGACCCTGGCCACTCGTATCCCAGAGACCCTTTAATGTGAGATCTTGAAGGTGAGCATCCTATCCTGTAAGGGATTAATCTTCTGTGAGAATGATCTAGGGAACAGGGTCGAGAAATGTCTGTCACTTGTTTTGTGTGTTCCATCACTGCAGAGAGTGAAGAGTGCGGCTGTTCACAAACTTTAGATCTTGTAGATGACCCTGTGACTGAGACCATTGGCATGCCAGACATTCTTGCAGTGGTCTAATATGAAGTCGGGCATGTGGTACTGCTGTGATGCAAGATGCCATTATGACTAGAAATCACATAACTGTTTTGACTGTGTTTGTTGGGTTGAAACTGATGTAGCAATGTTTGGATAATTTGAACCCTGGCTACATTTGGGCATGCTAAACAACCCAGGGCATAGTAGCGCTACGCGTAGTCATGAGAAGTGCACTACGCGAACTGCGTAGTGCACTGTGCAAAATGCTGTTCGCATTGATTGCACAGTGCCGGATGCTTGTCTGCACTGTGCAATCAGTGCAAACTGCATCTTGCACAGTGCAAGCGGTCGTTTTCTGCTGCTCGAGTTTTCTCAACGCATACTGGTAGTTTCTCATCGCGAGCTGTCGCGAGCATACGCAACCACTTGCAATGAGAAAGCTAACCTCCAGCGTTGAGAATCTCGCCGGGAGGTTTATTTTCCACGAGGAAAAAGTCTCGCCGGAATGTCATTTTGCCACCTCGCGGTCACCAACTTGACGCTGAGGACCGCAAGCAAGCAAAAAATTACTGCTACGCGCGTTTATACTGTGGAATTCGCGTAGTGCGAAGTAGTGCAAACTTCGCGAGCGTAGCACTATGCCCAGGGTTAATGCTAAACCCAACTGTGTGTTGAATATGGCCCCTAAATGGGGCTGAATCTCTAGAGGTGAAAAGTGTGAGTTCTGCATGTTGATAGTGAACCTCAGTTGATGGAGGAGATTGAAAGTAGTCTGTGTGTGTTGTTGACACAGGAGATGTGTACTGCTTTGATGAGCCAGTCGTCCAGATGTGGGAAGATATGAATGTTCTGTCTGCACAGATATGCTGCTACGACTGCTAGACATTTGGTGAACACCCAGGGTGCGATAGGGTCTCCGAATGGATGAACTCTGAACTAATAACGCTTTCCAGCTATAACAAATTTGAGGTATTTGTGATGAGCTGGGTGGATTGGAATGTGGAAGTAAGCGTCCTTAATTCTGGTGCTGACAAAGTTGTCTTACTGAAGCAGTGGCATCGTATCTTGAAAAGTGACCATATGGAAATGTTCTGACAGTACGCGATGATTTAAGGGCCCAAAATCTAAGATAGGCTGGAGTGAGCAGTCTTTTTTGGGAATTAGAAAGTATAGGGAGTACACTCCTGTACCTTAATGTCTAAGAGGGACGGGCTCTAAGGCTCCTTTGGGTAAAAAAGCCTCCACTTCCAGTTTGAGCAGGTTTTGCTTTTTATAGAGAGATTGCGTCAGCAAGGTAGAATGTTTGGAGGAGTAGATAAGAGTCCAGACAATCATGTTGAATAATGTACAACACCCATTGATCTGACAGTATTGTTTTTCAGGTGGGGAAGAAATGTTGTAGTCGTCCCCAGACAGGTGTTAAGTGGTCAGGGGAATAATCAGAGGGTTACTGCTTAGAGGGGGAGGGGAAGGGGGAAGAGCTGAGGCACGCCTACTTCTACGTTTTAAATTGTTTCCTCTATATGTGCCCCTGCAGTATGCCCTTGAGGGGGAGATTTGTTGTTTCCTATAGGAGGTGTAAGAGGCATCAGGTGGTGTTTTGACACCCTGGTTGTAAGGATGTCGAAAGGAGTCATACGAAGCAGAGTGCTGTAGCGCCCCCATTAATTTAGTTACTTCTGTGTTCTGTTTTTTTTCTAATGCTTGGGTCCACCTGGAGGCCAAATAGAGGCTCTTTATCAAAATGTAGATTTAATAGTCTTTGTTGCACCTTTGGCTTGAAGCCAGACATAAGCAGCCAAGCAGGTCTATACAAAAAACACATGTGTTGACACCCCTGGCTGCTGTGTGAGCGGAGTCGAAGGTACATTTAATGGAGTGGTTAGAGATTAATTTTCGCTCATTTATAATCTCATGAACCCTTTTTTATATTCCAAGGGACATGTTGGAGGAGTTCCTCCATTTCATCCCAATGTGCCCTGTCATTTCTTGCCAACAAGGCTCGAGTGTTAGTGATCCGCCAATGATTAGAGGATTGAGGTGCCACCTGAATCCCTCTAGTATCAATAAGTTTTTTTTCCTTATCAGGTAGAGGAGCGTCTGTGGAGGATTGAGAATTGGCCCTTTCATGTGCATTAGATACAACTAATGAATCTGGAGAGAGCTGACCTTTAATGTAAATAGGGTCTGATGGTGCAGGCTTATACTTTTTGTCGTACCTGGGTGTGACGGAGTGTGTGCATTGGGCCTTTCAAAGTATTGTCAGCATGTCTAATTATACCTTTAAGTATAGGCAGGTCTTGATGTGCTCTATGCATATTATATACAATTTCAAAAAGGTAATCTATCTCAATAGGGTTTTTGTGTAGGGAATCTGGTGATAGGCTGCTGCCCTAGTGATGAGGTCCTGGAAAGATGAGGCATCATCAAGGGTGATGGTCTGGCTAGGTAGAGATCTGGGTCAGTATCACCCAGGAGGGATCAACATCATAATTACCCCAAGGATCTGTGGGTTGTGGATATTAATTGTCTCCTCCCCCCGATCATCAGTAGGAGACTGTGGAGACCCTTGTGATGTGAAGTCTTTTGGTTCACCATGTGAATGAAGTGGTGGTGGTGAAGGAGGAGGTGGAAGAGGAGGATGAAAAGGGCTAGTTGCAATGTCCTTTTTAGCAGGCACTGGTACATCTACAGCCTCCACAAAGGAATATGGCGCTTAAATGATTTGGATGCAGAGTGCACAGTCTGAGCTAAAATATGGCCAGTTCGAGGTTGTATATGTAGCTTTTCTGCTTTGAATTGAGCTGCTCCAGTAGGATCTGGAGGATTGATTCTGGAGACAACTTAGATGCTGTAGCAAAAGGTTTCGATGCAAAAGCAGTTTTCTATATCAGATCTAAGGTGGCCAGAAAAGAGGGCAGTGGAAGTGATTGCTTTAAGCCAAAGATGCTGGTGGTTGACCTGGTGCAGAGTCCAATCGTCTCGGTGTGGGAACCATCTGTTTCGGCCTGGCTTTCGGTGCCGAGCCAGAGTGTGGGATGTTTGTAGCAGATGGCCGGTGCCTACCATGGCCTGATGGCAGTGGTGGCCCGGTAGCCGAAAAAAATCTGTCAAAACCGAATATTTTTTGGGAAGGTGGAACAGGGGCAGAGGTACTCACTTTATGCTGGCCCAAAGGAAGGTTGTGTATCTAGAGTCCAGAGTTGAGGTCGGAATCCGAGGCGAAGCTCGATTTGGAAACGAATGTACAAGGACTCTTCCTCCGCTGCAGAAGCCTCATGAAGCTCTTCACCAAAGTTGTCTGGTGTCTTTTCAATGTCTTTGTGCTGCATTTATCTGCAACACACCTGATGGTTCTGTAATGTCTTTTTCATTCTAAAAGATTGACACGCTTCACTGTCTGCTTCCCGATGGTTCGGAGACCGACAATTTTCAAACCTGATGGAAGTCTGTTTTCTGGTATTTTGCATGGCAGCTGAGGCAGAATCTAAATGGAGTTTGTTCCATTAGTAGCGCACTCTTAGTCTAAGCTGGCTGAAATAAAAGCACCTTCAACACTGCCATCTTTTCTAACCTTACCATTTTTCTGTTCAATAAATCACCATACCTAGGAAAATAGATGTTTTAACCTCTGTTCAAAACTGTCGCTACCCAGCTAGTCTCCCTCCAGGTGGATGACAGCAGATCACTTGGAGAATGCAACACTCAAGTGATAGGCCCTGTGACTGTATTGTATTGTAATTGCATTTATATAGCGCTTACTACACCGGACGAGGTGGCAAACCACTTTTTCGGCGAGTAGCACGCTACTCCGGAACCCATAAAGGATTAGTGTTGAATTAGTATAGTGAAATATGAAGGTAATTTGAGTGGTGGATAGGTTAGTCAGTTATTTGGATTCAAAAGGATAGCAGAGGGAAAGAAGAGGGGAAAAAGGTTTGCATTTATATAGCGCTGGTTACCCCTGATGGGGTGTTGAAGAACGTTTTTGGCAAGTAGCACGCTAGTCCAGAACCCATAAAGGATTAGCGGTGAATTAGTATAGTGAAATATGAAAGTAATTTGAGTGGTGTCAAGTCAAGTCAAATAAAGCTTTATTCGATTTTTGCAGAGAAAACCATAAAAGCACATATAATACAATATAAAATGACTATGAAATACGATCGAAAAACATGCTACATATAAAAAACAGGTTAAAAGTTTAGGTTTTATAAAGAATCATGTAAAGTTTTTTTAGCTGGTGGGGATCAGAAGACAGTTAATTCATTGATGTTCTGCACCTTACTACAAATTTCAAGAAGCTACTAGCTGCATTGATTACAAGTTCGTCTTCCAGCATATATAGCTTAAGTAAGGCTGGCCGGCACTGTCTTAAGCCCCACAATTTGAGAAGCGGGAGAAGATGTTTCCTTCTACCCCAGTCATAGAATTTGCAGAATAAAATAACGTGAATGTTGGATTGTTTGGAGACATTGTCACAAGGACAGACCGCCGGTGTAACCGACCAATCGTTTACGGTGGGAAATGTTAGTAGGCGGAAGAGGCAGTCTGTCCTCATCCTTGTCAGCAACATTCTCGTATAGGGGGTGATGAAGGGGGAAAGATAGGATGGGATGCCGTCATCATGTAGTAAGAGGTTGTGGTTAGCAATCGATTGTTTGTTCCCTTTAAAATAGGAGCGTCTGTCTGTAAGTAAGCCTAAACAGCGAGCTTTAAGGTCTTTTTTGGAGATCGTTTGGCACGTTGTAGGGTTGGTAAACATATCAGCTAGATCCAGGGAGGTTAAAAATTTCTGTACATAGGCGAGCCAGGGTATTTTCCTTGAATTGGTTAGGGCCATACAGTCCTTGATTATATCCTGGTTTAACACCGTTTTATCCGAGGACCAGACTTTGTGCCATAGCAGGATTGGAGCGGTTTTAATTATGTCAGAGATATATACTCGTGCTAACTCATTGTGGCAGACTGTGGTTGAAATAGAACGGGGAACAGCCAACAGAAATCTTAAAAACGCGTTCTCACTGATTTGGATCTCTCCGCAGTCCGCCATGCCCCAGATACCTGCTCCGTATGTTGCGGTGGAGATGCATTTGGCAGCATATATGTCCAGCAGGATTCTTACTGGTTTCCCACCTAATTTGGTCGCAAATTTTTTTAAGGCTCCGATTTGTCTGGTAAAGGCCAGGTTTCGGGTGTGTACAGCATTCTTCCAAGTGCCTGTCCTGCTAAAAAGTATACCTAAATAGGTGAAAGTTTTTGTGAGACTGATCTTTTTAGCATCAATGTATGTATTGCAAGTGGTGTTTTTTTTGTTGCTGCAACACATTGTAAAAGTTTTGCTTACATTGATCTTGAGACCTCTCATGTCCATAAAGGTAGAAAAGGCGGACAGCGCTTTTTGAAGCCCTAGTTGGGTCCTGGACATAATCACGGCGTCGTCCGCGTATAAAAGAATTGGAACCGCAAGGCCGTTTATTTTTGGATAATCCACATCTAATTTGGCCAAGCAGTCGGCGACGCTGTTGATATACAGATTAAAAAGAAAGGGGGCAAGGATACAGCCCTGCCTGACCCCCTTTCTAATAGGGAACTTGTTGGTGCATGCTCCGTCCTTCCCATATCGAACCTTGGCCCCAGCTCCACGATAGAGTTCTTTTATGAATGATAAAATGTTTGGATCAACGCCCATGTTGTTGAGGGTAGACCAGAGTAAGCTATGGTTGAGGCAATCAAAAGCAGAGCTTAAGTCCACAAAGGTCATATATAGGTTGCCCCTTTTTGCCAGCACATGTTTGTCAATAATCAGAGCTAGATTTAAACATTGTTCCACTGTCCCCAGACCAGAAACGAACCCATATTGAAATTTAGATAAAATGTTATTCTCCTGTGCCCATGTTTGTAGTTGATTTAAGAGGACTCTCCCGGCCACCTTCATCATGGAGTCCAATAAAGAGATAGGTCTATAACATTTTGGGTCCGTTCTTTCTCCTTTTTTGAAAATGGGTATTATAATCGCTTCTTGCCAAGTTGTAGGGAATCCTTTACGGGCATAGGAGTTAAGGACGTTGGTAAGAATAGGTGCCCATAATTGGATGTTGTCTTTAAATAAATCTATGGGGATTCCATCTGGGCCGGGCGCTTTGGCATTTGAACTTTCAAGGATAGCCAGTTCCACTTCCGAGTAGTTGAAATAGATGGAGAGTGGAAACGGCTCTGGGTTATTGATTAGCGATTCATTGCTCTCCATTGGTTCGATTCGGTCATCTAGTTTATAGAGATCAGTGAAGTGGTTTATCCAGACATCTTCGGTGATGGCAATTTCTATGCAGTCGGTTGTCCTGTCACTAAAGAAAGGGGCGTTCACCTCCCTCCAGAATGCCGTGTTGTCCCTTAAGGTACTGGCTTTCAGCAGAGCTTCCCAGGCCGCGTTTTCAGTTCCTTTTTTCTGTTCTTAATTGCCTGTTTGTAAGCGGCACGGGCGGATCTGATTTCCACCTGGTTTGTTGGAGTTTTGTTGAGGCTGGCCTTCAAGATGTCGCGAGTGTTAGAACACTCGTGATCGAACCAACTTTGGCTCTTAGAAGTATTGGTTTTGTTGTTATTTCTGGTCAAATTTTTTCTAATTTGTGAGGCGATTTGATCGAAGGCAGAAATAATTTCCAAAGGGTTGGGTGGGAGTTCTAAACAGGTCCGGAAAAGGTCAGGAGCCGTTTTGATCAGATTTTCAAGAAATTTCGAGGTGTCAATTTTTGCCCATTTTAAGGTGTATCCGTTTCTTGACGAAAGTGAGATGATGTGTGAAAAAAGGTTTTCCACGGTGCTCCTAGACTTAGTGCCACTGGAGGGGGAGTATATTTTAATGCTGATGGGGTAGTGATCGCTCAGAACCAACTCCTCTCTATTAAGTTCTAAAGCGTCTCCATGATGAGTAAGGGACAAGAGGAAAAAGTCTATTGTCGTGAGCGATCCCCTTCCATGGAATGTGGGTAGAAAATCAGTCGGGGGCACAGTTAGATCGTTGAAGAAACCCAAATCCCACTCGTGTAATAAGTTGTTCAGTTGGGTACCCATGCTTGAATGTTCGAAATGGGTGGTGTGTTCTCCATTTGGGGCTCTTTGATCACAAACCCTAGTTCCACTATATGGGCATAAGTGACAATTGAAATCACCTAGAATGATCAAGCGCTGGTCTGAGGAGGACCCTCCCATACCCTTCTTTATTACTGTAGAAAGAAACTCCATGAATTTTGTTTGATCGTCTCTCTGTGCACCGTTGTATAGATTAATTATGAGAGAGCTGACAACCTCTTTCCCAGATATTTTAAAGGCCTGAAGTAGGCGGCCGAAGGACTTTGGGCTATGATCAGTTTGCGGGAGGTCAACGCGTTCTAATGATGCGTTTAATCTATTTGAAACGTACAAGCAGAGACCTCCAGAGGATCTGCCTCTATGGGACTGAGTAGAGGGAGTGAAATGTGTGCTATATCCATCCAGATTTACAGGCGTCAGATCCCAACATTCCTGGAACGCTAAGATGTCGAAGGTGTGTATGTAATTCAGGAAGGTTGGGTCATTTATTTTATTTGAAAGCCCGGCTATATTCCAAGATAAAATAGAGAGATAATTGTCCTCGATGGAATGTGTTGGGGTGCAGTTTGGGTGATTCAGGTCAGAAGTTGGGGTTGGAAAAGAAATCTGGGTGTCGTTAGTTTGTGAGCTTTCCGGTTCAGAAGGGCCGTGTGACAGAACCAGGTTAAGAGAATCCTCAGTGGGTTGGAAAGGGGCAAGGTTTCCATGTTTGCTTGGGGTCATCCCTGGGCTAACAGGAGACATGGGGGACCTTGGCTTGTTGTTAAACGGTAAGTAATTTTTTAATGGTCAGTCGACCATTTCTAAGGGTGAAAAGTAGTTACTAGTTGGGACCCCTCTCCATCCCTCTTCGTATGGATGATCTCTTCTTGGGTTCCAGGGCGGGTAATCCCAGTCCCTCCTCCTGTTACGTGTTTCGACTTGAGACCAGCTCCAGCCTGGGGATTGGCCCCAATTTTGGGGGAAATCTTGTTCACGTGGAAACCTCGGTGGGTAAAAGAAGGACAGACGGTTGGTGTCTATGCTTCCCTTTCTCTCCAGGGTTGACCAGGAACATATATAACTCACTGTCTCTGGGTTATCAAAATTGATGATGATACAATCCCCTTTTATTCTTTTCCTTGTATCCCCTATCCACGGGACTCTTCGTACCATGGACAGTCTACTTTTGCAGTGTGAGGGAAGGGGTCTATTAATCTGGAGCCACTGCATGACTTTGTTTTTTAATGACCAGGTGGATTCACTCATGTTTTCTTCCAATTCTGGTACCCCTGTAAGGATCACAGTGTAGGGGCTTGCTTCAGGGGGAAGATGGACTGGTCTCTTTGGGCCAGCTGGTTTGTTGGGTGCTTCAGCAGCCTGTTGAGTGGCCGAGGGTTTAGGTGATGGGGGCTTAGAGTTCTTACTGGTGGAATCTACACTTGTTGCTGGTTTTCCCTGTACTTGTTTGGTGGAACCCTTAGTGTCTGTAGAAGTAGTTTGGTTAGTAGTTGGAGTTTTTGGTTTTTTTTCTATAGGTGGGGGAGCTTTATGCATTGTAGATTGAGGCGCTGGTTTCTGTAAAGTAACAGCCTGGATATGTTTGGTGGTCGTAGAGACTAATGGCACTGCGGTGGTGACAGAAGGTTTGAGATGGTTAACCTGGTTTGTTAGTCTAGCGAGCTGTTTCTCAATATTATTTAGCGTTCGCTCGATTGGGAGTAGTTGCAATTTTATAAAATCCTTAATTGAGTCAAAAACTTGTACAGTGAGTTCTAGATGATTAGATTTAACAGTGTCATGACCCCTGTGATTCTCCTCCGTCGGGGTGGCCAAAAGAGAAGAGTCATCCACGTTGTCAGGCAATGACTGTCTAGAGATCTTTGGAAGGTTAATACGTGGAGGTTTTTTAGACCTAGTGCGCTTCGGTGGACAGTGCAACTTAGACTTAGGTATTAACCTTGCACTGGTTTGTTTGGGAATGGCTCCCTCCTTGGACGCCTTCTCGGGTTTCGGGGGTGAGGCTACAGCTAAGGGTGAGGGCTGAGGTTGTGACTCTAACAAAATTGAAGACACGGGTTGAGTGGGGCTGATCACCAGAGTAGGAGTTTTCTCCAGGTCATCCATAGAGGCTTCCCCTAGTGAGAGATGAGTGACTGATAAGTCGACGCTCATTGGGATGGTGTGAAGTTCAGCACGAATGTCTTGTAATAAAGGAGCGTTGGTTACCTGGTGGATGGGTGTTTTGGCTAGAGCGAGAAGGCCCATAGAAGACCTCCGTGCTGCAGCAAGGTCCTGGGAGACGCGTCTTTCAAGCAACACAATTCCCTGATTGATAGCATCGTTAGCTTTGGTAATAAATTGGTCGATTGGGCCAATTACTTCACCCACTCCATGGGCGGTTTTGTTCCTCATAGCCCTGGTAGTCATGTTAGCAGAGAAACACCCTTAGGGTGTAAAGCTAAAACAGTAGTGATGGATGACTCCCAGTGCGGATGGTAAAGTACAAGGCGGGAAGATACGGTTGAAAGAGGATTGGCCCAGACCAGACTTGCCCTGGCTTGAACAGGCTTAAACGGGCCCGCCCTTGGCCCGGGCTTCGCCCGGGCGTCGACCCGCGCGCGTCCCGCGATGCGCGTTGTAGCTCTTGCTTTTAAGTCTAAGAGGAGAGGGCGGGGCACTGGGAGGGGGCGCGGCACCCTCGGGAAGAGGAGACAGCTGGTGTCAATAACGCTGTCCCTCGCAGTCCCGGGGCCGCGCCTCTCACCTCCTCTGCGGCCTCGCTGATCTCTTCTCCTTCCTCGGCGGCAGTGGATTTTGGCAGTAAGTTTAGCTACTCCAGTAGCGAGTGACAGGCAGGGAAAGATGCAGGAAACACCTCTGTGTACGAGCGGCACCCGCAGGGCGGGGGCCGCGAGAGGTTATAAACGCCTGGGGGCGGGCACTGGGAGGGGGCGCGGCACCCTCGGGAAGAGGAGACAGCTGTTGTCAATAACGCTGTCCCTCGCAGTCCCGGGGCCGCGCCTCTCACCTCCTCTGCGGCCTCGCTGATCTCTTCTCCTTCCTCGGCGGCAGTGGATTTTGGCAGTAAGTTTAGCTACTCCAGTAGCGAGTGACAGGCAGGGAAAGATGCAGGAAACACCTCTGTGTACGAGCGGCACCCGCGGAGCGGGGGCCGCGAGAGGTTATAAACGCCTGGGGGCGGGCACTGGGAGGGGGCGCGGCACCCTCGGGAAGAGGAGACAGCTGGTGTCAATAACGCTGTCCCTCGCAGTCCCGGGGCCGCGCCTCTCACCTCCTCTGCGGCCTCGCTGATCTCTTCTCCTTCCTCGGCGGCAGTGGATTTTGGCAGTAAGTTTAGCTACTCCAGTAGCGAGTGACAGGCAGGGAAAGATGCAGGAAACACCTCTGTGTACGAGCGGCACCCGCGGAGCGGGGGCCGCGAGAGGTTATAAACGCCTGGGGGCGGGCACTGGGAGGGGGCGCGGCACCCTCGGGAAGAGGAGACAGCTGGTGTCAATAACGCTGTCCCTCGCAGTCCCGGGGCCGCGCCTCTCACCTCCTCTGCGGCCTCGCTGATCTCTTCTCCTTCCTCGGCGGCAGTGGATTTTGGCAGTAAGTTTAGCTACTCCAGTAGCGAGTGACAGGCAGGGAAAGATGCAGGAAACACCTCTGTGTACGAGCGGTGGATATAAGTCAGTTACTTGGATTGTGAAGGGTAGCGGAGGGATAGAAGAAGGAACAAGCATTGGCATAGCCAATAGGTCTCGCCTTTGGGACCTTATAAGTGTTTAGCCATGCAACAGTTGATGTTGTTGCACCAAGGATATTGTGATGGATAACTAAGCACTTATAAGGTCCTAAAGCTAGACCTATTGGCTATGCCAATGCTTGTTTATAAAGTCTTATATAGCGCAACCCACATCAATGGCAACAACAGTGCATTACAATGAAGAGACCATACATATAAAAAATAATTTTAAAACAAAATGTGTTTGTCAACTTGTATTAAAAATAAGATGGTAGATATATGTTGCAGAGTGCATATACAATTATACAGTTTAACGCAGCACATTTAAAGTCTTAAAAGAGCGCCATTGTGTTGCCGTCTCTAGATTTTTGGCATTTTTTCAGGGAACTCTGCCTCCCTACCACTAATATATGCTCATTTGTAGTTGACATTTTTGTTTTATATATTTCATCAGTTTTAGAGTAATGTCGTAAATGTTCTATAATTCAGTCTTTCAGTGCGTCACAACTGCTCCGTAGTGTTTATTACAACCAGCTCAGGGTAACTACAGAATAGGAGGGGCTGCATCATTGAGAGCACATTATCCTTGAATGTGTTGGGATTTTGGGAAGACTGTTTAGGTCAGTCCAAATTATTTTATTACACATTCGTCAGACTGGAATCCCGCCACGTTGATGTTTCTGAAGCATTTTCATTTAGTCTTGGTAGTTACATTGTACAGGTTTTAAACTACTGCTTATATTGCAGTTGCCAAGGCCTCTTCCATGCATGCCTCAATCATATACAAGTAATAGGCGAAACCTAAATGCATTTACCAATGCTTGTTGCATTCCATTCACTTAAAGCCCGGTCTGGGAGCACAATAGAAACGGAACGCGGATAACTTCAAAAGAAGGATAGAACTAAAAGAAACATCATATCCTAACTGAAAGGAAGAAGAAATACCCATTCAGTGCATGCACAATGTAGCGAAAGGACTACTCATAACTTGTGTTAACGAAAACAGAGTCGAATAAACGAAACTGTGGCAGAAGAAATAGAACTGTGAGAGAAACACAGTCTATAAAACTTGATGGTCTGAGAGTGAGTGGGCGTGCTAGACTGTCTTAATTAGAAGAACAGAGCGACTGTGGTGAGGAGGAAGTGTGCAATGCAGAATAGGTCATGAGAGAGGCAGCGGCGCTGAGCTCTGGGATTGAACGAGCAGTTGTAGGGGAGACTCAAAATAGCGAGCCCCTGATAACGAGGCTTAAAGAGCGAGTGAGTTATGAAAGAAGAGTGTGACAAAGACCCTGAACTGTGAACTCACAAGGGAAAGAAGAAATAAATCCCTGATGCTGAGTGGGACTGAGTCACCAAAGCAGAAAGAGCGAGAGCGTAAGCATGAAAGAAAAGAGAGACACCAATGTGAAAGAACAAGAAGCGTGAACAAAAGCGTGTGAGCGAGGAGAGAGCTGCGCGCGCCCGCTTGGGAGAGCAGTCTGCTCTTTATGGAAGCACATACTTGTGCTTGTGGCGCCCCCCCGCAAGGTGTATGCCGCCACAGGCACGAGTATATGCTCGAAAAAGACCTGAACGACGGCTAAAGGTCTCCTATGCAGATCATGCGCGCTGCTTTGGAGAGACCTAAAAAGAAAAAGATATAGATATATATAGATATATGTAAGCACTTTTTTGGTAAGTAGCACGCTACTCTGGAACTCAGAACGATTAGTGGTGAATCTGTATAGTGATATTTGAGAAGAAATATGAAATTTGAGGAGTGGACATGTTAGTCTGTCATTTTGATTGAAATGGATAGTGGAGAGATAGAAGAGTGACGGATTTAGAATTTTTTTTTGGGGAGGTCATATCAGTAGTAGGAGGAGGAGGATCCTTGGGATGAGTAAAAAGGGATGTGGAGGGGAAGAGTCAGAGGGAAGCGTTTAGAAAGGCTTGTTTTGGTGATATCAGTATAGTAAAAGAGGTGTCAGATGGTGCAAGGAGGGGTAGAGTAGGGGAGAGTCTAGAAAGGCTTATTTTGGGGATCATAGTGGTGGTATGGGGTTTGGGGTAAATGAGAGAGTGGATGTAGAGGATATATTGATAGAGGTATAGGATGAGAAATAGGGTAGTGAATTGGAAAGAGTAGTAGAAAGAGGTTCGAGATGAGTCAGAGGAAGAAGTATAGTGAGATAGGTATAGGATGAGAAATAGGGTAGTGCATTGGATATGCTGACTTAGAAGAAAGTATAAAATATAAAGATCCATAAGTACATGGAAAGTATATAAATGCATAAAGGAAGTAAGTATAAGTAGATTAAGATACTGATAGAGGTATAGGGTGAGAAATAGGGTAGTGCATTGAATATGTTTGATGATACCATCCACCAACGCCCTTGGCATACCCCTTCATAATAGTGAGTCGCTAACGCTATTTTGTGAGTCGGTGACTCGCAAGATAGAGTTTGTACATACTACCACTGTTTTTTGATGTAAAAAACTGGTTGGTTTTTATCTTTTGCGCCCCAAAAAAATGGTTGTACATCCGGCTCTTAGTCTCTAGCAAATTTACACTAGTGCAAACCACACACATATTGATATTTTCTGCAATAATTTGGCCTACTGAACTTTCATTTTGGATTTACAAGGTATGATACCTTCATATGAGAGTTTATATGAGCGCCACCAGCTAGCGGCAAGAAATGCACAGTTGCTAGATGAATATGATATCTAGACTCGAACACTTTGTTGTTTACGCATATGCTACATGAATCTCAAAAGCTGTGCCTGCACGTCTCTCCCTTTAAAAATAATTGATGACAACAACGATCAGCACTTAAGGGCAACCGCGTTATGACTATAGGTTTCACAAGTGTGGCCTAATACATAGCCTGCTCCCTAGTTCTAACTCACCTGTGTCTACACAGTAATACAGATATTTTCAGTTTGGTGTTTTCCGATGGACACCTCTTGTCTATCGTGATTAGGATGATCTGGATAGGAAAACTGCACCCCTTTAATATGAGGGATGCTAGTATAAACATACTATTTTACAATCATCTAGGATTTTGATTCTAGCTTTAGAACACGTACAAGGTATTTTTATTTGTCCCTTTTTTTAGATACTCATACCCTTCAGCACGTCTATATGACCTAATTAAGCCATATTGGTTAAGGAGGTTTTCTCATCCCCTTACACTTCTTTTACAGTGCCATGTAGAATAACACAGTGCTTTTCTTAGTATCATGATGGGCTAGATTAGGCAACTAACATACGTAGGCATTTTGGTTTAACAAACATTTGGCAATATTATTGCTATGCCTTCTGTTTTCCTTTTTAGTTATGGGCCAAGTCTGCTCCTACATAACGAAGAGTGGTAAGTGAGATTACTAACCTCACTCATGCTTGGAGAGCTCTGAAACATCAGACCTCGTCCTCATTGGTCCTGATGAAGGCCACATAACCTGTAGAGGCAACACTGGGCCAAAACATGTTGACAGCTCACTAGGTGTTGTGGATCACTAACTCACCCACTTCAACACCGCCATCTTTTTTAACCTTCTTTTTCTGTACAATATATCACCATACACAGGAAAATAGATATTTTTACCCTCTGTTCACGACTGTCACTACTCAGCCAGTCTACCTACAGGTGGAGGACATTATATCTCTTGGAGAATGGAACACCTAAGTGATAGACCCTATGATGATACTATCCACCTAACTACATTGGCCGAGAATCAAAATATCCAAAACAAAGTGGTTCTTTGGTTTTGGGGCTCCAATACAATCCCTGTGAGACTCTGGTTTACTGACACAGGTGATTAATTCTCCTTTGATCTTAAAATGAAATAAAAGTAGGCCTGAATGGGTGCGGCCCAAAGGCTGTGTGGGAGCACAACAAATCGACGGGCGAAAGGTCTCTGATTTTCCGGATGCAAGGATGGAAAACGCGACTGAAACAATATTGACAAGGGTGGAAATGAACAGCGAACCAAAAGGAACCAGAGGTGGCCTCGAACCGGAGCTCTACAAAACACGTCAAACCCGACGGCATAAAGAAAACAATGGAGTCAATGCCCATACGCATTATCATCAAGAGGGAAGAAAAACAACTTGCACACATCCGGACCCAACACTAGATGGCAGAAGTATGCAGAGCTGCGTATCTACAGAGAGACAGACACACACATTCACTGGAATAAGCAAAGGTTAAAGTGGCATTCGACTTAGATCTTGTATTATAAAAAAATATTGTTTTAAAATAAAAGAAGAAAAACACTGAAATTCACCAATTATAGTTTACTCAGTGTACTATAATGTGTGCCCCTGCCACATCACTCATGATCCATAGTTCCAATGTTAACTGCAAAATCTCAAGCCCCTGGAATACAATGTGATTTCTGTTCCTGGACTACAATGTGATTTCTGTCCCCAGAATACAATGTGATTTCTGTCCCCAGAATACAATGTGATTTCTGTTAAAAGGCCATGACTGAGTTAAACTGAGACACTTGCCATGGGCACACTTGACAGCTATGAACGTCCACACAACAGCAGCATCACTAGCCTAATGTAGCCAGGCAAAGAGTTCAGAAAAGTACACGCAAGCATGCTTAAAGCATCAAGTTTCATGTGCCTTAGAATGTAGGGCTACATATTAATCTGGTGTTATCCAAAACGTTATGGTTTCACAAGTTGTGGGCAGGGGTGACCAGCCTTACAATGTCATAATATTCAGTAAGGAATTGGTGAATGACCCCCAGGTCATTGACAGGAATTTGTTTATTAAAACATTTGAATATACCACTCATACTTTTTAATAAAAAATACATTAATAGTCGGTAAACCAGACAGAGTATTGATAAAGTGAGCATGAGAGGAAATGAGATGTGAGAGGGACACGAGATGTGAGAGGGACACGAGATGTGAGAGGGACACGAGATGTGAGAGGGACACGAGATGTGAGTGCAATACACAGACTTTCTATGTTTAAAACCCTCTAAATTAAGTCCATTGGACATACGGCCAATGGAGAAACATACACACCCTGGAAAACTAAGTCTATAAATTACATATGTGCTTTATGACAGTCACTGCAAAAACAACAGGGTTGCTAAACACTGGAAAACAGAATTGGTCTATTTTGAGCAGCTGAAAAAACATTGATAAGCATTGATTTCGAAAGCTTTAAAAAAACACTGTTAAATCTACAAAAATAGGCACTGAAAGCACGACAGCCTATGTATAGCCACTCAGTGTGGAGGACAATCATAAGTTTCGATAGAAGCACTGAAGACTCGCAGATGTGCTAGCTCCCCTTCAAGAAACCTCCAAGTGTTTTGCTATATAAATGCATGTCATATTTATACTTTGATAGAGAGCAGACAATTTGAGGGATTATAAATGGTCTTGTTGATTGGTAATGCAAAGGAATAGCATTGATTTGGTGTAAGAGTGATAGAGGTGGTTATGGCTGTCAATCTTAAAGAAGTGATGATGGTCTATGTTGCAGATGACAGAAAACTGATGTTAATCAAGAAACTTTGCTGGGGTCAGATAAGAAGAGTCTTTAGATGCTGGCCAGAAATAGGACTCTGATCATTTCTTTGGTCCTTCTCAGTGAAGTAATTTTACATGAAAACATTTCTACTAATGAATGTAACATCATTGTCACAACTAAAATGAGTAAAGAAAGCCTTGACGGTTTCTTCCAAGTATTTTTCTGAAATCAATTGTGGCACAAGGTTAGCCGAGGTAATGCATTCTGGGCTTTTTGCACAATGTCAGCACTGAAGCCTAGGCATTTGGTGCTGTAAACAGACTGTGGTGCAAAGCTGTGCAGATTTATCTCACAGAGCATTCCTGCACTTGATGCTGGCTGTTAGTAGTGGAGAGAAGAACAAACTTTGGTTTGGTTGGGGTTAGCTTTAAGCACTTTTTTGATATAATGGCCTCAAAAATACGTTTAGCAGAGGGACTATGTAATGCTTAAACAACGATCTTAGATAGAACACATGATCATCTGTGTATGGGTGATGTTTAGTGGGTCTGAAGTAGGACTTTAACAGACTCCAATATCACGTTGAAAATCACTGGTGATAGGGTGCAGCCTCGAGGGACACATTATGGGCATTGATTAGGACTTGAGAACTTCCATCTGAAGCAGCTATGCTCTATACTTCAGGTAAAATTCAAAACCATGGCAAGGTAATGCCATCAAAGCTTGTTTGCAATACGAAGCTGTGAAAGCAGGGCTTGATGATAAAGACTGTCAAAAGCTGTGTAGAGGTCCTTAAGGACGCGAAAACGGGGCACAGTGTTGACTGCAAAGGTATAACATTGTATAGGGTTGCTGCACACCTTGGTCTGAAGCCCTCCCACCTAGTCCTGCAAGGAGTCATTGCACTTTTTGTGGAATTGGTTTATGCCTGCATTTGAAGATTTGTTTCAGCATTAGTGGCTGGTATAAAATTGAATTTTAGTTTGTGAGGTCATCAGGATCCAGGTCAGCTTCCTGAGGAGGCAGGAGTTTCCTGGTCTTAAGACCATCTGGGTAGGGATCATGTGTAAGAAGTATTGACAATGTTGTAATTTCTACAGGTATCTTATGATTACTGATGGAATGATACTGTCCTGATGTGATACCACTTCAGTGACTCGAATAGGCGTGACCCATTACTGCAATGATAGCCTGCTAACAGATTCCTCTTGTCATGTTCACAGTAAGCCATATCAATCTGTGGGAATTTGTAGTTCGCAATAAGCAGCTGTTATGGCAAAATATTAAGAATATTGTTGCAATCTAAATAGAACAAGACATTTCTAAATGAATAGAAGACTAGAAATAAAACAATGTGTCATGACACTTTTTGGGAAATTAATAAACAGTTGTGTAAAATGATAGTGCAGGCACAAACCGTCTGAAGAATGGGTATGCATCTGAAGGCACAATATACGCATTTCTAATGAGTACCAGAAGCATCAAACCTACATGGATAAGGGATAGAAAGCACTGGCTGCACTTTAACTGATCAGCAAATGGTATGAAAAATATAAGTGAATAGACTGTTCACCACTACAGCTACTATGATATGCGGGGGAGGGTTGTTACAGATTTGCCAAACTGCGTAATAGGCATTCAATGGACGCAAAACGTGCTGTCAAATATCTTCTGTAAATGAGTTACATTACTGAAAAAATAATATTTTGAATTTCTTTAATACCTGATTATGGTCATCTACAACTGGAAGCAGAGGAGGGGACGGCAATGTGTTGGTCTCTTTCTCACCACTGCTGTGTTTTCTGAAAAATAAATATCAGATTTACTTTGATTTCCTTTCTAACATTTTTTTTTAGTCTGTGACTACATATTCATAAGAATAACCACTAACGGCATTCAAGCCACAATTAACAATGGGCATCAAGCCGAAGGGAATTATTCAAGCATTGATAGTTATGGTACAGACCATAATTTATGTACGATACCCACAACTATGCATAAACAATTGCCTGTCCATGGCCTTTACTTTATTCTTTTGAGTCATATGTCTCCAATTTGTCATAGAAAAAATATAAGGGAACACTCAAAGAAATGCAATGTCTGCCAGGTGCACTGATTTGCAAAATTTAGCATTAAGCGT
Organism: Lissotriton vulgaris; assembly: GCF_964263255.1. Classification (NCBI taxonomy): domain Eukaryota; kingdom Metazoa; phylum Chordata; class Amphibia; order Caudata; family Salamandridae; genus Lissotriton; species Lissotriton vulgaris. The sequence continues at coordinate 65,439 of NW_028253053.1, forward strand.
CTACAGTATATATGATACTTGTATTTTCAGTTGCCACGAAATCTAAACCACTGTTATGAGTTGTACATTTAGTAGACAATGAATCACACACATTTTAAGTTGGAACAAAAGCACCCATGCAAAGAGTACATTTAAAGTTCTTGACTAGAGGATGGAATTAAAATATAAGATGAAAATGCCAGAGCTACGAATGCTGCAGTACAATTTTCTAAAAGTAAAACATTATGTAATCTCAGATTGAACATACAGTAAGTTTTTTGAAATCTCTACAAGGAATGAATAAGCATCAAATTAGTAAACCAAATACCTAGAAAAGAGTCAATAACAATGTGGATTCAAGCTGAACTTTGTTGGGAGGAAACCCATCAATGTCATGCAGCAGTTCAGCAAATGGAAGGTCTGTGAAAATGAAGGTAGAAGCTGCACAAGAACAAATGACATACCTTTGATAATGTTTCTTCTTGTGAATACTCTCCCATCGCAGATTCTTCACCTGGTGAATTTCCCCAAGTTCCAAGTTAGACATGAATGGAGGTTCTACTGGCCTCCGTCACGATCCCATCCCACTTCATGACATGACATGAAATGGTCTTTTCCACACTCTCAGACAGAGCATGACAGAGATTGAGAATAGCGACAGCATGATTAATCTAGCTTGGAACCTTAACATTTAAAAGTCCACTCTACAAAAGGGGGAAGAGGGCAGGCGGTGAGAAACCTGCGGATAGATACAGAATCCACCTTGACCAGTATAAGCGAAAATAAGTAACTTGTTCTTCTTTTGGATGTATTTGTGTGATGCAAGTATTTTTGGTATAAAATGTGTTTTTGTTTTTATTATCTGTTTAAAATGTTTAGTAGTTATTACATTTTTTGGATCTAATTTTGCATTTTTAATTCCATAGTAAGATGTGGGTTAAGTTATTCAATTGCCTCAAATTGTAAAGCGCTCTTATATCCTTCGGGATCAAGTTTGCAATATATAAAACTTTATAAATAAATAAATAAAATACATCTAACTTCAGATGCCACACCTTATTAATCAAAACTGAAGCAATTTCCGATAGATGGAGGTGGGTCTGAGGAGTGGACTTTACAACAGAAAGTCCTGCACGACAGAGCTGGCAAAATGACTCTTCTTGCAAACTTCCAAATCAATACAGTAATGCCTGGCTAAAGTATGAATAAATGAACTAGGGGCAGCATAGCTAATGTCCAAAACAGAAACAGACTGATCAAAGTAGTCGTAGTGACCTTTTCCTTGGTGAAATGAGACGGGGGCCTAAAAAAAGGGTCCTTTTTTGGCCAAGGTATAACACAATTTGATGCAAACGTCAATCATCATCATAAGGCCCATTTTTTGAACTGCCTTCTATTCTGTGCAACCAAAAAGATGATCATCCACTCTGTACACAGTCATATCAACCTAGAAACCAAGGAACTGCTTAAGATTCAACCTGTATAGCCTCTCCTCTTTAGTGGTGTGTGGCAAAGGGACTAACGTTGGGGGCGTGGTGGAGTGCTCCACATGGAAGGGAGGCACCGCTTTCAGAAGAAAGATGCAGGAGTTCGAAGTACCAACTTATTAGAGTGAAATATGTCATTTGGAGGTGGGATTGATAACACATGCAGCTCACTGACATTATGTTTGTTGTTTGTCCAAAAACATGCCATACCCTGGGTCAAAAACTACGCTGCAGCATATAATTAATTAATTCATATAGTGAAATCTAATGAATGAAAAATGAATGTGAAGAAAACCTATGCATTTTTTTAAATTAGCCCTAGATACTGAGTTTAGCATTAGTGGCTACTTGTCCAAATTTAAACTTGGGGCTATCCATATTATCAATGTGATTCAGAGGACAATTTGCTTAATGTGTTCTTTCTTGCACACCAGATTACATTTGGAAGCCAAAAATGAAGAGAGATTAAATTGATAATAAGAAATGTTCTACCCTTGGGTGTTACCAGATACATACATAGGCTACCCCACTTGAGTAGGTGGGCCTACTGCGTTCAAAGTTAAACGCCCCAAAATGCAACGTGAAGATGTTTTCGCCCTAACAATTTACCCATTCTTGCAGTGTGGGCACCTGCAGTATTTTGGTTTGTGCCCACCCACCACCAAGGGAAGCCTACCAAACCTATACATTTCTGGAAACTAGACACTCAGGGTAGTCCAAAGTGGTGGGACTTGCATACATCCCACTATGTTTTTCTTACCCAGAATGGCATGTCAACCACAAACCTTGGTTAAAATCATGCATTTTCTTCACATTTCTCAGAGGACAAGCTCTAGAACCTGCCGGGATCTACAGAATGCTTACTAGCTAGTGTTCTGTATGGTGCCAGACCCAGTCACACAAGTGGTGGTACTGTTTTTGTCAAGAGAAAGGCTCCAAAACGTAATCTAGAAACATGAAACAAATTGGCTGAAAACACACATTGTACTCACATTTAAGTGAGGCAATGTTCTGAAATCTGCTGGGATACCCTAAATTCTTACCACTGAGTTTTTAAACACTTCACTCGATAGAAATGGTTGATTTCTATCTGACAAAAACTGGTCAAATTTCAGACCGTGTTAAGTCAATATGCGGTCAATGAAGTCTTAAGATGGTTACAGTTTTCGCTTGTTTTAATGGCTTATGTTAGGTCCACCTCTAAATGGGAGGCAAAGTTTCAATCGGAAAGTATAGGGTAGTAGGACTATGGCCCAGGCCCTGTCCCCTTGGACTTACCGGAGATCAGTCCTACAAACTGTCTAGCCCCTTGCAAATCTGGCTCCCGCCTCTTCTCCTGCTCATGCTCTTTCTCTCTCCCTCATGCCGGTTTGCTCTTTACATCATTAACTCTTTTTTGGGGACTCTCATCAGTTTCCCTTTTTCGTCCATTTTTCCCTTGGGCTTTTGGCTCTTTCATGCTTTGTGTCCGTTTCACCCTAGCGCCGTTTTACCTGATGGTAGCCCGCTGTGCTTTTTCTCCACGCTCAGTTTCCTGCCTTCCACCTCCTGCGCACCCTCCCTTCCCTCGCTCCTTACCTGTTCCATCCCATGCTACTGCTCCTTCTCGCATTCTTAACAAGCCCTGCCCACTATCCCCCACACTCCTACACCCTCCCAGGACCTATTTCATGGAGGTAGCACGCACCAAAGGTTAGCCAGTCAGTGCCCGGTCCTTCTGCCCTACTAAACTACTCTGCGGTACTCCTCCAATCTCTTAACCGAGAACACCAATCCCAACCTGCTGCCACACATCACCAGGCAAAGCAGGAGCTTTTGCCTGCACTCACTGACTGTTCTCGTGCAGTGTCTCACCCACCACAGCCACACCTTCCACACAGAGTACACACAACACACTCCCCTGCTACCACTTACAGACATGCACCCCAAGACAAACTAACATGCATGCTCCTCAACAGACGCTAACTCAGTAAGTGCACCACGTAAATCTGGTACAAATGGGATTCGACGACCGGGCCTCCTCTTCCTTATGGAAACATGGCTAACCTCAGCATCGGCACTCGAAATAGCCACAGTCATCCAGGATACAAGCTCGCATTGCAGGGCCGCCACGACTAGACAGGCGGAGGAATGGCTTTAATATTAAAGGAATCCATCAACTGCACCACAACCACAGAGAACCCAACACCCTTCCTAGAGTTGGTGCCTGTCCTATCTTCTAGGGTGAAGGTGAAGTCTCCTAGTAGGACGTAGTCTTTGGAGTTGATGGTGAGGGGAGCTAGGAAGTCTATGATGTTGTTGGCGAAGGAAACTTATGTCCTGGTGGTTAATAGATGAGGGTTCCGGTCAGGGTGTATGTTGCTAAGATTTGAAGTTTGAAGTGTAGGTACTCCACAGCACTCCTCAAAAATCTAGAAAACCTTGTACTGACAAGTCACTGGACCTACACACTGCGCCGGACACATACTCAACCCAGTTTTTGCCACCTTCAATGGCATCAAAATCACCCCAACCACCCTTTTCCCCTGGACTGATCACACAATCATCCAATTCCAAATCAAAATCATTCGACAAACAAAATGCACTATGCACTGCCTCAAACCTGGCCAAATGCAGTTTGAGAGGAGCATCTTGGAATCAAACTGGCCAGACAACCTGCGCCTGAACCAGTCCAAACCAACAAATGATTAAATTGCTTAATCAAAAAGCTTGATGAATGGATCAGAAAATGTGCAGACTCCCTGGCATGCTGTAAACACAATACATTGAAGAACAGCAGTGAATCGGGCCAGCTGGTACACTGAAGACCTCAGAGCAAAACAAAACAGCAAACAATTGGAAAGAAGATAAAGAAAGAACCACCATGAAATCTATAAGGGAACTTAGAAAGCCGAACAACACAGTCCTTGATATTTTTGCACCCAAAACCAAATATAGTGTACTGGTACCACCCGCAAGCCAGCGTCATTGTTAGGGGGAGGTCAAGCTAACAATTCAGAAGCAGAACCTGTGTCCTGGTGTTAAATCGTTTCAAGCCCGATGCCAAGGGACCTACAAATCAAAAGTTCATAAAAATATATACAATGTATAGGAAGTGCGTCATGTAAGCGACCACAATGAACAGGTTGACTGTTACCAACTGGCTCGCTGTATCATAATTGGCCACTTTCATATATTGACAGGAGGAAACAACACCATGTAAGATGCTAATGGTGATCACTGTGCATAACTTTCTCCAAAAATGTCGACCTCCTGCTGGTCATCATTAGGGAAGAAATGACAATGCGGTCTTCCTCACTAAAATGAGTCTTATTTGGCATATCACATCTTTATTCTATGGTTATAGTCACGATTAAAAACTACATTGAATGTTTAGACCATTTTGTTGTGAACGGTGACATATTTCATTGCCACACAAAAACATACTGAGTGGAGGGTGCCCTTGATATTTCTTTCTTCTCTCGGTAGCTCCTTTTTGTGCATGAACCTACAAAGCAGCCCTGAGATGCTACTACCAGATGATCAGAGAAACAAAGAGGAAGGCCATAGGTTAGAGCAAAGACAACAACTCGAATAGCTGTACAGAACTCTTCACGATCAAAGACTTCACCTCACCAGCTTCCACCACAAACAACATTACCCCTTCGCAAGAACTATGCAATAACCTCTCAGAATTCTTCAATAACAAAATCAAAACCATCAACAACAACTTCAACATTCAACAAACCCCTACACTCTCACAACCAACCTATCCACAAAGAACCATGAAAACTCCCTGACTATAAACAGCTAACATCAAGAGGACCTCCATTTCGGGGTACTAATAGAACACTGCTCTCAACACATCTACAATTTGGGCATCTCCCCCATAAGCAAAGTCCTCACCCACACACCCTCTGCAGACTTCACTTAAGCAGCAAACTACTGTCCGATCTCCCTTCTCCCACACCCAGCCAAGGTCATAGAAAAAGCCATCAACAAACAAGTCACACTCATCGCAGAAACAGACATCAGGGTGATCCTTGACTGTGAAAAAAAGCAGCCCTCATACTGCTCAACCTCAGTGGTAGCAGAGAAACAACTGTTATACCGCATTCATTACAATTCATACTTTTACCCCGCAAGCCGTTGCAACGAAAATGGCTTACTGTAGGGGGTAGAAGGTGTCGGATTTAACTCCAACACCTTCCCTACTGTTGCACAGACTGGAGTTGGAATAGTAAATTATACTATTCCATCATCCAGCGCACCCCGACAGCAAGTCATGGGAAACAAATTGCATTGCAACAGCATGCGGGGTAAAAGCATGCGTTGTAACGTCATACAACCGTGGTAGCAGCCTTGGCCCTAATGAAGTGAACCTTTAGACCTTCTATGGGCTGTTTTTAGCCAATGTGTAGCAGATGTTAATGCAGAGGAGTATCCATCAAAAGATGGTCAGTTTCTGCACCACTTGCCCTTCTTCCCTCCAGAGAACCCAAAAAAGAGCTAACAGTCCACTCGATATTCCTTGGTGTGATTAAGGTAGAAGAGTAGTGCCTTCTTGGCATCTAAATGATAGAGACTATCTTTCTCTTTTGAAGAATGAGGCAGAGAAGGCTGGGAGAGCTATGGTTTGTTAAACATACTTAAAAGGCATCACCACCTTCGGCAGAAACACTGCTCAAGTCTTTAAAATTGGAAAAAAGATGGTATAGGGAGGCTGGACCGAAAGGGCCTGAGACTATCTCACCCGGTGTGTGGTTGTTATTGCAAGCAGGAAGATTGTTTTGATGGTGAGTAGGCACAAGGAACAACTGTGCAATGATTTGAAAGGGGTACACATCAGAAAGGTGAAGACTAAATTTAAGTCCAATTACGGTTCTAAAAAGGGTGTTAGAGGTAAACTAGGTTGACACCATTTTAGAAAATGCATCACAACTGGTGATTTGAACAAGTATTGGGCAAAATCTACTGGCTTTTTCACTGCTGTGGAACATGTTAAAAACACAGAGCAGTTGGTTTGAGTGGTCAAGCAATACGAAGGGAGGCGGGTGGAAAAACATTGAAGAGCAGGCGGAGGGCAGATTTAGATGAAACAGCGTATGGAAGGAAGGAAGGAAGGAGAGAGACTGCAGAGACATGTACTCAGTAATGGTGCATTTTGAAAATGAACACAAGCCTACCTGAAGGAGCCTTGGGCCAGTGGAAGGACTCTGGCCACAGGAAGCCGTACTTGGTCCATGCTCCACAGCAGGATGAAGACTTGAAGCCCAAGAGGAAGCCGGAGGTGAAAAGGAGGCACTGACCAAGGAAGGAAATGAGCGTGATGTGGGAGTCAACCAATGATAAGTAAGGGTAAATAATGGGCAAGCGCAAAGCCCCTTTCAAGATTTTATTTCTTCAGAGAGGTACCCTTTAACTGTGCCCAGAGCATAGCCTTGCTGGGCCAAAAACAAAGCAAACACCGTATCTGGCAGTTTTCCAAGAAACTGCTCAAACTGCCGAACATCACACCATGCACAAACTTGTCTAAGTTCCCTGCATATACAGATTTTGTGGAATGGCACCTGACCAGCAGGATGACATCAAAAACAGCTGGAGGGAGATCAAATGAACTCAACTGCTGCTGCTCAATTTCCATGCAAAGTTGCAGAGATTGTGCAGGCTCAGGTTGAAGACCCCACCCTGCGTCAGCGACATGAGATCTTTCCTCATTTGAAGCCTGATCGGAGGTCAGATGCTCAAGCCCAGAAGTCTGAGTACCACACTCTCCAGCAAGAGTGCTGAAATTCCACATGCAGTGCAGTGGCCAGTTCCCCCACTGCTGGAAGATGCCCACTGCCACCTCTGGATGCAATTGCCATCCATGATCAGCTAGGTGTCGCTGATTGAGATTGTATGCCCTAGCATTTAATGGTAAAACCCCGATGATCCAGCCAGTTCCAGACACATAGTGCCTCTTGGCAGAGCACTCTGGACCCCATTCCACCCGGCTTGTTGCAGTACAACACAACGTTGGTGTTGTCTGTGAGAACCTGCACCAGCCTCCCTTTGTTGGTTAATAGGAATGCCTTTAAATACCAAGTGAATCACATGCAACTCCAAAAGGTCCCTCAATTAACCTACTGAGGAATTTTCTGAGGCCACAAGAAAGAGCTGGGTGCACTCTTGAAGAAATTACCATGTTAAACCCTTCTATCAAAACCTTTAAGAAAGGGATTTAAAAAAAAGACTGAAATGGTCTATTTTGGAGGTAGGATGCATTTCAAATAGACGTACATATATGGAGATGTAAGCCAACATGCTTATTCAAAATGCAGCAGGTAGCAGAACAAGCGCTGAAATATCAGTGTTCCGAGTAGTTGTGTTGTTAAAATTATTTCCTTTCATAGCTTCTTTAACAATCTGTATATATTCGAGGCAGCTGCAAATACCCAAATAAAATTTTAAGGCCTCTGATACCAAACAGAAGAGTGGTTTGAGGTTGGGATGCAACAGCTGACAATGGTGTTTATAACATGAGATTTGCCATGAGGGGAGTTTTGTGTGTGGCTGAATGGACATCTCAGGAGAGTACCAAGGGTGGCGAGCCAAGTTTATGTCATCAGACTCAATGTTATGGAAGTTTTGCACAATATGCGTACAACATACAGGATCAGTGTGTTTACGCATAAGTAAATGCCACAAACCAATTTGTCCTTAGGGCATCCCCATGAAACCATAAGCGTGAGAAGCTAGTCACCCGTTTTAGCATTCTGCATTTGTCTGACTGGCTTACAGATCTATTGTTGGTGTCCCCAACATTGAAAGTATCAGTTTAAAACGTGGAAGCTGATCTCCCACTTGTGAGTTCACTGACAGTCAGCAAAGCCATGGCCCTCTTCTGAGAGGTGCTCCATTCATGTCAAATGGCAGAGTACAGTGGCTAATGTGTGACCTTCTTTTTGTACGTACTCCATGGTGGCCATATTGTTTTTTCAGTAGCATCATGTTGTCAAGTTAGTCTGGAACGCTCGTATATTTAACTGAACCACCATTAGTGTCAACACAATGTGTAGAAGGCTCTCCTGAGGGCACCACTGACCATGAACGGTGATGCTGGTCATGTGGCTCCAAACCCAGTATAAGATAGAATGCGTCTGTAGGGATGTTAATCTGCCACTATGGGTCAAGAATCAATCTGCTAATTAAATGCACCTATTTCCTCTATTGTGGATTATGCTGAACAAAGGGCACCACCAACACTAGATGCTCCAGACGCTTGTAGGTACTGTCCAAGCAAGACATTCCAGAAACTGTCAGCGGTGCGACTGCACATTCAGGGTGGGCTTATGAGGGAGAAGGCTCTTTGGGGCCACAAGCATTTCTTCCCTGGAGTGGTCTGCATTTTGAGAAGTCATTATGGAAGGGTAGCTGTCAGGCTGAAATGACTATTGTTGGTAGAGCTGCAGTGGACAGCCAGGGTTACATTTTGCTTCAGGCTGTGATTGTGGCCATTGAAAGGTTGACTGTTGTTACTGGTGGTAAAGAGAACTCATGGCCTTTTGTGTATCCATGTCCTTTTGAATCTTTTACAGCCTCTCATTTACTAGGGTTCCAAACAGATATTCACCATCAAATGGCAAGGCAATCAGCTATTGATGAATTTTAGAACAGATTCCTGAAATTCGCAGTTAAGCATGCCAGCACATGAATTCACTAGGATTGATTTGCTAAGACGCAGTGCGTGCTGTATCAAAGACACATCTAATGCTGGCATTGGAAATTATCTTCCCTTTCTACATTATCTCCTGTGCCCTCTGTCAATGAGGATCATGACGATGAAGCACAAAATACTCTATTTCTCTACACTGGTACCATGCAAGACGTAATATTAAGTTGCAAAAAGCCACTACATTTCCGACATGGAGTGCTACAAGCTTCTAGTGGCATCAATGTTCTTCCTCTCCTTGCTTTGTATTTCCCATTTATGCAATGGTTCAAATGGTGGACCCATTAGCCTGGTGTGGACAATGTTGAGATTCCACACTGTAGCAGATAGAAGTCTTGGAGGAATGATTATTTTAAGTCCTTCCATAAATGCTTTGCTGACAGGCACTCTAAAAGGTAAGCAGCTATTGCAGCAAGATGTAAGCTAATTTGGAACGCTGCAAATGTAGTAAATAGCAAATGATGTTTTGAACTGAAGAGTCCAGTGGATCGATTTGATTGTTATTACAGTATAAAAAAACTTGCTTCCACTTTGCTGTATAGCATGCTCTTGTGATAGGACGTCTAGCCTCTTTGATAATGTTCATGTAGTCTGGCGGAAGATTAAGGAAGCCAAACTCTAGGATTTCAGGTGCCAGATCGCAAGGTTGAGGTGGCTGGGATCTGGAGGTCTTATCTCTCCATGGCTCTGAGTGAGCAGATTGGGAGTGAGATATAGTTTTTGGTGAGGCACTACTGAGAGCTGAACCAGGGTTGTCGAGCCCATGTGGGAGCAACTAGGATTAACGTCAGGGATGCCTGTCTGAGCTTCGGAACCACTAATGGAATGAGTGGGAGAGGCGGAAAAGGGTAGGCAAATATCCCTGACCAATTCATCCATAGTGCATTGCCTTTGGACAATGGTTGTTGATGTCTGGATGCGAAGTTTAGGCATTTTGCGTTTAAGTTTGTGGCGAACAGATCTATGTCTGGAAATCCCCACATTTGGAAGAATGGGAGGAGAACCTGAGGGTGGAGTTTCCATTCATGGATCTGTTGTCTTTGACGATTGAGCAGATCTGCAATCTGATGGTTTACTCCTGGAAGGTGTTATGCAAGGAGAAACATTCTGTGAGGTATGGCCCATTTCCAGACGTGCTGTGATAGCTGGAGAGAGTGTGCCCCCCGTTTTTGTATATAGTACATTGCTGTCATCTTGTCTGTACGGATCAGGACTGCTTTGCCTACCAGATGAACTTGAACCGCTTTCAGCACTAGAAATATTGCTGGCAGCTCTAGATGATTTATGTGAAGATGCTTTTGCTGCAGGCTCCATATACCCTTAATTGTGTGCGTCTGGAGATAAGCTCCCCAACCAGTGAGCGATGCGTCTGCTGTTAGCACTATCTGTGGAACCAGGTCGAGGAAGGGCCACCCTTTTGAAAGGTTTTGGGTATTGCACCACTGCAGAGCCGTCCACCAGCACTAGATCTGATAACAGACCCTGAGCCTGGTTCCCCTGACGTGCTAAGCACTCCTGAAGGGGGCGCATGTGAAATCTTGCGTAAGGTACTATTAGTATGCAAGACGCCATCACCCCTAGTAACTGCATGAACACTAGAGCTGGAGTTTTGAGACTGGAACTGGCAGAGTAGAGTCTGCATGTTGCGGATTCTGTCCGGATTGGGATAGGCCAAAGCCTTTTGTGTATCTACTGTGGCTCCTAGATATGCCTTGTGTTGGATGGCTGTAGATGAGACTTTGACAGGTTCACTGTGAATCCCAGATCGTGGAGCAACTGCACTGTTTTGTGAGTGTGATGGGAGACGGCTTTCTTGCGAGCTGGCTTTTGTGAGCCAGTCGTCCAGATATGGTAAGACATGAAAGTGTTGTCTTCGAACATGAGCTGCGACTATTGCTAACCACTTGGTGAAAACTCTGGGTGCGGTAGTTACTCCGAATGGAAGCACCTTGAACTGATAATGCTGTCCTGCTACTAGGAACCTTAGGTATTTGCGATGAGCAGGATGTATTGGGATATGGAAATAGGCGTCCTTTAAGTCCAGAGTGGACAGAAAGTCGCCTTGAAGGAGAAAAAGCACTTATTGGAGAGTGACCATGTGAAAGTGGTCCGATTGAATGTATAGATTTAGTTCTCGGAGGTCTAGTATAGGCCTGAGAGAGCCGTCCTTCTACGGAATTAAGAAGTACAGGGAGTATACACCGGTCCCTTTATGTTTTAATGGGATTGGTTCTAACTGGGAGAGAACTACTTTTTTTTTAAAGGGTAAGATGTTCCTGTGACATTGCATGTGCTCTTGGAAGAATGTTTGGGGGAGTGTCTGGAAGTTCCAGGCAGTAACCATATTGGATAATTTGTAGAACCCATTTGTCAGATGAACATGTGTCTTGACAGGCTTTTTGGCTCTATTTGGCAGTAATATAGACTTTAATCTTGCTCACATCTAGGATATGTATTCCTAGCTTGTGTTGGCCCTTTTAGGCCCTTTCTTTCAGACATAGAAGAGGCCATCTATTGCCTATTGGCTTTGGCCTGTCATTTTTGCTTATAGTAGAGGTTGGATCCTGTGGTCCTGACTTTATATTACACATTGGTATGGTTTATGTAGGTACTCTGACAGAGCTAAGGGTTATTTCATCCTTCTTAGGCCTACAAGGTCCAGAACTAGACAGACTCCATTTTGATGGAGCTGAGAGGCTTCAGGGGAAAAGGTAATATTTTGGTTTTGAGCTGTTGTTCGCCCTAAGCGAACCGGAGAGAACCGGCCAGAGCTGAATCTAATCAGGAAGTGTCTCTGGGCTCAGGTCTCTAGACGAAACAAGCAGCTGGTCACTGTGGGAGCGTCTAGCGCAAGGAGCCTGGTGCATGGGATCGGTGGGAGGAAGCTGCTGGCTGGAACTTTCCATGAGGAGACAGCATTCTATATTAGTGAAGTGCAGAGGCGGAGTCAGTTAGTTGAGTTGGAGGAGCAGAGAGAGAGTTGTTGTTGGAGTTGCAGAGAGAGTTCGAGCTAGAGAGAGAGCTGAGCTGAAGTTGCAGTTAGTTGAACTGGAGGAGCAGAGAGTGTTGGTAGAGTTGGAGGAATGGAATTGCAGAAGAAGAAGAGACAGAAAATGCTTGGAACAGAGAGAAGACAAACAGACAGTCAGTGAGCTGGAACTGAAGGAAGCAGTCAAAAGCAGTTACTTATCAGGAGGAGTTGTGAATAGCTGGAGTCTGAAGTAATGCCTTTTAGAAGAGACTGAAGTTATATCGTGGATTAACCTGTGGGAGCAGCTGGAGTTAATTGGACATTGGCACAGAAACATTGAAACAGAGTGAACAAGCTAGTGGAATGAACAGTTATCAGAGCGGCAGAAACCATTAGATTGAAGTTGGAAGGTGGAGAGAGTCCGTGGGGGAGAAAAATCCAGTGCAAAGTGATCAGCGCAGATGTGTATCCAAGAGTGCAGGAGAGAGAGAGTCTGAGATGAGCCAAGACACAGACGAGAGAGGAGCCCAGATGACAGCTAGAGCAAGACTTCATTCTCCTAAGGTGACCTCGTTCTTTTACACTTACCCCTTAATCTTGTCCTTATTCCCTAGGCTATTGTATGTCTAATCCTTTTCTTTCAGCTGTGTGTTAAAGTTCATAATTGTTAAAATAAACAGAGAGCCCTGTTCTTAGTGAACCGACATGTGCCTTGTATTCTTGTTCAATCAGGGTAACCTTGTCCTCTAGTCAAGCATAGTTTGCGTGAACGGATGCGAATCCCGATCAGGTAAGAGATGAGTGAACAGTAAGGAGGAAAGGGGACATTTGATGTCAGGAGCAGAAGGTACATATTGCAATTTGGAAAGCCATACCAATTTATATTATCGTAGTTTTATCCTGAGTAGACAGTGAGAGAGACTTCCCAACATAGAGACAGAGAGCTGAAGGTATTCATAGGAAAGTGGTCGTCATTGGTAAGTGGCGTTAGTGAGAGCACTGATTGTGGTCGGTGTGTAGGTCTGCCGGATTGCGGACCGTGTGTAAATGAGAGCACCTAAGATAGAGGGTGTGTAGGTCTGCCGGATTGCGGACCGTGTGTAAATGAGAGCACCTAAGATAGAGGGTGTGTAGGTCTGCCGGATTGCGGACCGGGTGTAAATGAGAGCACTGGGACTGCAGGCCCATGTGTGTAGACACGCTGGATTGCGTGTCGAGTGAGCACTGAGGGAGATCAGTGTGTGAGAGTATATAATCAGAACTGCCCCAGGGTAGATTAGTCTGGACCCATGTGGTCGCGAGACTATGAGGTATGAGTGTGGTGTAGGGCATGGATGTCCTTAGTAATCAGTGAGTATTCTTAGTATCCCTATAGATTTAGTGGTGTTTCTGATGATATGAGCTTGTATATTGCGAGTTCCCCATCCTCAGGTAGGTACCCAGGTGCCTGGATAGATGGTCCTGAGGAGGGAGGTGATTACGTTCTGGCTGGGTTAGAGGGGCTCTCAGGAGCTGATCCCATCTGGTCCAAAAATCCAGTCGTTACAACATGGTAGCCGCTACCCAACAGCCACAGTTATGCTCCCTCGGGTTTCTCGCCGGGCCGATGTTGAAGCCCCAATTTCCGTAAATTTGCCATAATCCTCCATAATTTGCCCTCACCTGCTAGCTAGTATGCAGGGAGATCTTGCTTTTCTTTATTGCGGGGTCCGGGGCTTCCGCAGCGTTTACAGCGGCAGCGCAGAGACTGGAGATCAGCGCTGGAGGTGGGAAGAAGCCGCGTACGAGAGGAGACGCCGGGACATCACCGGTTTGCTGCTCCGGTTCATTGGTGGCAGGGTCAGCACCAGTTTTGGTTCCCGGACTTGGGAATCTTGCGGAGCAGACGCCGAGCAGTTGGAGGGGTGGGTTCCAGTGACTAGCTCTCCACGGAGATGTCTGTAACAGTAAGATTGGCTCAAATTACCTACTTTAAGGTAAGCAGGAGTTAAAAATCTTTCCTGGGAGAAAGAGCTTTATTGATAGCCCCCGTCAAGTGAGAGCTTTTTTGATTGAAAAGGGGGAGACACCTCCCTATTGTATGGAGAAAACCAACGGAAATAAAGTGGGTATTTCTCCACCTAAAGTAAGTAGGTACACCTTGCGAGCCAGAGCGGCCCATTTATCTTCTAATACAGCTATCACTCAGTCGATTTTGTCTTCTCGGGTCTCCCCCCACATCTCTGAGGTCAGAGCATCAATCAAACAACGTAGGCGGGGGGGGGGGGGAGTACTACTGATAGTGGGACTCCTGTTACGGGGAGAGTGGCTAATAAAGGCAAAGGAAGAAGCAAGGAAAGAAAAGACTTCCTTCAAAAACGAAAGTCACTTCATCTTTGAAAACATACTATCAAGTCATGTCCTCGTCCACGTCTGGCACCGGCGCGCCCAACCATTAAGGTACCAGCTTTATCCGGCAGTGAAATTATAAGCAAAGTCATTCAGGCCAGCCCAGCGGGGGTTGATCCAGGGGTTTTGGTTCAAGTACCAATCCCAGTAGTGGTGGTAACTGATCCTACACTTTCATCTATAGGGCCCTAAATTGAGTCTGTGGTCCACCCCACGGTGAGTCTTTCTAATAGATATTCCGTCTTGGGAACACAAGGAGAGCAGGAGCAGGCACTGGAGCAGGTAGTCTAGCAAAGTATAAACTCTCCAGTCCTCGAGGAGTGTGTTGTTTCAGCCTCCACCACACACTCGTTAGCCAATATACTTTTGGCTATGAAAGAAGAGATGACCAGCAGGTTTATAGTATCAGAGATGAACCAAGCAGAGCTAGCTAGCAGGTTCTCTGTATATGAAGCAAACCAGGCCGCTATTCGATCATCATGTGAGGTGTTGGCCCAGAAACTAGAAAAAGTCACTTTGAGGACCGATGCAATTGAGTCTGAGATTTCCAAATTCAAAGAAGCAATTCAAATGACTTCTGCTGATCTGGCAAAGATATCAATTCAAAATAAGGAACTAAAGGATGACCTCAAACGATTGGAAAATCATTCTAGGAAAAACAATCTAAAGTTCCTAAATATTCCGGAAGCTCTTGAGGGGACGGACATTAAGGGTTTGTGATGTTCCTATTAAATGGTACAGTTTTGAAAAACGCCCCAAGAATCGACCTTGTACATGAAATTCAAAGAGTACATCGGGATCCTTTTAAGAGAAATCCAGGAAGGCAGAAACCCAGGAAAATACTGGTGATTTTTTTGTCCTATTTAGTCAAGGAGATGATTTTGACTGCTGTACTCAGGGAAGGTGTGATTTCATGTACACTTCCTGACCTATCCCCCTTTTCCTTCTCCATAAGATCTGGTATCTACCACATAACCGCAACGAGACAGTGGGAGTTGGGGCAGAGGTTAGCAGAGCTAAATAGTTTGGGGGCAAAGGCCCAATTGAGGTTTCCTGCCACATTACGTGCGATCTGGAACAATCACATGCATTTAATTCGTACAACTGAGGAGGTGGATACCCTTATTGTTAAGATCCAAAGGGAGAGGGAGGGCAATGAAGGAGGGATTAGAGGTTAAGGGGGCTCTCTGCTTCAGGTCCAAAGTCCTTAGAGTTAAATATTAATTTATGAATGTTACCAGGGGGAGGGGCGACCGAATAGGCTTAGCCTATTGGAAAGGAGGGTTCCTCAGGGTGAAGGGGGTAATGGTGGGGTTCACTGGGTGGGGAGCAGCGGGTAAAAAAAACAAAAAAAGTTTCTCATCACGTGTATTTTAAGAAATGCTGTCTAACTGAAGAAAGGGGTCTACTAGTTTATGGCAGGTAATCTTAGAAAAAGGACAGTAAAATCAGTTTTATTTCTTGGAACGTGAATGGTCTAAGGTGCCCCACGCAGGCAAAGGTTGATATTTAAGTACTTCGAACTCTCCCCAGCCCAGGTCTTTCTTTTACAAGAGACTCACCTGACTTCTGTAGAATCACGTTACATTTAAAAAAAAATTCCTTGGATAAATTGTTTTTGTTTTTCGCAACAATCAATCAACAGTGGAGGTGTTGCAATCTTGGTAATGAGGGGGATCCTCTGTGTAATTAAATCTGTCCAGACGGATCAAACTGGGATATGGATAGTGGCCCAGATGGATTTTGGGGGATTAGAACTAGCTAGTCCTTCCTACTATGGTCTGGACGATCCCTCATATATCGTTAAGTTGCAAGCTAAACTGATGAAGGCAATCCTCCCTTCGATTATAGGAGGTGATTTTAATGTCCTCCTGGATCCATTTAAAGATAGATCTAACTCGAGCCATGTCGTAGGGGCTCCAAGACCTCATAGGGCCATGAATAATTTGCTATATGATATGGACCTGATAGATGTCTGGAGGGCTAAGAGAAGAGATCTCCAGGGGTTCACATTCTACAGCAAAAAAAAATCACCATTCATCAAGAATAGATTATATTTTAGTTAACAGGGAAGTGTTAGATAATTTATTTGAGAAATCTGTACTTCCCAGTCACCTTTCCGACCATGCCCCTGTCTCATTTTCATATTCTAGTGAAGGTAATATTCCACAAACCAAATGGACTTTGAATAGATCAATGTTGTTAGAACTTGGAATTAATTCAGTCCATTAAAAAATCTTCATTAGAATATTTTCTATTAAATATGGGCTCTACGACCATAGACTACGTATGGGATGCTTATAAAGCTAGCCTGAGAGGCATGTTGTATGGTTTAATAAGTACTAAAAATCGAGCTAAGGGCCAGGAACTACATACTATTGAGGAAAAGATTGAAGAATTAGTAGCAAGAGGAATCGCATCAATCAGGAGAGTTCAGATAGACGGATACAAGTTCAGAAAGACCTGGAGGGGGCTAGGCAAGAGCTTAGGAATTTATTGGATCAGAAGTGTAGGTAACAATGGCTTGCTAAAAATATGCAAAACTTTGAATATGGGGAAAAGGCTGGTAGGTGCCCTATGAGCATGGAAAGCTAGAACGGATCGATCAAAAAATAACATCAATGAATTGATAATTAACAATAATGGGGATAAATCTAGCAAGGCAGAAGACATGCAAATGTGTCTTCTCTCTCTTTTTTCGGATCTGTATAAGAAGAATTTGGCCCCTTCACAGGACAAAATACAAGCTTGGCTAAGGGGCAAATCCCTTCCCATGTTATCTGAAGCCAGTCGGGCCAATCTCGAAGCCCCTATCACCGTAGAAGAGATTAGGAACCAAATAAAGAGGTCTAAAAATAATAAAGCGTCTGCACTGGATGCTCTCCCGAACTAAGTTCATAAACAAATTGACCCAGACACCCTGTACTTTATTTAACTCAGTTTACAGTCCAACAGGGGTTGTCCCATCCTGGAAGGAAGATACCATCGTTTTGATATTGAAGCCGGGAAAGGACCCATTAAAGGCCAATTCCTATCGTCCGATCGCCCTGCTGAATGAGATTATATGATCTTTATGGGCATTCTGGCAGGGAGATTGGCTAAATTGGTTCCTAGCCTGATCAATATTGACCAGAAGGGCTTTATAGTAGGGAGGAACATCCAGGAACAGACACATTTGTTGATAGGGAACATTGACTTGGCCTTGGTAAGAGTGGATCCTTTGGCAGTGGTGGCCTTGGACGCGGCCAAGGCCCTTGACGCGGCCAAGGCCTTTGACAGGGTTTTCTGGAGGTATCTCTGAGAGGTCCTCAAGGGATTGGGCCTTGGCCCTATTTTTGTTCAAACCTTTAGGAGATGTTACTAGGGAGCCTCAGCAAAGATCCTGCTGAACGGCATTTTGAGCCCCAGCTTTGATATCCAGAGGGGAACCAGACAGGGGTGCCCCTTATCCCCTCTTTTATTCAACATTTATATTGAGCCTTTGGCGCAAGCCATTAGATTAGATGATTCTATCTGTGCTTTTAAATCACAAACCTATCACTGTAAGTTAGCATTGTATGCTGAAGATATTATATATACTAGCGACCCGGAGGCAGCCATTCCACAGCTTGAAGTCCTTATGGGGGAATTTGGCTCTATTTCTGGCTATCTAGCCAATTCCTCCAAAACTGAAGTGATGTGTTGGAACATCAACTATAGGGGAGGCCCTATCAGTAACGAGTTTAAGTACTTCAGTATTAAAATTGTTAAAGATCTGAATAAAATCTCCTTGACCAACTTACAGAAAATTATAAAGGAAATCAATAGTCTCTTCGCCAGATGGAGGAACCTTCCCATGACAATCTATGGGAAGGTCAACTTGGTGAAGATGATTATTTTCCCTAAGTTGACCTACTTGTTTAATGCAGTTTCTATGGCCTATCCCAGTAAGAGCATTGGGAAGATAAAGGCAAAAATTGAGAGCTTTATCTGGGGAGATAGAAGCGCAAGGATGTCCTATAAAAAGCTGAGGAGGAGGCTCACTAAAGGTGGGCTGGCCCTCTCCGACATCAGATGGTATTTAATTGCCTTCTAATTTAAGGGTATTAGGATGCTGCTCTCGAACCCGGATGGGACAACTTGGGGCAGGCTCCTGGGTGAGATGGCCATGGTTGAGGGGGGAGTGGAGGAGAAGGTTTTCTATACAAGTTCGGGCCCCAAGATACTTTAAACGTGTGCGTCTTAAGGTCCCTAAGGCCGCCCTGGAAACTTGGTATAAAGTGAGACTCAGATGAGGTATTGGATATTTCTCCGATTTTGCTCCTATATGGGACTCCCATGGGACCCCACTGTGCCTCAGTGATAGTCTGGCGATACCAATTAAGTGAGCGGCTAAGTGGTCTAATTTGATGGATATAGATGGTATTCTCCCTTGGGAGGTATTAAGAGCTAAGGTAGGTCCTGCTTTTTCAAAGTTTAAGTATTTACAACTTAAATCATGGTATGAGGCAGAAGCTGGTGAAGTAAGGGGCGACTGGGATCTAGAGCGGTTATTGCAAAATGTCCAGCTAAAAAAGAAAGATATCCATGTGGTACACGAGGTCTCTCGATGCAGATGAAATTGATCTTCCACCCCAATCATCGGTCTGGAATCAATCTCCGCTTGAGTCTAACACTGAAGATTTTTTTGAGCCTTCTTTAAAATTGCTCTCCAAATACATCAAACCAGCTAGCCTAAAAAAGAATAATTGTTTTGTTATTAACAGACTATATTACACCCCAGCTAGGATAGCTACATTTGCCCCACACCCCAAATGTCCTAGGTGTAAATTACCGAATGCGGACGATATCCACATCTTCTTTGAGTGCCCGGACCTAAGATCTTATTGGAAAGATGTGGGAGAATCCCTATCGGGTATCTTTGATGTAAACATCGAGATTAATCTCCTGTTGGTGTACTCTGGGGGTAATGGCTCAACTAACTTGGCTTTATCTCAGATCCATAGGTGGTTGTTTCTTTATCTGATACTGCTGGCTCGGAGGGAGCTATGTATAAAGAGGAAAGATCCACCCCCTGTGAAGAGAGAAGACTGGCTCAAAGCCTCCTTTGCTATGGCACGACTAGAGCAAGAGGGGAGTAATGAAACATCGACCAATTTCGGGCAACCTCTAATAAACTGGGGTCGGGACTTGCGATTCGTTTTTTCTTCACTGTGAACAACTGGAAATGTGTTGGTTTTCCCCCGGGTCCTATGATTACACCAAGCCCCTACTACCATGGGCCGGTCGGGCGGACCTAGGTAAATGCAGTTAGCCGTGGGGTGCCCAGCTGGAGGATATGACGACTTGTTAAATATGCAGAAGCCTATTGTTGAGATGAGGACAAAAAAAAAAAAAAAAAAAAGAACCCATTTGTCAGAGGTGATATTATTCCAGACAGGTAGAAATCTGGAGAGATATACCCTGACAGGAGTGGAATGATCGGGGGTAGCGGACGGAAGTCTCTGCTTGTTTGCAGGGGGAAGTGCGTGTTGAGTTGCCTCTACCTCTTCCCTTACCGTTGTTTCCTCAAAACCCACCTCTACAATAGCCTCTTGATGAGGGTAATTGGTAGTTGCCCTTATAAGAGGAGGAGGGACTCTGTGGATATATTCTTGGAGCCACTCCTGTAAAAGGAGCGACAAAAGCGGTGCGTGGCCAAGAGAGCCTTCATGGAGGACGCAGCCTAACAAAGCTCCGTCCTGCCTGACGATTATCCGCCGAAATATCCTGCCTCAACCCGCCCTAGAGTGCCCCAGTGGGGAGAATCCAGCACCGGACAATAGTGGCGGGCCCCAAGCGCAATTCTAGCCTGATTGGTGCGCCAGGGGCAGGAGATCGAGGCCCCGTGCTGGGGGGCCTGGGCAGAGTGGTGAAGCCGGGGGCCTAGAATTTCGTGGGTCCCGGCGGCGAACGAGGCGGCAGAGTAGGCAGTGCAGGTGCCGGTCCCTAGCTTGGCGGGACTGGCGCAGACATCCGGCAGCCTAGACCGGACCTCCTGCGGACTCCCGTGACAACGTGACCCCCATGGACCACGGCTGGCATACCACCCTAGTGCCGAGGAGGGCCGGTGAGGCCTAGCACGGCCGGAGAAGCCGGGGGCTCGATTTTGGTGTGCCTCCTGGGGACGGGCTTGGGCATTGGCCTGGATCGCGGCCTCCTCTTGAAGCAGCAGGCCCCGGAGGGGCGAACAGTAAGGAGGCAGCAGTGCTCCGTAGGGGATGTGCTGGGGAGCCCGGCGGCATTGCGCACCTGAGGGGGGCAAGCAGCAGCTCCGGCATCGGTCAGATCGGGCCACATTGGTGGCGGGGGTCGTGTCTGGGCCCATACGGGGAGCGCATTGGGACCCGTAGCCCACGGCCAGGTGGGGGATGGCAGGAAGAGGGACCGGCTGACACTGGGTCCATCCAACTGGCGTGTGCTGGCCGAGGAGGGGCAAACTATCGGACAAGTGGCGCCCTGGCAGAGCGGTACCCAGGAGACGGCGAGGAGTGCCCGGCCCTTACCTCGGGGGACGCACACTGGGCTGATACCGGCACACAGGGCGACACAGGGCCAGCCACGTACCCCTTCGGCGGTCAGGTCGGGCCGCGGCGGTGGGCCGGGTGGTGCAGGGGACTCACCCCTGGGACGACATTGCTGCCCTCTGGCGGACGGCCTGACGGTGGAGAGCTGGGGCATCGCACCGTAGTGTGGGTCCTGACCAGATAGGGGCCAGATGCACGCACGTGGCATTGGCGATAGTAGAGCGGAGCCCACAGCAGTACCGATGGCTGGCCTCCGGGGGGCCGTGGCTGGTGGCCATGACTCGAGGTGGCGGAGGTGGGGGGCATCCCAAACAAGGTCCCACTGACAAATTTACGGGCCCCAGTGGCAGTGCAGGGGCGACCGCCAGAATTCTGGGCCGGACAATGCCGCCCTCATGGCGGCCATAACTCAGTCCCGGGACATGCTGGATGCAAAGATAGGGGCAGTGGGATCAGATGTTACACTATTGCGCCAGGATCTGCGGAATGCTGTGTCCCGCATCACAGAAGCTGAAACACGCATCTCAGGGGTAGAGGATGACGTCGAGGCCCTGAAGCGCAAGATGGCAAGCATGGAGTCAGTTCAGAAGGGCTTGGCGCTCCGAGTGGAAGATGCGGAGGGGCGTGCCAGGCGGAACAACCTGCGCTTTGTGGGTCTACCCGAAGGATGTGAGAAGGGCAACATGGAGGGCTCCTTCTTGACACAGTGGTTGGAGGGCTGGCTCCCCCCTGATTCACTTTCTAGCTGTTTCGTGATCGAGCGGGCACATCGGGCCCTTATGCAGAAAACGGTGATCGCTAAACTCCTGAACTATCATGACCGGGACGTTATCCTGAAATTCGCCAGAGAGAAGGAGCCGTTGCTCTAAGAGAACCATCGAATTCTGATTTTCCCGGACTATACTCGTATGGTGCAGCATCAGCGGCAATAGGTTACAGCGGCCAAGGCTCGCCTGTGTGAGCTAAAACTGCCTTATGCCTTGCTGTATCCAGCCCGCCTGCGAGTGGTGTTCCAGTCCTGCACCCACTTCTTCGACACCCCTGAGGAGGTATTCAAATGGACAGACGAGACGGTGTCAGTCAAAGTGCATACACCCTCGGGGCTGGAGATGGTCTCTTCCCAGAGCGAGCCGCAGTCACGGGCATCTCGAGGGACTCTGCAAAAGGTTAATTGGAGGTCCAGGTCCCGGCAGCGCTCTACGTCCGGGAGTGCATCGGAGAGGGGGAAAGGGACCCCTGGCGACAGAGCCGACGGAACTTGATGTCTATGGCAGTCACACCTCGGGAGCATAGTCTATTGTAAGTTCGGACATACTGTTGTACATTAGCGTGTGAATATGGTTATTTGTCTTCCTTCCTTCTTTAGCTTTGCTGTATGGGCGAGCGGCCCTTGAGGAACGGATTTGCATACAGCACGGAGGATAAGGGGGCGCAAAGGAGTGGGGGGGACGTTCTGGGCGGGCGGGTCCCCGACGTGCGGGTTGGTTGTGGGTGGTTGTGGGTGGTTGAGGGGTTGGGGAGAGTTCAATGGGGATCCATTGGGGTAGGTGAGCACAGTATGGGAGTCCATCAAGCCAACACTTGGAGGGGTGGATACAGCATGGTGCGCAGCTGCGCGTAAGAAACGCAGGGAGGACCTGGTTCGGGCTGAGGTCAAAATTGCAGCATTAGAGCTCCTAGGGAGTACGGAGGATGGGGCGCACGCGGCGGGGCAGCTCCTCCTAGCACAGCATTCGTACGCGTCCATGCTGATGGACGAAGCCAAACAAATATGGCTTGCTACACGCAGCCGGATCTACCCATGGGGGGATAAATCCGGGACGATGCTCCACCGGCTGTGTCAGGGCATGTTCCAGGCCCAGACCCTGCCTCGGATATTAGACGACGTCACGGATCCCACAGCATTGGCAGACGGATTTGCCGCCTATTACGCCAGTCTATATGCCCTGAATGAATGTCTCCCCGCCAACGTAGTGGATAAATTCCTGGCTGATCTGCCACCACGCACGTTTCGGATGAGGTGCGCGACCGTCTGGAGCTCCCATTGACAGAGGAGGAACTGGGCACAGCACTGGGCGAGCTTAACACTGGTAAGGCGCCCGAGCCCAACGGGTTCCCCAGTGAATTCTACAGGAAATACCACGTGCAGCTCGGGTCCACTATAGAGTGGCTGCGGAGGAAGCTAGGGAGCGGGGCAGCCTTCCCCCTGACTGGCGACACACAGAAGTGGTTGTCTTCCACAAGCCTGGCCGTCCACCCCAGAGCCACATGCATCATACCGACCGATCTCCTTATTGAATGTTGAAGCAAAGATTCTGGCCAAAGCGCTGGCCAATCGACTCCTACCCTATGTGGCTGATCTTATCCACCCAGACCAGGCCGGCTTTATGCCCCAGAGGGCGACCAGGCATAACATTCGAAGAGCGCATGTGGCAGTGGCAGCAGTCCGGAAAACCGGGGAGCCGCCGGCACGCCTGTTGGCCGATATGGACAGGGCGTTTGACTCGCCGAGCTGTGTCTATTTATTCTCCCTCTTGCCGCAGCTTAATTTGGGACCTCACTTCCTGTCGTATATACGGCTGCTGTATACCGACCTGACTGCCTAGGTCAGGGTGGCAGGGGCTATCTCCTCCAGATTCAACATCGACAGGGCACCCCCCAGGGCTGTCCCCTCTCCCCCTACCTTTTTGCCCTGGCCATGGAGCCGCTGGCCGCATGGGTGCGCAGCTACGGGGGTTCGAGTGGGATCGGGACCTGTCAGACAGAATTGCGCTATATGCGGATGATGTCCGATTTTTCCTAACAGATATAAACAGGTCAGGGCCGCGTATCATGGAAATCATGCAGATCTTTAGCGAGACGTCGGGGCTCTACATGAATCACCGCAAATCCACCCTCTGGGTGTTGGGGGGGCATTCACAGGCAGGGGACTGGGCCTCAGCGTTACAGGTTGTGGCGGGAGGTAGTAAATACTTAGATGTGTTCATCTCCAAGTTCCCAGCACTATTCTGGGAGCGAAATGTAGTGCCGGTGTGGGAGCGGGCTCGAGCAGATATTAAATCATGGTCCCGCATGCCGCTGACCATTTATGGCAGGTCGACCATATTTAAAATGGTGGCCCTCCCCAGACTTCTATATCAACTGCAGAATCAGCCCTATCCCATTCCCTCTCCTTTGTTTCGGCAGGTGAACGTGGTGTTAGGACAGTTCCTCTGGGCCGGAGGCGCAATACGGGTTGCAGTGCGTACTTGTTTTCTCTCCTCCTACTGTGGTGGTTTAGCGGCCTCTGATATTCTTTCCTACTATCAGCTATCCCATCTCCTCGTTTTAAATGATTAATGGTACGGGGTTAGGGGTGACCCGGCATACGCTCTGGAGCGCCTCCTGATGGGTGCCCATACGCTTCACACTATATTATATGCAGCGCAGATTCGGAAGACGTTACCACCTGGTACGCAGTTAGTGTTTCAGATTTGGTGGCAGGCCCTGCGGCGAATGGGTTGGTGGAACACACGGACAGGCGAAACTCCCCTCTGGCGCAATGGTCTATTCCCCGGTCTGGCTGCTCTTTAGGGTTTCGGAGGGTGGGACAGCATTGTAATCTCCACACTGGGGGACGTACTGTCAAGGGTGACCCTTAAGTCCTTGCATGAGCTGAGCCTGGAGTTTGGCATGCCCCGAATTCAGTTCTTTAAGAATCTCCAATTCCGTCATGCCCTCGCCCTGTGCCCGGAGGGGTTGGAATCACTCCCTGAGTTTAGCCCTCTGGAGGCCAAGGTGTTTATGGGAGACCTGGGGCCCAAAAAGATATCTCGCATATACCAATCTCTAGTAACGCATTGTTCCCCCTCGCTACAGAAGCTACGGGAGTCCTGGGAGGCGGATGTTGGTGAGTTGGAAGAGGAAGATTGGAGGGAGGCATTGGCCGAGCCTCGGGGTGCCGCCATCTCGATACGCCTCCGGCTTATACATGTCAAATACCTCCATAGGGTATTGCAAATGCTACTTACCAGTATGCATCTGTTCTTGGCATGTAGGGCTGCTGACATTCATATCTGTGCATAGATCGCCGCCTAGTGTTGGGTCCGGATGATTGCGCATTGTTGTCCTGGAAGAGTCTTCGAAGTATCACGAGATAGGTGGCTCCTCCCCTGGACTACAGTGCGCATGGGCATAGACTCCATCCCCAGATTGTTTTTAGCCATTGTGGCCAAGATGGAGTGAAACTCAGTGAATGATGACCATGCCATGAAATGATATGTGAACACTGCAGCTGCTACAGGCGCCGGGGAGGAGGGCGGGCGATATGAATGTCAGCAGCCCTACATGCCAAGAACAGATGCATACTGGTAAGTAGCATTTGCAGTTCGAGGCATGTGGGCTGCTGAATTCATATCTGTGCATAGAATACATAGCAGTCCCTCCATTAGCGGCGGCCGCCCGTGCCAGCTGCAGCAGTTTGGAAAAGTGTTTTGAGAACAGCCTGCCCTACAGCTGCCTGCTGTTTGGAGTGCACGTCTACACAGTAATGCTTAGTAAATGTGTGTGTGGTAGACCATGTGGCTGCTCTACAAATGTCCTCAAAGGGAATGTTTCCAAGGAAAGCCATAGAGGCCCCCAACTTTCTGGTGGAGTGGGCTTGTGGTGGAATTGTAAGAGTGCATTTTGCCTTAGCATAGCAGATTTGAATACATTTCACGATCCACCTAGCAATATCAGCCTTGGAAATAGGGTTACCTTTGTGATGTGGCGCAAAGGCAACAAAAAGCTGCTTAGTCTTTCTCAAATCCTTGGTCCTATCAATGTAATACATCAAGGCCCGCTTAACGTCAAGAGTGTGGAGCATCCGCTCCGCCAGTGACTCTGGATTTTGAAAGAACACCGGCAACTCAATGGTTTGGTTGATGTGGAACTGAGACACAACCTTGGGTAGAAACTTAGGGTTAGTGCGTAGCACTACCCTGTTTGAATGAACTTGGAAGAAAGGCTCTTGGATTGTGAGGGCTTGCAGTTCACTAACCCTCCGTAACGATGTAATCGCTACAAGGAAAGCCACTTTCCACGTCAAGAACTGAATCTCGCAGGAATGTAGTGGCTCAAAGGGAGGACCCATCAGTCTTGTAAGAACCACATTGAGGTTCCATTCAGGAGCTGGTGGAGTCCGTGGTGGAATGACTCTTTTGAGGCCTTCCAGAAAAGCTTTGACGGCAGGCACCTTGAAAAGTGAAAGGTGCTGTCTATTTTGGAGATATGCGGCCATTGCAGACAGGTGAATGCGAATGGAAGTATATGCCAGATTACACCTGTATAGATGGAACAGGTAACAGATGATGTTCTGAATAGAAGCATCTAATGGATCAATGTTGTTGTTTGCGCAATAGATGACAAACCGTTTCCATTTTGCCGCATAACATGCTCTAGTAGTGGGCTTTCTAGCCTCCCGAATGATGTCCATGCAATTGGGAGGAAGGTTGAGGTAGCCGAATTCTAGGACTTCAGGAGCCAGATCGCCAGGTTGAGCTGTTGCGGATCTGGGTGCTGAATGTCGCCATGGCTCTGCGTCAGAAGGCTGGGTGTGAGATGAAGCCTTTGATGCGGTACCACGGAAAGTTCCAGAAACGTGGTGTACCATGGTTGGCGAGCCCACGTTGGAGCAACTAGGATGAGGGTCATCGAGTGCTGCCTGAGCCTGCGCGCCACCAGCGGTATCAGAGGTGCTGGGGGAAAAGCGTACGCAAATCTGCCTGACCAGTTCATCCATATCGCATTGCCCTGCGATTGCGGGTGTGGGTGTGGGAACCTGGAGGCGAAGCTTTGGCATTTTGCGTTCTCCCTTGTGGCGAACAGGTCGATCTCTGGATCCCACCTGTGGAAGTACGGTTGGAGTACTGATGGATGTATCTCCCACTCGTGCATTTGGTGGCTGTGCCTGCTGAGCAGGTCCGCCATTTGATTGTCCTTGCCTGGGAGATGTTCTGCCATGAGGAAAATGATCCTCTGAATGGCCCACTTCCACATGCTCTGAGCCAGATGAGACAGCTGCGGAGAGTGAGTGTCCCCCTGTTTCTGAATGTAGTACATGGCTGTCATGTTGTCCGTCCGGATCAACACGACCTTGTTGCACAGATGTACTTTGAAAGCCTTTAAGGCCATGAAGATCGCCATCAGTTCTAGTACATTGATGTGCATCTTCTTTTGCTGTAGTGTCCATAGACCCTGCACAGTGTATTGGAGTACATGCGCTCCCCATCCCTGGAGAGGAGCGTCCGTTGTCAGGACAATCTGCGGCACAGGCTCTTGAAACGGTCGGCCCTTTCAAAGGTTTCGTGGATTCCACCAATGCAGAGAGTTGTATGCCCGACCGCTCACCAACACTAGGTCTTTCAACTGCCCGTGAGCCTGAGTCCACTGACGTGCTAAGCACTCCTGAAGTGGACGCATATGTAGCCTCGCGTGTGGGACTATGGAAATGCAGGAGGCCATCATGCCTATCAACTGCATGAACACTCTTGCTGGAAGCGAGTGTTGAGGTCTGAATCTTTGGATCAGCGACTGAATGCTGTTGACTCTCACTGAATTTGGCTGCGCTGTGGCCGCTAGAGTGTTTATGGTCGCACCCAGATACTGCCGTATGTGGGCGGGCTGGAGATGGGATTTTGGGTAATTCAGTGAGAACCCCAGATCGTGCAGAAGGTGAATGGTGTGGGACACGTGGGTGGCGCACTGCTGGGCCGACTTCGCCTGAATGAGCCAGTCGTCCAGATAGGGGTAGACGTGGATGTTTTGACGTCTTAGATGCGCCGCCACTGTCGCCAGGCACTTTGTGAAAACCCTGGGCGCTGTGGTGACCCCAAAAGGCAAAACCTTGAACTGGTAGTGCTGGTTTTGAATGGTGAACCTGAGGTACTTTCTGTGTGAAGGATGCAGTGGAATGTGGAAGTACGCATCCTTGAGGTCCAGAGTCGCTAGGAAGTCCCCTTGCCGAAGCAGTGGGAGAACCTGCTGCAGCGTGAGCATATGGAAATGTTCTGACAGAATGTAAAAGTTGAGAGGTCTGAGGTCTAGGATGGGCCTGAGGGATCCGTCCTTCTTTGGAATCAGAAAGTACAGTGAGTAAACTCCTGTACCTCTGTCCTGCAGGGGCACGAGCTCTATTGCTCCTTTTTGCAGCATGACGTTGACTTCCTGTTGCAACAAGTGCAAGTGCTCGCCAGACATAGGACGGCTCTTTGGGGGTATGTTGGGTGGAGTGGATGTGAGCTCCAGACAATAACCGTATTGGATAAGAGATCTGACCCACCTGTCCGTGGTGATGGACTTCCACACGGGCAGGAACTGCTGGAGTCTCCCCCCGACCGGTGTTGCGTGGTCGGGGGCAGTGACAAGGCGTCACTGTTTGTTGGCGGTGGAGGACCTGGAGCTGTTATTTCCACGTCCTCTGCCCTTGACGTTGGTGCCACGGTATCCACCCCGACCTTTGTTGGTATAGGAAGGTTGGGTGTTGCTCTTGTAGAATTGCGTCGACTGTGACAGTTGACCCCTCGAGGTGCCTCTATTATTGGAGCGACGAAAAGAACCACCCCGAAACTGCTGGGACTGCAAGGCACCCATAGACTTCGCAGTGTCGGTGTCCTTCATCTTCTCGAGGGTGGTATCAACCTCTGGGCCAAACAGGTGGTCTGGGTTGACTGTTTGGTTCAAGATGGTAGTTTGAATGTCTGGTTTGAAACCGGATATCCTGAGCCATGCATGTCTACGAAGTAGAACGCTAGTGTTAATTGCTCTTGAGGCGGTGTCAGCCACATCCAGAGCGCACTTAATTGAAGCATTGGTGATAAGCTTCCCCTCCTGTATCAACATTTCTGCTGCTTCCTTATATTGATCGGGTAAGTGCTGTAAAAGGGTCTCTAGAGTGTCATAGTGTGCCCTGTCATAACGCGCAAGTAGCGCCTGTGTGTTGGATATGCGCCATATGTTGGCTGCCTGCGCAGCCACCCTTTTCCCGGAAGCCTCAAATACTTTTGATTCCTTGTCTGGGGGAGGAGCATCACCCGTAGTTTGTGAGTTGGCTCTTTTGCGTGCATTGGAGACAACCAGGGAATCCAAAGGCAACTGTCCTTTGATGTAAGTAGGATCATTGGGCGCTGCCTTGTACTTTTTGTCGATACGTGGGTTGATGACTCTTGCTCGGGTGGGCTCCTTGAAGACTTCTGCCGCATGTTTCAACACCCCTTTTAGCATTGGCAAAGTCTTTACAGTTTTCTCAGCGACTGAAAAGGTGTCAAACAGAAAGTCGACGTCTACTGGGTCAGCATGGAGATCGACGTCATGATTGGCTGCCGCCCTTTCAATTAGAGCATTGAAAGCTGCAGAGTCTTCTGTTGGGGAAGTTTTGGCTGAAAAAAGCTGAGGCTCCTGCCCTGAATGCGGGTCCCCAGGATCGCCACCAGCAGACAATGGCTCAGTTACATCTTCTGGGTCTGAGTAGACTGGATAGGAATACTCATCTTCATCATTGCCATCACCCTCCTCCACATTAGAATGAGTGGGTGAAAGTTCATGTGCTTGTGGTGAAACAGGCTCCATAGAGGCAGAGGCACCAGCAGAGTCCATCTTTTCTTAAGTGGAATATGGAAATGCTCCAATTGTGGTTCAGGGGTGATCTTTCTTTTAAGGAGAGCGAGCTTGCCTGTGTTGGCGTCGATGATCACTTCTCGACGCTCCTCTTCTGCCAGCGGTTGGTGCCGTGGGCTTGGAACCGCCAACGATGCCTTCGGCGTCGAAGATGCCTTCACGGGCACTCTGGCCCCAGGTTTGGCTGTGAATGCTTTCGGCGCCGTTTTAGGCGGCAACGACAACAGAATCGGCGTTGGCGTCTTTGCCGGTTTTTGAAGAGGCTTGGGCGGCACAGGGTCCTTCGGCTCGACTGCTGCGGCCCCCTCCCTAATACGTTGAAGGGACTCAGTGACCTTCTTAGTGAACGAGGCGGAGGGAAGCAACGGCTCGAGAGAGTCTTCTGAAGCAGGTTTTGGGATGGCGACCAATGACGCAGTCTTCGGAGCCGACGCAGTTACTCCCTTGGCCTTTGCGAGTGGAAGCGGGGCAGTGAGAGACTTGGAGCCGTCCTGCCGCTTCTTCGTGTTGAGAGTGGCCTTCTTATGGTCGTCAGCCTTTTTGGTATCGATGCGACTCTTAAGTACGTCGACCATTTTCGGCGCCGATGCAGCCGCGTCGGTCGCTTTATCCTTCGGCTTCGATACAGTAGACTTTGGGTCGGCCATCTTGGCGTGGCCCTTGAGCTCAACGGCCATCTTGGGTTTCTTCGGCGCCGAGGCCTCCGAAGTCTTCGACCCGACCAGCGCGACTTGCGCTTTCGGTTTCGATACGTCTGGCGTCGAGACCGATGGTTTCACTTTCGGTTTTTGTACCGTGAGTGGTGCCATATCAGTGTCCGTGGCCGGGCCGGAAGGCGGAGCCGTGGGACGGGAATCAAGGCTTTGGGTAAGGCCCGAAGGCGATCCCTCGGCCTGGGCCTTATAATGGTGGCTGGCCCCGGAGTCAGTTTGAGGAAGCTCCTCGTCAGAGCTATCCTCTACGGTGGCAAGGGCCCCGTCGTCGTCCCCTACCTCCTCGACGACTTCATCGAAATCCTCGTCTTCCACGTCGTAGTCTTCCTCGACCTCCGACGCCGGGTTAGATTCTGTGATATCCTGGATAGTGTCGTCGCCGACATCCTCAGTGTCGAAGATGTCTGCCGGAGGGGGTGCCGATCGCTGGGCCTCCAGTCGCGCAGCTCGGCGGAGCTTGAGTGTCTTCTTTGACCGGAACTTGGAGCAGGCCATACACTTGGCCTCGTCGTGGTCCGGCGACAAGCACTTATTGCACACCGGGTGCACGCCGATATGTGGGTACTTTGAGGCACACACCGGGCACCGTTTAAATGGACTTCGTTCCATGATGAAAGTAGGTTGGAGCGTCGTGTAGGCCCGTCCGCGCCGAAAGCACGCGGAAGGGCAGTGTTGGTTCGGAGCCGATGAAACAAACGAACTCGAACGATAAACAATACCGACGCGAGTCCTAAAGACCTTTTGGTCTCAAGCAAAGTAAGTTAAACAACTATTGATTCCGACAGAGGGAACCGAAACACATCCGAACCCAATGGCGGAAAAAAACAATCTGGGGATGGAGTCGATGCCCATGCGCACTGTAGTCCAGGGGAGGAGCCACCTATCTCGTGATACTTCGAAGACTCTTCCAGGACAACAATGTGCAATCATCCGGACCCAACACTAGGCAGCGATCTATGCACAGATATGAATTCAGCAGCCCATATGCCTCGAACATTTTACTAGACAACGCTTATGGCAGGCAGGCCTGATAGCGTCCCCGGACTGTCTACGATGTGGGCTTTTCTTGCATACAGTGTGGAGCTGTCCTGTGCTGGCCAGGTTTTGGAAGGGGGTGTGGGACTGTCTGTCTGAAGTTCTGGGGTGGGAACTCCCCCGTAGGCCACAGCTGGGCCTCCTTCATGTGTTGGATGGGGTAGGAGGTAACATATACAAGAGGCATTTGCTTTTGTTGGGCCTTACCCTAGCTAAGAGGGATGTGGTCAGAGCTTGGAAGGATATGCAAGCCACTACAGTTGTAGCATGGAAGAGGGGACTCTATTTCTGCATGGGGCTAGAGCAGCCGATTTTTGTTGCCTGGGGTTGCCCACGGAAACACTTTAAGATTTGGAAGCGCTGGGCGGACTTTAGGGGCCTGTGGCTCGAGCCTCCGGCTGATCAGAACCCTCTGGTGGATATGGGTTAGGATGCTGGTGACAGGAGTATGCACTTGGTTCAGATTCTATGTAATGAAGTGGAGACGAGGGATGATGACCGTGTGACAGGGGCAGGGGGAGTTGGGTGAGTGGGAGGGTTGGGGTTGCTTTGATTGTATTTGCTTCTTTATTTGTTTGATACTTAACTAAGCAGAAAATTGGATTGTACTCTATTTTTGAAGCCTAAATGTCCTGAAGCTATCTCTGGGTTAGGGAGACCTGCGTGTTGTATACAATCTCAAATAAAAAACAATTTTTATTAAAGAAGGAGCGACAAAAGGATTCCCTATTTGAAGGTAACTGCAAAGCCCCCATGGATTTGGCGTCCTCAGTGTCATTTTTTCATTTTTTCCAGCGAAGTGTCAATTGCTGGGCCAAAGAGGTGTTCCTGGTCAAAAGTTTGGTTGGAAATAGAGGTTTGCACCTCAGGTTTAAATCTTGAAATTTTCAACCAAGCATGCCTGCGTAGCAATATGCTGGTATTTACTGCACGGGCAGCTGTGTCTGCTGTGTCTAAGGCACACCTGATGGAGGTATTTGTGATTAATTTACCCTCCTGAATAAGGTCATTAGCCTTTGATATATGCTCATCAGCCTAATGAGCCCTATCGTAGTGAGCTAATAAAGCTTGAGCATTAGCAATACACCAATGATTGGCTGCTTGCAACGCTACCCTTTTGCCCGAGGCATCAACTAATCAGAGGAGTGCGCCAATCCTCCAGCAGGCCATTTGCATTTTTTCCGGCAATTTGGCAAGGATATGCTCAGTGTCTGGATTCATAACCACTTCTTTCTGTTTCGGATCCGAAGGTGGAATGTTGCATCAAGGCTCTTTTGATGAAGTCTTTTCTTTGGTCGCCTTTTTCGGCGTCAACATTTTCAGATCCAAAGTCTACGGCTCCGAAGATTTACTCTTCGATAATGGTGGAAGGGTTACCACGACATGCTTTGGCGCCGAAGGTTTCAGCTCAGCAGTATGGCGTTGGCTCGAGCCTGAAGCACAAGTTACTTACCTTCAGTAACGATATATCTGTAAGAAACAGTAGTTAGTATTAGATTCCTTACCTGAGAATAACCCCAGGCGTCAGACTGGATCCGGAAACTTTTGCGTAGCAGTACCCTTGCGCGTCGGTAGGCGTCGTCTGCGGCTCCGCATCCGACGTCGGATGACGTCGCCGGAGTACTTAGACGCCGCCCTCGCGCGCAGACGTCAGTTCTTATACATAGCTCTTCCGCGCCGGAAACGCAGAGCCATGATAAAAACCAACACTGGTGCCTTGAAACTAGGGGCCCTGAAAGGGGATGACCTTAACCCTAGATATAGGTTCGCAGAACGGGGAGGATGGGTGGGGCGGTAAGGAATCTATCACTAACTAATGTCTCTTACAGATATATCGTTACCGAAGGCAAGTAACTTTTGCATCTGAAAGAAACAGGTTAGTATTAGATTCCTTACCTTAGAATACATACCCCAGCAATACCAACCCCGGTGGTGGGTCTGCGAACGAAAATGCTACTTACCAGTATGCATCTGTTCTTGGCATGTAGGGCTGCTGACATACATATCTGTGCATAGATCGCCACCTAGTGTTGGGTCCGGATGATCGCACATTGTTGTCCTAGAAGAGTCTTCGAAGTATCACGAGATAGGTGGCTCCTCCCCTGGACTACAGTGCGCATGGGCATCGACTCCATCCTCAGATTGTTTTTAGCCATTGTGGACAAGATGGAGTGAAACTACGTGAATGATGACCATGCCAGAAGTATGTGTTAACGCTGCAGCCGCTACAGGCGCCGGGGAGGAGGGCGGGCGATATGAATGTCAGCAGCCCTACATGCCAAGAACAGATGCATACTGGTAAGTAGCATATTCGGTTCGAGGCATGTGGGCTGCTGAATTCATATCTGTGCATAGAATACATAGCAGTCCCTCCATTAACGGCGGCCGCCCGTGCCAGCTGCAGCAGTTTGGAAAAGTGTTTTTAGAACAGCCTGCCCTACAGCTGCCTGCTGTTTGGAGTGCACATCAACACAGTAATGTTTTGTAAATGTGTGTGTGGTGGACCATGTGGCTGCTCTACATATGTCTTCCAAAGGAATATTTCCAAGGAAAGCCATGGAGGCCCCCAACGTTTGGGTGGAGTGGGCCCGTGGTGGAATAGTGAGAGTGCGCTTGGCTTTCTGATAGCAGATCTGAATGCATTTAACAATCCACCTGGCTATACCAGCCTTGGAAATGGGGTTACCTTTGTGTTGTGGCGCAAAGGCAACAAAGAGTTGTTTAGTCTTCCGAAAATCTTTGGTCCCATCAATGTAGTACATTAGGGCCCTCTTGACTTCAAGTGTGTGGCGCCGCGGCTAGGGCAACTGACTCCGGAATCTGGGGATCATGGTTCGATCCTCGGCACCGGCGGCAGATTAGCCCAGCACCATGTGACTCTGGGCAATAGCTTGCTTAATCTTCCCGCTGGCCCCCTGCGCCTAGAGACCCTTGCGGGTGATTGTGCGCTTTACAAATGTGGATTTATTATTATTATTATTCTCTCCGCAAGTGACTCTGGATTTTGGAAGAACACAGGTAGTTCTATAGTCTGGTTGATATGGAACTGAGACACTACCTTAGGAAGGAATTTAGGGTTAGTGCGAAGCACCACCATGTTAGAATGAATCTGAATAAATGGCTCTTGGATAGTTAGTGCCTGGAGTTCACTAACTCGTCGTAGCGACGTAATCGCTATAAGGAAAGCCACTTTCCATGTAAAGAACTGAATCTCGCAGGAATGCAGTGGTTCAAAAGGTGGACCCATCAGCCTGGAGAGGACCACATTGAAGTTCCACTCGGGAGCTGGTGGCGTCCGCGGAGGAATGACTCGTATGAGTCCCTCCAGAAAGGCCTTAATGGCAGGCACCCTGAAAAGTGAGAGGTGCTGTCTGTTTTGGAGATAAGCCGCCATTGCGGATAAATGTATACGAATGGAAGCATAGGCCAGATTACATTTGTACAGATGTAAGAGATAACAAATGATGTTTTGAATAGATGCATCCAGCGGGTTAATGTTGTGGTCTGCACAATAAATGACAAACCGCTTCCACTTCGCCGCATAGCATGCTCTGGTGGTGGGCTTCCTTGCCTCCCGGATGATGTCCATACAGTCAGGAGGTAAGTTGAGGTCGCCAAATATCTAGGACCTGAGGAGCCAGATCGCCAGGTTGAGCTGTTGCGGAGCTGGATGCTGAATGTCGCCATGGCTCAGTGTAAAAAGCCTGGGTGTGAGGCGCAGCCTTTGATGCGGTACCACGGACAGTTCCAGAAACGTGGTGTACCATGGTTGGCGAGCCCACGTTGGAGCAACCATGATGAGAGTCATCGAGTGCTGCTTCAGCTTGCGTGCCACCAGCGGTATTAGAGGTGCTGGGGGAAAAGCGTACGCAAATTTGCCTGACCAGTTCATCCATATTGCATTGCCTTTGGACTGTTGGTGTGGAAACCTGGCGGCAAAGCTTCGGCATTTTGCATTCTCCTTTGTGGCGAACAGGTCTATCTCTGGATGACCCCACCTTTGGAAGTACGGGTGGAGTACTGATGGATGTATCTCCCACTCGTGCATTTGGTGGCTGTACCTGCTGAGCAGGTCCGCCATCTGATTGTCCTTGCCTAGGAGGTGTTCTGCCATGAGGAAGATGTTTCTCTGAATGGCCCACTTCCACATGCTCTGAGCCAGATGAGACAACTTTGGAGAGTGTGCTCCTCCCTGTTTCTGAATGTAGTACATGGCCGTCCTGTTGTCCGTCCGGATCAACACGACCTTGTTGCACAGATGTACTTTGAAGGCTTTCAGTGCCATGAAGATCGCCATCAGTTCTAGAACATTGATGTGCATCTTCCTTTGCTGTGGTGTCCATAGTTCCTGCACAGTGTAGTGGAGTACATGAGCTCCCCATCCCTGGAGAGAAGCGTCCGTCGTCAGGATGATCTGTGGCACAGGCTCTTGGAACGGTCGTCCCTTGCAAAGGTTTTGTGGATTCCACCAATGCAGAGAGTTGTATGCCTGACCGCTCCCCAACACTAGGTCGTTCAACTGTCCGTGAGCCTGAGTCCACTGACGTGCTAAGCACTCCTGAAGCAGACGCATATGTAGTCTCGCGTGCGGGACTATGGAGATGCAGGAGGCCATCATGCCTATCAACTGCATGAACACTCGCGCTGGAAGCGAGTGTTGAGGTCTGAATTTTTGTATCAGCGATTGAGTGCTGCTGACCCTCACTGAATTCGGCTGTGCTGTGGCTGCCAGAGTGTTTATCGTCGCACCCAGATACTGCCGTATGTGGGCGGGTGTCTTGACAGGCTTTTTGGCTCTATTTTGGAGTGATAAAGACTTTAAACTTGCTCACATCTATTATATGTATTCTTAGCTTGTGTTGGCTCTTTTAAGCCCTTTCTTCCAGACCTAGAAGAGGATAGCTGCTTTATATGATGATAGATCCCTTACTCTAATCCATCTATTGCCTATTGGCTTTGCCTTTCATTATTTTGCCTATAGTAGAGGGTGGATCCTGTGGTCCTGACTTTATATTATGGTTTGTGTAGGTACTCTGACAGAGCTAAGGGTTATTTCATCCTTCTCAGGCCTACAAGGCCCAGAACTAGAGAAACTCCATCTTGCTTTTTATCCCTGCAGAGCTGAGATGCTTCAAGGGGAAAGGTAATTTTTTGGTTTTGAGCTGTTGTTCGCCCTAAGCGAACCGGAGAGAACCAGCCAGAGCTGAATCTAATCAAGAAGTGTCCCTGGGCTCAGGTCTCTAGACGAAACAAGCAGCTGATCACTGTGGGAGCGTCTAGAGCGAGGAGCCCGGTGCATGGACCTGGTGGGAGGAGGCTGCTGGCTGGAGCTTTCCACTAGAGGAGAGGAATCCATATTAGCGAATTGCAGGAGAGGAGGAGTGGTCAGTTTGGTTCTTGAAGAGTGGAGAGTAGGATGTCTGCTGGAGCTGCAGAATACAGTGCAGTTCTATTGGTTTTCTGGAATGGAGAAAGAAGGCAGATGATTGCTGAAGCTGAAGAGAGCAGTAACTATCAGCTGGGACTGCCAGTTTGTCAGAGAGCATTAAAGCAGATGGAGGAGTTGAGGCTGTCAGCTGAAGTAATTGAGCCAGAGGCGTGGAGCTGTGGTGACGGAGGGAGAGACAGAGAGAGCCCTGATCCCACCAGAGACAGAGAGAAATCTTCCTTCTAATAGGTGAGGTAGTCTAAACTAGTCCACTTTACACTTACACCTTAATCTTGTCCTTATTCCCTAGGCTATTGTAGGTCTAATCCTTTTCTTTCAGCGGTGTGTTAAAGTTCCTGTTAGTCATAGAGACCCCGCAGATCTGTATATCAATCCTTTTCTATTGTTATTGTAATAAAGATACCCCAGTTCTTAGTGAACCAGTGTGCATGTGTTGTTCTTATGATAGAGAGCGTTCTAATCAGGTAATCATACAGTGAGTGTCTCCTATTCTTAAAGTACAGGTAACCTTTCCTTCTAGTCAGGGGTTACAGCCAGAACAGATGCTGCCCCTGATCCGGTAAGTAACCTTTGAATAATTAGGGAGAGAGAGGAGCCCCACGAGCTAGGGAATTATTGAAACTAAGTGATTCGGCCATCCCATAATATTATTGTAGTAGCGAACCCTTAGTGAATAGTGAGAGAGACTTCCCAACATAGAGAGACAGAGAGCTGAAGGTATTCATAGGAAAGTGGTCGTCATTGGTAAGTGGCGTTAGTGAGAGCACTGATTGTGGTCAGTGTGTATACCCGCAAGATTGCGGCTTGAGTGAGCACTGATGGTAGTCAGTGTGTAGGTCCGCCGGATGGTGGACCGGATAAAAGAGAGAGCACTGGGACTGCAGCCCCGTGTGTAGACACGCCGGATTGCGTGTCGAGTGAGCACTGATGGTAGTCGGTGTGTAATGGTAGATAATCAGAACTGCCCCAGGGTAGATTAGTCTGGACCCATGTGGTTGCGAGACTATGAGGTATGAGTGTGGTGTAGGGCATGGATGTCCTTAGTAATCAGTGAGTATTCTTAGTAATCCCTAAAGATTTAGTGGTGTTTCTGATGAGCTTGTATATTAAGAGTTCCCCATCCTCAGGTAGGTACCCAGGTGCCTGGATAGATGGGTCCTGAGGAGGGAGGTGGTTACGTTCCGGCTGGGTTGGAGGGGCTCTCAGGAGCTGATCCCATCTGGTCTAGAACCCGGTCGTTACAGCGGGTTGCAGGTGGGACTTTGGGTAATTCAGTGAGAATCCCAGATCGTGAAGAAGGTGAATGGTGTGGGACATGTGGGCGGCACACTGCTGGGCCGACTTCGCCTGGATAAGCCAGTCGTCCAGATAAGGGTAGACGTGAATGTTTTGTATCCTCAGGTGTGCTGCCACCGTCGCCAGGGACTTTGTAAACACCCTGGGTGCCGTGGTGACCCCAAAAGGCAGAACCTTGAACTGGTAATGTTGGTTTTGGATGGCGAACCGGAGGTATTTTTTGTGTGACGGGTGCAGCGGAATGTGAAAATATGCATCCTTTAGATCTAAAGTTGCGAGAAAATCCCCCTGACTGAGCAACGGCAGGACTTGCTGCAGGGCCAGCATGTGAAAGTGCTCCGATAGAATGTACTGATTGAGGGGTCTGAGGTCCAGTATGGGTCTGAGGGACCCGTCCTTTTTTGGTATCAAGAAGTACAGTGAGTAAACCCCCGTGCCTCTTTCTTTCACAGGCACGAGCTCGATTGCCCCTTTTTGCAGCATGACGAGGACCTCCAGCTGCAATAAGTGCAAATGCTCGGCGGACATAGGACAGTGTCTTGGGGGTATGTTGGGTGGAGTGGATGTTAACTCCAGACAATAACCGTACTGTAAAAGCTGTGTGACCCACCTGTCTGTGGTGATGGACTTCCAGACCGGCAGGAACTGTTGAAATCTCCCCCCGACATGTGTTGTGTGGTCGGGGGCAGTGACAAGGCGTCACTGTTTGTTAGTGGCGGAGGATCTGGAGTTGTTGTTTCCACGACCTCTGCCTTTGGCGCTGTTTCCACGATATCCACTTCGACTCTGTTTGGTGTATGTGGTCTGCGTGCCGCCTTTATAGTACTGTGTAGTTTGGGAGAGTTGGCCTCTGGAAACACCTCTAGTGCTTGAGCGACGAAAAGAACCACCCTGAACTGCTGGGACTGCAGAGCCCCCATGGACTTAGCAGTTTCAGTGTCCTTTTTGATTTTCTCCAAGGTGGTGTCCAGCCTGGGCCAAATAGATGATCAGGGTTTACTGTCTGATTGAGAATGGTGGTCTGTATCTCAGGCTTGAATCCTGAGATACTGAGCCAGGCATGGCGTCTGAGCATGACACTAGTGTTAATAGCTCTGGCCGCGGTGTCTGCCGCGTCCAGTGCACATTTAATAGAAGCATTTGATATAAGCTTCCATTCTTGGACGAGCATATCAGCTGCCTCTTTGTATTCGTCTGGCAGGTGCTGTAACAGGGTCTTCAGTGTGTCGTAATGTGCCCGGTCATACCTGGCTAGAAGTGCTTGTGTATTTGAAGTGCGCCAGATATTAGCCGCTTGAGCTGCCACCCTTTTCTCTGATGCCTCAAACACCTTAGATTCTTTATCTGGGGGAGGAGCATCACCCGTTGTTTGTGAATTAGCTCTCTTCCGGGCATTAGAAACAACAAGAGAGTCCAAAGGCAACTGTCCCTTGATGTAAGTAGGGTCACCAGGTGCCGGTTTATACTTTTTTTCAATTCTCAGGTTTATCACCCTGGCTCTCGTAGGCTCTTTAAAGATCTCCCCAGCATGCTTCAAGACACCCTTCAACATAGGCAGAGTCTTGACAGTCCTCTCTGAGACGGAAAAGGTGTCAAAAAGAAAGTCCACTTCAATGTGGTCAGCATGGAGCTGGACGTCAGGATTCTTTGCTGCCCTTTCAATAAGGGCATTAAACGCAGCTGAACCCTCTGTAGGCGACGTTTTAACCGCATACATCTGAGTGTCTGGGGTAGAGTGAGGATCACCTGGGTGAACAGCAGCTGCCCATGGTTCATTGGTATCATCTGGCTCAGTGTAGACAGGATAGCTGTATTCATCCTCATCACCTTCCCCAGTGTCCACATTTGAATAAGTGGGTGAGACATTATGGCCATGTGGAGAAACCGGTTCCACAAGAACAGGGGTCGAAGTGGAATCCTTTTTCTTCTTCAAAGGAATTTTATAGGACTCCATTGGCTGTTCCAGGGCAATTTTCCGCTTATGAAGGGAAAGCCTGCCTGTTTTGGTATCGATAAATTGTTCTTGTTGTTCTTCCAACGAAGATTGTCGATGCTTCAAGGCCGGGACCACTGTCGTCAACTTCGGCACCGAGGACACCTTCTCGGTCACGTTGGCCATTCTAGGGGCGAAAGCCTTCGGCACCACTTTCGGCGGCAACGTGAAGTGAATGGGCGTCAACGCTTTTTGAGCTTTATCGACAGGCTTCGAAGGTGGAGGTTTTGGACCGACACTTGTCCTTGATGCGCTGTAGGGAGTCCGCCACTTGCTTGGAGAAAGCGACGGACGGCTGCGTCGACTCGACGGAATCCTTCGAGGCACTACTAGATGTGGACTCGTGGGTCGGTCCGCTCTTGGCCTTGTCTTGTCAACGCGGAGTCTTGAGAACCTGAGCCCTTTGTCGGTGTCAACCGTCTTCGGCGCCGATTTGTTCGGCTCGATTGCCCTGACCTTTGTCTTCGGCGTGCCAGACTTCGTCTCGACGCCCTTGAGCTGTTTCTTCGGGTCGATAACGCCCTTTTGCTTTGTCGGTGCCGACCGGTCCGAGGGCTTTGAGCCGACCAAAGCAATATGCACCTTTGGTTTCGATGGGGGCACCAGTGCTTTCACTTGCGTCGAGACCGGTGTCTTCACTTTCGGTTTCCATTTCGCAGGGTGTGGTTCAATAGCAATGTCCGTAGCCGAGCCCGAAGGCGGGGCCGTGGAACCCACTGGAAGACCTTGGTTAAGGCCTAGTGGCGATCCCTTGACCTGATCCTTTTGAAGCGTTTCGGCCCCAATGTCAGTTTGAGTTAGCTCTTCGCTCGAGTTATCTTCCATGGCCCCAAAGGCCCTGTCGTCGTCTCCTACATCGTCGACGACTTTTTCCACGTCGAGCATTGCAACATCCGCGTCGTAGTTGTAGTCGACCTCCGACGCGGGATTCGACAGGTTCTTACGAACTTCCTGGTCAGCTCCTTCTTCATCCCCGGCATCGAATATGTTCACCGGCGCCGATGCAGTCTGCTGGGCCTCCTGGCGCGCAGCGCGACGATGCAAAAGAGTCTTCTTAGATCGAAAACGGGAACAAGCCATGCAACTGGCTTCATCATGATCCGGCGAGAGACACTTGTTGCACACCGGGTGGACGTCGATGTGGGGATATTTTGAGTTGCACACGGGACATCTCTTGAACGGACTCCATTCCATGATGGTCCGTCGATAAGGTCCCTGGCGTCGACTGGGCCTTCAGCGACGAAAGCACGCGGCTTTCTGGAATCCGGCTCGAAACTGAGCTGGAAGAATCGGGCACC
Organism: Lissotriton vulgaris; assembly: GCF_964263255.1. Classification (NCBI taxonomy): domain Eukaryota; kingdom Metazoa; phylum Chordata; class Amphibia; order Caudata; family Salamandridae; genus Lissotriton; species Lissotriton vulgaris. Next base: position 106,920 of record NW_028253053.1, read on the forward strand.
GAACGCAAGACTATGCAGACGAAAAGCTAAAGGCCTTTTGGCCTTAAGAAAGTTTTATATCGATTCCGACTAGAGTGAACCAATATACATCCGAACCCAAAGACAGAAAAAAAACAATCTGAGGATGGAGTCGATGCCCATGCGCACTGTAGTCCAGGGGAGGAGCCACCTATCTCGTGATACTTCGAAGACTCTTCCAGGACAACAATGTGCGATCATCCAGACCCAACACTAGGCGGTGATCTATGCACAGATATGAATTCAGCAGCCCACATGCTTCGAACCCAATGATCACACGAGAAAGTCCTGGAGAACGGAACGGCCGAAAAAGCCATCTCTCCGGACTTGGCTGTCCAGGCAGTAGGATCTTGCAAACGTGTGCAGCGAGGCCCACGTAGCTGCCTGACAGATGTCCTGCAAAGGGACTCCCAGAACCAGGGCAGTAGTAGCCGCCGTGGCCCGAGTGGAATGGGCCCTCAGCCCAACCGGAGGCTCCTTTTTAGCCAAAGAGTAGCATACCTTGATGCACAACACGACCCACCGAGAGATGGTCCGCTTGTGCACCGCCCGACCTTTCTTAGAGCCCAAGTAACCAACAAAGAGTTGGCCATCCACCCGTAACTGGCGTGTCCGATCCAAATAAAATGAGAGCGCACATTTTGGGTCCAGACGGTGGAGCCTCTCTTCCTCTTTCGAGGGATGCGGAGGCGGAAAGAAGGTGGGCAAGGTGATGGACTGCCCGATGTGGAAGGCTGTGACTACTTTGGGCAGGAAAGAGGGTTGCGTCCGCAGCACAACTTTGTCCGGATGGACAGAAACGAAGGGAGGTTTAGAGGAAAGAGCCTGGAGCTCACTCACCCTCCTAGCAGAGGTGATGGCAACCAGGAATGCAGTCTTCAGAGTAAGGAGACGAAGAGGACAGTTATGAAGTGGCTCGAAAGGAGCGCACATCAGATAGGTCAGAACAAGGTTTAAGTCCCACTGAGGCATCACGAAAGGAACAGGAGGAAACATATGAGTGATGCCCTTCAAAAACCTATTTACAACTGGGGACTTGAACAAAGAGGGCTGATCAGGAAATAATAGAGGCAGCCCTTGATAGTGCCCAGAGCAGAGCCCTGCTGGGCAAGAGAAAGAAGAAAGAGGAGAACCTCCGAAAGAGGGGCAGAAAGGGGATCAACAGCCTTTGCTGTGCATCATGCCACAAATTTGTTCCACCTGCAGGCGTATACCGATTTCGTGGAGGGATGCCCCTGGCTGCCAGAATCACATTACAGACTTCAGGAGGCAAGTCAAATGGCCTCAACTGCCGCCGCTTAATCTCCACGCATGCAAGTGAAAACTGGACAGGTTCGGGTGGAGGACCGTCCTCTGCTGCTGCGACAGAAGGTCCTCCTGAAGAGGCAGACGAATCGGGGGGATCGACAGACATGCTGAGTAGCTCGGGATATCAGTATCTTCGTGCCCAGTCTGGAGCCACAAGGATAACTTGGGCCCGGTCGCGTCTGATCCTCTTCAGCACTATGGGCAAAAGTGGTATAGGCGGAAAGGCGTACAACAGACCGCAGCTCCACTCGTGATGAAAAGCGTCTCCGAGCGAGTGCCGCCTTGGAAATTCCAACATGCAGAACTGATGACATTGCGCGTTGTCTTCTGTGGCGAATAGATCTAACCAAGGCTCTCCCCACTGCTGAAAGAGGCCTTGCGCCACGCCCGAGTTCAGATGCCATTCGTGACCCATCATGCACCGACAGCTGAGTTTGTCCGCCCTGGCGTTCAGGGAACCTGCCAGGTGTTTAACCACCAGGGTCACTCCCAGATGTTCCAGCTACTGTCAGAGGCTCAGAGCCTCCTGGCATAGGGTCCACAACCCCACCCCGCCCTGTTTGTTGGGAGTTACACATGGCGGTGGTGTTGTCCGTGAACACCTGCACTAGACTCCCCCGGACAGATGGGAGGAATCCCTTCAGTGCAAGCCGGATCACCCGCAGCTCCAGAAGGTTGATGTGGAGGTGGGACTCCGCCGGAGACCAGAGGCCTCTGATCTCCGCCTCTCGCATGTGGCCCCCCCAGCCCTGGAGGGACGCGTCCGTCACAACTACGTGCTCCGGTTGGGGTAAGGAGAGGGATCTGCTGCTGACCCAATCGCAGTCCGTGAGCCACCACTGCAACTGTCTTGCGGTGCCCTCCGAGATCAAGACATGGTCGGACAAGTTGCCCTGATGCTGGGCCCACTGAAACTTCAGGTCCCACTGCAGAGCCCACATCCGCCACCTGGCGTGATGCAACAGAAGGATGCAGGAGGCCATCAGCCCCAGAAGCCACAGCGTCGGCCTGACCGAGACTCGGGATAACGGCTGAAAGATCAGAATCAGAGCCTGAATATCCCGAACCCACTGTTCGGGAGGATAAACCCGAAACTGCGCTGAGTCTAGAACCTCTATGATGAAGACGAGCTTCTGAGAGGGACACAGGTGTGATTTCGGCACATTGATGGAGAACCCCAGCAGGTGTAGGAGGTCGGCTGTAGTCTGGAGGTGGCTGACTACTGTCTGGGGCGAGCCCGCCTTCAACAACCAGTCCTCGAGGTAGGGGGAAGACTGAAACCCCTAACCTGCACAGATGAGCTGCGACCACCGCCATCACTTTCGTGAACACCCGTGGGGCGCTGGTAAGGCCGAAGGGGAGCACGGTAAACCAAGCGTTCGTGGCCTACCATGAACCGCAGGTAACGCCGGTGGGCCGGCAGGACGGGGACGTGAAAATAAGCGTCCTGCAAGTCCAACGCTACCATCCAGTCTCCCGGGTCCAGGGCAGCTAAGACCTGAGACAAAGTAAGCATCTTGAACTTCTCCTTCCGGAGGAAGCCGTTGACGTTCCGCAGGTCCAAGATAGGGCGTAGGCCCCCTTTGCTTTTCTTAGGAACCAGAAAGTAGTGGGAGTAACAACCACACCCTACTTCTGGCCCAGGAACGCGCTCGATGGCCCCCTTGGCCAAGAGGGCCATAACTTCCTCTCGCAGAAGATTCAAGTGATCCAATGACACGCGGTGGTACTGCGGTGGCATGGCTGGAGGGGTCGCCTTTAAGGGGAGGGAGTAGCCCTTCGGACGATTTGCAGCACCCACCGTTCCGATAAAACAGTGCGCCAGTGGAGGAGATGATGGCGAACCCTACCCCCACTGGTGTCACATGGGACTGAAAACTCGGACTAGGAGGGCTTTGAGGCGGATGCTGCAGGGGTAGGTGTGGACTGACCTCACTGTTGTCCCCGACCGCCGCCATGGCGGTTACCACGTTCGCCACCGCGCTGAATGTTAGTATGCGGTCTGTGGCTGGCAGGACGTGTGGGGGCGCCCCTTCCTTGGCCACGAAAGGGGCGAAAGGCAACAGTTTGCTGGCGCGGGCCGAGAGGCCCAAGGACTTGGCCGTAGCCCTGGAGTCCTTAAAGCGCTCAAGCGCACTGCCTGCCTTGTCGCCAAAGAGGCGACGGCCATCCAACGGCATGTCCATAAGGGTGTTTTGGACATCAGCCGAAAAGTTGGCAGACCTCAGCCAGGCGTGGCGATGAACCGCCACTGGCGTTGCCATCGCTCTGCCCAGCGAGTCTGTGGTATCCAGCCCACACCAGATGGAATACCATGCCGCATCTCAACCCTCCACAAGGGCTTGGGTGAGTTTAGTCAGGACCCCCTCCGGACATTGTGGCAGCACGTCCGCGACCGTGTCCCACAGAGAGTGGGAGTAACGGCCCAAGAGGCACGCGGTGATGACTGACCGCAACCCCAAACTAAGTGAGGAGAACATCTTTTTACCACACTGTTCGTACCTCCTGGATTCCCGATTAGGGGGAGCCGTCGGGTTTGTGGTCTGGGAGTTAGAGGCCTGGATGACCAGGCTCTTGGGGGTGGGATGGGTGGGCAGGAAGCAAGGGTCGCACAGAGCTAGGCGGTGGGGCCTGGCCACGTTCCTATCTACATGCGGACCTGTAGCAGGCTTGAACCAAGTGCCCAGAAGAACGTCTGACAAGGCCTCATTAAACGGCAGCAGAGGCTCAGCCGAGCTTGCCTGAGGTTTAAGGACCTCAGTGAGGAGGTTAGACCTCATGGCCACGACGGGGAGCACAAGAGCACAATGCCCAAGGCCTTGGCAGCCCGCGTCAGCACCATACTATAGGCAGCCCCCTCCTCCGTAGCCACGGTAGGCGGGGAGACAAAACCAGTGTATGGCGAAGTGTCCAGACCACTGGCCTCCCCTAGCTCACCTGCCCAGTACTGAGAAGACTGGCACTCACGTGCCAGAATCCTCCTCGCCACACATCTCCTGATACTCAGGGTCAAAAGATGCGGCCGGGTCCTAGAAGTAAAAATCTCCTAGCGGCGTCGATTACGGCGCCGGACCAGAATCGAGGGTAGGACCGGGGACGTCGTCGTCCTGGGACAGCGCCAGAGGAGACACCCTGGGGGTCGGAGTCGGCGAGGTCGTAAGTTCGACCGGCGACGACCCGGATCCAAAGGGTCCCTGCGGCGTCGGGACAGAAGTCGCCGACAGCGCCGGGGCCGAAGCACCCAGCGGCGCCGGGGCCGAAGCACCCGGCCCGCTTGGGAACCCAGTCGGGGCTGCTTGGCCGAAGGCGCCGCGGAACCCGACGGAGGAGTGAGTGAACTCATGGCCATGAGGAAGGCCTCGATCTCCTCCGGCGTCTCGTTCTGCCTAGGGACAGACGGGTATGGAGCAGGCCGTGACGCCTGCAGCTCCGGCGGAGCCACGTGGACGGTGTTGCCCGAAATCCCGGCCGAGTCGCGAGAGCGTCGGGGGGAGTCAGAAGAGCGATGCCTTCTCTTCGACTTCTTGTGCCTCTTACATGAGGACTTCGAGCCCGAAGACTGATGACGACTCCCGGAACTGTGGTGACTCGGGCCCCGCGACCGGTCCCTCGACCTCCTTCCGGACCGGGACTGACTGCTGGAGCTCGAGTCGCTACCGGGACCGCTCCCGTCTAGCTTTGGATGTCAGGGCCCGGCAGTTGGAGCAGGACTTGTCATCGTGGTCGGGGCCCAGGCAGTAAAGGGACCGGCGATGGGGGTCGGTAACCGACATCAGTCGGCTACAATCGACTCAGGGTTTGAAACCGGGCATCCCTATCGGCACCGTCTGAGTCGAGTGACTTCGAAAGATGATCAAAAAGGATCGAAAAAGTTAGTAAAAAATGGACAATGGGTACTACTTTTTCCAGATCGGCGCTTGCTGGCGCGTAAAAAAGGAGAACTGACGTCAGCACGCGAGGGCGGCATCTTAGTACTCTGGCGACCTCATCCTGGCGCCAACGACACCGACGTGGAGCCGCAGACTACGCCTACCGACACGCAAGGTTACTGCTACGCAAAAGTTTGCGGATCCAGTCTGACGCCTGGGGATATTCTAAGGTAAGGAATCTAATACTAACCTGTTTCTTTCAGATCCAGGTTTTTCTTTGTGCTACGGCACTGAGCCAGAGGGCGGAGCACTCTAAGCTTTTTGCCGGTGAGGACCTTGGCCTGAGGGCAGAGGAGGGCCCAGAGCCTTTTTGTGTAACAAATGGTAGGGGAAGGAAGTCTTAGTACTCACGATACGTGGACCCATTGTTACTTGGTCTTCAGTTTCAGAGTCGGCTTCAGAGACAGAGTTCTGTTCTTCCTCTACTTCGGCTTCCTGTGCGTGGGATTTCTCGTGGTCTGAGTCCTCGCTGAAGAGATCCGGTGTGGAGCCGCATTTTGTGCCATCGAGCCAGACGGTCACGAAGCGTCTTCTTCCATCAAAACGATCCCCGCTCGTCGCAATTTTTTTCGTCACGTTCCGGGGATAGACACGAGTTTGCACACTTCATGCAAATCAATGCGCGGAAACGTAGCGCAACACCCGGGACAGAGCTTGAATGGAGTCTGTTTCATCAACTGCTGGCAAGCCCGGTGTGGGAAGGCCCTCCACGAGTCTTTCAATCGAAAGTCTTTGCTGAAACGATACGCGGAGAATGGGAAACACGGGTGCCGAACCGGTGTGCGAATATTCACATCTGAACCCGATGGCGGAAAAAAATCTAACAATGGAGTCGATGCCCATGCGCACTATCACCAAAAGGATGAGTCACCTACCTTGTGACTGGAAGAGACTTCTTTTAACAAAAACAAAGTGCAAACATCCGGTCCCAACACTAGATGGCAGGCTATGCACAGCATGTGATCTACAGCTCACATGCCTCGAACGTTATGCTTCTTTGAATTGAAGGGTGCCACTAAGGACAGCGTTATATTTGTCTTTATACAGACATTGCTACATATATGTTTATCTCCTCCATAGGTTAATGTGCATGTTCTTATATGACAGAGGTAGGCTCTCTCTATATACTTTTCTTGGTGCAGTGCACCGTTCGTTTATTGGTGAAGGCATACTTTAACTCAGCCCGACGTATTCCAGAGACCACTTGGCTCAATTAAATGGGCAGAATCATATTGGCAAATTCAGGCAGTAGCACATAATGGTCATAGCAACCATATATGTTCTCTAACACCTTTTGGTTTTAATAAGCCTAGGATACCACCTTATTAAAGGATACTTTGTGGATTATCCTAAGACTTCTTTACCCTTAGATCCGGAGCCAAATTTTATCCAGAAAAACAAAATAATTTTTAACACCTTCCACAGGTCAGCACCACCCTGAGGTTGAGTCCAACCTGGTAGTCTCACCTTACCAGGGTGGGATGAGGTGGTAAATGATGAAGCATGTCACATTATGTGAGAGAACCTACCTTGTCCAATTCTTGGAATTGCCTTGTTTTACCTGGAGGGAGTGTAGTAGTAGGTGGTAATACTAACAATTATAGGTGCCCTTGGAAAATGATTCCATGCACCAGAAGGGTATCATGCCAATCTGTGTTTGATTGAAAAGTCACTCTTGTCATTGGTCTGAAAGGGTTCCACGTTGCATGAAATGTGAATTTACACAATTGTTATTTTGGGCTTTACCAACACCATATACTCCAAGGCCCTCCTCACCTGTAACCTATGTGCGGACAGGCACTGTATGAACAAGAGATTTAGCTGCATGAATGGAGCCAAAACGAAACTTCTAGCTAGAGGTGCAAACAGACAAGACACTCGCTTTCAACTAGCTGACAGATCTCCGAAACCCTCCTTTGACCTCTCTGAAAGTAAGGAATCTGAACATTTGTATACTCTTCAAGTAAATGCAGTTGTAAGGGTGGCATAATGGAATAATGTAACACCATCTGTAGTAGCCTCTCAAGAGCTACACTGCTAGGCTACATAGACAAAACCAGGCAGCCACAATGTGCCTAAACCTCAGCAGTGCAATGATTTCGGAACCACCCCCAAAAGCACTTCACTGGCTCTCTGCTGAAATGAGGACCAAATGGAAGGTCCTCATACCATATCTTAAACATTCTTGGCCTTTGCACAAGAATGCTTTGAGAAACCAACACATTACTATACACCGAAAGGTAACCTTTGTTCAACATTTGCACATCTAATCCTCCTACATTTTTGCAAGATGATATAACACAGTGGTTGATGAGTAATGGTGCAAGGACCTAAACTATGGAATACTTTAAATCCTAATTTGAGATCTGATCCACATTACAAGTGGTTCAGGATATTTTTGAAAAGTGAACTATTTAGTCTTGCCTTTAATTGAACTATACATGTATCAATTCAGGAGAGCAACTGAAAACTTCCACATAAATATAATGTGGTAGCAGCAATATGATTTAGGCATGCTAATGATGAATCATAGGCTGAGTTTCTGCTTGGTTTGAGACATCACAAATCTCAGGAATTGTTGATGTGATAGATGCCTAGGTGTGTGAAATTATGCACCTGGAAGCCAAGGGTCACAATTGTGCTTAATTCATGTAGCAATGATGTGACCTTTTGTACAGTTGTCATTCTTAAAAGTCCTGCCAAATTGGGTCTTAAGAAATACAATTTGCATTGGTGTTCTATTCTCGGTAGGAATGGGGATGTACAGAGAATAACCTCACACTGTCAGACAGTGGGACTTCTTCGACTGTGCATTTGTACATTGATGAGGCCACAGCCCAGAGGTGTTGGAAATTATCAAGTTTGGTAGTGATTTTACATATTGTGTAATGATTGGGTGTTTATCTATTTTGATACAATATCTTCATCCTTTACAGAAAACAGGGGTTGGCCCCAGGGCTTTTTGTGTGGCCATATATAGTTAAACTTTATATTTAACCACAGTTATATAAACTTTGATGTCAAACCCACTACTTAAACACTAGCAACTCAACCAGGGTTTTTCTGTAAATAGAAACTTTCAAGTAAAACAGTATGAAGATGTGTTTAGAGTACTTTGGAGGAACAGATCAATAGATGGAAAGTTGCATTAATAACCCCCATGAGTAAAGAAACTTAACTTACTTTCTCTGCTTCACTGCAGCAACAAGATCTGGTCCAGAGAACATAGAGAACAGGCTGTCTCCATTAGCTGAAGATGTCTCATCGCTTGAGCTGGCAGAGTCCGCCTGCGTACCTGACCAGCTATTGTTCATCACATCGCTGTAAATTATGAAAAAGTTAACAAATATTTTCTCTATGAACACTTCCTGCTCATAAAAATGCATTACGGGCATAGGTATTTAACAAGACTAGTACATGTCAGGACACCACACAATGGCATTCTTTTCAGAAACGTTTGGTATTAGCAGGCTTACGGTCTGCAGGGATTTCCATGGCAAGAAACTGTAAGCAAATAGGTTTTTGTACATCTGGAGGTAATCTTTTAGTTTCAAAATGTTCCTGAAGTATAGGACTTGGGTCCAGTCTTATGCTAGAATCAACCCAGGGAGGGACGTAACCTATGGTGCTCAATTTGTTGCTAGCAGACCTAATGGAGGACATGTGTATTAATGGGTACCTGATTGGAGAGAACTATGTTGTCTCAATCTCAGGAAAGTGGTCAAGGTATTTCTGGACCTGGCACAAACTCTCGCTTGCACAAATAAAATGACTTTGACCTGTGACACTCATTATGGCTCATCTTGCCTATAAGTAGTAAAGCCAGGCTGAGGGTTAATATCTGGTATGTGTTAAGCAATGACAGTCCTTATCGAAGGTCAAACAAGCCACTTCCTTTCCTGGACTGGTTTCCCTAGTGAAAAGTGAGACAGTGCATGAGGTCCAATTCCTTTCTTAATCTCTTGGCACAAATTTGACCATGCCAAACTTCTTCAAAGAAAGAGAATATTTAAATGTTAATGTATTCCTTACGCCCTCCTCAAAAACGAAGTACTGGCTCCATACTGCCTTCAGTAAAGGTGAGGACACTATCACAGGAGTTCCAATAATTTGTGGCTCACATGAGGAAGGAGGACAAATCGCACCTTGGGAAATCATTTATACACCAATTACATTATAAAAACATGAAAATATCAGCAGACTGTCCCTATTCAGAATGAACTTTCAGGGAAAGATAGAGGGAACCGAATGTTTCTATTTCGTCATACTGGGTTACATTTACTTTAATCATCCAGATTTACTTTTAACAAGAAAAACAGTTGATACACGTTTCATCATCTTAAGGCTCTTAAAGGCAAGTTACTGATTATTCGGATTCCCCCTGAGCCTTACAAAGGGTTTTATTTTCTATATATCTGGCTTCTATGCAAGGGAGTGAACCCTGTTTAATGGTCCAGAGCACTAAGTAAGCTAACACAAGTCTCGAAAAAGTTATTCCGGATGAATACACAAATTTGATTCGACCTGATGAAGTGGAATACATGTATGCCCAAATCCATACAAGTTGTGAAAAGTTGAACTATAAGAGTTTTAAATACAAATTATCTAAACTATCACAGTGGTGTGGTAATCAAGGTGGGTGGTGCTTTGAGATGGGAAGCAACGAAAATTTGGTGTCATGGAAAAATAAAATATTTTCTTGAATGCTCTACTTGTATCTTCCTACAAAACCTCATCTGTCCTACAGTCAGAGTTAATTTTCAATGAGCAAATGTACATTTTTCCATAAGGCTATAAAATTATAGCATGAATGGCTTGACTACGTCATGAAAGGGCAAAACTATTCTTGCAAAGGGTGACATTTCAAATGTTTTTTGAAATGTTTGATCAGTGATCATTTGTAAATCTGCTTCTTTGATGTTGCTACTTAGGACTTAAAGACACTTGTTTTAGACTGAGTCCATGGTAGCTGCTTTAGAGGAAAGTTGTTCTCTAGTTTTGTGCCTATATACGATTAGTTATATAATGAGAGCTATAAAAACACCCCAAATCTAAACAGAAAGAGGAAACAAGGATCAGCTAAGCAACAACTCTGATTGCTTGAAAGCTTGCTGAACAAGCATCAGTATTCAAAATAAAGAGAATGAAAGCATGCAGATTCGGGTCAAATGTACTGCTGTGTAGGTAAAAAAACAATAAAACTGTGTGCACATTTTATTAAAGGAAATTAGTCCTGCACTGATATGAAAGTCATTGATAATAGGACTTAAGTGATTACACTTTAGTATCAGTATTAAAGCTTATTTTGAAATGCGCAAACATCAAGCCAATGGTGGCTGATAGTATGAGAACTTAAATGCTACCAAGACTACTAAAATGAACAGTACACACATTAAGGATCAAGAACTTCCTTACCAATCTGCGAAGTACTCTGGAAAAGGCCATGTTCTGTGGGGATCGTCAGGATGAGGCCAGTTGCTACGTGTGTTGCTGGGACGACGAACATGCTGTGCTTGACGTTTTTGTTGCATAGCTTGGCTCACCCCAGCCACATACCGTGCAAACTCAGGGTCTGAGCCGACTAGATATAAAAAAAAAAGAAATCTGAGTCAGCTGCTGACATGTTAGGCTATTTCCATTACAATTATTCATTTGTTTAATCCCTTAAACTGGTCTGTCAACCGCAGCAAAAACAAACAATGGCCAGCAGGCTGCAGCCGACAACCTATGTTGATGCCTTAGTTACGAACTTAATAGGTGCAAAATATCACCGACATGGATACACCACAACGTGCATTTGGAATACATGCACTTTCCGGATTTGAAACATTAGCCCTGTGACGTGTAAAGAACAAGTTAACAGTGTACCAAAGTTGCAAGCCAATGGGGCTACCAGGTAACTGAAATAAATGATGAACTATGAGACAGCAACAGATCAGTAAAGTACCAATTTCATAATAAAAATAAATGAATGTGAATCTAGTGAGGTAATTAAGTGAGTTCAATACAAGTAGTCTGTGAGAAAAGGGGTTATTGCTTGAGGGGTGAAACCCTACTCAAGCAATAGCCACAATCCTCGTCAGGATGAACCACAAAAAGTCACAAAATGAACCTGTACTTAACGCTCCGATAAGCTTAACTTGGAGGAAATGCGTAAAGTATTTATGCAGAACACAGTCAAAGTAAAAATACAATACCAGAAAAAAATTCACACCACTTTAGTAACAGAGTACAATTTGATAAATAATTTGACACCAAAAAGACAACAATCCAATTAGTAGAACCAGAGAGATGGCAATTTGAAAGATTTAGGTAAAAGATATTGCACTTAAAAGCAAAAAGCGCCAATTTATCTGAATAGGGATATAGTCAAAAGTTCAGGCTGACCACGATGAAGTGCGGGCCAGATTCAGGGACCAGGTTAGGCCCGCTGAGAATTGTACCTTGTGGCAGGGAAGTGGGGCGCTGCGTGGCGTATCAGCGTTCTGAGAAGCAATGCGGTGTCCTGAGTCGAGTTTCATCACCCTACGTCTGTTGCAATGAAGAGCTGTGAGGTGAGAGATGAGTCGAGTTGCATCGGGTCCGATGGGGAGATGCAAGGGTAGCAATGTTAAATCCTGAATATCATTGTATCATGCTGCGCTGGTTGCAATGAGGAGCTGCAAGGGCTGTGTCGGATTTAGTCGCTCTGCGACGGTTCTGATGGATAGGGACCAGAGCTGGGCTGGCACCTTCATCCCCAATTCAAAGGGTCTAGGACAGGGGAGGAACCACTTGGGGGTTAGAACACACAGGAGGCAAGTGCATGGTTAAAGGGTGTTGAAGAACTTTGAGTCGATCTGGTGGTCATGGGTTCAAGGTGCGAGTCTAGTCCTCCTCCATAAGGCAGCAGAGCAGGCCTTCATGCAGGCAACACAGCAGGGGCAATCTCCTGAGTCTTCAACAGGTCCAAGGGAGATCCGAAGGAATTCAGTCTGAGGGCCCAATATTTTTACATGGTGCCAGCTTTGAAGTGGAACAACTTCCAGGAGTTTCTCCCTACAGAGGTGTCTGGGATATTCTGCCTCTCTGCACTAATGCCAGTGTGTCTGGGGCACAAAAGGCTAGTGTGAAGTTCTTTGTATGTGAGCTGAGCTAGTACCATTGAAGTGCAATTGTGGTAGGTGACAGCTTTCTACTCATTAAGTCAGAGACGCGCCATCCTGCCAACACCCAGACCCACCACTGAGATGCTTTCTGGGAGGAATACACAAAGGCCAACTGCCAACTACAGCTAGCCATGTGTCCCAAGAAGAGGCTGTAGACAGCAAATAGTGAGGCCAAGAAAATACCAACTTTCTAAAAGTGGCATTTTCTAAAATTGTGACTTAAAATCCAACATTCCTATTAAAGAGGGTTTTAAAATTACAATTCCTCAGTGACCAAAGACGACTTTTCTACCTGTTCCCAATCAAACGTTATCACTTATTAAATGTAATCAGGTAACCCAATGTTATCTTATGGGAGAGGAAGGCCTTGCAGTAGTGAAAAACACATTTGAGAGTTTTTCTCTACAACAACATGTGAAATATAAAAGTACATGTCCACCTTTTTAAACACAACACACCCTACTGTTGAGCTGTTTAGGGCCTACCAGAGGGGTGACATATGTATTAGAAAGGAAGGTTTCGGCCTGACAAAAGTTTTATTTTGCAAGGTCAAAATGACAGCTTACAACTGCACACAGGCTGCAATGACCTGAGACCTGTTTCAAAGGCTACTAAAGTGAGTGGCACCATTTCTGCTGCAGGCCCACTAATAGCATTTAATTCACAGGCCCTGGGTACATGTAGTACCTCTTTACCAGAGACTTAAAAGAAAATGAAACATGGCAATTGGGCGTAAGCCAATTTCATCATGTTTAAGGGAGAGAGCAGAAGCACTTTAGCACACAAGTACACAGAGTCCTAAATGCCAAGAGAAACAGGTTCAGAAAACAGGTGGGTGAAGGCAAAAATTTTGGGGAAAGACTATCCTAAGGCTGACAGGTCTAATATAATCCTACAAGTTTCAAACCAAGCAATTTCATGATTTCATCTTATTAACCAGCCACCTGCCATTCTTCTGTCCAGCTTTTTTAAGTTGCTCAAAAAGGTCATTTAGATACCTGCTTATTTTTGCTCACTCCATTGACAAACTGACAAAATAAGCTACAGTGACCTTTACAATTAACTGATGCTACAAGTCTCATCCACTCAGCTTATTCAATGTAGGCAAGAATAATGAACCCATTGTTTTGTTAAGATGAGTGTGGTATCTTGGTTGTAATGCACAGCAAAAAAGGGAGCAGTTGTTACTGTAGATAAAACACTGCTGCAGGGTTTGAGACTCAGATCTCTCATGCCAATCTACTTTCATTGCTGACCTTAAACAAGCCTTTATGAAGCCTCCTCACCCCCATTGCCATTCACTTTATGAGCTATCAGGATTGGCCTAGCCTAAAAGGCAATCTGGCTGAGCCATACGGGCTGGTCTAAACTGTCTGTGTATGGGCAGAATTTTTGGCTGTCTGTGGACCTGATATTATGGTCTTGAGGGACGTTTTTACTGTTAATTTCCCTGATATTACTACAAACATTGCCTGCATCAACAACAAATGCATCGAGTCTCCCATACCTTGCAAACTCCTATACGGCATTCAAAAGTGCCTCAATGTGAAAATGTGGGCACATTTATAGGTACCCGACTCGCAAATGGGCAGCACTTTTAACTTGATGCCCGGGCTATCTTTTGTCCCAGTTCAACTCTGGACGTGATAGATCATATGACTTAATACTGCATTGAGCTAGTAGATCCTAACAGAATACTCTTATAATTAACAGAGCTAATAGACTTGTGAGCACTAATCAGCAAAACAATGAGGCAGTGCGTGTAGAGATAGTGCACACAGACTCATTTCAATGTTTTCAGAGATAAGGCAGTAGAGAGATAGTAGCTATTTCTAAGAAGTTGTGCCCATTCTTAGAGGGCTGAGCAGAGCTGAAGTTGTGGAAAAACCCTTGTCTAGCACTGTAAACTTTTATTGAACTCAGATAAGATGTTCTGAAAGTGAAGGCAGTAGGAGTTGGAGGAAAAGGTATTTTATCAATAGAGCTGCACGTGCTGAAGTCTTTACAGAACACAAGACAGTTCACGCTTGGAGAGGGGCAGTACAATCCTTCTGACTTTCTATAAGTAGGGAAAAAGTCTGCCTCCACTATGGTACAAAATAACTGTAAGGCAACGTCATGTTTAAAGTAAGTATAGCCGAAAGCTTGAAGGCTCTCAAAGGGATGAAAAACCTTTTTTTTCCAGAAAAGTAAACATCTCTTTCACATTCATATCAGATTTGTGTACATTGGCAAAAGCACTAAGCAACTTTAGAACTACTCTTCACCAGTGTGGCCAGAATATATATTTGGAATTCGTGGAACTTCTTGTGCCAGTTGAACAAATTACTAACCTTTGGTAACAATGTATCTGTAAGAGACATACAATAGTTCTAGATTCCTTACCTTAGAATTACCCTGAGGTGTCAGACTGGATCCGGAGAATTTTTTCTGTAGCAGTACCCCTGCGTGTCGGTAGGTGGCGTCTGTCGACTCTGCATCCGTCTTCGTGGTCGCCGGGATGACGTTGCGGTGTCTACTTAGACGCCGCCCCTGCATGCTGATGTCAGTTCTGACAAACTTTCCACGCTAGAAGCGCAGAGCCATGCAAGACACTGACCACTAGTGCACAAAACTAGGGCCTTGGAATGGAGTCCCTAAAGCTAGAAGTCAGTTGGCAGAACGGGGAGGATGGTAAGGAATCTAACACTAATGTATGTCTTTTACAGATATATCGTTATTGAAGGAAAGTAACTTGTTCATCTGAAAGAGACCATTATTTATAGATTCCTTACCTTAGAATAGATACCCCAGCAAAGCTAACCCTGGAGGTGGGTCTGCGAACTAAGTTCACACCAGAAAGTCATGGAGAACAGAACGGCCATAAAAAGCTGTCTCTCCAGACTTGGCTATCCAGGCAGTAATGTGTTGTGAATGTGTACAGGGATGCCCACGTGGTTGCCTGGCAGATGTCAATCAGCGGAACTCCACGTCCCAAATCAGTAGAGGCTGCTGTTGCCCTGGTAGAGTGGGCGCGGAGTCCTACTGGAGGTTCCTTTTTTGCCAAAGAATAGCAGATTTTGATGCACAGGACAACCAGTCAAGTGAAGGTACGTTTGTGCACCTCCGACCTTTCTTGGCACCTACATAACCAATGAAGAGTTGATCGTCCATCTGGAAATCTTTAGTAGGACAGCACACATTTGAGTCCAGAAGGTGGAGTCTCTTCTCCTCTTTGGAAGGGTGCGGAGGCGAGAAGATGGTGGGCAATGTGATGGTCTGACCTATGTGGAAAGAGGTAACTTTGGGCAGAAAAGAGGGCCTAGTGCGAAGGACCACTTTGTCCGGATGAACTGCAAGAAATGGAGATTTGGCGGAAAGTGCCTGAAGCTCACTCACCCTGCGAGCAGATGTGATGGCAAGCAGGAAAACAGTCTTCAAGGTAAGAAGACGAAGAGGACAATTACGTAGTGGCTTGAAGGGAGCACACATAAGAAAGTAAGAACAAGATTCAAGTCCCACTGGGGCATTACGAAAGGAGAAGGAGGAAAGAGAGGAGTAATACCCCATAGAAATCTATTTACAATCGGAGACTTTAAAAGAAAAGGCTGATCAGGAAGGTGCAGAAAGGCAGAGATGGCTGAAAGGTAGCCTTTAAGAGTGCCCAGAGCAGAGCCCTGCTGGGCCAAAGATAGAGTAAAGAGGAGAACCTCGGAAAGAGGGGCAGAAAGGGGATCCACAGCCTTTGCTGTGCACCATGCCACAAATTTGTTCCATCTACAGGCGCATACCATTTTAGTGGAGGGACGCCTTGCTGCCAAGGTGACATTACAGACTTCGGGAGGAAGGTCGAAAGCTGTCAATATCGTAGCTCAATCTCCATGCAAGGAGGTGGAGGCTGGACAGGTTTGGGTGGAGGACGATCCCCTGCTGCTGCGACTGAAGATCCTCCAGAAGAGGCAGTCTGATCTGAGGATCGATGGCCATGCTCAAGAGCTCCGGTACCAGACTCTTTGTGCCCAGTCCGGAGCCACAAGATTGACTTGAGCCCGGACGCGCTTGATTTTCCTTCAGCAATCTGGGCAGACGTGGTATAGGCAGAACGGCGTACAGGAGGCCGCAAATAAACTCAAAAAGCTTTGCCGAGCGAGTGCCGCCTTGAAAACTCCAATGCACAGAACTGCTGACATTGAGCGTTCTTTTCAGTGGCGAACAGTTCTAACTAAGGCTCTCCCCACTGCCGAAGGAGACCTTGCACCACCTCAGAGTGAAGAAGCCATTTGTGATCCATCATGCTCCGGCGGCTGAGTTCGTCCACCCTGGCATTCAGGGAACCTGCCATGTGTTGAACCACCAGGGATATGCACTGATGTTCCAACCATATTCAACGGCGAAGAGCCTCTTGAAATAGGATCCAGGACCCCACCCCGCCATGTATGTTGCAGTACCACATGACGGTGGGGGTGTCTGTGAACACCTGCACTACTCTAACTTTGACAAAAGAAAGGAATGCATTCAGAACAAGATGGATCACCCGGAGCTCCAAAAGGTTGATGTGGAGTCTAGAATCTGCTGGAGACTAGAGACCCTTGATCTCCCCATCACCCAAGTGGACGTCTCATCCCAGGAGTGACACATCCGTCACTACTGTGACCTCTGGTTGGGGAAGGGAGAGGGATCTGCCGCTGACCCAATCTTGGTTCGTAAGTCACCACTGCAATTGATGACCATTACCCTCTGAGATCCCCTGATGCTGTGCCCACTGAAACTTCAGGCCCCACTGCAGAGCCCGCATTTGCCACCAGGCATGATCCACCAGCAGGATGCAGGAGGCCATAAGGCCCAGCAGCCTCTGGGTCATTCTAACCGAAATCCAGGATAGAGGCTGAAACCTCTATATCATAGCCTGAATATCCTGGACTCGCATCTCGGGAGGATAAGCACGAAACTGCACTGTATCCAGAACTGCTCTGATGAAAAAGCTAAGAGGCAATCAGTTGTGACTTCGGCACGTTGACAGTGATACCCAGTGAGTGCAGGAGGCCAGCCCTAGTCTGGAGGTGGGAGACAACCGCCTAGGGCGAGCTTGTCTTCAACAGTCAATCGTCAGGATAGGGGAAGACTAGAACCCTTATCGGAGCAAATAAGCTGCGTCTACCACCATCACTTTTGTGAACACCCGAGGGGCACTGGTATGGCCAAAAGGGAGCATGGTAAACTGAAAATGCTTGTGTCCTACCGTGAACCGGAGGTAATGACTGTGGGCTGGCAGGACAGAGATGTGAAAATAGGCGTCCCGCAAGTCCAATGCTACAATCCAGTCTCTGGGATCGAAGGCAAACAGGACCTACTTCTGTCACAGTGACCCTTTTGATCAGTCCCTTGGTCAAGAGAACTGCAACTTCCTGGCAGAGAAGGGCCAAGTGATTCTCCGACATGCAAAGTGCTGGTAGCATGGAGGGAGGGATAGTCTTGAAGGGGAGGGAGTATACCCTTCGGAATATCTCCAAAACCCACCTGCTCTGACATGATGTTTTGCCAGTGGGGAAGGTGATGGCGAATCCTGCTGCCTACTGGCCTCTGGGGGCCCTGAAAGGTCGGACTAAGAGGGTTTGGACGCTGCTGCGGGGTGAGATGGAGGGGAGGGGGCATGGGTGGACTGGCCCATCCGCTGGGCCCTTAACCCGCATCGCTGGGTCACGCGTGAATGGCCATGTAGAGGCTGGGTAGCTCGTGTGGCTTTGTGTCCAGATTGAGTGGGGCACCCCTTCCATGAAAGGGGTGAAAGGCGGACTGCGTGGGGCGAGAGGTTGCAGCGAGGCTCAATGATTTGGTCATAGCACTAGAAGCCTTGAGGCACTTGAGCGCGGAGTCCGCCTTGTCACCGAATAGGCGACGGCCATCAAAGGGCATGTCCCGGAGGGTGGATTGGACATCTCCAGAGAAACCAGACGTCCTGAGCCAGGTGTAGCGCCTCAAGGCTACTGACATGGAAACCAATCTGCCCATAGAGTTGGCGGTATCCAGCCCACACCAAATGGTGAACTTAGCTGCGTCTCGACCCTCTGCCACTGCGTGGGTGAGAATGACCTGGGCCTCCTCCAGGCACTCTGGCAGCACTTGCGCAACCGTATCCCACATCGTATGGGTATAACAGCCCAAGAGGCAAGCAGGGTTCACCGACCCCAGCGCTAAGCTGGCAGAAGAAAATATCTTCTCAAGGTAGTATAGCTTCTTGGATTCCCTATATGAAGGAGCAGTAGGGAATGCACCTTTAGAAGATGAGACTTGGACTACCAATCTCTCGTGGGTAGGGTGTTGGGAAAGGAACAGTGGGTCGCCCGTGCCGGGCGGTGGCGTTGGGCAATCATCCTGTCTACAGGAGCCACTGTGCTGGGCTTGGACCAAGTGCCCAGTAGGACGTCGGTGAAGGCTTCATCAAAAGGCAGCAGGGGCTCCGAAGAGGCTGCTGCCGGTTGAAGCACCTCTGTCAGGAGGTTAGTCCTGACTGCCACGGTAGGAAGCTCCAAGGCCTCAGCCGCCCTATTCAACACCACTACATACAAAGCTTTCTGCTCCGCAGCGGCGGTAGGGGGGAGAGTATGCCAAGGCCTGGGGAGGTATCCAAACCACTGGCATCACCCAAGTCTTGTTGCCGGTCTGGCTATTCAAGCTGGTCAGCTAAAGGGTCTACAGACCCCTTCCAGTCCTCCTCACCCTCCTCTGGCTGCCACTAAGGGTGGTAGGGAACGCCAGGATGGAACAGAGGCACAAACGTACCTTCCGGCGCCGGTACCAATGTCGAGCGATGTGAGTCTGTTGCTGTGTCGAACACGGGGGTGAGGTTGGGGTCAACGCCGGTTGGGGGCACAACCGGCGCCGCGGGCTTGGTCACTGGAATTGGTGCCGGGGAAGGTACCGTGCGGTCGACCGGCATCGATCCGGATACAGGCCTGGGTCCTCGGGCCGGAGCTGCCGGCATCCAAGGCCCAGTCTGTGGGGCCCAAAGGCACCGCCGGCGGAGTCCGGCTGCCTAAAGATGCAATGAAGTGCTTCGTAAAAAGCTCAAAGCTGGACAGGGGACGCTCCAGCTCCGGGAAAGGGAGGGAAGCACAGAGCCGAAGACGGCGCTAGAGAGCGACGACGCTCCGAGTGCTGCGTCGTGTCGGCCAACAGACAGGGAGAAGGCGAAGAGCGACGATGCTTCCTCTTCTTCTTGTGCCTTAACTTACCCGAGGAGTGCGAAGACTACGATGACGAGTAGTTCGAGTAGTTGCGTCTCCGCGACCTGTCCCGAGACCTTGCTCTCGACCGGGACCTCGAACGACGCGGAGCGGAATGCTGGGCCTTCAAGACCTTTCAAGACCGCTCCTGCAAAGACTTTGGATTCATGGTCCAGCAGTCGGAGCACAACCTCAGGTCATGGTTGCGCTCAAGGCACCAGAGGCACACAAGGTGCAGATCTGTGATGGACATCAATTTGTGAGAAGAGTCACAAGGCTTGAAGCTGGTCTGGCGATGGGACAGCCCTCGTGTTACCAGGAGTGAAAAAGACTCAAAAAGACGTTGAAAAAAGTTTAGTAAAAAAATTACTAAGGGGCAAGCTCTCTACAGATTGGGGCTGGCTGGTGCAGAAAAACAAAGAACTGATGTCAGTGCGCAGAGGCAGTGTCGAAGTAGACACTGAGACGTCATCCCGGCGACCAGGACGCTGGTGACGGACGCGGAGTTGACCGACGCCACCTACTGATGCACAAGGTACAGCTACAGAAAAATTCTCCTGATCCTCCAGTCTGATATCTGGGGGTAAGTCTAAGGTAAGGAATCTATAACTAATGGTCTCTTTCAGATACAAAGGCAAATGTTGGGGTTGTTTCTTGTTATATATTCTTATTTTGATCCTCTCAAGGCAATATTTTATAGAACATGCTTTCTTTGATCATAGAATGATATTAATAAATGCTTGTTTTAAGTTGCGTTTGGTTTCTTGCAGTTTCAAATCAAGCACATAACATACGAACTCTGCACTTGAAATGTTGGGTCACTTCTGCGGATAGATGCAAGACTAGACAGGAGAACAGCAACAGACATAACATTCAGTACAAGGAAAATGGCCCGCTATACAAGATGTACTGGGACCAAACAATAATTACACACACAAAATACTAAGTAAGCCACAGATTAAATAAGCTCTTGCACAGCCAACATATCTCAGTTTATAATGCATGTTCAGTTCTTCTATTACTTTGCCAATAATTTTTACACTTTGCTGGCACTGGCTAAGTCAATAGTGGTAGCCTGCCCTGCATCATGGAAAGGTATTTTCTATACTTCCCAAATGAACTTCAAGTTGTGAAGTTGGGTGTCAGCTATCTTGGAAGTATGCAACACAATGTACAGCCATTTTAGAAAATCATTTTTGTAGTCCCAGTGTCTAGGCTCAAAGTGGCAGCTATGCTCCGAGAGAAATTACACAAGCTGCACAAACAGACAAATAGCCTTTTACTACGACAATACTTAGTCGTTTCTCTTTTAAATGAATGCCAAATCTTAAAGAACAAGTTACGTACGTGCGGTAACGATGTATCTGGCAGAGACATATATTAGTTGTAGATTCCTCACCTTAGAATTTCTCCCAGGCATCAGTCTGGATCTGGAGATTTTGTACCCCTGCACGATCAGCTCCACGTCCATCATTGGCGACAGGATGACGTCACTGGACATATACAGATGTCGCCCATGTGCGGTGACGTCCGTATTAACACGACTTTCCACGCCAGAAGTGCAGAGCAATGAAAGACACTGACCACTGGTGAGCCAAGCTAGGGCCCTTTGGGGAAGTCCCTATCCCTAGAAATCAGTTAGCTAAGTGGGGAGGATGGGTTAGGTGGTAAGGAATCTACTAATATAGGTCTCTACCAGATACATTGTTACCGAAGGTAAGTAACTTGTTCATCTGATAAGACTATTAGTTGTAGATTCCTTACATTTGAATAGCTACCCCAGCAATACCATCCCTGGAGTAGAGTCGGCAAATCAAGATCATACCAGGAAGCCCTGCAGGACCGAACGGGCAAAGTACATGTCCCACTGGACTTGGCTGTCCAGGCAGTAGTGTCTGGAAAACGTGTGCAGGGATGCCTGACAGATATTAAGGAGTGGGACTCAGTGGTTGCCGCTGTAGCTCTAGTGGAGTGAGCACGCAACCCCACAGGAGGTTCCTTTTTTGCCAAAGCATAGCATATTTAAATGCAGAGGACAACCCATTGAGAAATGGTCCGTTTTTGCACAGCCCGACCTTTGTTGACGACCACACAACCAATGAACAGTTAATCAACCAACCGGAAGTCTTTATGATAAAAATAAAAAGACAATGCACGTTTTGGGTCTAGACAGTGGAGTCTCTCCTCCTTGGAGGGATGCGGGGGCAGGAAAAAGGTGGGCAGAGTGATGGACTGTCCCACAAGAAAGGGCGTGAGCACTTTAGGAAGTAACAAAGCTCTTGTTCGAAGCACCACTTTATCCGGATGGGCAGACAGATAAGGAGGCTTGGAAGATAGCGTTTGAAACGCGCTAACTTTTGAGCAGAGGTACTGGCAATAAGGAAAAGCAGTTTTCAGAGTCAACAGCCCGAGAGGACAATCATGAAGAGGCTTGAAGGGAGAGCACACAAAGGTTAAAACCAAATTTAAATCCCATTGGGGCATTATGAAAGGTAAACGGATGGAACAACTGAGTAAAGTCCTTAAAAAACCTACTAACAATGGGAAATTTGGATAAAGAAGGCTGATCTGGCAGTCATAGAAAGGCAGAGATAGCTGCAAGATAATCTTTTAGGGTGCCCAAAGCAGAGCTGGCCCAAAGAAAGTATGTGCAAGAGAACCTCTGACAGAGGGGCAGAAATGGGGCCAACAGCCGCCTTCACTGTGCACCATGACACAAATTTGTTCCATCTACAGGCGTATCCTGTTTTAGTGGAGGGATGCCTGGCTGCCAAGATGACATCACAGACTTCGGTTGAAGGTCGAAATCAGTCCACTGCCCCCGCTCAATCTCCACGCAAGGAGGTGGAGACTGGACAGGTTTGGGTGAAGAACTGTCCCTTGCTGCTGCGACAGAAGATCCACCCGAAAGGGAAGTCTGATCAGAGGATCGATGGCCATGCTCAGAAGGTCTGAATACCAGTCTCTTTGTGCCCAATTCCGAGCCACAAGAATGACTTGAGCCCAGTCGTGCTTGGTCTTCCTGAACACTCTGGGCAGAAGTGGTGTAGGTGGAAAGGCGTAGAGAAGGCCGAAACTCCACTCTGCAACACTTTCTGTTGCCAAGTGAGCGCCGCATTGGAATCTCCAACGCGCAATAATGCTAACATTGCGTGCTCTCTCCGGAGTCAAAAAGATCTAGCCAAGGTTCTCCCCACCGCTGAAAGACAACTTGTGCCAACTCCGGCTGGAGATGCCATTAGTGATAGACCAGGCACCGATGGCTGAGCTCGTCTGCTTGGGCGTTCAGAGAACCCACCTGGCTTATGCCCTGATGTTCCAGCCATGTCCAGAGGCAGGGGGCCTCTTGACAAAGGGTCCACGACCCCACCTAGCCAGTTTGTTACAATATCACATGGCGGTGGTGTTGTCCATTAACACCTGCACCACTTTTCCTTTGAGAGAGGGAAGGAATGCTTTCAGTGCCAGTCTGATCGCCTAGAGCTCCAGAAGGTTGATAGAGACCAGACTCTGCCAGAGACCAGACACCTCTGATATCCGCCTCTCCCAGGTAGCCGCCCCTTCCCAGGAGGGACGCATCAGTCGCAACCGTTGGATCTGGTTGGGGAAAGGGAGAGGGATCTGCATCTAACATCATCTTTGTTCGTTAGCCACCACTGCAGTTCCCCCCGAGATCTGGATGCAGTTGGACAGATTCTGGTAATGCTACGCCCACTGGAACCTCAGGTCCCACTGCAGAGCCTGCATATGCCATCTGGCATGATACACCAGCAGGATGCAGGAGGCCATGAGGCCCAGCAGCGTCAGTCATTCTCACCGAAATCCGGGATAGAGGCTGAAACATCGGGATCATAGCCCGAATATCCCAGACTCGCTGCTCTGAAGGATAAGCCTGAAACTGCACTATGCCCAGTTGTAAGGGAGCGTCTGAGAGGGAGCCAGGTGTAACTTTGGCATGTTGATAGTGAACCCCAGCAAGTGCAAGAGGTCTGCCATAGTCTGGAAGTCGGAGACGACAGCTTGGGGCAAGCTCGCCTGCAGTCAGTCGTTGAGATAGGGGAAGACTGGCACCCCTGATCTGCGCCGATGAGCTGCGAACACCCCCATCACCTTTGTGAACATTCGAGTGGAACTGATGAGGCCAAAGGGAAGCACTGTAAACTGAAAGTGTTCCTGGCCCACCATGAACAGTAAGTATTGTCTATGGGTAGGCAGGAAGGGGATCTGGAAATAAGCATCCTGCAAGTCCAACGGTACCATCCAGTCTCCTGGGTCGAGGGCAGAAAGGACCTGTGCCAAAGTGAGCATTTTGAAATTCTCCTTCCGGAGGAAGTAGTTGAAAATCTAGAGGTCCAGGATGGAACGCAGGCCCTTATCCTTCTTGGGCACCAGAAGTAGCAGGAATAACAACCACGTCCTTCTTCTGACACTGGGACCCTCTCTATGGCCCCCATGGCCAAGAGCCGCAACTTTCTTGTGGAGAAGCAGCAAATGATCCTCCGACATTTGATCATTGGAGGGTAGCATGGCAGGAGGGGTGGTCTCAAAAGGGAGGGAGTAGCCCCTTCGGACAATTTACAGAACCCACCTATTGAATGTGATGGATTGCCAGTGGAGGAGTTGATGGTAAATCCTGCCTCCAACTGGCAGATACTGGGCCTGAAACATCAGACTAGGAAGGTTTGGAGGCAGTGGCAGGGGGGAACGGGTGGACAGGCCTGTCTGCTGGCTCTCTGACCCACGGAGATGCTGGGTCACACGCCCGCGACCATGCAGAGGTTTGACTGCATACATGACTCGGTGGCCGGGATGGACTGCATGTGGCTCGTGCCCCTTCCGCAGCCACGAAAGGCAGACTGAGGTAGACGGGAGGTAGCTGTTAGGCCCAAAGATCTGGATGTAGCTTGAGAATCCTTGAAGCGCTCAAGCTCTAAATCTGCCTTGTAGCTGAAAAAGTGAGTGCCATCGAAGGGTATGTCCATCAAAAAAGATTGGACATAGCGTGGCTTGCTACCAAGCAAGATTGCCGCAAGCTAACGGGACTCCGAGGGTGAGCCATATTGGTTGTGGGGGCCAGGACTCCTGCTGTGAGCGTCTGTGAAGGAAGATACCGCACGCGCTGATAGACTGATGCAGTGTCGGCTGACAGGCGCCGGCGGGACTTAATTGTGTTGGGTGGGCAGCTGTGGCCCATCCCCCGCACCGGGCACTAACCAGAGGCTTGGAAGCTACGGTCATACGTGATCAGACTGCGAATCATCCGCGCGCGAATACCACAGGTCAAAGCACATTGCCTGCAGTATAGAATAGTGGCCTGAGAGACCACGTGGTTGGGCAAGAATGAGCAGCAGAGGAAACCGCGCGTCCCAGCAGGGGAAACTGGACACATTTGAATATGGTAAAGACTTTCCACCGTTGCCAGAACATACCGGGCGTACAGATAAAACTCCAGAATAGGCGGGAGCGCCTAAGGTGACGCTGGAGGACATTATGGCTGCCCTAAATAATGTACAGACAACAGTAGGATCAATCTCCATGGATGTGACCTTTCTTAGAGCGGATTTCCAGAAGATGTCGGCAAGGGTCACGGAGGTGGAGCAGAAGACTGCATCCCTCACAAAAGACACTACCACGTTACTCCAAAGGGTGTCACAGCTGGAGGCCGAAAACAAACGTATCGCGACAAAGTTGGATGATCAAGAAGGACGGTCTCGTCGCAATAATGTCTGAATTACGGGAATTCCCAAAAGTAAGGGGAGCCTTGCCATGGACCTTTATGTGGAGGAACTGATCAAAACTAGGCTCCAACCTAGAGAGCTTTCAACCTTTTTCTCAGTGGAACGCGCACACAGGGTGCCGTGAGACAGGCCTAAGCCCGGGGCACCCCCTCGACCAGTACTGGCTCGCATCTTGAATTTCCGCGGCAGAGATGTCATTCTACAGATGGCCTGCGTGGCGCCTCCAATGCGAGTACAGAATTCGACAATAGCTTTCTTCCCGGACTACATGGCAGCAGTGTCGGCACGTCGCAGAAGTTTCCTGGAAGTGAAGAAAAAACGGAGAGCCCGTGAACTGCCTTACTCAATGCTATTTCTGGCAAGGCTACGGGTGGTAGCGGACAGGAAGACATGTTTTTTTTTTTGACGCCGGAGGAGACTCATGACTGGCTCAAAGGTGAAGGGCCATGGCCGCACCGACGGGCGACGTCAAAGATCGGAGGACGACAACGAGGATCCTGAGCGATGGACGGAGGAGGGCGAACAGTTGCAAGTAGAGGCCGGCGAGTGAAATGATGCGGGATATCCCGGCGATGCACTTTGACAACGAACATTGGCACCTGCTCTGAAGCGCCTAGACTGAGCACTGACAATGGACTTATTAGTAACAAAGAACTCTGGGGCAGGGGATGTGAATGGACTTTCTCGGACTTCCCGCTCCCACACACGCAAGTAATGCTTACGGGTTGGGGAACTGAGCACTCTGCTGAGTTAGGGTGGGGGGCAGTTTGGAGTCCGCATGGCAGGGAGGCAGGGAGGGGGTGGGGGGTTGGGACGGTTTACATGTTTTTCTTTCCTAGGCCTAAAGTTAAGTTTGGAGATGGTCAATGGTTACATGCACACACAAGGGGGTCTATGACTCACAATAGCAAGTCCTTAATACCCTTCAGAAACTCCTCCAGACATGGCATTAAGGGATATAGGCGAAGGGGCGCCTGATGCACATTCGCTGACACTGGTACCGCCCTCTCATTGCTTACATGTAACGTGCGTGGTCTGGGGGACAGAATAAAACGGGGTTTGGTTCTGTGTTACATCAAAAGGTGCGCCCGGCGGTAGTACTGCTGCAAGAGACGCACCTAATCCGTACTGCGAGCAAGGCATTGGATAGATGGGGATATAAGATGGTGGTACATTCAGAGTTCTCTTCCGGGTCCAGAGGAGTAGGGATATTGGTGCAGAAGCAATTCCCAATAATAATAAAAGACACCAAAACTGATGGAGCAGGGCGATTCGCGGCATTGACTACACATTGGGAGGGGAGGCCTCTTAACATCCTCCTGCGCTACACACAGTGGCGAACCCAGACCTTAATGAATTTTTGCTAGGACTACCGGAGGGAGAGCTACTCCTGGGCGGGGACTTTAACACTGTCATGGACGGGACACTTGATAGATATCCTCCACGGCTGGGCGGTGCAGGAGTGTCTTGTCTAGGGAGCTTCCTGGACGCGCTAGGGCTCATGGATATATGGCGGCGGCATCACCTGACAGAGCAGCAATGCACGTGTCACCCGGGGGTACACAACAGTTTAACAAGAATTGATTACTTCCTGGGTTCAATGGGAAGTCCTAAAAGCGTCGACAATATAGAGATAAGGCCCAGAGGGATTTCGGACCACTCCCATATCTTTCTGAGCTACACTCACTACCAACGTACGAGGCGCAGTATATACACAATACACCCTGGCTATTTGCAAATCCCCACGGTTCGAAAGGCAATCGCAAAAGCGACAAACCTATATTTCCAAAAAAACGCTGCGTCGGTAGACTCCTCGACTATCCTATGGGAGGCATAAAAAACTGTTCTTCGGGGTCAAGCCATTGCCTCCATTGCGGCACATAAGCGTGAGAAACAGCTTGAGTTTACCTCGCTAGCCCGATAGCTACAGACTGCAGAAACCCAACACGCCACTGACACGTCATATACCCTACAACTAGCGCAGAGACGGCATAAAGAGTACCTAACAGAGTTGACCACACAGCAGATAGAAACCAAGCGACATATGATCTATAATGTGGGGGACAAAGCCGGTAAATCACTGGACAAGAGGGATAAAGGGGACAAATGGATGGCACAACTATGTACTGATGAAGGCCGGGTGATAACTGACCCACGAAAGATATTGCAGGCACTAGCAAGTCATTTTCAAACAGTTTATACATAACCCAGTACCATGACGATGGAGGAGGCACTGACTTATGAGCAAGATCTGGATATGCCCAGGCTTGCCCCAGATGCAGTAAGCGAACTTGAGGCAGATCTTACAGTAGAGGAGCTGCAGGCGGTAATCGGGGCGCTGCAGTCCGGTAAAGCTGTAGGGCCAAACGGTATCCCTGTAGAACTTTATAAGAAAATGGTTGGCACCGTCGCCCCGCATTTGCTTAACATGCTCACAAACAGTCTAGAAGTGGGCGAACTTCCACTGGACCAACGCGTGGCTACTATAGTGGCTATCCCAAAACCGGGGAAAACCAGCTGATAAATGCACTTCCTACCACCCTATATCATTACTAAATGCGGAGGCTAAGATCCTCGCAAAACTGTTAGCGACTAGACTAATGCCCCACTTATTGATAATCATTCATCCAGACCAGTCTGGTTTCATGCCGGGCAGGAATACGGCTCTTAATCGGACTACACGGCGTCCTAGCCCGCACAGTTTATTTACAAGAACCCGCAGTAGTGCGGTCATTGGACGCACAGATGGCGTTCGACACGGTTGAAAGGCCCTTTCTGTTCGCGGTATTGCGCCACCTAGGCTTTGGGACAAAGTTTTGTGCGTGGATAGGGCTCCTATACTCCAAACCCATGGCTCATGTTACTGCTAATGGCCACATATCTGAGGACTTTCCCCTGTCGCGAGGCACGCGCCAGGGTTGTCCCCTGTCGCCGCTGCTCGTGGCTCTAGTACTGGAGCCTCTGGCAGCATGGATACGGTGGGAGCCCATGATAAAGGGACTCAAGTGGACTCACAACTGGGAGGACCGCATCTCCTTATACGCGGATGTGTTGCTCTATCTATCCTCTCCAAGGCCATGAACTGGTCCAAATCTGTACTCTACGTGTTGCATGGTCCTCCACCGCAACTCCCAGTGGACTGCCCACTTCTGATAACTGAGGATACATTTAAATATCTGGGCATATTTGTAACATCTGACTCTGTGAAATTCCTTAAACTAAACATGCAGCCATCGCTAGATCAACCTTAAAAGAGATGTGCGCCATTGGGGTACCCTGCCGCTAACTCTGCTGGGGAAAGCAGCACTTTTCAAAATGATGTCCCTACCCCGCTTTTCATAGGTGTTGGAAAACACATCGTTTCAGGTGCCACCCTCCTTCTTCCGCACCATCACGGCGCAGGTCTCTAGCCTTCTATGGGGCAATAAGCCTGCACGTATCGCGCAGTCAAAGTTGACGAGCGGCTGGTATGATGGAGTGATAGCACTCCCCAATATTCAGCTTTACTACTGGGCTGCGCAGTTGAAAGAAATTAACCAGTGGCTTCATGCCCCGCAGTCGGACCCGGCATTTAAGGCGGACAGGGAACAGCTAGGCACGAGAGGGCTGGGCCACATTGGGGATCATGATTGCTAAGCGGAATGTAGCTCAAAAGTGGGGGGCTGTAGGGGTGCCAACGCTTGCCACGTGGGGAAGAGACATGGACTCGGCTATGTTTGCTGAACGAACGTTATTTATTAGTAAGGGGTGCCCTGAAAAGTGGAGTACAATCTGGGGGCATGGAATACCTTCAGAGGGGACATATGCGAACCACCACCAGTGCAGGACGATGAGAATTCGGATTTGGAATAATAATATACTTGTAGACTGCAGGGGAGGCTATGGTCACAACAATGTTATGATGGCAGGACATGAGTTGAGTCTCTCTGACTGTGCTATTATGTACTGTGATAATATACTTTGTTGGAACGTTAAATGTACGATTTACCATTGCATTGTTCTTGAAAACAATACAAATTTAAATATAAATAAAAGTTAAAAAAATAAATACAAATAAGGATTGGAAATCCCTCAAGACGCCAGAAGTCCTCAATCGGCATAGCATCTGAGAGCTACCGTTGTGGCAATCGTACTGCCCAGTGGGTCTTGGTATCCAGTCAACAATGGAGGTGAATTTGGTTGGTCTCTCCTGTCCACAACTACCTGAAAGAGAACGGCCTGGGCCTCCTCCAGGCACTGAGAGAGCACCTGCACAACCATATCCCAGATAGTATGAGAGTATCGGCCCAAGACGCAAGCAGTATTTACCGACTGCAATGCAAAGCTGGAGGAAGAAAATATCCTCTTCCTAAGAGTATCCAGCTTCTTTGATTGCCTATATGGGGGAGCTGAATGTGTCTTTCGAACATGAGGCTTAGACAACCAAGATATTAGGGTAAGGATGCTGCGTTGGGAACGCTGGGTTGCCCGGAGCGGGGAGGTGGCGGGCCATTGTCCTGTCCATAGGAGCCCCTGTGCAGGGCTTGTGCCAGGTGCACAGAAGGACATCAGTGAGGGCTTCATTGAAGGGCAAAAGGGGTTCGGAAGTGGAAGCTGCAGGCTGAAGCGCCTCTGTCAGGAGGTTAGTCCTGACTGCCACCGAAGGGAGCTCGAGGCAGAGAACCTCGTATGCCTTTCTCACCACTGCAGTGTACGAAGCTCCCTCTCCAAAATCCACGGTAGCGGAAAAAAGCAAGCCAGTGTCTGGGGAAGTGTCCAGACCACTGGCATCACCCAGGTCCATCGGCCAATCCGCTTCTCCCAGCTGGTCGGTTAAAGGGTCCAGCTGCCCCTCCCATTCCTCTTAACCACCTTCTGGCCCCAAATGAACGGCAGGTATGAACATGGGGACAAAAGTCCCTTCTGGCGTCAGAACCAATGTCTGTCCAGCTCCATTTCCACTTCAGGTATGAGAATGGGGTTGGCGCTGAATGGGGGCAGGGCTGACGCCAGGAGAGTCGTCGTCAGGATCAATGTAGGGTAAGGGTGAGTGAGATTTACCAGGTTCGATCCGGATCCGATAACGGATCAACGGGGGCCCGCCGGAGTCAGGGCCAAAGCCTAGGGCCCCCGAACTGACTCCACTTCATAGAATTTTTGTCTGTGGTCTGGCAACGCTCCAGCTCACAGAGAAGTAGGGAGGCGGGGAGTCTCAGAAGGCAGCTGCTGGGATGGAGCTTTTGAACAACGACGCCCTGAGTCCTACATCTGCCAACAGACAGGGAGAAGTCAAAGAATGCCTGCACTTATTCGACAACTTCTTGTATTTGCCTGACTTACCTGACCTCCCCTACGACTTGGAGCAGAGAGCTGGGCCTCCAATAGCTTTCGGGACTGCTCCTGCATAGCCTTTAGGTTCATGTCCGGCAACTTGGAGCACGACTTCAGGTCGTGTTTACGCTCCAGACAGCAGAGGCCCACGAGGTGGGGTCCGTCGCGGACATCGTCTGATGACAAGAGCCACATGGCTTGAAGCTGTTCTGAAGTTGGGAAATCCTCAACGCACCAGGAGTCCAAGACCCAAGGAAAAAGTCGACAAAAAGTCAAAAGAGGCTAGCAAAAAACGGCTAAGGGGTAGCTCTTTCAGGATCTGCGCTTAGGCTGGCACGGAAAAAGAAAGAACTGAGGTCAGTTTGCATGGGCGGAGTTTATATAGATCCTGTGACGTCATCCCGGCGCCCACGATGAGTCGACAAACACCACCTACCAACTAGCAGGGGTACTTCTGATGAAAAAGCTTTGTATCCAGACGGACGCCGGGGGGAAATTCTAACATAAGGAATCTACAACGGTTAGTCTCTATCAGATATGTGGACTTGTTGAGTTTGCAAAGAATTAATAGGCTGCACAGAATGCGAAGATGGAAAGACAGTCCATCTCTTAGCTAAACCTTCCTGGTCGTAAGTCCACAAGCTGCCAAAAGGATATCTAAAACCTCATGAGGAAGGCAATAAGAATTAAAGTTATCTTTTCAAACTCCAGGCTCATGAACCTTCTGAATTAGAAAAGCCTCCCTTAAAGGAAAAGACCTTAAAGGTGCACAGCTAAGGAGGATGAGGTCTACACACCATGAGTGTCCCTGAGCAATGAGAATTATGTGGCGTTTCTGAATACAAATCTTCTGAATCATAAATTGAATCAGAGATAGCATCTTCTGGTGAGTACCCCAGAGGAAGCTTCTCAGAACAGTACAGGTGAAATCGTTTGTTCACCATAGAGGCAAAAAATCTATCTCCTAGACAACCCACTCCTGAAAAATCATGTGTGCCACAAGAGGATTATGCTACGCCTGGGTCACTGAAGAAAGCTTGCTAAGGAAGTTTGTAGTCTTCTTCTTTTTTCCTCCCTTAATGCGCTGCTGATACAGCAGTAAGTTTGACCACACACACTGCCAGAGTTACTGAGATTTCTTCCACAGAAAATAAGATCCTACTCCCCCTTCCTGCTAGGAACCACACTAAAGTAGTATCTGGATCTGCAGCTAAGGAAAACTTTCAACGCCAATCTGACTGTTGGCAACTCCAAATAATTGATATGCATTAGGTTATCTTTTGCTGCAAGCACAATGCGCTTAAGATAGTTTAGCAACTGCACCCCACCTCTGGAGAAAGGCATCAGAAACTACCATCCTATTCGGCCAAGGTGGTTGAAACCACCCACCTATCTCCCATTCTACATTATGAATCAACCAAGGATCAAGGGAAAACCTGTACTTCAACTTCCTACTTCAACTTCTTGTAGAACAATTTCCACAGAAGAAGCTAAGCACATTAAAGGAGTGAAATTCCTGAATGACCCTGGAGGTATAATAAAGTTGTACATAGGCACCATACCTTAAAAAAATAAACCCAGTCTCGCTGGCTGATACAGAATTTTCTCAAACAACGTGACCTTTTCATGAATGACAGAATCTGTTCCAAAGAAGTAAAGACCCACAGAACCTAGGTGTCAAAAATTGCCCTGATGCAATAACTTAACAGTCAGGATCAAGAACATATTTTCAAATTCATAGAAAGGCCTAACTCAGACACATTGTGTTTGTAATACTAAAGCTCTCGGGCACAAGAACAGACATGCCACCCTGATGAACGAATCCTCCAGACATGGATACACTGTCAAGTTCAGTAACTGAACCACAGATAGTCTCCTGTAGTCACCGAGAAGTGTTTTGTGAAAAACAAAGTACATTTGGAGAAATGTTCCGGGGATGGACACTACCCTATAAAACTTTCTGTGTAGATATAAATATGAGATTAATATTCCAGAAAATGCCCTGTACTCACTTTCTTCCTAGCTCATATAGTTGAGCAATATCTACTCCTATTAGTCCTTTGTCCTTATCTTTCTGATTTCATTACTTTTTTTTTATTTCAAGAAAATGACTATTCGACGACATTCTGCCAATACATATAACCAAGAAAAGAGTAAAAGTACCACAGACAACTGCCCATAAAAACATGCTTTCCCAAACTTCTTGCTATAACAATCTCTCTGGTTTATTGTACTTGATTTGTCTTCTGAGTGGGAATACATATGAATTGGATTAAGATCAATCTTACATATATGACAAGGTAACGATCGAATTTATCGACCGGTTTCTTAACCTGCAATGGTAATCCAGCGACACATAAAAATGGCGGCCCAAAACTCAAACTTTGCAAAGAGTGGCAGTAAGTTTAGTTACCTTAATTAGCTCTATTAACCTGAACACACAGAGTGTTAGTTCTGAAACACGCCACACAACAAAAATAAAAAAAGCAAATAAACCTACTGCTACTATCACTGATATGGTGCATGTGGCCCTGTGACATATCTGTAACACAACAAAGGGGAATAAACATAATTTGTAAAATATATAAGAGCTCTGGAAGAGTTTTAAAAATAAATTTAAAAAAACATTAACGGAATCAGAACGAAAGAGTTCAAAGAGTAGCAATATCTGAATTATCTCAGTCAGACAGCAGGAGTGGCAGAAGTTTATCTAGGATACGAATCCTTGATTTATATCTACACAGTAAATTGCTACAATAACCATGACTTTTGTGAAAAGCGTTTGAGCAGAGGACAGACATTATTGTAGCACTGTAAATTGAAAATGTAGGTCCAAGACATTGAACCTGTATACGAGACAGAAAAATAGAAAAGTGAAAAAAGGAAACTGGAGGATCCCGGAGTACCATCCTGTGTTGTTCCCGCATGACTAGAAGGACCCAACATAATGTCAGCATATTAAAATTTTCTTTATAATAAAATTTGTTCGGGAAGCAGAGGTCTGAGATGGGGACTAGGCAGCAGCTCTCCCCTATGGAATTAGTAATTATCTCGAGTACAAGTCCACCCCTCTCTGAAAAGGTGGTACATCCACTCTGACACCCTTTTCTGACAAATCAGAAATCTCCATCAACAAGAGGTTTGTGTGAGGAGAGAGGTGAAAAGGTGAGTGGGAATGACTGGAGGCCTCTTAAAAAATGCCAGAGTGTAAACCTTTTTGACAATCTGTAAGACCAACTAGCCCAAGGTTATTCTTTTAGGAAATGCTGGTAAATGACCCCAAATAGATACTGACCATATTTATTTCTGAAAGGAATCAAAGAGGTTTTACAGCAGATGGGTTGGAATGGAAGTATGACGTACCTTGACCCAGCCTAACTCTACAGGAACCATGAGCTCAATGTGGTTGGAAAAAACTGTGGCTTGACTGTTAAAAACGCTCTAGAGGTTTTATTTTGACAAATAGGCAATGACTAATAAAGGGCGTGTAAATGAGCTAGGATTGAATGTTTTTGAAGCATCTTACAGTCCTCATCCATGTGGTGCTGCTTGTCCCTTGAGTCGATAAGGGAGTGTTTGTCTTGCTGCTGAGGACTGCCTGGTGCTTACGGACCTTTCACAGGAGGAGAAACAACTTCTCACGGCCCTCGCTGCGCGGGAGCCGTTCGCCCTGTGGAGAGTGAGGAAGGGCGGCACATACCAACTTTGACACTGACCCCCCTGAGCGTCCGAGGGACTGCGAGAACCAGCAAGCACAGCAGCCTTGATTTGCCGCAGCTGGTCTTCTTCCCACTACCGCCTCCTGCCTGCATAAATTGCACTTTTGGGAACGCTTACTTGGTGCTGCTTGTCCCTTGAGTCAATAAGGGAGTGTTTGTCTTGCTGCTGAGGACTGCCTGGTGCTTACGGACCTTTCACGGGAGGAGAAACAACTTTTCACGGCCCCCGCTGCGCGGGAGCCGTTTGCCCTGTGGAGAGTGAGGAAGGGTGGCGCATACCAACTTTGACACTGACTACCTGGAGCGTCCGCAGGACTGCGAGGACCAGCAAGCACAGCGGCGTTGATTTGCCGCAGCTGGTCCTCTTACCGCTACCGCCTCCTGCCTGGATAAATTGCACTTGGTGCTGCTTGTCCCTTGAGTCGATAAGGGAGTGTTTGTCTTGCTGCTGAGGACTGCCTGGTGCTTACGGACCTTTCACGGGAGGAGAAACAACTTCTCCCGGCCCCCGCTGCGCGGGAGCCGTTTGCCCTGTGCAGAGTGAGGAAGGGTGGCGCATACCAACTTTGACACTGACTACCTGGAGCGTCCGCAGGACTGCGAGGACCAGCAAGCACAGCGGCGTTGATTTGCCGCAGCTGGTCCTCTTCCCCCTACCGCCTCCTGCTATTTAACTTTCACTTTGAACGCGCACGTGGGACTAAGACCGGGGCGAAGCCCGGGCAAAGGGCGGGCCGTCTGTGTCAGGGGCCGGTAGAGGCCGGGCTGGGCCACCCCCCTAAAATCGTGAGTGCGACAAATTGTGACCGCAAAGCCATTTATTTGTTTGTCCAGATAATATTGTTCACCATAGACCTTATTCCAATATTGTTTTTCTCTGGAGGGAACATGAGCCATCGCAATAGTCTAGGTAGACCATCATTGGCGGGGGTAGTATAAGGGGGACCCTTGATGCTTTTATCACTAGGGTTGCTTCCGCGTTGGAAAAAGAGATTGTTTTAACGGAAAAACGATTGTCTCAGGAGCTTATGAGTAAAAAACGCTCTTCTTTAGGGGCAATAAAATTGGTAGCAACTCCACTTAGACAGCACTTAGAAGAGATCCCCTTACTTACGGATACTGATAACTTACACACTTTAAATGATCTATCCCGATCGCCACAGCTTGAATTGATCACAAATGACTTAGATGAAGTAGAGTCATTGTTAGAAATCACGCCAAGTTTGTCCCCCGCCCCAGTAGTGAGAACCCCTAATAGAGAACCTGTTAGAAGTGAGGTCCAGACACAAAAATGTATTGTTCCGCCCTCAAAGAAGAGGAAACTTCGGAGCAAGGAACAGGGTGATAATAGTCATAAGCGGAGGCCCACAACTAAAGCGCAACCAAAAAAAACATCTCCATTACCCCTGACCTCCCCATGACAGAAAAACTTCCATCAACCTTAGTAAATGAGTTGTTGCCAAATATAGAAAAATTGGTAAGATCCTTAATCCTCCCCCTACTAAAAAGGGTGAAGAGATTAAGCGAACAGCTAGGCTCAGTGGAAAAGGAAGTAGTAAAGACCTCTATGTTGCTAAGTAAGCAACATGTCTATTCTGGGTCAAAAAGCAACGGAGAAGGTAAAAAGACATCATCTGAATCTCTTGCAAAGGGCCAGAACCTTCCCTCTACACAGAAGCAAATAGTGCCCAAAGAATCACAAGCACCCAAATTGAGTGATCAAAAAAGAGAGATAGTGTAGGAACAACCATTAAATCAAATCCAGTAGGAAAAGAGGATATGGGGCAGATTGAGCCAAAAAATGTATATAGCTTAAATAAAAGGAGAGTAGATTTACCTACGGAATCTGCTCCTTACGTTGTGATTATGGCAGGAGTCCCAGCTCTTCCCGTAGAAGTAAGGGAGACCAATGAGCCCTTAAAAATAAAGTAATATTCTGGCTGTGTAAAAATAGACCTTTGCCAGCTCATATTAATGGAGAAATTTTAAGTGGCAAGCGAGTTAATTGGATTAGTACTAGGCCTAAAGATAGAACAGGAGACATTATTATCATCAATTTTAAAGACATCAGATCAGTCAGACACATTGGTGACTGGTGTGATATAGGAGGTGGTGAAGGCATTTCAACGCATCATTTAAGCTATTTCTATCCTCAAACCTCCTTTTCGAATCCTCAAGGTCCCTTCCCAGGTCATAGAGCATCAAATAGGTATGGTACAGGATTCAATGGTTATACCCATTAAACTTTTAGCTATCCGCAAAATCCAACCTGGGGAAATCGGGTTGCAAATAGGCATAATATGGATCACTATGGTTTTAATATTCCAACATTTAACCAATTCTCGCTGCTATATGGGTTGAAAGATGTGGACTGACTCCAGCGCACTGGCAGTGAGAAGTTGTCCATATCCGGCAGTCATGAAATCTCTAATACTGAGCTTACTGCAAATATTGGGGAGGGGGAAGCGGAACCTTCTTGTAGTTATGAGTGTGACTGTCCGGGAGAATTTCTAAATAGCCATGAGCAAACTAGTTCTAGCACAGCAGAAGAAGGTGCATTGATATTAGCAAATGTAACAGATAGAGAACCAGACCAACCCCTGAATACCATTAGTCTTCTTTCTTGGAATATAGCTGGTTTGCAAAAAAAAAAAATGGGTATCCCTGAATGGAACAATTTTATTGGTTCATCTAATGTTTGTATGTTCCAAGAGACTTGGAGCATGGTTCCGCTCCACAAAAGTGGATATGCTACCTATTTTATTCCAGCAACCACATCAGGAAGAGGACGACCATCGGGTGGATAACACATATGGAT
The DNA here is from genome assembly GCF_964263255.1 of Lissotriton vulgaris. Lineage (NCBI taxonomy): Eukaryota > Metazoa > Chordata > Amphibia > Caudata > Salamandridae > Lissotriton > Lissotriton vulgaris. Next base: position 144,110 of record NW_028253053.1, read on the forward strand.
CAGCGTAGCACTGAATTTGTCTATCACTACCCGCGATTTGCCCTCAGATGATTTACTACACCTATCTCTAAGGGACCTGAAGGGTGGAACTACATTAGAATTGTTCTGTATATATGCTAGAGGCTCTAAGGGAGGGCAATTGTCTCCAACAATAACCCTACTTGATGAAACACTGGCGTCTATTCCATCAAAGGCCAAAGTGATAGTAGGAGGCGATTTTAACTGTACCTATGAACCCTTAAATGATGAGTTAGTTGGACTTAATGCAGATGATTGGAAGCAATCAATTCCTCTGGTTAACTTAAAGCCTATTACGAAGTGGACGGCTAGAGCTATACAGATGAATGCTCTTACCCTTGAACATAACCTAAGGGCACTCAACGGGAGGACTGTCTCTGATCCTGATTGGGCAATGACATATAATAGACAGGGATGCCCTTCGCGTATTGATTATATATTGATGGATATGCAATCTTGGGATAGAGTGGTAGATATGATGGTCAGGCCATCCCAAGACAGTGACCATAACCCACTCTGTATGAGCTTTACCTGGGGTAATAAGATTAAAGCAACAAATACTGCGAGGTTGATTACTAAAGAAGTTACCCCTTCAAATTGCAATCAGAAAGTAAAATGGAGTAGGATCAGTTGCGAGGAAAGGAAATTAAATAGCATCAAAGAATTGGTACACGCACAGATCAGAAAGCTAACAGCTAACAGCCTAATAGAGTCCTCTCCACAAGACTATAAACCTATGGACTCCTTTAAGATTTTAGTAGATAAAGTAGGAGTCTTTTTTACCATTGAGACGAAAAAGGGCTTTTGTAACAACAGAGTTTCAAACGGTACCCAGTGGTATACCGCTGAGTGTAAGGCAAAGAGAAAGGCAGTAACAGCTGCCATTAAAAATAATGACCCTCCAGCAGTAAGGATAGCTAGAAAGGAGTACAGCAGGATCATTAAAGTAGCCAAGAGGAACTGGGAAGAGGATCATTAGCAGCAACTCAAAGTAGCTGCCTATGTAAAAGACTCAACCCAGTTTTGGAATTTGGTTAACAAAATGGAGAGAAGAGGGGTCGAGGCAATGCCAAATCATAACAGAACGACAGTGGCATGCCCATTTTTTCAAATTATACTGTGGGACAGCGGATCGAGAGCAACCTATGGGTGTCTATAATAATAACAACATGGAAAAACAAACTCAGCTAGAAAACTTTGTTCCCCGGGAAGTCCAGGAAGCTATCACCAACATAATACCAGGCAAGGTGGCAGGTCCGGTTGGACTGCCGGGTGATCTACTCCTGCACGACCCTAAGCTATGGTCCGACCTTATTGCACATTTAATGAATCTTGTTATGGTGAGACACCCTGTCCCAGAATCCTGGAAAGGTGCTGAGGTCGTTACCATATATAAAAAAGGTAACAAAGAGGACCCTGCCAACTACAGACCAATAAGTCTAATTGACACAATCCAGAAGGTAGTTGGCAGGGTCATAGTTACTAGAATTGAGACATGGCTCCATGAGTACAATATTCTAACCCATTTCCAGGCGGGCTTTAGGAAAAATGTAGGCAGGATGGACCAGGTTTTCAGGTTTTGTGCAGTGTATTGGAAATCTGTGACCATCGCAAAGGGTAGCCTATATTTGGCCTTCATCGATTTAAAAACAGCATTCGATGTAATTCCCCGTGCTAAACTTTGGAAGGTCTTGTTGGCCATGGGATTTCCGTGTTATCTCCTGCAGCTTGTTGTAAGGCTCCATGAAGACACCTATGCTAGAATCCGATGGGGTAGTCAAGGTCAACTCATAGAGAGGGTGCCAGTCAGCAGAGGGGTTCGCCAGGGCTGTGTTATGGCTCCGACATTGTTCTCCCTCATTATCAATGGGATGGTAGACCATTTGAGGGAGGACTCTGCGGATGCCCCAGTCCTGGCAGGGGAGAAAACACCGACCCTCCTCTTTGCTGACGACACTCTCCCGATGTCAAAAACCCCATCGGGTTTACAGAAACTGCTTGACCGATTCAGTGCGTTCTGTGACTAGCGAGGGCTAACAATCAACACCCTTAAAACAAAGTTGATGGTGCTAGCCCCAAGAAAGGTTAGGAAATCACATCTTACCCTAAATGGGACCGCCTTAGAAGTGGTTGAAGAATCTGACTATCTGGGAGTCAGATTATGTAACAATCACTTAGCAAAAATGCTCCTGAATCTTAAAAGGGTTTCTGGAGTAATATTGAGGAATCAGCGTCTATCAATTAGTAGGCCAATAGGTCCAGTCCTCACAGTCTATGAAGGGAAGGCATTGGCCGCGGCAGTCTATGGCTCCGAACTGTGGGGAGGAGAAAACACAATGGACTTGGTAAAAGCTGAGAACAAGTTTGTGAGAGACCTAGTCTCACTCCCTATCTCAACCCCCCCTTAGACCTCTTTATGCTGATTTGGGTAGGAGATCAATTGGGGATATAGTACGCCTCCGCCCCTTGCTGTTCTGGGTGCGTCTAAGAAGAACACCTGAACTGGCTAAATACGCTTTGGTGTTGGATGAATTGATCAATCTGAATGTCTCCAATAAAATAAAATGGCTCAATAAATTAAAAAAGCTGGTGATGAATCTAGGAATGAAAGTTTTGGGCTTCCCAATCACCACCTCATAAACAAATTGTTAATTTTTTTTATTGGGAGTGGGTGGAGGCCGAGGAAATAAAAAGTACAAAGTATGGATCATTGACCAACCAATTTCTGGAATTTAAACCAACTAGGAAGTTAGAGCCGCTTTTGGATTACATCCAAATTCCTATGGACAGATCACTCTATTTGAAAATGAAATATGGTACTCTCCCGTTGAAAAAGTTTACAGCAGGATGGAAAGGAGTGAGAGACTATGATGCTAACTGTCCAGGCTGTTCATGCAAGATGGAGACTTTACCACACTTTCTGTTTGCTTGTAGGGCTTATAAGCTACCCCGAGCTAGGTGGTTAAAACCTGTGTGTAGAGATATGGGTGTTAGAGATTTCAGGATTGCATTACGTATTCTGCTAACCAACACATCTTCTATGTTCATTGTTTGTGGAATTGCAAAGTACCTTTCTAGCACTTGGTTCATAAGGACTAGGTTGCTGGACTTCGCAAATCAGAAATGTTAACCTCCTCCCGATTGATCTTTACTACTGAAAATGCATTTTAGGCTTTCGCAGCTATTTTTATTGTAAAAGTGTTTTAAACCTTATTTTTAGATGACTTGTAATATGTATGTGATACTTTTTGGATATTGATTGCATGATTAATGTATGTTTGCACTTTTATGATATGGAAATATCGAATAAAGTATTACTACTACTACTACTACTACTACTCATCCATGTGTGCTCCCCTCCCCTCTCCACCGCCGTGCTGAGTGGTCGCTCCCCAGTCTCCCTGGCGAGACCTGGTCTCGTTGTACTGCCTTCCATTTCCATTTGCCAGAAGGTCACTTGACCTGCGCTGCCCTGCTCGCTGCTCCGCTTTCATTAATTGTGATAGTAGCTTATTAGCCTTGTGCTGCCTTGCTCGCTGCTCCGCTTTCATTAATTGTGATATTAGCATATTAGCCTTGTGCTGCCTTGCTCGCTGCTCCGCTTTTACTTTAATTTCAATTGGCCAGTATCTCTTTAGCCTGTGCTCCCCTGCTCGCTGCTCCGCTCAACCTGCGCAGAACCTTCCACATTTAGCGCGATAACCCCCGGCGCTGTTCTCTGCCCTCCCCTCCGCTGCCATTTTGGGTGTTGTTGTTTGTGCTCGGTCAGCATCCTCGTGAGCCCGCCCCGCCTCCCAGCTGAGCCGCCCTCCCACTGACGATATACAGCGCTTCCACACCTGAAAGCGCTGTGATCCCCTCTCCACCGCCGTGCTGAGTGGTCGCTCCCCAGTCTCCCTGGCGAGACCTGGTATTGTTGTACTGCTTTCCATTTACATTTGCCAGAAGGTCACTTGACCTGCGCTGCCCTGCTCGCTGCTCCGCTTTCATTAATTGTGATAGTAGCTTATTAGCTTTGTGCTGCCTTGCTCGCTGCTCCGCTTTTACTTTAATTTCAATTGGCCAGTATCTCTTTAGCCTGTGCTCCCCTGCTCGCTGCTCCGCTCAACCTGCGCAGAACCTTCCACATTTAGCGCAATAACCCCCGGCGCTGTTCTCTGCCCTCCCCTCCGCTGCCATTTTGGGTGTTGTTGTTTGTGCTCGGTCAGCGTCCTCGTGAGCCCGCCCCGCCTCCCAGCTGAGCCGCCCTCGCCCGGCTCCCTTCCCCCCATCCATATATGACAGTAGCCCATGCGCGCAGCGTCCACGCGCAGCGTTCGCGCCCCAGTTGCGCCGAAGGTGCGCCAAAGGTAAGCCCGTCTACGCCCGTCCACGCCTGGACCGCGCCCAGCGCCAGACCCCCTGGTCCTCGCCCCACCCACCTCCCCCGCATTACGTACGATGCCACCACCCTCCTAGCCCTTAACCCCGGCCGACTCCCCCACTGCGTCCAAGCCACTCCTGGACACACCCATGGTCCCTTCTCCTGCAAATCCTGCAAGTTCGACGGCAGCGAGATCAACTCCTCATCCATGGACACAAAACAGATATCTGACTCCAACTACCTAAAATGCATCCTGCTCAACACCCGCTCAGTCCACAGACACGCCATCGAACTCTGGAATCTACTAGACACCATCTCTCCCGACGTCGCCTTCCTGACAGAAACATGGATGAACGCCTCATCAGCCCCTGACATCACCACTGCCATCCCGGAAGAATACAAGATCATCCGTAAGGATCGCACCGACCAAACAGGAGGAGGCATCGCTATCGTCCATAAGAACTTCATCCGCATCTCAACGAGCTCAGACGCCAACCTCGCTAGCGCCGAACACCTTCACTTCCAGATCCACACCGACCCCAAGACCACACTCAGAGGCACCCTCCTCTACAGGCCTCCAGGACCCCGTGCCAAATTCAGCGACGTTATCACTGACTTCATAACCCCACACGCCCTCCCCTCCGAGGAATACATCCTACTGGGAGACCTCAACTTTCACCTGGAAAAGAGCAACGACAGCAACTCCACCTCCCTTCGGGACAATCTCGCCAACCTCGGACTCATACAACTTGTCTCTACGCCCACCCACATCGCAGGTCACACACTCGACCCCATCTTCACCTCCAGCAAACATGTCTCCTTCAGTCACACCACCACCCTCCAGTGGACGGACCACAGCTGCGTACACTTTTTCTACAATAAAACCACCACTCACAACCAACCCCAACCTACACTACGAAGAAACTGGAACAAAATCACCATCGACCAGATCTCCTCATCGCTTCTTCAAAACCCCCCTGCCCACTCCTCAAACCCCGACCAAGCAGCGTTTAACCTCACCCAATGGCTATCCAACAGCGCCGACATCCTAGCACGGCCGAAAAAACGTCAAATCAAACTTGGCAGCAAAAACGCCTCCTGGTTCAATGATGATCTTAAGAAATCAAAGAAACTCTGTCGCTCCCTCGAGAAGGCCTGGAAAAAAGACCCAAACACCAGCACCAGGGACGCCTTCAAAAACGCCACCCGCATACACCACCAACTGATCCGGACTGCCAAGAAAGCCGCATTCAAAGACCGACTAGACAACAACGCCCACAACAGCAAGGAATTATTCAACATCGTCAAAGAATTCAACAACCCCTCAGCCAACTCCAACGACATCACCCCCCCTCAAGCCCTCTGCGACTCACTAGCCTCGTTCTTCCACAACAAAATAGCGGACATCCACAACAGCTTCGACATCCAACCCGGAGACCATCCCACCCAATCTTCTGCCTCACCCTCACCCCCCTCGAACATCCTTAACGACTGGAACCCAATCACCACCGAGGACACCATCCGCCTGATGAACTCCATCCACTCAGGATCCACCACAGACCCATGTCCTCACCACATTTTCAACAAAGCAGACTCCATCATAGCACCACACCTCCGAGACGTCATCAACTGCTCCCTCAACTCCGCCACCTTCCCGGAAAGCTGGAAACACGCCGAACTAAGCGCCCTTCTGAAAAAACCCACAGCGGACCCCACCGAACTCAAAAACTACCGCCCCATCTCGCTCCTTCCATTCCCGGCCAAAGTCATCGAGAAAGCCGTCAATAACCAGCTCGCTGCCTTCCTCGAAAGCAACAAATCCCTCGACTCCTCACAGTCCGGCTTCCGAGCCAAACACAGCACGGAGACCGCCCTCATCGCAGCAACAGACGACATTCGAACTCTACTGGACAATGGAGACACTGTCGCCCTCATCCTCCTAGACCTCTGCGCAGCCTTCGACACAGTCTGCCATAGCACTCTTCTACAGCGCCTCAAAAACATCGGGATCTAAGGAAAAGCACTGGAATGGATCACCTCTTTCCTCACCGGAAGAACCCAGAGAGTCCGCCTCCCACCATTCAAGTCCGAGGCCAATGAAGTAATCTGCGGCGTACCCCAAGGTTCCTCACTCAGCCCCACCCTCTTCAACGTATACATGAGCCCCCTCGCAACCATCGCTCGCCAACACAACCTCAACATCATCTCCTACGCAGATGACACCCAATTGATCCTTTCACTCACCAAAGACCCCAACACCGCCAAAACCAACCTACATGAAGGTATGAAGGAAGTAGCTGAGTGGATGAAACACAGCGTCTGAAACTGAACTCAGACAAAACAGAAGTCCTTATCCTAGGCACCTCCCCCTCCGCCTGGGACGACTCCTGGTGGCCAGAGGCCCTTGGAAAAGCACCCATCCCGACAGACCACGCACGTAACCTGGGCGTCATCCTGGACTCCTCTCTCTCGATGAACAGACAAATCAACGCAGTCTCTTCTTCATGCTTCAACATCCTCCGCATGCTCAAAAAAACATTTCGCTGGATCCCCACCGAAACCAGAAAGACAGTCACCCATGCACTGGTTACAAGCCGCCTGGACTACGGAAACACCCTATACGCCGGTATCACCGCAAAACTCCAGAAAAAACTCCAACGCATCCAGAACGCATCAGCCAGACTCATACTAGACATCCCACGTAAAGACCATATCTCTAGTCACCTGAAAAACCTCCACTGGCTCCCCGTCAATAAGAGGATTACTTTCCGCCTCCTAACCCACGCGCACAAACCACTCTACGAACTTGGACCCGAATGCCTCAACACACGACTTTCCTTCTACACCCCCCCTCGCCAGCTACGATCTTCCAACCAAGCCCTTGCTACCATTCCTCGCATCAATAAAACCACCATGGGAGGTAGATCCTTCTCCTACCTCGCAGCTAAAACCTGGAACTCACTCCCCACTCACCTACGTCTCACACAGAACCACCTAGCATTCAGAAAGCAACTTAAAACCTGGATATTTGACAAGTAATTCCCATCCCTTCCTCAAGCGCCTTGAGACCCTCTGGGTATGTAGCGCGCTATATAAATTTCTGACTTGACTTGACTCAGTATCACGGTGCACTCGATCCAGTATACCAAGTTATCAGCTGTATGCAGGCCAGGCTGCAAAGCTTGCTTGGAGCCTTCTGTTTCTTCATTAAAACACTTTTTAACATATCTTTCAGATAGTCAGGTATCGACTGATACAGCCTTGAATTAACACACAGTATAGGTATGCCTGGCCAACTACCAGGTCGCAGTCAATCCTTCTCCAAAAACGACAAATGCAGTGAGGTTGGCCACTTGAGGGGTTGGGCAGAGAGCATGGCTGAAGGCCAGTCACACTGAATAACCTAAGATCAAGACTTTGCTGCCTCCCGATCTGCAGAATTAGTGATGATTGTATTAGCTTTGGACTTCGGACCGAGCCCTGAATTATTAAACAAATGTAAAGTTCAATGTTTTAAAGTCTCTGCTGCTCTTTTCTGTTCATTTTACTAACTGTAGTGTAATGAGTCTGTTCGCCTTAAGCGAGCCTTAGATGAGTAGGCCGCTTATACTCTAGTAACATGTCTAGGTAATTACACAGTGGAAGTCGGCTAGCAGACTGCACTTAAAAGTCCACTTTGGCACAAATCTGTCACCGAAATCACCAGTGTCTCAGTTTACTGAATTTATTAAAGAAAAAGCGTTTGACACCAAGCCAAACATGTCTTGCACCCTTTGCAAGATTTCTCCCTTAAAGGAGGAGTTGAGGGAAGGCATTCTGCATATCCTTTTCTAATTTTTGCTAAAAAGATTGACAGAGTTGAGTGATGGAGCAGAAGAGGAACCAAAAGCAATGCCTACTGAAATCTGAAAAAGCACCATTGACTCCAATCTACACCGATACTGAAATTGGAATAAAGACTGGCTTCAAACTAGGTTAAGCACCAAATACACACACGTTCAAATGGAACGTTGCTTAAGTGTGCCAGGCAACAACATTTTCTTGGGAGCTGATGAAAGCATCTCTCTGGAAAGGAAGGATAGCGGAGATGTTCATTACGCCCTTGTAAAGGCTTCAATCTGGGTGGCAGGAACACTCACTTGAGGTGTAATGTGCTGACAAGGAACTGGATGAGTGAAGTCTTCTTTCCTGATTTCATTACTTACACAGGTGAAAGGAACACTATTTTTGTCTCCATTCAGCTATGGGAGACAAGGATCTTGACAGATATAATTCTAGATCTGATTCTAGTCCTAGCAGTCTTTGATTTCTTCATCACTAAAGTCATGGAAAGATTGCCCCGCCCCATCATGAGGTGGTGGTGGATGAGGTGGTGGTGGTGGATGAGGTGGTGGTGGTGGATGAGGTGGTGGTGGTGGATGAGGTGATGGTGGTGGATGAGGTGGTGGTGGTGGATGAGGTGGTGGTGGTGGATGAGGTGGTGGTGGTGGATGAGGTGGTGGTGGTGGATGAGGTGGTGGTGGTGGATGAGGTGGTGGTGGTGGATGAGGTGGTGGTGGATGAGGTGGTGGTGGATGAGGTGTGGTGGATGAGGTGGTAGTGGTGGATGTGGTGGTAGTGGATGTGGTGGTAGTGGATGTCTAAGCGTTTCTGGGCAGCAGTCCTTAACATATTTTTGGCAAGGTGGGTGCGATAAAAGCATATTTTAATCAGTCCGCACGAAAAGAAGCACGTGCTGTGGAACTGCAACACAGTATGCCTAATGGGAAAACAAGAACTGTACTAAGCTCACGAAAAAGATAGACTGTGCCCACTGTTATTTTTATTTATTTTTTAATACAGAAAGTGTACAAGCACTAACCACCATTGCACAGAGATGCCCACAACTGCCTGCCTAAGAGAGCCGGATCCCGACGGAAGCCTGTGAACACAAGGCACACCCAGGATCGCGAAGGGGCAGAGAGCACTTGAGGTATGTAAGTAAGTAAATTTTATTGTCTTAGGTTTATTAAAACCGTTACAAAAAATACATTGAAAGCACATATCAGGTAAAAGATTATAAGAAATGTTTAAAAACAAGAAAACTTTAGTTATAAAAGTAGTAGTGCTAAAAACATTTTGATACAGGAGGTGAGCGTTGTTCATAGCGTCTTGTCTTGGCCATAGTTCAATTGATCTAGTCAGGGCTAAATTCATGGTTTATTAGTTTCAGCTCCAATAGTTTCAGGAATTTCACCAACTTCCCATTTAATGGCGGAAGCCCTGGATCGAAACAAGCGAGAACTGCTTGTCTGCGTGTGCGGATTTTTTGTTCATTAAAGGCAGTTTTTAGCAGGCCTGCTCTTTCCTCTGTCAGCCTCGGGCAGGTGCATAACAGATGTTCGAAGTCTTCATTCTCTGCACCGCACAGCCTACATTTTGTCCCACAGTCCCTTCTGAGCCATGGTTGTAAATGTGGAATGGATGGTAGGATTCCTAGCCTATGTTTTAAAAAGGCTTCTGGAATTTTCCTGCCATACCCCAGACCAAAGTATGCTTGTAGCCCCGGTGATTTGTATGTGCACAGAGTCATCCAGGCGTGTCGCCCGTGGGAAAAGATAGCTTTGTCTTCCACGTGCGATAGTCTTTTTATGCACTTGTTTACAACATGCTTGAATTGCGCATGTGGTAATGGAGTTTCCCATAATTCTTTCAGACCTGTGACAGTCAGGGACTCCTCTAAGAATGTTTTCGCCGGCAGTTGAAGCTGCTTAAGTCTTGCCATAGCAGATGGTTCAATGTGTTTTCTGGTGAATTCTTTATTTTCTGCCAGCACTTTATTTATGACCCTCTTCTTGCAAGCATTTGGCAGGTCAATCCAAATTCTAACCGGATCTGGGCTTGTGGGGTGTAGGTTGGCAGGTTAAAGAGAAGTCGGTAGGCCTTTGCAATGGTTGTGTCCAGCAGTTTCGCGTCTGTGCCTCTTCGAGCCTCACTGCCATACGTGATAGATGACTATTTTGACTTGGGCCACGCGAAGCAGTGGCAGAAGAGTGGGGCCGTTGAGTTTTGACTTTAGCTGTTTAAGTGTAGTAGCTATCAGCATCCCTTTCCTTTTGATGGCCTCTAGTTGGTTTGAGAAGCGACCTCCTTTGTCGACCAAGATTCCAAGATATTTGTATTCTGAACAGTTTGCGACAACCTTTGTTCCAAGGAACCAAGTGTGCGGCTTTTTGTTCCCAGTTATAGACAGAACTTTGGTCTTGTCAATGTTTACTTCTAGTAGGTTTGCTTCGGCGTATCCGTACAGCGTGTTGATAAGATTTTGAAGACAAACTTTCGTGTGGCTAACCAGGACCACATCGTCTGCATAGGATATGCTGGGCAGCGCTTTGCCCCCCTTAGACGTGAGGCGTGCGCATTGCAAGCTTCTAGGGCAGGTGGCAGGTCGGCTGTAAATAAATTGAAAAGGGTCGGCGCTAAAACGCACCCTTGCTTTAGGCCTTTTGTGGTCGGAATGCACCTGGAGAGGTGTGTGCCATTCCCGAGCTTTACCTGAACCCACGTGTTGGTGTGCAGTTCAATCAGAAGGGTTAGTAGAGGCGCGGGGATTCCCAAGAGGCCAGTTTTCTCCAAAGGTTGTTGCCTCAAGGAGGAAAAACAAGCATCTTCTGACCGATAACATGGAAGACTCAGCTCAAATCAACAATAAAAGAACATGGGGAACACCCATGTATTCTTTAAGTCGAAACAGTTTTCAAACACGTTAATTTGGAAAAAGATTAGAACTTAAAATTACTGATCGCAGAATCGGCAGCCCTGCCTACCTGAAAACCTCATTACTATAATGTGGCCGCAAACGTACAGTCACTGAGCAGAAGCTCTTTGCTCTACCTATAAGTAGTCACAAGCACCCGCCATCAATGCTCTCTTTGTATCCCACCGCCCTTTCGGGAATTAAAACTTAATTGCTAACACTAACAGTTGCCTGCCTCTGATATGGCTTTCATGTTGAGGGGGACGCACCGACTGGCGTTGTATTTCAACAGCAGGCGGCGCACACCCAACGCCACGTACATCAAAAACGTCTCGTGCATTACATAAAGACCCGCCAGACCGGTGTTGCCAGGCAGGACCAAGCGTGTACAGCTTCGTCTCAAATTTTCAGCTGCGTGATACCCTCATGACATAGGTCTCGCAAAAGGTCGCCAGTATGGTTCTGCTCACTACTCGTTCCACCATCAGCGCTTGTGGCAGATGAACACGCTAAGGGGGAGGAGGAATCACAAGCCGCTAAGCTCGCGGGATCTCGCAAGACGAGAACGTCAAGGAACAAGGCGACATCTAATCTGTTAAAGGTAAGGAAAGCAAAGAACTGGAGCACCTGCCCCGTGTATGCGCTGGCAATAGAGCTGTCTAGCGGAACAACTCACTATGCTATCGACATTCTGACCCCCTCTTGACAACTCATCTGATGTCAAAACACCATCTGGTTCCTGTCGAACTCCCATTGCTGCCTGACACTCAGCTGCTTATTCTAGCTAGTCCCGTCAGTCTTGCTGCATGCTACCATCCTTGTCAGTTCTTTATTCTTCTCTGCAAGCTAGCATTACTTTAATAACCACATTGTCCGCCTCATAAACTGCTGGCAACAAGCGCTCGCCATGTCACTAGCCCCCTCCTTTTCGGATTGCGGGCGTTTTTTTTAGTTTCTTTCTCCCCTCTTCTCCATTAGCTGGAATGTAAACAACAGGCGTGTTTTTGACTGTGGTTTACATTCCAGCCAATGGAGAACATGGGAGAAAGAAACTAAAAACACGCCCCTCAATCCGAAAAGGACGGGGCTTAGATCGAGAGAATGTCCTCACTGGGACCTCTTCTCCAATGGCTGGCCGCCGTTTAGGAGGCCAGCCAATGGAGAAGAGGGGCGGGGCTTAACCTCGCTACTGAGACATTAAATCTCGCCAGCGAGACTACGCTAGCCGAGACCTAAAAAAGGACCAGCATCACTGACACACACACAAGTTACATAGCTATCAACACATTTTTGGTGAATTGGCGAGATGTCAGTCCAGGATCCTATCTGCGCCAATTGAAGAACAACTAACTCACCTTTGATAATACACTTTCTGGTGGATACTCTAACCACAGTTTACACGTGTTGAGAGAAACCTTAGGTGTCAGATTGGATCCAGATTTTTTAAACCACAATTGATCCTAGGTGCCAGGAGGTGGTGCTGTGGAACTGCATAACTGTCTTGCACCACCGCACAAATGAGTATGTGGAGCTGTGTACATGAGCCAACCCTGGGTGCTGACTTTAGTTTGGACTTTCACTCATTGGCATTCTCTGAAGTGAAATAATCATTACCAATTGGAGATGACAGTGTGCTAAATTGGGACATTTTTAACACAGGGATTTATTTATAGAACAGGGAGGAAGGCGATTAGTGAAGAATCGGAAGTTAGATAAGAGTAACCACCAGAAAGTGACACAAAAGGTAGGTAACTTGTTCTTTAGAAGGATACTCCTAACCACAGACTCCTCACCTTTAGAATAGATAGCCAAGCTGTAACAAGCAAAAGGTGAAGGGTCACGGGAATAGAGACACTAATAGTCCTGTAGAACCTGCATGGAAAAGGACTCCCTCTGCCGACTTGAGGCATTATTGCTTGATGAATATATATGCACGGACACCCTTGGAGCCTCGCCGATGTCTAGGACGTGAATGCCCCCTCGCCAAAGCTGTCAAAGCAGCAATGGCTCAGGTGAAGTAAGCTCATAGGGCCCACAGGGGGTTCCTTCTTGGCCAGGGAATAGCATGTCTTTATGCACAGAATGATCCACCTGGAGAGGATCTGTTTCGGCATTCCTTTCTTGGTGAGAAGCTGGTCATTCTGCACTGTATTCTTTTGTGTGCTCGATATTATAACTGAGGACTCTCCTCTGGGTATGCTGGTGGAGCATCTCATCACTTGATGGCCGACAAAGTTTAGCTATGCCCATGCAAATTCTTGTAGGGAAAAAGATAAACAAAAGAACATCGGACGACTTGGTTTGTAGGGGATCAAGCAAATGGTTCCTATCCCAGGCCACAAATTCACTCAACGCCTCCGAAAATAAGGAGGATTTAGTGGATAGGCTCCAAGCCAAAAGAATCACATTTGCTAATTCAGCAGGCACTGAGCATGAAGTTGTAGATTCGGGTGCTGAAAACGACTGTCTTGCTACTGAGATAGCAAGTCCATCCGTCAAGACCGATATATCAGAAGCAAATAGTCAAGCTCAGCAGGTCAGAGAACCATACTTTTCAGGCCCAATCCAGAATTATTCAATTGATTGGTACTGGTCTGTTGTGACACGACTTAGAACCAGAGGCAGGAGAAACAGTGGTGGAAACACCTATAGAACTGATATGCTCCATTGCAGACAGAACGGATATGCTCCATTGCAGGCAGAAGGCACCCCCTATTGACCCATTTGATGGGAACTCCAGTGTGCAGCAGTCTCGTCACTGAGCGTTCTCGGAAGTGGCTAAAAGATCCAGCAGGCATGACCAACTGATGTCCACTGAGCTCATATGCCCTTTCATTTAGAGACTGCATCAGTAGATTTGCCAGCATAAAGATATCTTGGTCCAGCCACCTTCAAAGGCACAGTGGCTTCTCCACAAGGTCCAAGAACCCACGCCGCCCTGCTTGTTGTGGAACCACATGGTGGTCATGTTGTCTGTTAGAGCCTGCACAGGCCCTACTGTGACAGATGGGAGAAAGGCTTTCAGATCCAGCCTGTCTTGAAGCTTCACAAGACTGATGTGTAGCCACTGTTCCACAAACCCCTGATCGCCACCTATTCTAGGTAACTGTCCTAAACCAAAGATAATGCATCCTACATCAGTATAAGCTCTGGATTGGGAATGAATAATAGTCCGCCAATTGACAAGTTGGTGCTCACCTGCCACCATCGAAGATTTTAGGCCATCTGTCTCCTTCAAGAGTAGGCGGGGACTGCCAGCCCCAGTTCGGTGCCCACTGTAAACAGAGGTTCCACTAAACTAATAATGTGTACAAGAAACCAGCAGGATGCATGAGGCCAGTAATCCAAAAAGTCTCAAAAACGACCTCACTGATATCCAGGACAGAGGCTGATATATAATGATCATTTGCAGAACACCTGGGCCTCATTGCCGGGTTGGGAAAAACTTGAATGCCCCTGTGTTCAGGATGGCAGCTATGAAGGTAATTCTTGTAATGGGCATCAGGAGGAAGTTTGGTTAGCTGATGAAAAGTTCAGGGGAGAAAGTAGGGCAACTGTTTTGAAGAGATCCACAATGGACTGTGGAAGGTGCGCCTCGAGCAGCCAGTTGTCAAGGTACAGAAATATATGCATTTCCAACCTGCAAAGGTGGCCGTGTCCAATGCCATCACCTTTTTAAACACCTGATGAGTGACGGTGGGGCTGAAGGATAGACCAGCAAAATTAAAATAATCCGACTCCACAACAAACTGATGGTGGCACACAAAAATATGTGTCAGAGTTCCATTTCCCACTCCCCGATTGCCTTGGGAGCACTTGTCACATTACTTCAAATCATGCGCAGAACCGAGGCACCACAAGCAAACGTCATGTGATCAGTTACCGAGATTTGCTTTCGGCAGTTGCGGCATGGTCTTAAAACTGACTAACAGAAGAGGTTGGGAGACATTTCCCCTGGCACACACACTTTGAATTTAGGCATCCGTACAACCAACAAAGTTGGAAGGAGACTTTCAAATCTGCATCAAACAGCAGGGAAAGAAAGGAACGGATGTCAGCTCGAAGGGATGTCTTCTAGCTACAGCTCTGCACTGCGAAGCTGTTGTAAAGTCCGGTGGGGACACCTTCAGGCATTTAGAAGGATTTCTGGACAAAGGTGAGGTATCTGCAGTTAGAATCATCCATCAGAAACTTGAGAAAGAGTGCTAAATAAAGTTATAAGGGAATGAGAGAGCTCATTATGGACAAACCTGCATGAAGCACTCTCCAACAAAGATAACAAGTCCTTTTGGAAGACAGTTGTGGTTTGCCTAAATGGTCACAAACCCACTCTTGATGGATGGCACATTTTGGACTGCTTTATTCTTCTAAATGTGACATAGATAAGGGTGATGTTATGGCTATTAAAACCAATTCCAACTCAAAGGCTAGTAGTTTGACATTTTCGTTAAACAAAACATTAAAATCTATTCATTCTTGATTTCTTTGTTGTGCCACGGGCCAAGATAGTCTGCCAAATGACCTGTATAGGGAAAATCCAGAAATCTAGGGGGACATATATTAACCTGATTTCCAACACAATTTTAGCTGGTATAGAGATTCCTCCTTCTTGGAAATTAGCAAACATTATTACCATCTACAAGAAGAGGGACCGGGCAAACCCGGCCAATTATAGACCGATAAGCCGGATTGATTAATTCCAAAAAATAATTCGATAAACAGGTTCAGGTCAGTATCCAAGATTGGAAAAGCAATGAGAGTGTGCTTTCCGATTGGCAGGCGGGTTTTAGGTCAAATGTGAGCACTGTGGACCAGATTTTTCATCTCTCCTGCATTTACTGCACGGAGGTGATCATTGACAAGGCCAAACTCTATGCTGCCTTTGTTGACCTTCGCTCAGCATTGTATTTGGTTCCCCCTGCCATGTTATGGAGGGTCCTTGAGGGAATGGAGGTATCCGCTCCCCTGTTAGACATCTTAGTGAGGCTTCATGCTGACACTTGCTCAGGTGAGGTGGCAGGAGGATGGGCGCTGACAGACCATATCCTATTGACCGGGGGGTTAGGCAGGGGTGTGTTTTGGTGCCCACTCTTTTCACGCTATATATAAATGGTGTAATCTGCTTCTTGGACAGGGATGGCAGCGATGCACCTAAGATAGGAGGGCAGAGTGCCCCTGCACTCTATTTCGTGGACGACACTTTGTTAACATCCAAGTCATTGCAGGGTCTGCAACAGCTCCTGAACTCTTTTCAAATGTTTTGCCCTGAGTGGGGTTTGGAGCTTAATAGCTCCTACACCAAATGTATGATTTTTACTAGGCAGGCGTAGACCCTTTGTAAGGGGAGAATGCTAGTTCGTGAGACTCCCTTAGATGTGGTGCCAAAGTTAGAATATTTGGGTATTAAACTCATAAAGAATCTATATTGGGCACCACAGGTGGAAAAAGCACAGTTGTCCTTTGATCAACACACTGTATACATAGAGAAAAGAAACAGAAAAACCTCATCTAGAATAGTGGTGATTCCGGCACTGGAAATGTATAATGTAAAGGCCTTAGGAGCGATCGTATATGGCACAGAATTGTGGGGCTGTTAGCATACAGAGAGGCTCTCTATAGTGGAGCAAAGGTTCATAAGATCATTATTGAAGCTTCCTGTGAGCACACCACTAACACCATTATATTTCGATTTGGCCCAAAAGAAAATTGCCCACAAGACAGTAGAATGTTGATCTACTGGTACCTGTTATGGACAACACCTACCCTCGAATCCTAACAGGAGGGAATCAAAGACCTGTTGGTCCCATAGTGTGCATGGAATAATCTGTGGCTTTGTGCTATTAAGGCCCTACTACCAAGGCTGAATCTGGATAAATATTGGGTTTCACCAGAGAGTATATGTTTAAAAGGTAAGGTCAGTATTAAAGCAATTTTCTGAGGGAGTGAGGTAATTGACAATGTTATGGAGTGTAAGGGTTCCCCAACGGTGGCCCTCATTGATCAAAAACCTATGACTCTCTATGGAAGAACATTTGATGAGATTGTCCCTCCTCTATCAGGAAACTCTGCCTCCAGTTTAGGTATGAGAAGAACAACACAAATTCCAAAACTGATATCTTTTCATAGGATCATTCACTCATGGGGTCACGCACTTGTTAGGGTCAGCAGCAACTTATTTCTTTTTCAACTATTTCTTATTTTTAGATCAACATATTCTTCAAGTGAATCATTTCAAAACTCAATTTTCAAACATCATTAGAAAAATCAATACCCAGAAAGAACAATAAAAGACAAAAATTACACCACAATCACAATATTACAACAAACAATATTTAAGCAGCATAGGTTCCGTTGTTTTTTGAGTTTTGAGTTAATTTTTACCAAAATTGCCCACAAAACTAATGATCAAATTCTTTACTAAGCAGGTTTTATTTTCTAAACTCTCATTACTCATCACACAATCAAAGCACCCTTTCGCTTTAAATGACCTTAAATTTCCACTCTACGTTAGTTAAATGGCAAAAAAATTAGTCATCAATCTGAAAGCCTTCATACACCAACAAAAAATAGGACAGAGTCACACTATGTACAAAAACTACCATTGGTCTGATGTCAAATGTTGGCAAATTCACTTACATCTATCCTGAAGGGAAGCTTTTATGTTTTCGCCACATGGTACCTGTTCTTTGTCTTTTTTTAAACACATTTCTAAAACGAACAGCAAAAATGAACTACAGTCTTCGAGCTTTTTTTCTGAGATCAAATCAACTACCGACTTTGTTAGAAGTTACCTCGTTTTGCTTGTGTGGTCTACTTCACAACCTGCCATTGACATCAATCAAGGCCTTTTAAATGTCTAAATGTACCGCAATATGCTGATGCGAGAAGGTAAATGGACTAACCTTGTTCAGTTGTTTGAAAAAAGACAAAGAACAGGAATCATGTGGCAAAAATATAAAAGCTTTCCTTCAGGATAGATGTACGTGAATTTGCCAACATTTGACATCTGTCTGAAGGCTTTCAGATTGGGGACTAATTATTTTGGCATTCAACGAAGGTAGTGCGTAAATGTAAGGTAATTTAGAGGGAAAGGGTGCTTTGATTTTGTGATGATGTGTAATGAGTTTAGAATAGAAGTATATGTCTTTTTATTTTTTCAGCATTCTAGGGTCCGGAACGCGTCTACATTTTTTCCACCAATGAGTGCTTTTTAGGTCTCGCTAGAGCTAGCACATGCGCTACTCTGGCGAGACATTTAATAGCTGGTTTTAAAAGTGCTACCCACAGGCTTTTGCCGGCCACCAGCTTGCACGGCACGCGCGACGTGCACAGTTGCCATCTGGCTTGCTGTAATGGCTCATTAAGCCTTACAGCGCGCGTGTGAATCCCCTCCCTTCTTCCACTCCCTCTAGGCACAAGAGGCTGGAAAATTGAATGAGCATTGCTGGGTTTTTAACATGCTCTTGTGAAGCATGGCTCGCGGCAGCACAAGAGGCTGGAAAGTTGAATGAGCATTGCTGGGTTTTTAACATGCTCATGTGAAGAACGGCTTGCGGCAGTCACCCGATTAACTATTCATTCCAAGAGTAAATTACCGTGCATTTAGCGGACCTCAGCACTGCATTCTTTGGTTTGATGAGCTGTATAACAGACACAACGTTGCTTAATAACATATTGACCAGGATCTGAACCCTGGTGAAGCTTCGTGTAAATATAATGTTTCAGGTTCACTGCAAATAGCTCGAACTTAAGCAGACAGTGGTAGAAAAGTGAGATGGCAGATGGTACAAAGAACAGCTTTCAAAGCTGAATATTAAAGTTTTTCTACATATCAATCTTTATACAGTGCCTTTAAGTCACAAATCTAAGTATTCTGCCTACTGCTTCATCTCAGACGTAGCTCCTCGGTCTGGACTCAATGCACCTTCCTGCGCCAAGAGCTACATGTTGGTAGAGCGAGGACAGGAAGGCACCACTTTTTCAGTCTGGGGTTTTCGTTTAAGAAATTGATGCATTTTGGGAGTTGTAGTCTTCGGTTGTGCCAACACAACTGATGGTAAATAGTTATAAAAGCAATATTCTGCTATTTCCGGTCAAGCTTTTTATTTCTTTGATAATGTGAGTGTGCATAATTGGACTCGATGCATGCTGTCGTATTCCATGTTTGTGTATCAAATGAACTTGAGTGGATTGTTCACGTAGCAGGAGTGTGCTAAGCCTGAATGTTAGGCCTCGGTTATCAACATGGGTTCTGCGTCATTCTGTGCCAACTGGCAGAGTGTTTGTACGTGCAAAATTATCTCATTTTTCTGCTGACTTTGCTTCAGTTACAAAAATGTATATATTTTTTTCTCTACTGAATGTTTACGTGAGCTTTAAGTGGGTTCTTTAGATTTAATTTGTGCAGAATCACTGCTGGCGGAATTGAAATGTGCATTACAATTGAAACATACTTTTAAAATAAAAATGTGCCTTGAGTGCAAGGTCGGAGTTTTAGTCAGTGCTAGAGCAGAGATTATTTCACAACCAGCACCTCACAACTAGACAACGTATGCTGCGACAGGTCCATACATTGCTGCTGCGCCCCCTGTTGGCGGGGTCGGGTCAGTAACTGCTTTACAGATGATAAAACTAGACTGAATAATTGGGCCATTAACCTAGCATATCGGACTGGCAATCCTAGCGCTTACAGTACATAAACGGCCTTTTAGGAGTATCGATATTTAAGAATTTTTCTAGGGCCACATCTAGAGACAACGCGTGCTGAAGTAGGTAAATCTTTTGGGTAAATTATCCTGTAGATACGGAATGTACATTTGATAACCATCAAGTTCTGTTTTTTTGTAAAACGTTTTATTTTTTATTTTTACATCGGTCACTATGTTTATTATTACGCAGTTTGGCCAGACGGCAGTCTGAGATACTACTCATTGCACTAGCGCTTTGTGAGATAGTTTCCCCACCCTGAAGTTCCGCTTTACTTCTCAACCCCAGTGTATTTTTAAATCGTGGTAGATGGCCCACGTGGCAGGTATTTCTGCCGGACTGTTCCCATTATCCAATGAATAGATGCTCTAACCGATTTCACATCAGAAGCTGTTTTACTGTGCTTGCGTGACTTACTGTACTTGCCTGCCTATGTGGCTAAATGCGTTCATGTATGTGTGGGAACATGTGCATGGCAGAACACTTTTGTGTGTTCATGTGGGGGCATGTATATGCGTTTCCTTTGCTGCATGCTTGTGACTGTGTGCGGTTATCTAGCCTGTGAATGCTAAGTGCAGTGTTCAGGATCTCCAAGGGAGTTTTGATCATCTCCATCTTTCCTTATTTCACACGCTAGATATGTGTGCTTTGCTGTATGATCTGTGTATCTATGCACATTTGTGTGTGCGTTCATGGGAAGCTCTGTCCTTGCTCATGTGGGTTTATGTGCATGTGAGAGGGTGTTGGCATGTGCCTGTCTATTTGCCCATATTTCATTGAGTGGATTTTTGTCTGCTTGTGCGTTTGCCTGTATGTGTGCCCCTTTGTGTGTTTTTATATGTGCTCCTTTGAGCTCATGTGTGTGTCCTCTTTCCTGTGCATCAGCCTATATATATTTGCAGTGCTTTCAGTGGTCCAGTCCCCTCCAGGGCTAAGTCTTGGCCAAGGAAACAAGCATTGGCATAGCCAAAAGGGCTAGCTTTTGGGACCTTGTAAGTATTTAGTTATGCAGCACAATATCCTTGGTGCAACAACAACTGTTGCAAGGCTAAACACTTACAAGGTCCCAAAGCCGAGACCTATTGGCTATGCCAATGCTTGTTATGATAATACTGTAGCTCCGAGAAAAAAGTATTACTGAAAGACAGTTGATTTCCCTTGGAGCCCTGTAGGGACACCGTTAGGTGTTGGTCCACTGAGTAAAGAATTTGATCATCTCAATTAGTTTTGTGGGCAATATTTGGTCAAAATTAACTAAAAAGCAACTGAAACTATGCTGCTTCAATATTGTTTAATGTATTATTGTGGTGACTTAAAATTTTTTTTATTGAAAAGCTCAGAAGACAGTACAATCACACATGTGAAAGCAAGCACTTCAGGTATACATTTACAATGATTATGAAGACAGATGTCGAGGTGGGACTGAAGACAACATATAGACAAGAGGGAAGCCAAACCACTAAAGCACCATGTTTCAATCAGCTGGGGCCTCTTCAGCTTCTACAGGGCCCAACATCTCCCCCCTGTAGGATCGCCACAGAGCCCACACCTTCTCCCATTTTTTAAGACACCCTCTGCTTTTGTAGACTGTTTTCTCGGCCCTCTGGCACCAATCTATGTTCCTTTCCCAGTCTGCCACTGAAAAGGCTCCCATAATTAATTTGTCCCATAGAATATTAAGTAGAGATGAGGAGAAAGTTTTACATTTAGGTTTAGGATTCGCCCCCATATCTAAACCAAATCCCTATGAGATTCAGAAAGACGTAAAAAGTCTATTTAGAAAGGTCAGGTTGACGAAATATTTTTTAAATAAAGAACCTGCTGAAAAGGTAAATAAGTCAGGTTTAAAACCTCCATCAATATGGACCCCAGCCCGCCAAATGATAGACAAGAATGTAGCACTTTTTTGAAAATGCTTTTGAGAACGATCTAGAGGATCTCTTAAATGTAGAAATGAGGATGTACAACAATAATTTATCCAAAGAAGGTAGAGAAGCTCTAAAAAAACTTGGAGGACTGTCATAGCCTTACAATCAAACATGGAGACAAAGGGGGCAGCATAGTCTTATTAGCTACAGAGGACTATAAGAATAAAATGATGTCCCTATTAACGGTACAAGCGGGAGGAAGGAGGAATGGAAGACTCTTCAAACTAAAGTCAAAAGCATATTAGATTTGGCAAAGGAAGAAGACATAATATGCATGGAAGAATATGAATTTTTCTTAAACTCCCATCCAGTATTACCAGCCATGTATGGATTACCTGAAGTCCACAAGAGCATACAGAACGCCCCATGAGGCCTATTGTCTCCAGTTTAAATTCTTTGACAGAACCCTTAAGTATTTATGTTGACAAGTTCTTTAGACCGTTGGTGTCCCATTAAAAATCTGATATTAAGGACACAACGGATATGGTTAAGAAAATAGAGGGTCTGAGCTTCAATGGGTGCAATCAATGGCTAGTATCCCTAGACATTGAAGCACTCTATACAAACATTCCATAGACTGCCACTGTAAACACTGTTAGGGATATTCTTAAGGATGAGAATGGAGATTTATCAGAACATGCCCAATTTTTAATTGAACTGACTGAATTAATTCTTAAGAACAACATTTTCATTTTTGATGATGTTTTATACTGTCAAATTAAGGGGGCCAGCATGGGGGCGACCTGTGCCCCTAGTCTGGCCTGCCTCTATGTTGGTTCCTTTGAGGAAAAGCATATATACAACGAGGCAGCCCCATTCTATGAAAACGTGACCTATGGGTCACGTTTCATAGACAATATATTTTTTGTTTGGGACGAGCAAAAGAAGGAACTAGAGGAATTTATTTCATGGCTGAATTGTGGGGATCCAAATCTAAAATTCACTTCCTGTATGAGCCAAGATCACTGTGATTTCTTAGATATAAAAATACAAAATAAAGATGATCACTTAACAGTGGACTTATTTGTTAAGCCAACGGATAGGAACACAACATTACATTACATTATAGTAGTGATCATCCAAAATGCCAAAAGGATAATATTCCTTTTGGCCAGTTCCTGTGTCTCCGCAGAAATTGTGCTGATAGAAATGACTTTGAGAAACATGCTGCAAATTTGAAAAGCAATAGAGGATACCCAAGAAGAATTATAAAACAGGCTTATAAAAGAGCCAAATACTATAACCGGGACTCTTTATTTGAGGAAAATAGTAGACAGAAGGACTAAATAGACAAAATAGTGTTTGTAACCAACTTTTCCTCCATTAGTAATAAAATCAAAAATATAATCAATAGGAATTTGAGTTTCCTACAAGAAAAGAACACAGCCCAATTTGAAAGACCTTTGTATTCCTACTGGAGAAATAGAACAATTAGAAATAGGCTGGTAAAAACATATAGAGAACCAAGTTCAGTTCAACAAAGAAGCATAGACACTAATAGTAGAGTAATTGGTACGTTCCCCTGCAGTTCGTGTTCAAACTGTCAATCTGTAATAAAGGGACAAAAAAATCACACTGAATGAGACGGAACACAGTTTTCATGACATGTATAACTGTAAATCAAAAAATGTCATTTATTTAATCACATGCCCCTGTGGGAAGGGATATGTGGGTGAAACTGAGAGAAATGAGGGTGCGTCTTAACCGCTTCGCTGCTGATGACGAGCTCAGCTCGTCATCAGCTACCGCGCTGCTATGCAGATGACGAGCTGAGCTCGTCACGTAACACGGCTTTTTCAAAATTGCCGCACACAGCGGGAAAAGCCGCCGCAGCATTGCGGTTAATGAGCATAGATTGGCCATACGAACAAATAAAAGACACGCACCATTGACGTAACACTGGAACAGCTGTAATCATAAGGTAGAAGATTTGAAATGGTGCATACTTGAGAAAATTGAAATATCAAAAAGAGGAGGCAACCTGGATAAAAAACGCAAAATGAGGGAACAGTTCTTCATGTGTAAATTTAAAACATTTACATATAGCTTAAATAGTCGCGAAGAATGGGAAAGGCTTTATAGATGAACGTATACAGGGTGGAGATGGCTGAATATCTAAACTGAAGAAGTGGAAAACTGCTGAATGGATATATAAAAATATTTAGCCATCACTAAATAGCTATCACTAAATAGGGGAGGAATAAACAAATAGACAGTAGAAAACTGCTATAGTTATTTTTAGTGATAGATGTAATATAGTAATATCATGCCCTAAATGCGCAGTAAGAATAATGGAGTTACCTAATATGATCAAGGGTGGGGACATAAGATAGAAATTAGAATTAAGGAAGGTAGCATATTATAATGACGATTGAATAGGGAATGAAAATGAATTTGAAGCACTTGAGTGGTAAAACTCTTTATTATACGGCTGTAATATAATAAAAGATCATAGAAATGTACAATATGAGAGATCTGTTTACAAAAAGACAAGTAAAAGTGGGGCTTTATAGTGTGTGTGTGTGTGTGTGTGTGTGTGTGTATGTGTATATATATATATATATATATATATATATATATATATATATATATACATATATACACACACACGTTTGAGGAACAATAGCCTCATTACAAACAGAGGGAGTGTAATCCTCTATCCTTTTTTATGATGGCCGCCGTTTTGTTATCACCAAGAAACCGAATTTAGGCCTTTACATGGGCCATGCTAACATTTATTCGTCTGTAGGTCGGTTTACAAATAAATAGGCAAAATAGGTTAGTTTAATATTCTGTTTAATTTTCAGGGGAAGGATGTACCGAATTGGTTGCCAACACATCTGGGTACTCAATATATTTGGAAATAGCCCCACTACAATTAGCCCCGTCTTTTGTAGAGGGTCGACAATTACGTTATAACCCCTATACTTATTCAAGATGGCCGCCGCTGGGTGCCATCATAAAGAAGTCAGAATCAGATGAAACTTGTAACTCGAGATCCGAAGCTACAACTATACGAGGGGAATACAGACACAATTTGGTTAAGGATACATATTATTCTTCACCCGAAATAAAAGGGTAAAGCAAGGTTGGGTATTAGGCTAATTCGTATTGTACAATAATTTTATTTTTAAATTCATTTTAGATCTAATGTTAGTGTGCGGAACTGGGCAACTAAGTAGCATTCACAGAGGAGGCATTGGTGGTATGTTGCCTTACACTATGACCATATGGCCACCAAGGTCTCGGCAGAATGCTATTAATATTATTTACTTCCGGGAGGTGGTCACACCGGAAGTAGTAAATCGAGCTACGGACACTCGTGGTACGCGCTAACATTTAAAACTCTGGAAGAACAAGGCAATTAATATCTATTGCCGTATCCCCGTCGCAACGCTGAGATATACATCCAAGAGGTAAGGAGTCAGGAAACATTAGTTAAACAAAGGGTGGTCCTGTAGATTTAGATAAACCGTGTAAAACAGTGCTTTGAAAAGGCTAGCGCTATGGATGAAATAGACCAGGAGACCACTGAACAGTGTAGCGGGTCTACAGTGAAGCTAAACGGGGTCGATAGTATCATAGTATACAAAAACATTTTTGAGATGGTATGGTGGGAGCAATAAATTCCAGTTACTAGAGGGGAATGTTGTGTGACCTGCAATTCGCGATGTGCATTTGTCTCCCTCTCTCTCTAACCAGATGAGCCCCTCTATTTGGGAGTTTCCACCTCTTACTTCTCAAGCCTCTCTGGACCTTTTGACCAAATTAAAATCAGGCTCCCCCTTAGATCCTTGCCCTGCAAAATTTATTGCACAAATGGCGCACGTCCTTAATCCCCTCATTAACCCTGTGCTTAACCTTTCTTTGAGCACAGGAGTGGTCCCTTTGCGGTGGAAACAAGCCCTGATTCTGCCTCTTTTAAAGAAACCCAACCTTGACCCCAAAGCCCACGCAAATTACAGACCCATCTCCCTCTTGCCCGCCCTAGCGAAGGTGGTCGAGAAGCATGTCCATCTTACTCTTGCCAACTTTCTTGAGTCAAACAATATCCTACACCCATCGCAGTCAGGATTTCGATCTACCATGAGCAACGAGACAGCGTTGCTCGAAGTCACTGAGGCCATTAGGGAAACTCTGGACGCCAGGGGAAAAGCCATGTTGGTGATGCTTGATCTTTCAGCGGCCTTTGACACCGTCCCCCATGACCGTCTCCTTTCTAGACTCTAGGAGATCGGTCTAAGGGGGTCGGTGTTCAGCTGGTTTAAATCTTTCCTTGCCAATCGCCAACAAACAGCCTGGGCTCCCCCTTTCTCTGCCAGGATGCCGCCTTTGGAAGTGGGAGTGCTTCAGGGCTCTATATTGAGCCCCACGCTTTTTAACATCTATATGTCCCCACTGGCGGCTCTGGCGGAGGCTCATGGAGCTCAGATCGTGTCGTACGCCGATGACACCCAGCTTCTTTTTACGTGTAACAAGGGCTCCGACTTTGATGGTGAGAGCATCAGAGATTGCCTTGAGGCGGTTTTCAGCTGGTTTCAGCTGAACAACCTCAAGTGCAATTCCGATAAGTCGGAAGTACTATTTTTTGGCTGCCCCCCTGATCCCAGATGGAAGGCCTGGTGGCCCCCCGCTATGTTACCCCCTGCCAGCGACTCAGCGGTCGCTAAAAATCTAGGGATACAAATTGACAACGGCCTCACACTCAAATCCCAGGTATCGGGCCTAGTGGGCAAATGTTTTGCCATCTTAAAGATGATTCTGAAGTTTCTGCCCCTACTGTCATTTGACCATAGAAGAGTTACGGTTCAGGCACTGATTGGCTCCCGCCTAGATTATGCTAACGTACTGTATCTGGGCCTCCCTGAATTCCTCCTCTCTCGCCTGCAAGTCGTGCAGAATTCGGCAGTGTGTGCCATATTTGGCCTCACCAGGAGGGCCAGCGCCAGTGCTCTTCTTACAACTCTTCACTGGCTCCCGATTAAAAAGCGGATTGTCTTTAAAACAATGACGTTGGCCTTTAAGGCACTGCATGGCCTGGGTGCCATGTATCTCCGGAAACGGATGAAGTTCTATCTGCCTTCCAGATCACTTATATCTGCCACCCTGGCCTTGGCCGAGGTTCCTGCTACGCGGCGAGATAGGTGCGGCGGTCGTTCCTTCAAACTCCTCGCTCCTCAGCTATGGAATGCCCTTCCCTTGTCCCTCAAGAGCCACTGGCAATTTTCTTACCTTCAGGAAGAGTCTAAAAACCCTGCTTTTCACTCAGTAAAGTACTTCTGCTCTCCTACCCTGCCGTTCAGTTGAGGATCTTAAGCGCCGGGACACTCCTCGGAGAAGCTGAGCGCTATAGAAATCTCCCATATAACATAACATATAATATTGGACAACTCGCACCAATTAAGAAGGTACGGATAAAGTACTTAAACGTACAGAGCGGGGTAATGTGTTGTTGGGCATGGGCTTTAAAGATCTAAAATAGTAGATGGTGTTTCCGTAAAGGAATAGCAAATATAAAGAACTGAGTTCACTTAAAGACTGAGAGTCACCGCTGTACCGGCGTAACTCTAATAGAATCACATGTTGAAGCAATGGCAGTTTAAATGAAAGCCAAAGCGCGGTAATAATAACGTAGGACTACAATATTGTAAATAGTGAATCACATATGGGGTTAATCCCCAAGTACAGCAATTTTAGAATAGCCATTACAATAAAGACATATAAAATTGCATATAATAAATAAAATTTTATGTTTTTATTATGGAGAAGAAATGAGCAGAGTGATGCTTAATAATAACGTAGGACTACAATATTGTAAATAGTGAATCACATATGGGGTTAATCCCCAAGTACAGCAATTTTAGAATAGCCATTACAATAAAGACATATAAAATTGCATATAATAAATAAAATTTTATGTTTTTATTATGGAGAAGAAATGAGCAGAGTGATGCTTTTACTTTTAGAGTCACACCCCTGGATAACCGAATAATCCTACAATAATGAGGGTGATGATAAAATCCAGTCACCAGTAAACTAAGTATCTGGTATTGAGCAGATTAGCACGGAGCGACAGGTGAGCTTGCCCATTCTCTAACTAGGTATTACTTGAAGGTAAAAAGTGTAAGAGGGGTTCCTAATAGCATGTCTCTCTCTGATATTAGGCAAATATATCCAAATATAGGAGAAAAGGAATAACGCTAGATATATTTTCCAGAAATGCCTACGAAAACCGAAGATTGATTAGGAGTAGAACAGGGTAAGTGGACAGTGCTTTTAAGGGAAACAACGATCGAATATATACAATATAAGGAGGGATTATAAACACCCTATTTCTCTTCTAGAAAAAGATTATCGAACAGTTCATTCATGCAGGGAGCATACACTCTCCTTTTTAAGGTATGAGTACTTGAGCAACAGGGACATTTTGCTTGGAGAATGCGAGCATGAGAGTGCCAGTATGATAGGTGGTTTGAATACTAGATATACCAATTATGATAAGGGATAAGAGAGTAAAATGAATGGTTGAGGACTGCAAAACATCAAGGGATAAATATGCTTAAAGGGAAATTTAACTCTGACAATGTAATTAGAGCGTGTAGGAATTAAAAGTTGTATGCAATATGGGCGCAACATATATTAGAATGTAACAGTGAATATGTCATTCTTATTTTTATTCGCAGAATATACTGTTTTTAATTATTTGTCCTGAGGAAGGTGGAGCATAAAAGACAGATACCACCGAAACGCGTCAACACACGAAAAATCCTTTGGGTTTTAGCTTTGGACACATATAAATAACTGTTTTTAATTGCATTTTATAAAATTGTGTTTTGATTATTGGTACATGAAAAATTGTTTTTCTGTGTTTTTGAGCCTGGACACATACACAAAACAGTGTTTTTAATTGCATTTCATAAATTGTGTTGTGATTATGATGCATCAGTGTTGGATAGTGCAAGACAAAGAGTGTCCACATTGACTGTTTTCGTGGAACTTAATATCAGTTTTTAATAAATAAGATTGTAAACGCAATATACATTGTCAGGTTAAAATTTGTAAATTCTGTGCATACTATACCTCTTTTTGGCTCTATTTCCGTTAAGTTGGGAGCTAATACTGGGTCCTCTGGGTGCGAATGTGTTGCCTAATGCTGGTTAAATGATAAGGGAATGAGAGACAGATAGCTCTCGGGACAGCATGAGTACAAAAACGGAGCTGATTGAATGAGAAGTAATGAGAGGCAGACCGCTTTCTAGACAGCTTTGAGCATTAAAAAGATCATACAGGGGGAACAACATTTTGTTGAACCAGGGAAGGGAAGTCCCCCATTCCTTAAACAATAATATGCTTTGCTATTCCTGCTGCCAAGACGAGCCATAAAGTAGTATACTTGGGCAGATCTGTCTCTCCCTAAATTATCAGTAGATGCCACTTTGCATCTAGCAGCACGTTAGTACCCACTGTATAAAACTGATTAATTAATCACCTTGATTTTT
Organism: Lissotriton vulgaris; assembly: GCF_964263255.1. Lineage (NCBI taxonomy): Eukaryota > Metazoa > Chordata > Amphibia > Caudata > Salamandridae > Lissotriton > Lissotriton vulgaris. The sequence goes on from NW_028253053.1 coordinate 173,360, forward strand.
TGTATGTCTTTTAATGTTCTTTCTGTGCATCGAGTTTTCTAATGATGTTTGAAAATTTAGTTTTGAAATGATTAACTTCAAAAAGTGTTCTAAAAATAAGAAATATTTGAAAAAGAAATAAATAGCTTTTGATCGTAACGTGTGAGTGATCCTTTGAGTGAATGATACTATGAAAAGATGTCAGTATGGGCATTTGTGTTGTTCTTGTCATTATTAGGGCCTAGCCTAACTGATTATGGGCCGAACGTTGTGTAGTTGTATTTAGGTATGGCACTTTACCTGTTAAATCCTTTACTTGTAGATGGCAACATGATAGTGGTCCATCTGATGATTTGTGTGTAGGTTGTGAAGGTTGTTCCTTATCGCTTATCTATGTTCTGTTCTTTGGCCCCCTTTAAAAACAAATACGTGCAAAATAGATTGTTTCCTTTTTGCAAAAACTTGGCAAGTAGGAAGTACCAAGAAGCATTTAGATTAATGCAGTGTGATACCAGCTAGAATGTGGTTTTCTGCCTGGCCAAGTTTTTAATGGCATTTTGGATAAAACGAGTATAAATTGCAGCCAGCTTTTAACCTATGAAGTAGATTATTAGAGGTTTATGATGTACTGTGGTTGAATGTGCAATACTGTTATAGATTTTAATTTTTGCCACTGACCTTTTCATGCACTTTAGATAGTGATCCCGTCACGGTTACCAAATTTGTGGTTTTGATATTGCTATTTTAACTAATATTCAGATGGAGCTTTTATATATTATCAGTTTTAATTTTAGGTTATTTATATCTGTATTTTTATGTATATGTGTGATGTCTCGTTTGTCTATACCTTTCATGATTCACAGTGATCAACAAAGTTCTTCGATGATAATTCAAATCTAGTCTGGCTCCAGAGAAGGGGTTCAAGTAAGTAAACTGCAGGAGTAAAGCACTGGGAATATATATGATCCCCAATTTGTTTCCTTTTAAATAATCAAGCATGGCTGTTCATTTGGGAAATCTGAACTGGAGAAGTTCTAGAAAGCAATGGATGTTAGTAAACTGTCAATTACTAGGACAATAGGCATACCCCATTGGAAGAATTAGAAAAATATGTCAGGCTGTTTCAGCAGTGACAGCTGAATTACTACAACTAAAACTGATTAACTAGACATCAGTGGTGGGGGGCAGGGGTTGGGCGGGTTGTCTCGAAACATGATAAATTAGTACATAGGACTAATCTGCCCAATACATTTGCCACTAAAGTTTCTTGATGAATACAACGAGCAACATAAATAATGTAACAGAAGCTATTATTTTGTTAGAAGCTGTCATGCACTTAGAAACAACTTGTTTTATGATTTTTGAGAACCTGCTAAGGAAAATAGTTAGAATTACAGGCACTGAGAACAATTTGGTCCTCTGCAATAACTGATGTTTGAAAAGGGCCGGAGGATCCATCAACTACCAAACAACAGGTCACTCGTCAAACAAGAAAATTGAGTTTTACATGAAGATCATTAGTTTGGTTAGATACTAATATTTTCTAGTATGGAGAGGGAGAAAAGCTTAAGGGTGGACATATGTCTTACAAGAAAGGAAGGAAGAAGTGCCCTTCGCAGGAATGATCAGGTTGGTAATAAAACCATAAAAACAATAGTTCGTAGTAGAAAACAAACTATACTACATAGTGAAAAACATGCACTGTTGGTAACAAAAAACAAACAAATGAAAGCTAAAACAAGGTAAAGATAATGATATTTTAGGAATGGTCTACGCATTACTAAAATTGTAACTGAAGTGAAATCAATGGATTGATGTCCATTATAATAACCAAGGGCAGTACCGGCATGCAACGAGAGAAACAGCAGAAATGAACATAAGAGCTGCATAGGAACTGGATTTGGACAACAGCACAATAGAAAGGCTATCTACTCCTGAGTAGGGTGAGCAGATCTAGGAGATAAAGGCCCGGTGTAGATGAAGGAAGAAATATGAAAGAGCATTCAGCAGAGAAAGAGCATGTAGCATGTGTTAGTGGGGTGTAGGAACTCTTCCACTGACTCTCTTCTTTAGAAACAAATGTGCATAAAAAACAAAGCCACCACAGGCTTTTGGTGACTTTTGGAAATCAGGATCAGAAACCTGAAATACAGCTTTTGGACTTTTCAGAAAAGTCATCCAACAACTAATCACGATACTGGAATCACACGTTTGAGACTAAATATCTGCGCACCCGCTTCTCGTTGGGGACTGTTTTTTTAAGAAAAACAAATGATCCTCTCCCTCATTTGAAAAAGTTAAATAAAGAGAGTAGGTTTATAGCTTCATATAAAGAAGACTCATTAATTTGTAGACAACTGAGAAAAAGGAAAAAAGAATTAAACATAGAAGTTTTTGATGCTTTTGTTCTAAGGTAGCAGGTAACAAATGTTTCCCATATAGTCCATTTGGGAGACTTGGCCTTAGCAATTGAGATGGTGCGATTATTGTATTCCCATTCAGGTAAAACTGTATTTTTTATCATTTAATTGAGGGACTACAAACTAGGCAAAGGAGTGCAAGGATGCGAGACTACATGTTTTTGTAGAGGCATGTGTAACTCAAATTAATTATATTTTTACAAATTTAAGTTAGAAGCCCAATGATGGGGGCGTGGTTTGGACGCCGAGAGAGATGGCGGTCCTGTGATTCTCTCTGCCCGTGCGGCCGTAGATAAATGGATGTGGAACGTGTCTAATTGCTCCAATACCACTGCACGATGTGAAATCGGTAACCGGAATGCGAGGGGAACGTTTGAAGGGAGCGCTTGAGGATTTCTGATGCTGGGAAGTGGTGTTTCCGGCGCTCCGGCTGTTCGCTCCGGTGGCTGCAGTGAATGAGGCGGACAAGGAGACCACGTGGATGCCCAGAGTGTCGGCGGACGGAATTACAAGGAACCCGACGGGAGTCGGAATCGATTGCTGGGAGCAGCGGTTGAAGGACAGTACTTGGGTGCGATCGTAAGTAATATAGTTGTTATCGGGCGAGATCAGACCGTGAGAATCACTGGCGCTACTCGCGCAGACAAAATGGTGACACACGCTCCTTGAACGGGGAATCTTCTTTGAAGCGCAACGGCGCTCGAGGAGCAAGATGTACTTAATGCCGAATCTCCGTCAGCTATTGAGAGTCATAACGGCATAAAGCGGGGCGCCACTAGCGACTGGAAGAGGGCGGCTTGTTCATATGATTTATGATGTCTGACTCAGACGCTGTTGCTAACCGGTGCGCGCTGTGAGATGTAGGAAAAAGGTCGGATCACTCAACTAATTTACAACGGCTGGCGCTTGTATAACCCTCACAATCATGGCAATATCGGTGTGAGTATGAACTGTGTAGAAGAGTGGTTTCAAACAGGAAACAACAATATAGAAATCGGCTGTGATTGGTATGGCACATGAAAGCAGGTATTGCCTTACTGGATAAATGACTGTGGAGTCTCTGTTTGGGGGCTTGTGGAACTGCTATTGAGCCCAGCGCTACATCATGAGGTCCTGGTCTTTATACTCAGTGGATGTCTTACCTTGGTCCTGTGTGGCTCACGCTTGCTCCTACCACACAGATGCATCAGGTGTCTGCGCAATTCAGCTGTTTGGGTAGCAATCTAAAACAAGTGCAAATGTTAGGCTGAGATTGTGTATCTACTCGTGCAAGGCCTTGCACACACACGTTGGCTCCCAAAAGGGCGGCGCAAGCTTCCGGCCTCATATGTGAAAGTGCGCACTTCCTCACGGCGAATTACCAAATACAGAATGCAGGCAGGTAGAGCGATCATCCTTCTACTCTTAGGTGGTGTAGGAGAGTAGGGTCTGCTATCCTATGGTCACCCCAATTTTTGCTTTTTGCTTCACTGGTTTTCGACTTACTGAGGCTGTGGGCCTGCTAATCAGACCCCCAGCCTGCTGTTCTCTCTCTAAATTTATGATACATGTGCTTTAGGTACATACCACAATTGGAAATGGACTCCTTGTCAGCCCCGGTACCATGCACTATAGGTGCTCAGGGCATAGGTGCCACCAAGGCCTACCAGGGGCTGAAGCATAGCTTTTGCCACCCCTGGCTGGTTCTTAAATTGACACAACTGGCTGAACACTCAGCTGGGGCAAGTGGGTGTAATCACCCCTTGCTTAGATATAGTATACCTATATCTAAACCTATATCTGGACACATATATAACCTGTGAGCCACTCCTATGGAAGGCCTCATCAATCCTGGAGGCAGAGTGCGTGGTTTTATGTGAGATGGTGCTCTGGCATGAGCTGAGCCTGTCTGCAGCTGTCGGGAACAACTCCCTAAGCTGATCCGGGATAATGCCATACCATATACTCTTAAGCGCCTTATAATCCTCGCGGTTATATAGCAACTTTGGTTTGGCTTTATCAAAACATGTCGTGTAAGGTGTCATACGAATTGGAATACTACCCCCTCGCCAGTTCTGGCAACGGGGGTAGCATTCCACCCTTCTAGAGGGAGAAGACATGTTACTTTGCTGAAACGCGGTTGATTTAAAATGAGCCTCAGATCCACAAAATGGATGCCCCTGCCACAGACACGGGTCTGGCCTCCTGCTGCTGACCGAAACCCGGCAGAGGAGGCCTGGACAAAGAGTTTCCTGTCACAGGGCGGTGTCAAACCACCCCAGACAGGAGATAGTGGATTGGAGTAGGGAGGTTTCAAAGAAACCAGACACTGCCTGGGGAGCACAAGGCTGCCCCTTGCAGGATCCGGCCAAACCGGTTCTGGGGCCTCCCAGCCCCTGTCCCAGCGCGGCCAGGATCAAAGGAGAGGGGTGTAACCACCCCCTTCCTGGGTCCCACCCATAGGAGGGGACCTAGCAGGATGTCCAACCCCCTAGATTCGAATAAGAGGGGGAGCAGTCCCAACGGACTTCAGATCATCCTGAAGAAACATAAGAAACGAAATCTGGACCCTTCGACTTTCTACACGACGTGAGAAGACTGAAGAATCTCCCTTGTGGTCAAGGAGTGACCACCCTGTGCAAACAGGCACCATCCAGCCCTCGACCCTTGCTTTGTTGCAGTTCCCGCCGGAACTCGAGCGACAGAGATCGACGAGATCAAGCTTGCCTGCCTTCTACCTGCCCGATCCACAGTCCCTGCAGAGCTGAGACCCGTGGAGGCGACCGGAAGCGTGGGGCACGCCATCTTGAAAAGGCCACGAGACGCTGACCGTGCAGCCCACGAGTGACCCTCGAAGCTGTACACCGGGGTTTGAGAAGCCCCAGCCCCGAGCTCCACTTGCACCAAAGCTCACCCCTCCACACTCGACGAGTGCTGCGTGGGGCCCTTCTGCCTGTGTGTGCTCGACGCGTTGGCCCGGTCACTTGCCAGCTGGCTTGTGGCCCCTGTGCCGACGAAACTTGAAATCCGACTTGCTTTTCTGGTTGCTCCAGATCTGCACCAGCTCCTGTGAAAAGGAGCACCCACTCTGACCCTCCTGGTTCGAGTGATAAGCAATCTCCCGGTTCTGCGTGGATTGCTTTTGCCAAGTGCTGTTTGCTGCAATCTTGAAGCCGACGGTGCTGACGGCGAGAGCCTACGTGGGACAGATCGTGACCTGCTCCTGGACGTCGCAGATGCCCCAGAGCCCACGTGACAGCGGAGAGAAGCCTATCGACAACCGCCTGATTGCGCCCGACATTGCCTGGTTCCGTCCTGGTTCCACCCTGGTCACTGCTGAGTGACCCAGACTCTGTCCCCTCTGCTTTCAGGTACTTTTCTACTTCGATCCACCCTTGGATCGCACCGGACACTTCTGCTTCACAGCGCCTGCAGCTGCAACAGCTCCAAGCACCAAGAACCTGCGTGACAGAACCAGACGCCACTTCGACCCTGTGCACCCACGGCCTGTGGGTGAGGTAACTTTGCAACGCCGGTGTCTTTACACTGGCACACACCTCTAGGGTCTGTGTCTGAAGTTTTGTGTTCCTAGGTTCAGCGGAAGTATCATTTAATTCACTTTAACTAACTTTTACGCACCATTGACTTTACATTGGTGCGCGCCGCACTTTCCGTGCTGCACCCGTATCCTGTGGGCTACTCCCGACTTCTTCATTGCTTGTCCTGACTGCTCCCAGCGAATCTCTAGGCCCTAGGCCTAACCATTGCTCGATAAGTGTTACTTATACCATTTTTTTAGTATATGGTCTGAGTGGCCCCCCGCCCTCAGCCATAATTGTGCCAACTTTGTATGTTTAACAGTGCTTTTGATTTAACGCTTGTGCCCCTTTCCTCATAAAGAGTACTGGGGAGTAATTTAGAAATAAATACATATATTTTTACAATATATACTTGTGTGGTGTCCTTTCATTTGATTACAGGATTGTATGTGGTAAAACAAGCTCGCTTAACACGACCTCTTAAGTTAAGCCTTTAAGGCTGCTTAGTCCATGCTACCATTAGGATAGCTTGTCTACAAGGTTGACTTACAACCTGACATCTTTGGGGTTTGTTTGGACTGATACCCAGTGGTTCCAGAATTGGAAACACTACATATCAGGCCAACTTCTCACATTGGTGTGCAGCGGTGCGGATTTGAGCTTGCTGTTTGTTTTACCATTGCAATCTTTATCAAATTGAAAGATCACATCAAGTACCTCTAGGTACATATAAATCAAAAGCTTAGCATATTAAGTTCTACTGAACTTAGTAGTTGTAGATTAAAGGGATTAGCACACCCTGACTACAACTCACTAGCAAGGTACAGTAGGAAACCACTTAGTGTAGGTAAGTGCACCACTTACACCTCACTAGCAGTCATGTCTGATGCAGATAGAGCCTCAGGCTCTGCTCCTGTAGAAGTTGATCCTATAGGGACAACATCCAGATATGACAACCTTAGCCACAAAGACCTGAGTGCCTTGTGCACAGCCAGGGGGCTAAAAAAGGGCAGAGGCCCTACCATTCCTTCCCTAATAGCTCTCCTAGAAAAGGATGACCTAGATAAGGTGAGTCAGGCTCCCTTAGAATCAGGTGAAGGGATAAACTCCCCTGAGAATGAGGATCTTCCAGATGATGATGTAGTGGAGGAGGAAGAGGAAGAGGAAGAGGAAGGCTCTGATTTAGAAGAGCCTGAAGATCAGGATCAGAGGGGAAACCAGGTACAGGTTGCCAGCCTTAACCAGGCCAACTTGGACCTACATGGGAATGGGGGGGGCCAGCACCACCCCAGATCTCATAACCAAATTCTCCCAGGTAATAGGAGGGAGAGGTCTCTATCAGGGGACTCTCACCTTTCTAGTGCCTCAAGAGAATCTCAAAGAGGGATGACTTCCTCCCAGAGAAAAGAGCATAGGGCCAGAATGAGGGCTGTCCAACTCCAGATAGAGAGGGAAGAGGTAGCCCTGGCTCAAGCTAAGCTTACCTTGGAACAAGCTAAACTTACCTTGGCAAGGGAGAAAAAAATAAGTGGCTTAGATGCCACTGGTGGCAGCAAAGTTCCTAAAGAAAAAGACAGGGCCTATGACAATAGAAACCTGACAAAAATTGTGCCCCCCTACAAGGAAGGGGATGATATCCACAAATGGATGACTGCTCTGGAGAGGGCCTGCATGGTACAGCAGGTCCCTGAGGATCAGTGGGCAGCAATTTTATGGTACTCCTTTTCTGAGAAAGGGAGGGACAGGCTCCTCACTGTTAGACCTGAGGATGCCAAAAACTACTCTGTTCTGAAGAGTGCTCTTATTGAAGGGTTTGGCCTAACCACTGAGCAATACAGGTTGTTGTTCAGAGACACCCAAAAAGCACAGACTCAGGACTGGACTGATTTTGTAGATTGTGCCACTAAGGCTCTGGAGGGTTGGCTGCAGGGAAGTAAAGTTTCAGACTATACAGGATTGTACAATCTTATGATGAGAGAACAGATCCTTAATAACTGTCAGAACCAGCTGTTGCATCAATACCTTGTTGACTCTGATTTGACCTCTCCCCAAGAATTGGGAAAGAAGGCAGACAAATGGGTCAGAACAAGGATTAAGCAGAAAAACCAGAACCAAGGTGACCAGAAGAAAACAGACCAGAAGGGTGGGAATCAGAAAGATAAAGAAAAGGACCAGAAGTCTTCAGGCCCCCAAACTAGCAATAAGGAGGGGGGTTCCCAAAATGGAAACAAGAAAAAGAAGAATGATGGCCCAAAGAAACCTTGGTGTAATACCTGCAAATCAGTTTCACACTGGGGCAGTGAATGCACTAAGAAAAATCCAGTCCCCACCACTGCAGCTCCTAAAGCAACTGCACCCCCTAGTACAGTCAGCAGTGGTGGTACACAGCCAAAGGGTTTAGTAGGGTTGACCCTGGGTACTGAGGTGGAATCTGGCCTAGTCAGAATCCCCACACAGGCAGTTCTCCTATATGATGTGGACTTATCTTTGCCCACTGCAGTAAGCCCCAGTAACCTGGGCAAATATAGGCAGACTCCCTTAATTAATGAGAAACTGGCTCAGGCCTACAGGGACACTTGTGCCAGTGTCACAATGGTGACACCTGGCTTTGTGGACCCTGGACAGATTGTACTAGGTGAAAGTTACCTAGTGACCAATGCAAGCAACTCCACTACTTCCCATAGTGTGGCTGTTGTGAACTTCTCCTGGGGAGGGGTAGATGGCCTAAAGAAAGTTGTTGTGAGTGCAGACCTCCCAGTAGACTGTCTGTTAGGCAATGATCTTGAAAGCTCAGTTTGGTCAGAAGTGGAGTACAGGACTCATGCAGAAATGCTAGGGATTTCAGCTCATGTCCTTGCAGTGACAAGGTCTCAGGCTAAGAAGTGCCTTCCTGAACCAGTGGTGGATCTTGAAACAATAGACCAACCACAACCCAAGAGGAGGAGCAAGAGGGTTAAGGCTGTGCCTTCCCACTTGCCCCAGGTTGAGGATCAAGTTTCACAGGAAACTGATTCTGCAGTCCAAGAGGAGACTGTCTCAGATGAGCTTGAACCTGACCAGGTTGAGTTTCTGGGGACAGGGGGACCCTCAAGGGCAGACCTGGGGCAGGCCCAATTAGATTGCCCTTCACTTGAACCCCTCAGACAGCAAGCTGCTGCTGAGGCTGCAGGGAATGCTCAAGGTACCCATAAGGTGTATTGGGATGAAGGGCTCCTTTATTCAGAGGCTAGAGACCCCAAGCCTGGCACCACCAGGAGGTTGGTTATACCTTTGAAGTTTAGGGGCTTCCTTCTTACCTTGGCCCATGATATTCCCCTTGCAGGACACTTAGGCCAGAATAAGACTTGGGACAGGCTTGTTCCACACTTTCACTGGCCTCACATGTCAGAAAATGTCAAGGAGTTTTGTCGCTCCTGTGTCACTTGCCAAGCCAGTGGCAAGTCAGGTGGCACAACAAAGGCCCCCCTGATACCACTACCTGTGGTGGGGGTACCCTTTGAAAGAGTTGGAATAGACATTGTGGGTCCCATGGATCCTCAAACAGCATCTGGGCACAGATTTATACTGGTGGTAGTGGATCATGCCACCAGGTACCCAGAGGCAATTCCCCTGAGGACCACCACAGCTCCTGTGGTGGCGAAAGCCCTCATTGCAGTTTTCTCAAGAGTGGGCTTTCCAAAGGAGGTTCTTTCAGACAGAGGTACTAACTTTATGTCTGGATACTTAAAAGCAATGTGGAAAGAGTGTGGAGTAAACTATAAGTTTACCACACCCTACCATCCACAGTGCAATGGGCTTGTGGAAAGGTTCAACAAGACCCTAAAGGGAATGATAAAAGGTTTACCAGAGAAGCTTAGGCGGAAATGGGACATCCTTTTACCCTGCTTGCTCTTTGCTTACAGAGAGGTCCCACAGAAGGGGGTTGGCTACAGCCCTTTTGAACTTTTGTTTGGCCACCCTGTAAGAGGTCCATTGAGTTTGGTGAAGGAAGGATGGGAGTTACCTCTCAAAAAGCCTAAACTAGACATTGTGGACTATGTACTTGGTCTCCGCTCCAGGATGGCTGAATACATGGAGAGAGCATCCAAAAACCTTGAGGCAAGTCAGGAATTACAGAAAGCCTGGCATGACCAAAAGGCTGTTATGGTTGAGTTCCAGCCAGGACAGAAGGTGTGGGTGTTGGACCCAGTGGGGCCAGCAGCTCTCCAGGACAAATGGACTGGACCCTACCCTATCATTGAAAAGAAGGGAGAAGTCACCTACTTGGTTGACTTTGGTACCCCTAGGAGCCCCCACAGGGTGCTCCATGTGAACAGATTGAAAGCATTTGTTGACAGGGAGGACATGAGTCTCCTCATGGCCACAGATGGGGAACAGGAGGAAGAGAGTGACCCTCTCCCAGACCTGCTTTCCCAGAACCCTGATGATGGTTCAGTTGATGGAGTAGCCTTGGCAGGCAGCCTCACTGAGCAGCAACAGGTGGACTGCAGACAGGTGTTGCAGGCCCACAGACATTTGTTTTCACTCACACCCAGTCAGACTAACTGGTGCACCCATGAGGTGGACACTGGTGACAATCTGCCTGTGAAGAATAAGATCTACAGGCAACCTGACCATGTCAGGGATTGTATAAAGGCTGAGGTGCAAAAGATGTTGGAGCTTGGAGTGATTGAGCCATCAGAGAGCCCATGGGCTAGCCCAGTGGTCCTTGTGCCAAAACCTCATACCAAAGATGGGAAGAGAGAAATGAGGTTTTGTGTGGACTACAGAGGTCTCAATGCTGTCACTAGGACAGATGCTCATCCCATTCCAAGAGCAGATGAGCTCATTGATAAATTGGCTTCTGCCAAGTTTCTGAGCACATTTGATTTGACAGCTGGCTACTGGCAAATCAGACTAGCTGAGGAGTCAAAAGCCAAAACAGCATTTTCGACCCCTAGTGGACATTATCAGTTTGTGGTAATGCCCTTTGGCTTGAAGAATGCACCTGCCACTTTCCAAAGGTTGGTGAACCAAGTCCTTGCTGGGTTGGATGACTTTTGTGCAGCATATCTAGATGATATTGCTGTCTTTAGCTCCACCTGGGAGGATCACCTGATCCACCTGAAGAAGGTTCTGGAGGCCCTGCAAAAGGCAGGCCTGACTATCAAGGCTACTAAGTGCCAGATAGGGCAGAGCAAGGTTGTGTACTTGGGCCACCTAGTAGGTGGGGGTCAAGTTCAACCACTGGAGAGCAAGATCCAGACCATACAGGACTGGGCTCCTCCAACTACCCAGACACAAGTCAGAGCCTTCTTGGGCCTGACTGGGTATTACAGAAAATTTGTAAAGAACTATGGGTCCATTGTGACACCATTGAATGACTTGACATCCAAGAAGATGCCCAAAAAGGTTCAGTGGACAGTTAGCTGTCAAAAGGCATTTGATGACCTGAAGAAGGCCATGTGCTCTGCACCTATCCTGAAGAGTCCTGACTACTCCAAACAGTTCATTGTACAGACAGATGCTTCTGAGTTGGGGGTGGGAGCTGTGCTTTCACAACTTAATCAAGATGGTCAAGACCAGCCCATTGCTTTTATTAGCAGAAGGCTGACCCCCAGGGAGAAACGTTGGTCAGCTATTGAGAGGGAGGCCTTTGCTGTGGTTTGGGCCCTGAAGAAGTTGAGGCCATACTTGTTTGGTACTCACTTCCTAATTCAGACAGACCATAAGCCCCTCTTGTGGCTAAATCAGATGAAGGGTGAAAATCCCAAACTGCTCAGGTGGTCCATTTCCCTACAGGGGATGGACTTTACAGTGGAGCACCGCCCAGGGACTGACCATGGTAATGCAGATGGTCTCTCCAGGTACTTCCACTTAGAACATGAAGACTTATCTGGTCAAGGTTAAGTTTAATGTCCCTGCGTTTGGGGGGGGGTTATGTAGGAGAGTAGGGTCTGCTATCCTATGGTCACCCCAATTTTTGCTTTTTGCTTCACTGGTTTTCGACTTACTGAGGCTGTGGGCCTGCTAATCAGACCCCCAGCCTGCTGTTCTCTCTCTAAATTTATGATACATGTGCTATAGGTACATACCACAATTGGAAATGGACTCCTTGTCAGCCCCGGTACCATGCACTATAGGTGCTCAGGGCATAGGTGCCACCAAGGCCTACCAGGGGCTGAAGCATAGCTTTTGCCACCCCTGGCTGGTTCTTAAATTGACACAACTGGCTGAACACTCAGCTGGGGCAAGTGGGTGTAATCACCCCTTGCTTAGATATAGTATACCTATATCTAAACCTATATCTGGACACATATATAACCTGTGAGCCACTCCTATGGAAGGCCTCATCAATCCTGGAGGCAGAGTGCGTGGTTTTATGTGAGATGGTGCTCTGGCATGAGCTGAGCCTGTCTGCAGCTGTCGGGAACAACTCCCTAAGCTGATCCGGGATAATGCCATACCATATACTCTTAAGCGCCTTATAATCCTCGCGGTTATATAGCAACTTTGGTTTGGCTTTATCAAAACATGTCGTGTAAGGTGTCATACGAATTGGAATACTACCCCCTCGCCAGTTCTGGCGACGGGGGTAGCATTCCACCCTTCTAGAGGGAGAAGACATGTTACTTTGCTGAAACGCGGTTGATTTAAAATGAGCCTCAGATCCACAAAATGGATGCCCCTGCCACAGACACGGGTCTGGCCTCCTGCTGCTGACCGAAACCCGGCAGAGGAGGCCTGGACAAAGAGTTTCCTGTCACAGGGCGGTGTCAAACCACCCCAGACAGGAGATAGTGGATTGGAGTAGGGAGGTTTCAAAGAAACCAGACACTGCCTGGGGAGCACAAGGCTGCCCCTTGCAGGATCCGGCCAAACCGGTTCTGGGGCCTCCCAGCCCCTGTCCCAGCGCGGCCAGGATCAAAGGAGAGGGGTGTAACCACCCCCTTCCTGGGTCCCACCCATAGGAGGGGACCTAGCAGGATGTCCAACCCCCTAGATTCGAATAAGAGGGGGAGCAGTCCCAACGGACTTCAGATCATCCTGAAGAAACATAAGAAACGAAATCTGGACCCTTCGACTTTCTACACGACGTGAGAAGACTGAAGAATCTCCCTTGTGGTCAAGGAGTGACCACCCTGTGCAAACAGGCACCATCCAGCCCTCGACCCTTGCTTTGTTGCAGTTCCCGCCGGAACTCGAGCGACAGAGATCGACGAGATCAAGCTTGCCTGCCTTCTACCTGCCCGATCCACAGTCCCTGCAGAGCTGAGACCCGTGGAGGCGACCGGAAGCGTGGGGCACGCCATCTTGAAAAGGCCACGAGACGCTGACCGTGCAGCCCACGAGTGACCCTCGAAGCTGTACACCGGGGTTTGAGAAGCCCCAGCCCCGAGCTCCACTTGCACCAAAGCTCACCCCTCCACACTCGACGAGTGCTGCGTGGGGCCCTTCTGCCTGTGTGTGCTCGACGCGTTGGCCCGGTCACTTGCCAGCTGGCTTGTGGCCCCTGTGCCGACGAAACTTGAAATCCGACTTGCTTTTCTGGTTGCTCCAGATCTGCACCAGCTCCTGTGAAAAGGAGCACCCACTCTGACCCTCCTGGTTCGAGTGATAAGCAATCTCCCGGTTCTGCGTGGATTGCTTTTGCCAAGTGCTGTTTGCTGCAATCTTGAAGCCGACGGTGCTGACGGCGAGAGCCTACGTGGGACAGATCGTGACCTGCTCCTGGACGTCGCAGATGCCCCAGAGCCCACGTGACAGCGGAGAGAAGCCTATCGACAACCGCCTGATTGCGCCCGACATTGCCTGGTTCCGTCCTGGTTCCACCCTGGTCACTGCTGAGTGACCCAGACTCTGTCCCCTCTGCTTTCAGGTACTTTTCTACTTCGATCCACCCTTGGATCGCACCGGACACTTCTGCTTCACAGCGCCTGCAGCTGCAACAGCTCCAAGCACCAAGAACCTGCGTGACAGAACCCGACGCCACTTCGACCCTGTGCACCCACGGCCTGTGGGTGAGGTAACTTTGCAACGCCGGTGTCTTTACACTGGCACACACCTCTAGGGTCTGTGTCTGAAGTTTTGTGTTCCTAGGTTCAGCGGAAGTATCATTTAATTCACTTTAACTAACTTTTACGCACCATTGACTTTACATTGGTGCGCGCCGCACTTTCCGTGCTGCACCCGTATCCTGTGGGCTACTCCCGACTTCTTCATTGCTTGTCCTGACTGCTCCCAGCGAATCTCTAGGCCCTAGGCCTAACCATTGCTCGATAAGTGTTACTTATACCATTTTTTTAGTATATGGTCTGAGTGGCCCCCCGCCCTCAGCCATAATTGTGCCAACTTTGTATGTTTAACAGTGCTTTTGATTTAACGCTTGTGCCCCTTTCCTCATAAAGAGTACTGGGGAGTAATTTAGAAATAAATACATATATTTTTACAATATATACTTGTGTGGTGTCCTTTCATTTGATTACAGGATTGTATGTGGTAAAACAAGCTCGCTTAACACGACCTCTTAAGTTAAGCCTTTAAGGCTGCTTAGTCCATGCTACCATTAGGATAGCTTGTCTACAAGGTTGACTTACAACCTGACATCTTTGGGGTTTGTTTGGACTGATACCCAGTGGTTCCAGAATTGGAAACACTACATATCAGGCCAACTTCTCACAGGTGGATTTAATTAATAAATGTGCATTTAATTGCATTAGGCTAAAAGAAGAAACCGGTGAGGCTAGCGACCGTAAGCACTCCATAAGGGACGGCTGGAAGTATAAGGGGACTGTCTACAACGATCAAGAAGTCTGCGCGACAAGCGGCCATGGCAGATAGCAAAGAGTTAGCGAAAAGCCTGAAGAGGCTAAAATCTGACCAATCGAATCCAAATTCACCCAGCAAAGGGGGAAAAGGCAGCCCTGACCCGATAGAAATGATACTTAACAGACTTGATGAAGTAAGGGATCTGGCAAAAGCGACCAAAGAGGAAGTAGCGGCGATCAGGCAAGATAACCGCAACACCAATGCAAAGCTGATAGAAGCAGAATCAAGGATTAGCAGACTCGAGGACATGGAAGTCAAGTCATGTAATGCCATTAAACGCCTATGCATAGCTGCGGATCAAACAACACGGAAACTCGCTGAGTTGGAAGACAGGAACAGAAGGGGGAATCTACGTATTTTTGGGATTCCGGAAGGTTCAGAGGATCAGCATGGGAACTGTGTGGCCTTTTTGGAATCTTGGTTCACCCAAGCTACTAACATGACATTTCATCACCCGCTAGAATTTGATAGGGCCCATAGAGTGCCGGGCAGAATAAATAAGAATCAAAAAGGTCCCAGAGCTATTGTTTGTAAGCCACTACGCTACCAACATGTAGAGCAAATCCTCGGCTTTATGCGGAAAAACAACCATATTCTGTGGAAATCTGATAAAATGTACATTTCACAGGATTACAGTAAAGAGACGGTGGATGTCAGGAAGGCGTTCTTGGCACTCCGACCGCTGCTGAAGAAAAGGGGCTTCCAATATGGGTTAGTGGGCCCAGCAAAGTATCGTGTGATTATCCAAGGTTCTCCGCACATTTTTTCAGATCCCCTGAAACTGAAACGCATGCTAGATGGCCCTGAAGACTTAGATATGGAAACAAGCAACCCCGAAGCTACAGCGGACCAGGCCTCGGCCTCAGGTTACAAGTGAACGATCTTTGCCCATGCATTCCACGCAATTTTCATATGTGCTCCTTTTCCTCACTGTGGAGGGGTATTCAAAGCACTATTCGCTGCTTAAGCTCACTCGCCATTGAGTGGCCTTTTTGTTGATTGCTACTGTTATTGATCTTTTTGATATGTAGAATGTTTTCATTATTGCCTACCAATATGATGAGTGCCAGGTACTGAGGTTCTGACCGCTAATGGGTACACTTAACTTGTGGTATTAAGAAGGGTTACGTTAGTGGTTATGGTTTGTTGTTGCAACTCACTCTAAGACCAACAAGAGGGGTCCCTGGATGTTGGTCCCTGGATGTAGGTTTGTCTATGTTTTCCTGGTTTGCAGCATGCCACAGGTTGACTGCGATAGTTCCTTTGTTCCACACTTTTTCTGAAATGTACACGCACTGGGAGGATGCAGCGCAATCTCTCTCCAGTCACCATGCCTACTACGTACAGTTGGGGTGGGGAGGGTGGGGGGTTGAGGGATTTTTGGATCGGGGTGTGTGTTCTTTGTTTTTTGCTTTTGCTTCCTCGTGCTTGCATAGTCTTCATTGCTTTAGTGCTCGGTGGTGTAGAAGGTGATGGGCTCTACTGTCGTACTAACTGTATGTACCATGTGAGATATATAATTATCACTATGAAGATGCGACCTATTGATGCCACATAGTACAATTAGTACTCCGTTGGGAGTATGTAATGTGGATAAACTGAAGATATTGTCTTTTAATGTTAAAGGTCTGAACCAACCTGTCAAGAGACAAAAGATTTTAGACTATGTAAGGAGATTGAAAGGTGACATTGTTTTGCTTCAGGAGACAAAGCTTGAAGCTAAGCAGTTCTATCACTTGAGGAATAAGTTTTATAATGAGATTGTGGGCGCTGATGCTGTGAACAAAAAGAATGGTGTTTTGATACTTGTTGCGAAGAAATCTAAGGTAGAGATTCTGTCCTCTGAAGCGAGTGCAGACGGGAGGTGGATTACGGCCAAACTGAGTAGGGATAATAGAGTTTTATGTCACGAACATATATGCTCCTAATACCAGTGAACTCAATTTCTGGGAGGATCTGAATAGGCACATTGGAAATATCCAGGATAATGCTGTTCATATAGTGACCGGGGATTTCAATCTTCCAATGGATGCAACTTTAGATAGAGATTCCCATTGTCCCTTCAAAACAAACAAGTCACATAAAGCTTTCCTCAATTTATGTCAACGCTTTCACTTGGTGTATGCATGGAGGCTTCAAAATCCCACAAGGAGAGACTATACTTTTTATTCCTCACCACATGACTCGTACTCCCGAATCGACTATATCCTCATAACACAGAACGGGGTCCCTAGAATAGAGTCTACTACCATAGAACCCCGAGTAATATCTGACCACTCTTGCATCTCCCTATCCATTGCTAATGTTAAACCCTCCTCTCGTCAGACGTCTTGGCGTCTGAATGATGAAATCCTAAATGATGATCATCACAGGTCCACAATACAAGCCGCGATCTCGTCTTACCTGCAGATTAACAAAGAGGGGGACACATCTGATCTCATTAGATGGGATGCCTTAAAAAGTACCATAAGGGGAGTGTGTATTAAAATCAGGTCAGCAATGAACAAAAATTATAATGCAAATTTGGAGTCTTTGGAGAGTGAAATTGTAAACCTAGAGAGTAAACACTTAAAGGATAGGGATGAGTTGTCTCTTTATGCTTTGGCGAATAAAAAATATGAATACAATAAAATAGTTAGAGAGAGCGGGAGTTTGGCTTGATAAGAGAAGGAGATTTAAGCTGTGTGAATCTAATAAAGCGGGGAAGAGCCTAGCCTCGTACTTGAAGTTTAAGGTCCAGAAGAATTCTATTAGTGTCATTAAAGATGCCTTAGGTTCCTCACATTCGGACCCTGACAAAATAACAGAGGTGTTTAGAGTATTCTACGAAGACCTGTATGCAAAGAATAAAACGGTGGAGGAAGACAGAATTAAGAATTATTTAGATGAATGCGATCTACCACAGCTCTCTGTTGAGGACCAGGTTAGTCTCAATGGCCCGATTAGTGCTCTAGAAATAGAGAATGCAATTTAAAATCTGAAGACAGGGAAGGCTCCAGGCCCTGATGGCTTCACGGCTAAATTCTACAAAACCTTCCCCTCCCTATTAGTCGAACCCCTCCTACATCTATTTCAAGAAATAAGTAATTCTGGTGAGGTCAGAGGCACACTGGCTGAAGCGATAATTGCAGTACTTCCTAAAGATGGGAAAGACCCGTCCCTCCCGAAAAATTATAGGCCTATTTCACTGATTAATATAGACTGTAAGATCCTGGCTATGATACTTTCTGCTCGCCTCCAGAAGGTCCTTCCCCAGTTAGTCCACCCATCTCAAGCAGGCTTCCTTAAAAATAGGCTGTCCAGCGACAATACAAGGATTTTGGCACATGTCCTAGAAAAGGCGAAATTCCTAGGCACACCCACTACAGCAATAACACTAGATGCTGAAAAAGCTTTTGACAAGGTTGACTGGTCCTTCCTTGAAGCAGTCCTACATAAATTCAACTTAGGGGAATCATTCACTAGATTGGTAATGTCCTTATATTGCTGCCCTTCAGCAAAAGTTAGGGCCGGTGGATCTTTCTCCTCTGCCTTCTGTTTAAAGCAAGGTACGAGGCAGGGATGCCCCCTATCTCCTTCATTGTTCTTATTGGCAATTGAACCGTTCTTATATCATATAAGAAATGACCCTAAAATAGCAGGCATTCCATTTGGGGACTGCACGGTTAAATTAACGGCATATGCGGACGATGTGCTTGTTCTGTCAGAGAGGGCTGCGGAAGCCATACCTGCACTCATGACTGATATTGAGGAATTTTCCAGAGTTTCTGGGTATAAACTTAATAAAGACAAAACGGAGGTCAAGCTCCTGAACAATATTGGTGATAAAGGAATCATTGGGGACTCTGGTCTTACATGGCAGCCTAAGTGCTTTAAGTATCTGGGGTTGGACTTTGATAAGGATTTGATCTCCACACTGAGAATAAACGAAGAACTGACTCTTAAAAAGATATCCACATTGCTGGAAGGGTGGTCTCCAAAATTCCTCTCCTGGTGGGGTAGAGCGGAGACGCTCAAAATGATGTCTACTCCGTTGGTTAACTATCTGGCCAGCATGCTCCCTATGACGTTCTCGAACAACTTTGTTGCTAAGGTAGATCAACTGTTTGGTAGTTTCCTGTGGCGGGGTAAGAAAGCCAGGGTATCACTAAAGAAGCTGCAATTGGCAAAAGATAAAGGCGGCCTGGGTCTCCCCTCGTTCAGGAACTATCAAACAGCCTTTCTTTGTAAACAAGGAACGCAGTGGTTGATAAAATCCCCAGTCTATACACCAATATGGGTTAATATTGAGGAGTCACTAGTGGATCATGCTCCTCTTGAGACCCTTCTTACTATGGACCTGTCACATTTACCACACTCCAAATATATAATGCTAAATACTAGACGGGCTCTACTCAGACTTGACCAAACACATAAAACTAAGTTGACATTCCCTAAATCATCCCTTATGTCCCTGTGGAGAAATCCCCATCTCAAGCATAATGGCAATAAACTCTTCTGGGAATCCTGGTCCAAGAAGGGCATTAACTTGGCAAAGGATCTATACGACGATAAAGATCCTCTCCCGTTCTCGACCTTGCAACGGAAGTATGATCTTACTCCGATGGATTTTTATGACTTCTTGAAAATCAAAGCGATACTAACTGCTCGTAATTTCTCTCCCTATACACCATGGTTAATAATTCATCTCCCACGTCTTATGTATGCGGGCCACTTCGTTTCTAGGGTGTATAAACTATTATTGCCCTTGCCCAAGAAAAATCACAGAAAGGTGGAATCGAAATGGGAAGCTGAGCCGAATCTAACAGGCATAGCTTTCGACTGGGACGTGATTCACAAGATGGCCCTTACCCATAAAGTATCACCCATCCTATTCCAAACAAAGTACATGCTAATTAACAGAGCATGTTGGACTCCAGATAAGCTTTTCAAATGTAAATTAAGGGATTCACCTACATGTTGGAACTGCCAGTCAGGTTCTGGTGATCTTGCACACATGCTATTCAACTGTCCTTCTCTAAGAGTATACTGGGGGAACATATTTGATTGCATTTACCACGTATTCAAGATAAGGCCTGTACAGGACTTTGTATATGTAATCTTAGGGGCGCTTGACCCACAACTATCGAATGATCAAGATCGTCAGCTTTTGGATTTAATGCTAACATTGGCATGTAAAGTGGTTCTATGCAAATGGAAAAGTGCAAGTGAGGTAAACTTCAAAATCTGGCAGGAGTGGTTATCATTTCTGAGAGGTGCTAATAATCCGGCACTACAAGCATCTACTTGGAGTCCGTCTAATAGAAAGCTTTGGAAATCACTAGACGCATCCTCTTTTCACTATGAGCCACCCTGATGTATTATATGGTGGTCTGGATACATTGGCCTGTGATATTTGAGAGTAAGTTTGTTGACATCCACTAGAGCCTAAATCTCTACCTCCACACACTGAGTGTTATATATATATATATATATCTGTATATCGATGATGCAAGCAAGAGTTAATTTACTTTATGTCTTTGCTTTTTGCTTTTTGTAATTGTTCAGCAATAACTGAATCGAATCATTTCTGTAACGGAAGAATTACTGTATTGTCTTTAATTTTGGTTTTCTACTTCAATAAAAACGACTTGAATTAAAAAAAAAAGAAGCCCAATGATTTGGGATTTAGAGATCATTCTCTTAAACAAATATTAGCAATGCTCCATTTTGTTCCATGCTGGAGAGAGCTATACAAAATATAAGCAGAGCAACGAGGGAGGAATAGAACGTTAGGTGCACCCATAACTTTTTAAACAATGAAATTTGCGCCAAAACTGCTGCCCTTGATCACTATGAGCTAGGGAGGAATCCAAGTAATCTTAGCTCTCCATCATGGAAATCTTCAATGAAGTAGAACAGTGCAATACTACTGCCCACACACTGATACCCCTAATATTCTTGCCCATGTGCATCATCCAGAGCACTTTGCAACTGCACAGAGTAAATACTGAATTACCAAATCTAGGCATTCTGGTGAGTATGTAGATTCCTCCCGGGGCAACCAGGTCAATATTGGAAGGAAGAATATAATTTTTCATTACACAATTTTATCACTGGAATGGAACTTAATAAGACCATGCTTGGGGTACCTGGAGAACAATACCAAACTGCTATTGTATCTTCACAGAATAACTTTTAAAACACAAGATGTTTTGCCACTCTTAAAATAAATCTCGGGCCCTTGAATGGGAGAATTAAAAAAGCTATTGCTGCAGTGATAACAAGAAGTGTCTCCAATTTTAGGTTCCTTATAAAGACTTTTCCTTTACGTAAGTGGAATTATCCGTTACACTATAAGTCTTTAATATCCTGGCTGAGACGTGGTGACCTCTTTCCCCAGCTATGTCACTTAGGTTTGAGGAGATAAAGCCAAACAGGAGAATAATTGTCTAGATATTGCAACTGAAATTTGGTGAACAATTCTGATATTGCTCTAGAAAGGTTTCTTGGCTACCAAACAGAGCAGAAACCTAATTTCAGATGAGAATTGAAGTTGTCAGTCATCCAAATAAAATGAGGCTATCAGATGAGCCTAATTTTCCTAATTACTGCCATATGTTAACCATTGGATAAGAGTGATTTGTTAGGCTATCATTTTTTACAAGGATTACCTTTTCACCTAAATTTATTTTGTAATCCTGCATTTCAACTGACGTTTTTTAATCTTTGCTAAAAATGAAGTAACATTCTGGTTTTCTGCTAACTAATTGTATATTGTTTTTGTTGGTTGAACTGCTTGTCCAAATGGAAAGAGCAACTGCAAATCATTCAAAACATTTGAAATATATAGTTATGAAAGCATTTAGTATTTGCAAGGCAAGTTATGAACGTCATGATTTCAGTATTAAAAGATGTACACAAGCATTTAAAAATAACTAACGGGAATATGAAAATCTTGAATTCGCTACCTGCAGGATCAAAAGGCAGGATGTCTCCCAACATTCCAAAACCACCTTCATTTTGGTCCCTGTTTGGCCAGGTGTTATTTCGAGGCCCTTGAGTCTTCTGTCCTAGCATTTCTGACATCATATTGTCCATGTAGCTACTCACAAGACCCAAGCTATATAAATCTGAGCTCATATCAGATACTCCTGAATTGGGCCACTGATTAATTGGATTTATAGTAGACAATCCAGTCCCAACATTCTGTGAGGTCTGTTGTGAGGAACTACCCAACCATTTTCCAGGAACACGCTGTTGCTGCTGCTGTTGCTGTTGCTGGGGACCAATCGGCTGAAGAAGATGTTGATAATACTGCAAAGGTTGGTGCGGTTTTTGAGATATCTGTGGTTGCTGTGATAATCCTTGAGAAGGATGCAAGGTTGCATGTGACACTGGCTGGGGAGGCTGTGGTACTGTGGCTGATTTCAGCTCAGATGTGGACGCCACAGAATTTCTTCTTTTGACCATTGGAGA
The DNA here is from genome assembly GCF_964263255.1 of Lissotriton vulgaris. Taxonomy (NCBI): domain Eukaryota; kingdom Metazoa; phylum Chordata; class Amphibia; order Caudata; family Salamandridae; genus Lissotriton; species Lissotriton vulgaris. Next base: position 195,543 of record NW_028253053.1, read on the forward strand.
AGTCTGCTGGGATTTCCCCATATTGAAACCGGATAGGAAGTCTATAACATCCTGCATTTCTTGGTCAGTGGGTAAATTCATTGCTTTGTCATCCTTCATATCCTCCTCTTTTAAGAAGTTACGCCTTTCAATGAGAAATCCATTGACAAGCTGATTTGCACTGTGGGATGACTGTGATGGGTCTGCAGCTCTGGGAAAATTGCCAATGTTCAAAATACTTTGTAACCTTGCATCTATATTACCAGCTAATTTTGCTTTCTCATCCGCGTTGACAATGAAGACATTTTTTGAGGGTATGGTGGCTATTGGATAGGTTCCGTTGTTGCCATTGCTTGAACTGCTGCAGGACGTTTTTTTCGTAAACCTTGACGTCAGTTTTGAAAATGTCTTTTGTAGTCCTCCTGATGATTTGCTTCCATTTCCAACAGGAAGGTCAGCTTGATTTCCAAAATCTGAGCTTTCACGCTGTAACTGAATCTGGATATTGGGTAAGGACTGCTCTCTGTATTATAAACAAACAAATGGATAATAATCTATATGCAGCCAGAAGATAATTTCCAAAAAACAGATACACAATTTAACCTAGCAATAGTTGTTTTACAGTGATAACTGCATGCGAAATAAAATTAAGGCAAAGGGCACAAAATAAACAAAAGCACATATCTAATATGAGCACAGCATTTCAACTGACAACGAGCCAATAACTGCACCTCTATTATTTTTTTCTTTTTTTTGAAGGCAGGTAATAAAAAAACAAAAAAAATATGAAACACTTTGAACTTATATTTGATCCTCACAAAATTAAAGTATTAAGTATACATGTAATTGACAGAATGCCAACAGTACCAGAAGGCAGACATTTCAAAACCTAATGGCATGCAGACAATGGCACGGACACGGGGTAGGGCCTGAAATGGATAGGGTGTGACTAAGAGATCTATGAAATGTAGCCTACAATGAATCGGTGGTCAAGGGGACAGACTAGAATGGGAGAACTGTTGGTGAAAGGGGACACGTTTCGTTTCGTTTCAAAAACTTTATTTCGATTTCATGTAGAAACCATAAAAGTATACATAGACAATTTTAAAAAGACATTTGAATTAATCAACCATAAAATCACAATACATGTTTACATAATTTTTTAAAACCAAATTCCATCAGTATCTATTTCTAATCACAAAAGCTGATCTAATAAAGTTTAAAACGGCATTACAAATACGTGCAGTTGACAAGGATAACAAGCAATCATACGCTTCTTTATAATAACGCGTTTCCAATGATTCTAATAATGGTTTAAGGAAAGTGTTTCTTGGCACTTTATACAAAGTGCAAAAAAGCAGAAGGTGGAGAGTATTTTGTGAGACCCTATTGTTACAAGGACAGTAGGGTAACTTCTCCCACCAACCCCCCTGCTTTGGGTAGGCAAACAAAAAGTGTAAGGTGCCAAGGCGAAATCTTGTAAGATAAAAACGCCATTGCGTGTTCGTAATATATGACAAATAAAACTGGGGAACTAGTTTTCCCCTTACACTTAACACATGGTCATTTGTCTTAAAAGAACCTAAACTATTACTGAAAGCATTTTTAATAATCTCCTTGGCATCCCTACCAAGCAGTTCGGGATTTGTAAACATCTTACCTAAACCTATATTATTAAAAGTCTCTCTTACATATCGTAGCCACGGGATTTGGGTGTAATAATCAAGCTTAAGACAATCTTGAATAATATCTTTTGTTAATTTCAGTTCTTCAGATTGCCAAACCTTAGCCCATAGTATTAAAGGGGCAACGTGAATAATATCACTTATAAACTCGATTCCAACTTCTCCATGGCAAAATATATTAGATGTGCCCATTGGGACAGATAACAAACGTTTAACAAACTTGTTTTCCACAATTTGTATTTTTTCACAGTTATGCGTGCCCCAAACCCCTGAACCATAGGTCAAGGCAGAAACACACTTGGCTTTATATAATAATGTAATTTCTGCTACACGTCGCTGGCCTAATTTGCTAGCAAAGCGGAAGAGGGCTTCAATTAGCTGTGCAACCTTCTGAACCCGTGCTATCAGCAGAGGCTCCCAGCTCAATTTTTTGCTAAAGAGGTTACCCAGATAACAAAAGTTATCCACTTTCTCAATAGTGGCGTTCTTCACCACATATTTCTGTGTTTTAACATTTTTTTGACCACAGGTCATGGCAAAAGATTTAGTAAAATTAACACCTAATTCTAATTTGCCCATAAATGTATCAAAAGCATTCAGGGAAATCTGCATACTATTGGGGGTAAGTGCCATTAAAACAGTGTCATCTGCATAAGACAACATTGGGATTCTTCTTCCATTTATCTTTGGAAAATCAGCAGATGTTTCTAACAAGAAGCCCTCTAAGCCGTTTGTATAGACCAGAAATAAGAAGGGCGCTAAAATACATCCTTGTCGGACACCTTCAGTGGATAATATAGGTTTTGATTTTTCACCACCACGACCATATCTAACCCTAACCGTTGTGGCAGTATGTAACCTGCGGAGCAGGGTAACCAGTGGTTCTTCAAAACCCATAGAGTCCATCATACGCCATAATTTATCCCTACATACTGTATCAAAGGCGCTGGACAAGTCCATGAATGCCGAGTGTATAGAACCATTCTTGGCACCCATGTACTTGCCCATAATCAAAGCAAGGTTCAGGCACTGCTCATTAGTTCCCTTCCCTTTCCTAAAACCATATTGGGATTCTACAATTAACCCTGATGACTCAGCCCATGTTTCCAGCCGTGCCAATATCACCCTACCCATCAACTTACATGTTGAGTCTATTAGTGATATTGGCCTGTAACATCTAGGATCATACTTGTCACCCTTTTTAAAAATTGGAACCAAAACGGCCTCTTTCCAAGAGGTCGGAATAGGGCCAAGTATTAATGCCTTAAAAACATTCATAAGTAGAGGGGACCAAAACTCTCGATTACATTTAAAGAGATCTAATGGTACTGAGTCAGGGCCTGGGGCCTTTGTGGATGCCCCCTTAGTCAGAGCTAGCTCTACTTCTGCAAGCGTTATTGAATCACTAAACTTCTTTGCTGATTCCACATTAACATAAAGGTAATCGTCCTCCTCCGAGGTAGCAGTATATAATATCTCTTTGGGATTAAATATATTATTGTAATGGGTTACCCAGGTTTCCTCTGGTAAATGAACTCGAATGGTATTTTCGTCCCCTGATTTCAAAAAGGGCCTATTTATTACTTCCCAAAAGAGTCTATTGTCCCTTAAATCTACTGCCTTATCTAAATCTTCCCATGCTTTGGACTTCAGTTCATTTTTCCTTTTTCTAATTGCCTGTCTATATTGTTTCCTAGCTAGTATAACCATATTTCTATCTCTAGGATTTTGGCGCAAAGCTTTAGTTAAGGTAGTTTGGGCTGCAGAGCATTCAGCGTTGAACCATTTGGGCCCCTGATCTTGATTCTTCCCCCCTACCTTTACTAGTAAATGTGTAGCTACATTTTCCATTAGCTTCTCAAAGCTAGTGATTATATGGACTGGGTCAGGATTGGATGATAGGCAGATGTCTATCTGAGCCACATTTTCCTTAAAAATATCCATCTCCAGTTGCCTTACAGCTACTTTATTCCATTTCACAGTGATACCCTGATTCTTAGTATATACTATCGGTTGTTCCTGGTACGATTTTGGGTCAGAAGCAATAGAAAAACTCAAGGTTAGGGGGTTATGGTCGCTAGCCGGGTTTACCTCAATTTTAAAGTCTTTTAAATGATTAAAAAGTCCCATGGATATGATTGCAAAATCAATTGTGCTTGTTCTACCCCTTGTGCCCTGAAAGGTGGGTATATTCTCATTACCAGAAAAACGATTCATATCGAGAATGCATAAATTATTATTTATTAGAATACTGTTTATGGCCTCGCCTTGTTTTGTATGGGAAAAATGGGCCATAGGATGGTCATTTAAATCCATCATCCCACAGGCTCTGGACCCACTAAATTTACACAACTCACAATTAAAATCACCTAACCACATAATAAGGAGGGGGAAGACTATTTCTTACATTGGAAATCTCTTCCTGCAAATTATCAATAATTTCCGTTTCATTAGGAACAAATATGTTGTAATACCAATTAATAAGAAGAACAGTTTCCATGAAAAGGTTCTTGATAGTAAATAATTGGTACCAAGGTCTTTCCACCACTAAGTTAACGGTTCTTAGATTGTGTTTTACAGAGATTGCTGTCATAAGTCCACCCTTAGCTTGCCCTGAATTTGATGGTATTGCTGGGGTGTTAAATGCTTGAAAACCATCCAAACTCAAATCCACTGTGCTCCAGGTCTCCTGTAAACAGGCTAGATCAAAGGAATCTACAAATTCTACCCAGGCCGGATCCTCCAACCTGTGGGCAAAACCCGCTATGTTCCAAGAAAGTACACAAAAATTGCTAACCTTCTCACAAGTGTTGCAAACCTTCTCACAATTATCCTCTTTTTCCACTTGCAATCTATCTGGGAAAAGAGCTTGGGCACATTGATCTGCCTTGGTTCCTATAACATTAGTTCCCAGATCCGCAACCTCCTGTGGCTCATTTATTTGGGTATCCTTATCGACATTTCCCACATCCAATTCATCGCCCGTGTATATAGCTCTACAAGTAACTGTGCTGTCCCCCCATCTTGGGTCAAAGTGGCTTGTTTGATGTTCAGTTAGAGGGAGTCAATCATTTAAGTTCAATGGATTCAAGGGGTAGAACATGTTTGACAAAGGAATATTCCAGAATTCCCTAGGATCAGTCGGATAATGATTATTTGAACCAGAGTACAGATTTGGGTAGTTTACTCTAGGGTGGAATCTAGGGTTTCTATTTGAATAGTTGAAAGTTAGATTGTTTGTCGGTGGTTTCTGATGATGGTTGAAATTTAGGCCATATCTCTGCCGATGTTTATTTGATGGAAACATCATGTTTTCTGGGTAGAAATATGTCAGACTTCGTGTAGAGACTCCACCCTCGTTGCTACCAACAAACCAATCATTTATATAAGATACCACACTCTGGTCTTTAAAATTCACTATAATCAAGTCACCATCTATGTCCTTAGGGCGTATGCCTACCCATTGGCACCTCCTAACTGATACAATATCCCCATTCAAATATGCAGGTAATGGTCTGTTCATGCACAACCAATGAATCACTTTATTTTTTAGACTTGTATTTGATTCAATATCCCCCTCCCCGGCTACTGGTACTCCCGTTAAAACAATAACAAAACCAAAAGACTCTGGGGGTAATTGTACCGTATTTTTGTATTGTAATTTGGCTTTGTTAATGTGAGTTGTTTTTGGAGTAGTTGCTTTATTAATTTGGGTAGGCTTCAAAACTATAGCAGACGCTTTTTCTTTTTCCATGTTTTTTGAAGCCAGATTTACTGGTATATCTGATGAAGGGGGAGGGTTTTTATTAGCAGTTGAATTCTTTGGTTTATTAAGGGAATTATGTTGACTAGAAGGTTTACTAGTGTTATGTTCCCTAGGCTTAATGGCCGGGGTAATTGGTGTTGCATTCTCTGGGGGTATAGAATGGGGAAGGAGACAATCTAACTTTTTATCCAGCCTCTTTAACCGTTCTACAAGAGGAAGGAAAAGAGCCTTTAACATTTTTTCAAGCGCTTCCAGGAGCTCAACACTAGAGATGTTTTTGTCCTCCCCATCTGTATTCCTTGGCATTATTTCTATTCCCTCTGATACCTTATCACTTACATCTACTAACGAGGTTGGTCTAGGGGATACCATCTCAGAGGGTTTCCATGGGTTAAGAAACCTAGTTTTATTTTTGCCTCCCTTCCTCCTTTTCCTAGCTGGGGAGGATACACCATTTTTACGCTTTTGACCGTGGTGTACCTTGATCGTTTCAGCGGAGGGGGAAGAAGGAAGCAACGAAATAACCTCTGTTTGTATCTTCAAGGGGGGGGGGGAATAGCATTAATGTGACAATGAGTATCAATTTCCGGGGGTAACGGGGTATTAAGGTCTATAAGATTGTTTGATATTACTGTGGATAAGTCGCTCAAACTTTCCACAGTCATATCTCGAGCCCCCAGGGGTGGCTGACATTCCTGAAATATTAAAGGCATGCTATCTGTGTTAAAAAGCTCTGCATCCATATCCGCCTGTTCTACTATGGACGCAGAGAGTATCCCTTTATTAACAGAAGGAGCCTGTCTTTTAAGTGCCTCAACAGATAAACGCCGTTCGGCCCTTTTTTCCGCCAATAACAGTTCACGGTCAATATCCTTAGTGGCTTTAGCAAAGAATTTATCTAAAGGACCGAGTATAGAGATGCTCACACGGTCAGGAAGGGAGTTTGGGGTAGAAGCAGACATCCTTTAACAAAATAAAAGTTGAGTTAAGTGCTAGAAAACTTAGGATAACAGTGTTTTTTCTAAACAAGAAGGGCCAGTATAGGTAACAGATATGAGGGACAACACTTTATCCACATATGATTCTAGTCCACTGATCAGAGGGGTGGCCCAGCCCGGCCTCTTTCGGCCCCAGACGGCCCCGCCCTTGTCCCGGGCTTCTCCCGGCGCTCCCGCGCAGCGGTGCTGATAGTGTCAATTTATAAGTCTACAGGGGAAGGGGAGGAGTAGACAGGGAGAGCGGCCCAGGTGTTCTCAATTGGGGCTGGCAAGCGCTCCTGGGAACTGTAGTCCCGGTCCAGCGCCTGCTCTCGCTCGCAGCCCCGCCTGTCACTCGCCTTCACAGGGACACCGTTGTGATCCTTGCACTTCCTGGATTCACCCCACACGAAGCGGGACCCGCGCAGCGGGTTCCGCGAGAGGTAGGCAGGTATTGCTGATTTTGAAAGTGCGCCGTCCAAAGGGTTGCTGCGAGTTGCAGATTAAGCGTCACAGGGGACACAGGTGAGAATAGTTGGTTGGTGGAAATAAGGAAGCGTATTTGAATGAGTGGACAGGCATGCAGGGGAACACAGCTTGAATTAAGTTGACTAGCAGTAGGGGTGGGTAAGCCAATATACCCTTGCGGGCTTGGGCAGTCAAAGTATTTTAAGAAGAAAGTTGCCAGCAAGGGATTTGTTTGGTGATCTGAATTTTAACAGTGTAGTACAGTCTGTATTAATTAGACTTAGCAGCTGAATGGAACAGCAACTGTTCAACGTGTTATGAATCTGTTAACCAAATTCTAAAGAAGCTACCACACTAGCCCCATAGAAATACAATAACTTAGACAGATTCAGTAAAAATCTTGTGGTTTCAAACAGTAGATGAAATATTGAACACAAGAATAAAGGTGAAGCAACACGAAAAGGTTTGTTCTTAGAAAAAATTATTATTTTTTATATTAATACGGGAATAAATCATCAAAGAAAATCAAGGGTGTACAGTTATTGACAGTTGCATGTGTTTCTTGTGTAAATGGAGCTGACAAAACAATCCATAGATTGAGAAGAAAACAATCCCGTCTATGACAAAATAAGTAAAGTTGACTTCTTTAAAAGATGATAAATAGAAAGCCAAATGTAGGAAAAAAGACTTGGATTGGATTGTCGACGTTTCGGTCTCAGTGGTGTAATCCAGAGACCATCATCAGGACAAGGAGATAATGCAATGAGGATGACCCTTATACAATGTATATGACCAAATTATTGGTGAACTCACGCAGAATTTAAAAGTTCATTGCCTTAGGGAAGCTTCAAGTCTGCCCTGTGGTTATGTCCAAATATCCAGGCCAGAAAAAGTATTAAATCTTTATGGTGGGGGAACCTGTGGTGTCAATCTCAGGATCCAAGATAGTTCAAAGACGAGTGAATCACACGAAGCGTCAAATCTGTATCCAATCAGATCCAATCCAATGGATACAGATTTGACGCTTCGTGTGATTCACTCGTCTTTGAACTATCTTGGATCCTGAGATTGACACCACAGGTTCCCCCACCATAAAGATTTAATACTTTTTCTGGCCTGGATATTTGGACATAACCACAGGGCAGACTTGAAGCTTCCCTAAGGCAATGAACTTTTAAATTCTGCGTGAGTTCACCAATAATTTGGTCTTATACATTGTATAAGGGTCATCCTCATTGCATTATCTCCTTGTCCTGATGATGGTCTCTGGATTACACCACTGAGACCGAAACGTCGACAATCCAATCCAAGTCTTTTTTCCTACATTTGGCTTTCTATTTATCATCTTTTAAAGAAGTCAACTTTACTTATTTTGTCATAGACTGGATTGTTTTCTTCTGTATCTATGGATTGTTTTGTCAGCTCCATTTACACAAAAAACACATGCAACTGTCAATAACTGTACACCCTTGATTTTCTTTGATGATTTATTCCCGTATTAATATAAAAAATAATATTTTTTTCTAAGAACAAAACTTTTCGTGTTGCTTCACCTTTATTCTTGTGTTCAATATTTCATTTACTGTTTGAAACCACAAGATTTTTACTGAATCTGTCTAAGTTATTGTATTTCTATGGGGCTAGTGTGGTAGCTTCTTTAGAATTTGGTTAACAGATTCATAACACGTTGAACAGTTGCTGTTCCATTCAGCTGCTAAGTCTAATTAATACAGACTGTACTACACTGTTAAAATTCAGATCACCAAACAAATCCCTTGCTGGCAACTTTCTTCTTAAAATGAATTAAGTTGAAGCATTCTAGGATGGGGGCAGGAGGGTGAAAAATCAATGCAATCAGGATAGAATGGGTGGTGTGTGATCAAGGTGAGGCTTGTGATCAAGGTGAGGGAGGGATTTAAAGTCCAAGGTGGATGGAAGGGGTGAGGGGATTGCAGCCTGGGGGGTGAGAGTTGATGGCAGTCCCAGGAAGGATGCAAGCTGCAGAGTTGAGGGTTGAAGATTGGATAGGGCAAGCAGCTTAGTGGAGAGTAGGTGGGCAAAAAGGACACAGGCAAGGGTAGATCGGGTAAAAGGGACACATGCGAGGATGTATTAGGAGAAAAGGCACAGCTCAGAGCGGGAGGAGATTAGGAATACAGCATATAATGGGGAAATTAACTGAGCCAATGGTTAAGGGGAAAAGGGAACCAGCTGATAATGTATTGCTGATTGATTACGTTATGCTTTTAGGGGTTCTTAACTACAGCTATAAATAATGGGAGGTCATAGGCATGTATTTGGTATGCAAGTTATTGCTTACATGTATGCTTTGTGAGTTATGCATTGGGGTCTTAATCATAACTGCGTAGTTCGAGTTAATTACTACTGAAACCACAATCCTTCTCCTAAAAGAGAACTGGTTACAGAGCATACTCAGGGATTGCTCCGAAGATCTGAAACTCCCTACCTCCAGTGGTTCGCGGAATCACTTCCTTTACCTCCTTCAAAAAAAGAAGTAAAACTGCTTCTTATTAACAAATTCACATCCTAAGACTTCAACTCTATGATGACTACCAGTCTCCTATGCTACCCGTATACTACTGTCTAGCTCTTTTGTACTGAATGACTAATATCGAATGTATGTATACTACCTCAACCTCCTAATATGAAATATGTGTATTGTACAGCGCTCTGATTCCCTCGTTGATTATTCCTTAATAACTACTAGTCTCCTATTTCACCCATATACTCCTATCTACCTATTTTGAACTGAATGGCGAATACCGAATCCATGTATACTACCTCAACCATCTAATGCTCAACAACTGTATATTGTAAAGTGCTCTGATACCCCAGTGGGTCATGTTCGCGCTTTAGAAAACTTTATAAATAAAAAAATAAATAACCAATTTCAGTGTTTTTTCGTTTTATTTCACAACCATAACTACAGTTTGACTTGTCATTTTTGTGCATTTCAGAGTTCTTTTAAAACTACATAGGGTAGTATAATAAAAGTGAATTAACTTGCTTTCACCTTTGCTTTTTTTCACTGATTTTATATATTTTTTTTTACACCATAACACATCCAATAGGTTTGGGTGACTAAATCTTGGTGTGTACAGCTAACCCCTGCCATCTGCAGCCTTTGGTTCTGCACAGAAGTTGGCCACAGGGCACAATCTGCTATTGGTGGACAAACCCCTTGCCCAAGTGGGATACCAGCAGAGCCTGGCCTGTGGGCAGGCCCTGCCTATTTAAGAAAAAAAAACAATTTAATGTTTTTTGGGTTTGTGGACCGTATCCTAGGCTTTGCTAACTATCGCTGTCACTGACATTTTCATTTAACTATAACCTCGCTTTGTGTTTTTCAGTGATGTTCTTTTTTTTTAAACAAACGCAGAACTTATCATACCTAACTCTAATGTCCCTTTAAAATTAGTTTTTTCAGTGAATTTCTAGGTTATTTTTTTTTTTAAAGAACAAGTTACTTACCTTTGGTAACGATATATCTGTAAGAAACATTAGTTAGTGATAGATTCCTTACTTTAGAATTACACCCAGGCGTCAGAATGGATCCGGAAAGTTTTCGTCAGCAGTACCCCTACGTCGGTAGGCGTAGTCATGTGGCTCCGCGTACGTCCTTGAAGTCGCCGATATGACATCACTGGAGCTACTTAGATGTGCCCTGATGTCAGCTCTGTACACAACTTTCCGCGCCAGGAACGCAGAGCCATGCAAGATACTGACCACTGGTGCATTGAACCTAGCGCCCTGAAAGGGATGACCTTAGCCCTAGAAATCAGTTTGCAGAACAGGGAGGATGGGTGGGGCCGTAAGAATCTATCACTAACTAATGTTTCTTACAGATATTTTGTTACCGAAAGGAAGTAACTTATCCATCTGAAAGAAACACGTTGGTGATAAATTTCTTACCTTAGAATAGATACCCCAGCAATACCAACATCGGTGGTGGGACTGCAAACCAAGATCACACGATAAAGTCACAGAGAACAGAACTGCCAAAGAAGCAGTCTCTCCGGACTGGACTGTCAAGGCAATAATGCTTAGTAAAAGTGAGCAACGAGGCCCATGTGGCTGCCTGACAGATGTCTTGCAGGGGGATACCACGTCCCAATACAGTAGTAGCTGCTGTCGCCCTGATAGAATGTGCGCGCAACCCCACCGGAGGTTCCTTTTTAGCTAGAGAATAACAGGCCTTGATACACAAGACGACCCAGCAGGAGATGGTTCTCTTGTGTACAGCCTTTAGGTGGAGGCTGGACAGGTTCGGGTGGAGGACCGTCTCCTGCTGCTGCGACAGAAGATCCTCCCGAAGAGGCAGTCGGATCGGGGGATCCATGCTTATACTGAGTAGCTCGGGATACCAAACTCTTCGAGCCCAGTCCGGGGTCACAAGAATGACTTGGGCCCGGTCGCACCTGATCTTCAGCACTTTGGGTAGAAGTGTTATAGGTGGAAAGGCGTACAATAGACAGCAGCTCCACTCGTGAGGAAAAGCGTTGCCGAGCGAGCACCGCCTTGGAAATTCCAAAGCGCAGAAGAGATGACATTGCGCGTTCTCTTTGGTGGCGAATAGATCTAACCAAGGCTCTCCCCACTGTTGAAAGAGACCTTGCACCCCCTCCGAGTAAAGACGCCATTCGTGACCCATTTTGCACCTGCGGCTGAGATCGTCCGCCCTGGTGTTCAAAGAACCTGCCAAGTGTTGAACCGTCAAGGAAATGCCTTGACACTCCAGCCATGTCCAGAGAGACATAGCCTCCTGACATAGGGTCCACGACCCCACCTCGCCTTGTTTGTTGTAACACCACATGTCGGTTGTGTTGTCTGTGAACACCTGCACTACTCTCCCCTTGACAGAGGTAAAGAGTGCCTACAGTGCAAGCAGGATCGGCCAGAACTCCAGAAGGTTGATATGGTGCCTGGACTCCGATGAAGACCAGAGGCCTCGTATCTCCGCCTCTCCCATATGGCCGCACAATCCTAGGAGGGACGCAGGGGGAGGGATCTGCTGCTGACACAATGTTGGTTCGTGAGCTGCGATTGTCCCGGACTCGCTGCTTGGGAGGATAAACCCGAAACTGTGCCGTGTCCAGAACCGCTCCAATAAAGAGGAGCTTCTGAGAGGGAATCAGGTGCGACTTTGTCACGTTGATGGAGAACCCCAGCAAAGGCAGGAGGTCGGCCATAGTCTGCAGGTGGGAGAGGACTGCCTGGGGCGAGCCCGCCTTTAACAACCAGTCGTCGAGATGGGGGAAGGCTGAAACCCCTGATCTGTGCAGATGAGCTGTGACCACCGCCATCACTTCTGTCAACACCGGAGAGGCACTGGGAAGGCCAAAGGGGAGCACGGTGAACTGAAAATGCTCGTTGCCTACCGTGAATCGTCGGTAACGCCGGTGGGCCGGCATGATGAGGATATGAAAATAAGCGTCCTGCAAGTACAACGCCACCATACAGTCTAGCGGGTCTAGGGCAGATAAGACCTGAGCAAGTGTGAGCATCTTGAAATTCTCCTTCTGGAGGAAGCAATTGATGTTCCGAAGGTCTAAGATGGGACGCAGGCCCCTGTCCTTCTTTGGAACCAAGACGTAGTGGGAGTAACAATCACAACCTACTTCTGGCATCGGAACGTGCTCAATGGCTCCCTTGGCAAAGAGGGCCGTAACTTCGTGCAGCACTGTGGTGGCATGGCTGGAGGGGTAGTCTGGAAAGGGAGGGAGTAACCCCTACAGACTAGCTGCAAACTGAGAGGAAGTGACATCTTTCTTGCATTGGTATGCCCCCACTTTTTTCTGATCTGCTGATGCGCTTTGATTGAGTGTGCCCTGGGTTCCTGCCAACCAGGTACCCAGGGCCTGTGTTCCTTCCCTAAAACTACGCTGAAACAGAAGACCCAATTGGCATCTCTGGCCACCTGTCAGCCCCTAGCAAATGGTACCCAAGTACCCCATGAGGGCTGCAGCAGTTATAGTGGCACCCTCAGGGGCTCTGCACCCTGGCACCCACACACTTCCTTTTGCAGGCTGAGCGTCTAAGTACAGAACTAAAACAAGAGTTGACCTGGCACACACCCCTGTGTGCCATGCCCACAGAACCCACTGCCCTTGCATACTTTAGTCACCCCTCTAGCTAGGTGCCCTATGCCAGAAATGATGGCACAGGTGCATGAGCCCTATGCCCCTACAGTACCCAGGGCCATTCCTGGGCACTAAGTGCAGTGATGCCATTAAGAGTGTATGGTGCTGGGAGGTTGTCATTACGAACTCCCCAGCACCATAATGACTACACTGAGACTGACAAGTTTGGTACCAAACTTCTCAGCAAATTAAACCCTTTTGACAACGTGAAGTGAAAAAACTCTTCCCAGTTTCTCCTCCTGCATAGGCTACAATTGCTGCTAAGTGTACTTTTAAGAAAGTGTAGCTTAGATTACTTTGTAGTAAATGCGTTCGGTATTTCAGAACTGTACTTGACTTTGTGATCTTCTTTGAAAGATGTTCTTTAAGGCACCATTGGGAATACTTTTCCATTTTGCTGTGTAGCACTTTTTGTTGTTGGTTTCCTTGCTTTTTAAAAAAAATGTTTTTATTGTAGTTCCTCAACATACCAGTAATAGTGACAGCATACAGAGAAACACATAGCTTGGGTAGGTTACAAACATTCAAATTCTTTGCCATTATGAAATCGATAGCAATTCGTAGTCTTTGCACATTCTCCATCGGTAACAGTCCCTGCCAGGCCCCCCGCCCTCTCCCTACTCATCATCTGAACTATCTCTGTGCGATTTTGTTATTGGATCACAGATGTCCCCTCTATATGCATTCCAGGCTGACCAGATTTTAGTCCATTTTCGGGGGCTCTTCTGATTGGTACATACTGTCCGTTCCGTTACCATAATCAAATCCATGTCACTGCACCAGCTCGCCAGTGAAGGTACTTCCACTGCACCCCATTTCTGTGCAATATTTCGCTTCGCTACCATGAGCCCCAAAGTGACCTATGTTTGTCCGTGGCGTGTGAGGTCATTGGGCTCCCATATATTGAGTAGGCACCTACGTGGCTCCGGTAGAAGTGATACCCCCATTGTCTGTGATATTGTACGCAGTATCTTTCGCCAATAATCAGCTATAACTGCACATTCCCACAGTGTGTGTATAAACTACCCCTCCTCCCCGCATCCTCTCAGGAAAATATGGATGTTGTGCCCTTTGTATTTTATGTAATGTGGTCCTAGTGTAGTATACTCGGTGCAAGATTTTAAGCTGCACTAACCGAATTCTAGCAGAGATTCCCACATCTTTGGGTGACGCCAGGGCCTCCTGCCACTCGGAGTCATCTATTTCTTCCACTTCTGCCACCCACTTGTTCCTTAAGGAAACCGTTGGGTCTGGTAGGTTGTTGATTAGTTTTCTATACGTGAGGGACGTGGCGCGCTTTTGCATGTGATCAGTTAGCAGTCTGTATTCCAACGGGGCCGCCTCTGGGACCTCGGTATCTGGCGGTAGGACCGCCAGCAATGCATGCCTTATTTGCGTGTATCTGCAAGTCTCGGTTGGGCCTACGTTGTATTGTAGCTGAAGCTGGGGGAAAGGTATTACCGTCCCCTTGTCCCACAAATCGCCCACCGTGGAGATTCCTATATTGTCCCATTGTTCAAATCCTTTGCTGTTGCGCAGTTGTCCTAGTTTTTTGATGTCCCAAAGCAGAGTAAGTATAGTGATAAGCCCTCTCCACCCCGGCCGTGCCTGTGCTGTGTGCCATAATGCCACCGTATGCCTCGTAGGGCCTTCTAGTTTCAATGTTCGCCCTCTGTTGTATAAGGCCGCCAGCATCTTATTGGTGCCCAGTTGGGCTCTATCTGCCCTATAAGCTGGGTCGTCCTGCGGCGCGTGAATCTGATGACCTTAAGGTGTGCTGCCCAACAATATGGTTGTATGTCTGGGAATGCTATCCCGCCGTCATACCAACTTTTATGCAGTTTTGCTTGTGCTATGCATGCAGGACGGTGGCCCCATAAGAGCGTTGAGACCTGTGCAGCTATCTGTTTAAAATACCGGGGTGGGACTAGGAACGGTGTGTTATATAGTGCATAAAGAAACAGGGGTAGGGCCATCATCTAGTATAACGCCGCCTTACCCAGCAGCGTGAGGGGTAGGGATGCCCAGTGTGATGTACCACTTCGTAAGCGCTCCAGAGGGGGTGCCAGATTCTTGGAAAAAAACTCTGCTGGATCTTTAGTAATGTATATCCCCAGGTATTTGAAGGATTCACTGGTAACTACCAGTGGACATTCAGGAGGGAGAAGTGGCGCTGGTTTTTTTTAAGATAAAGAGGACTGATTTAGACCAATTTATCATGTACCCTGACATCATCCCGAAAGTATCACACATGGTAAGGAGTTCTGGTATAGAGCGGTCCGGGTCTGTGAGGTACACTAGTATGTCGTCTGTATAAAGCGAGAGACGATCCTCCCACCCTTCCTTCCACTGAATCGCTTTCAATAATGTAGTTTTTCTGATCAGTGTCGTCAGGGGCTCCAGGACCAGCAGGAATAGGAGCGGTGACAGGGGGCACCCCTGGCGCGTCACTCTCCGTAACGGTATCTCACCTGATATATGTCCGTTAGCTGTCACACGAGCCAAAGGGTTTGTGTATAGGAGCCGTACCCATGCACAAAACAGAGGGCCAAACCCCAGACGTGGCAGGATTGCAAAGAGGTATTTCCACTCTACCATATCGAAAACCATCTTTGCATCTAGTGATAGTATCACTGCCGGTTCTACTAGTGATGGTGCCTTCGCCAGCGCACCATGTAGGCGTCGGAGATTGAGTGCCGTGTTCCTATAAGGCATGAAGCCCAATTGATCCGGGTGGATCAAGTGGGGTAAGTGAGCCATCAATCTATTAGCCAATAGTTTAGCTAAAATCTTTGCTTCCACATTCAGCAGCGATATAGGGCGGTAGGAGGTACAGTCAGACAGAGGTTTACCAGGTTTCGGGATTGCTACTATTGTTGCTATTCTCTTGTCTGGCGGTAGCTTGCCCTTTTCTAAGCTTTCTTTATACATTGCCAGTAAAGGCGCGCTCTTGGTTCCCGTCATTTGTTTGTACCATTCTATTGGGATCCCGCTGGGTCCCAGTGCTTTGCCAGACTGTATTGACCTAATAGCTAATTGCAACTCTGCAATCGTAAAGTCCGTCTCTAAGTCCTGGGCTGCCTCATGCGTTAATGTCGGAATTTCTATATGTCGTAGGAACTCTATTATCCCCGCCCCAGTTACCTCAAATGTCGGTGTTTAAACCTCCCGGAAATGGTCAGCCAGTGTGTTCACTATGTCTTCTAGGTCCATCCTGAGATGGCCCCCCTTCTTTCGTATGTGCCGTATTCCCCTAGTGCTAGTCACTCGCTTATCTAGCCACGCCAATAGTTTTCCAGCTTTATCCCCTACATAGTATATTTTGTGTCTAGTCGCTGCTATACCTGCCTCTGTCTTGCCTCGGAGGTGCTCCTTATGTTGTTGTTGCCAGAGGTGTAGGGCGTGTGCTGTGTCTGGTGTCGGATTTGCTGAGTGTTCCGTGTCTGCTACCTGTAGTGCTATTTCAAGATCAGTTCTTTCTGCTGTTCTCGCTTATGTCCTGTAATAGAAGCTATGGCTTGCCCCCTAAGGACGGTCTTACATGCTTCCCATACTATTGATGGCAAACTAACTGATGCTATATTTTCTTCAAAGAAATACTTTGTGGCTGCACAGAGTTCCTTCTTTATGTGGGGAATGTGAAGATACCAGGGGTAGGTAAGTCCTCCGGTTCACTGTTCGATGATAGGAGAAAGTCAGTATGACCGGGGAGTGATCAGAGATACCCCTGGGTTTAATGTTTACCTCTTTGACGTTTGGTAGGTTTGCGTCTGACAACAGAAAATAATCTATCCTGGATAGACTATTATGCACAGCTGAGTGATATGTGTATTGGCATGTTGTGGGATGTGCGAGCCTCCAGACGTCTATGAGTCCCATTGCCTCTGTGAAACCCTGGAGTAGAGAGGTACCAAGTGGTGGGGTTTTGGGCGGGTATTTGTCTATGGTGGCATCCAGTATAGCGTTGAAGTCCCCTCTGATAAGGTCACCCTCCGGCAGGGCCAGGAGAAATTCACTGAGTGCTGGTGGGATGTAAACTGATACCACATTAAGGAGTCTGCCTTTCCATTGACCCTGCACTGCTGTAAACGCCCCCGATAATCTGTTTTAGTTTGGAGCACCATAAAGGAAGAGTTTCTCTTCACTAGTATGCCTGTCCCTCTAGATCCCGACGAGAACTCGGAATGTACTGCCATTTTATACTCCGATCTGTCCAAAGCTTTACATGCCGTCCCCGTAAGGTGTGTCTCCTGCAGTAAAGCTAACATGGGGCAGTCGCGTTTCAGTGCCTGTAGTACCAAACCCCTCTTTATCTTATCGCCCAGACCTCGGACGTTCCACGTTACTACCTTTAATGCGGTTACTCAGGTGTCCTGAACGACCATCTGGGTATCATCAGGTTGTAAACCTCTTGTCATGGATGCCATATGTACACATCAGGAATTGCTGCCTAACCCTCACAGTTAAAGATCCGCCGACCTTTTGAGTCTCTGCCATACCGTCAGTATCATCACAAATCAGAAAATAACTACAAAAATTCTGAACGGTCCCCCCCCCTCTGTCCCTACCCCCCACCCTGCCTCCCTGCTTAACGGACTTAGAACTGCCCGCCATCCCAACTCAGCAGAGCGCTTCATTCCTTGCTTCTTTTAGTACTGCCATTGTGCTTTCTGGCAGTTTGAGGTGCACAAATTCTAAGTCCTCAGTAGTCATGTAGCTAGGCTTAGGCTCTCGGGTTCTGGGTGAAGTACCTTTCCGTTTTGCATTATTAATAGGTCTTTCTCTTTTGGAAGCCTGTGCACTGTTCCTTGTGTTATCTCAATTATCTCAGAGAACCATGTTAGCCTGGCCCACTGTGGTGCTATGAGAATCATTCTCATGTGGCTGATCTTGCATTTGTTGATCACTTTGTGGAGAAGTGGTATCGGGGGGGAAAAGCATATGCAAATATTCCTGACCAGGCTATCTATAGCGCATTCCCTACGGAATGCTTGAAAGGTTGCCTGGATGTGAAGCGTTGGCATTTTGCATTGTGGTGAATTGCAAATAGGTCGATTTGGGGAGCTCCCCATTTTTTGAATATCTTCAGGAGTTCTGATTGATTCAATTCCCATTTGGGATGCTGGCGTTTATCTGCTTAGTCTGTCTGCCTCTATATTTCCTTCCTTTGCAAGTGTATTGCAATTATGTCTATACTCTTTGGGATTAACCAGTTTCACAGTTGTTGAGCTAGCGTTGAGTGCTAGAGACTGTGTTCCTCCTTACTTATGTAAAACATGGTGGTTGTGTTGCCCTTTTGTATTAACACTTTCTTTCCGTACAGCTCTTTCTGAAAGTCTTTTAAGGCTAGGAGCACTGTTTTTAGCTACAGGAAATTGATGTGTCCACAATCCCTTAATTTGAGGTTGTTCATATATGCTCCCTATCCTATCTGGGAATCATCTGTTGTTATGGTCACTTTTGGAGTTGGTTGTGTGAAAAATCTACCTTGTGCTATGTTTGCTTTGTTCCACCATGTCATCGCCTGATCAACTGTTTGCGTGACAACCACGAGATCCTCACAACTCCCAGTTGCTTGTGATCATTGCTTTTGAAGCCATTCCAGGAACGGTCTCATGTTTAGGCAAATGCTGGGAATTAAATGAATGCATGAAGCCATCATTCCTAGAAGTTTCCCCACTGTCAGAGCTTGTTCCTTGTGGTATAGATATGTCTTCTGCAGCAGTGCCAATATTCTCTTTCCACTTGGGAACACCTTCCCTAATATTGTGTAAATATGTGCTTCTAAGAACACCTTTTGTTGTTCTGGCGCTCGGGATGACTTGTCCCAGTGTATTGGAAATCCAAGTTTAAGCAGTGTCTCTTTCACTTGTTGTATCTGCTGTTTGTATGGACTGTATGAGCTTGCTCTTATTAACCAGTCATCCAGGTAGGGGTATACACGAATCACTTTTCTTTTTAGATGAGCAGCTTCTGCCACTAGGCATTTTGTGACGACTCTTGGTGCTGATTTTAGTCCTAATGCCAGCACTTAGAATTGGTAGTGCGTTTTTTTTTTTTTTGAGCAAGTGTGAGCATCTTGAAATTCTCCTTCTGGAGGAAGCAATTGATGTTCCGAAGGTCTAAGATGGGACGCAGGCCCCTGTCCTTCTTTGGAACCAAGACGTAGTGGGAGTAACAATCACAACCTACTTCTGGCATCGGAACGTGCTCAATGGCTCCCTTGGCAAAGAGGGCCGTAACTTCGTGCAGCACTGTGGTGGCATGGCTGGAGGGGTAGTCTGGAAAGGGAGGGAGTAACCCCTACAGACTAGCTGCAAACTGAGAGGAAGTGACATCTTTCTTGTATTGGTATGCCCCCACTTTTTTCTGATCTGCTGATGCGCTTTGATTGAGTGTGCCCTGGGTTCCTGCCAACCAGGTACCCAGGGCCTGTGTTCCTTCCCTAAAACTACGCTGAAACAGAAGACCCAATTGGCATCTCTGGCCACCTGTCAGCCCCTAGCAAATGGTACCCAAGTACCCCATGAGGGCTGCAGCAGTTATAGTGGCACCCTCAGGGGCTCTGCACCCTGGCACCCACACACTTCCTTTTGCAGGCTGAGCGTCTAAGTACAGAACTAAAACAAGAGTTGACCTGGCACACACCCCTGTGTGCCATGCCCACAGAACCCACTGCCCTTGCATACTTTAGTCACCCCTCTAGCTAGGTGCCCTATGCCAGAAATGATGGCACAGGTGCATGAGCCCTATGCCCCTACAGTACCCAGGGCCATTCCTGGGCACTAAGTGCAGTGATGCCATTAAGAGTGTATGGTGCTGGGAGGTTGTCATTACGAACTCCCCAGCACCATAATGACTACACTGAGACTGACAAGTTTGGTACCAAACTTCTCAGCAAATTAAACCCTTTTGACAACGTGAAGTGAAAAAACTCTTCCCAGTTTCTCCTCCTGCATAGGCTACAATTGCTGCTAAGTGTACTTTTAAGAAAGTGTAGCTTAGATTACTTTGTAGTAAATGCGTTCGGTATTTCAGAACTGTACTTGACTTTGTGATCTTCTTTGAAAGATGTTCTTTAAGGCACCATTGGGAATACTTTTCCATTTTGCTGTGTAGCACTTTTTGTTGTTGGTTTCCTTGCTTTTTAAAAAAAATGTTTTTATTGTAGTTCCTCAACATACCAGTAATAGTGACAGCATACAGAGAAACACATAGCTTGGGTAGGTTACAAACATTCAAATTCTTTGCCATTATGAAATCGATAGCAATTCGTAGTCTTTGCACATTCTCCATCGGTAACAGTCCCTGCCAGGCCCCCCGCCCTCTCCCTACTCATCATCTGAACTATCTCTGTGCGATTTTGTTATTGGATCACAGATGTCCCCTCTATATGCATTCCAGGCTGACCAGATTTTAGTCCATTTTCGGGGGCTCTTCTGATTGGTACATACTGTCCGTTCCGTTACCATAATCAAATCCATGTCACTGCACCAGCTCGCCAGTGAAAGTACTTCCACTGCACCCCATTTCTGTGCAATATTTCGCTTCGCTACCATGAGCCCCAAAGTGACCTATGTTTGTCCGTGGCGTGTGAGGTCATTGGGCTCCCATATATTGAGTAGGCACCTACGTGGCTCCGGTAGAAGTGATACCCCCATTGTCTGTGATATTGTACGCAGTATCTTTCGCCAATAATCAGCTATAACTGCACATTCCCACAGTGTGTGTATAAACTACCCCTCCTCCCCGCATCCTCTCAGGAAAATATGGATGTTGTGCCCTTTGTATTTTATGTAATGTGGTCCTAGTGTAGTATACTCGGTGCAAGATTTTAAGCTGCACTAACCGAATTCTAGCAGAGATTCCCACCTCTTTGGATGCCCAGTGTGATGTACCACTTCGTAAGCGCTCCAGAGGGGGTGCCAGATTCTTGGAAAAAAACTCTGCTGGATCTTTAGTAATGTATATCCCCAGGTATTTGAAGGATTCACTGGTAACTACCAGTGGACATTCAGGAGGGAGAAGTGGCGCTGGTTTTTTTTAAGATAAAGAGGACTGATTTAGACCAATTTATCATGTACCCTGACATCATCCCGAAAGTATCACACATGGTAAGGAGTTCTGGTATAGAGCGGTCCGGGTCTGTGAGGTACACTAGTATGTCGTCTGTATAAAGCGAGAGACGATCCTCCCACCCTTCCTTCCACTGAATCGCTTTCAATAATGTAGTTTTTCTGATCAGTGTCGTCAGGGGCTCCAGGACCAGCAGGAATAGGAGCGGTGACAGGGGGCACCCCTGGCGCGTCACTCTCCGTAACGGTATCTCACCTGATATATGTCCGTTAGCTGTCACACGAGCCAAAGGGTTTGTGTATAGGAGCCGTACCCATGCACAAAACAGAGGGCCAAACCCCAGACGTGGCAGGATTGCAAAGAGGTATTTCCACTCTACCATATCGAAAACCATCTTTGCATCTAGTGATAGTATCACTGCCGGTTCTACTAGTGATGGTGCCTTCGCCAGCGCACCATGTAGGCGTCGGAGATTGAGTGCCGTGTTCCTATAAGGCATGAAGCCCAATTGATCCGGGTGGATCAAGTGGGGTAAGTGAGCCATCAATCTATTAGCCAATAGTTTAGCTAAAATCTTTGCTTCCACATTCAGCAGCGATATAGGGTGGTAGGAGGTACAGTCAGACAGAGGTTTACCAGGTTTCGGGATTGCTACTATTGTTGCTATTCTCTTGTCTGGCGGTAGCTTGCCCTTTTCTAAGCTTTCTTTATACATTGCCAGTAAAGGCGCGCTCTTGGTTCCCGTCATTTGTTTGTACCATTCTATTGGGATCCCGCTGGGTCCCAGTGCTTTGCCAGACTGTATTGACCTAATAGCTAATTGCAACTCTGCAATCGTAAAGTCCGTCTCTAAGTCCTGGGCTGCCTCATGCGTTAATGTCGGAATTTCTATATGTCGTAGGAACTCTATTATCTCCGCCCCAGTTACCTCAAATGTCGGTGTTTAAACCTCCCGGAAATGGTCAGCCAGTGTGTTCACTATGTCTTCTAGGTCCATCCTGAGATGGCCCCCCTTCTTTCGTATGTGCCGTATTCCCCTAGTGCTAGTCACTCGCTTATCTAGCCACGCCAATAGTTTTCCAGCTTTATCCCCTACATAGTATATTTTGTGTCTAGTCGCTGCTATACCTGCCTCTGTCTTGCCTCGGAGGTGCTCCTTATGTTGTTGTTGCCAGAGGTGTAGGGCATGTGCTGTGTCTGGTGTCGGATTTGCTGAGTGTTCCGTGTCTGCTACCTGTAGTGCTATTTCAAGATCAGTTCTTTCTGCTGTTCTCGCTTATGTCCTGTAATAGAAGCTATGGCTTGCCCCCTAAGGACGGTCTTACATGCTTCCCATACTATTGATGGCAAACTAACTGATGCTATATTTTCTTCAAAGAAATACTTTGTGGCTGCACAGAGTTCCTTCTTTATGTGGGGAATGTGAAGATACCAGGGGTAGGTAAGTCCTCCGGTTCACTGTTCGATGATAGGAGAAAGTCAGTATGACCGGGGAGTGATCAGAGATACCCCTGGGTTTAATGTTTACCTCTTTGACGTTTGGTAGGTTTGCGTCTGACAACAGAAAATAATCTATCCTGGATAGACTATTATGCACAGCTGAGTGATATGTGTATTGGCATGTTGTGGGATGTGCGAGCCTCCAGACGTCTATGAGTCCCATTGCCTCTGTGAAACCCTGGAGTAGAGAGGTACCAAGTGGTGGGGTTTTGGGCGGGTATTTGTCTATGGTGGCATCCAGTATAGCGTTGAAGTCCCCTCTGATAAGGTCACCCTCCGGCAGGGCCAGGAGAAATTCACTGAGTGCTGGTGGGATGTAAACTGATACCACATTAAGGAGTCTGCCTTTCCATTGACCCTGCACTGCTGTAAACGCCCCCGATAATCTGTTTTAGTTTGGAGCACCATAAAGGAAGAGTTTCTCTTCACTAGTATGCCTGTCCCTCTAGATCCCGACGAGAACTCGGAATGTACTGCCATTTTATACTCCGATCTGTCCAAAGCTTTACATGCCGTCCCCGTAAGGTGTGTCTCCTGCAGTAAAGCTAACATGGGGCAGTCGCGTTTCAGTGCCTGTAGTACCAAACCCCTCTTTATCTTATCGCCCAGACCTCGGACGTTCCACGTTACTACCTTTAATGCGGTTACTCGGGTGTCCTGAACGACCATCTGGGTATCATCAGGTTGTAAACCTCTTGTCATGGATGCCATATGTACACATCAGGAATTGCTGCCTAACCCTCACAGTTAAAGATCCGCCGACCTTTTGAGTCTCTGCCATACCGTCAGTATCATCACAAATCAGAAAATAACTACAAAAATTCTGAACGGTCCCCCCCCTCTGTCCCTACCCCCCACCCTGCCTCCCTGCTTAACGGACTTAGAACTGCCCGCCATCCCAACTCAGCAGAGCGCTTCATTCCTTGCTTCTTTTAGTACTGCCATTGTGCTTTCTGGCAGTTTGAGGTGCACAAATTCTAAGTCCTCAGTAGTCATGTAGCTAGGCTTAGGCTCTCGGGTTCTGGGTGAAGTACCTTTCCGTTTTGCATTATTAATAGGTCTTTCTCTTTTGGAAGCCTGTGCACTGTTCCTTGTGTTATCTCAATTATCTCAGAGAACCATGTTAGCCTGGCCCACTGTGGTGCTATGAGAATCATTCTCATGTGGCTGATCTTGCATTTGTTGATCACTTTGTGGAGAAGTGGTATCGGGGGGGAAAAGCATATGCAAATATTCCTGACCAGGCTATCTATAGCGCATTCCCTACGGAATGCTTGAAAGGTTGCCTGGATGTGAAGCGTTGGCATTTTGCATTGTGGTGAGTTGCAAATAGGTCGATTTGGGGAGCTCCCCATTTTTTGAATATCTTCAGGAGTTCTGATTGATTCAATTCCCATTTGGGATGCTGGCGTTTATCTGCTTAGTCTGTCTGCCTCTATATTTCCTTCCTTTGCAAGTGTATTGCAATTATGTCTATACTCTTTGGGATTAACCAGTTTCACAGTTGTTGAGCTAGCGTTGAGTGCTAGAGACTGTGTTCCTCCTTACTTATGTAAAACATGGTGGTTGTGTTGCCCTTTTGTATTAACACTTTCTTTCCGTACAGCTCTTTCTGAAAGTCTTTTAAGGCTAGGAGCACTGTTTTTAGCTACAGGAAATTGATGTGTCCACAATCCCTTAATTTGAGGTTGTTCATATATGCTCCCTATCCTATCTGGGAATCATCTGTTGTTATGGTCACTTTTGGAGTTGGTTGTGTGAAAAATCTACCTTGTGCTAGGTTTGCTTTGTTCCACCATGTCATCGCCTGATCAACTGTTTGCGTGACAACCACGAGATCCTCACAACTCCCAGTTGCTTGTGATCATTGCTTTTGAAGCCATTCCAGGAACGGTCTCATGTTTAGGCAAATGCTGGGAATTAAATGAATGCATGAAGCCATCATTCCTAGAAGTTTCCCCACTGTCAGAGCTTGTTCCTTGTGGTATAGATATGTCTTCTGCAGCAGTGCCAATATTCTCTTTCCACTTGGGAACACCTTCCCTAATATTGTGTAAATATGTGCTTCTAAGAACACCTTTTGTTGTTCTGGCGCTCGGGATGACTTGTCCCAGTGTATTGGAAATCCAAGTTTAAGCAGTGTCTCTTTCACTTGTTGTATCTGCTGTTTGTATGGACTGTATGAGCTTGCTCTTATTAACCAGTCATCCAGGTAGGGGTATACACGAATCACTTTTCTTTTTAGATGAGCAGCTTCTGCCACTAGGCATTTTGTGACGACTCTTGGTGCTGATTTTAGTCCTAATGCCAGCACTTAGAATTGGTAGTGCGTTTTTTTTTACCACAAACCTTAATAGATTTTTGTGTCTTGCCACGCTCCGCCCCCTCCACCATCCATTTATGACCAATGCCCTTACGTGCAGCGTCCACGCGCAGCGATCGCGCCCCATCCGCGCCGAAGGTGCGCCAAAGGTAAGCCCGTCTAAGCCCGTCCGCGCCTGGACCGCGCCGAGCGCCATAGCCCCTGGTCCTCGTAATGTCCACTCCTCCCGCATTACTTACGATGCCACCACCCTCCTAGCCCTTAACCCCGGCCGCTCCCCCAACTGCGTCCAAGCCGCTCCTGGACACACCCATGGACCCTTTTCCTGCTACTCCTGCAAGTTCGACGGCACCAAGAACAACTCCTCATCTACGAACACACAACAGATATCCGACCCCAACCACCTACAATGCATCCTGCTCAACACCCGCTCGGTCCACAGGCACGCCATTGACCTCTGGAATCTACTAGACGCCATCTCTCCGGACGTCGCCTTCCTAACAGAAACATGGATGAACGCCACATCTGCCCCAGACATCACCATTGCCATCCCGGAAGGCTATAAGATCATTCGCAAGGACCGTACCGGCCACACAGGAGGAGGCATTGCTATCGTCCATAAGAAATCCATCCGCATCTCAACCAGCTCAGACGTCAATCTCGCCAACTCTGAACACCTTCACTTCCAGATCCACATCGACCCCAAGACCACACTCAGAGGCACCCTCCTTTACAGGCCACCAGGACCCCGCGCACAATTTAGTGAAGACATCACGGACTTCATCACTCCACACGCGCTCCCCTCCGAGGAATACATCCTTTTGGGAGACCTCAACTTTCACCTTGAAAAGAACAACGACCGCAACACCACCACCCTTTTGGACAACCTCGCAAACCTCGGACTTAAACAACTTGTCACTAGCTCCACCCACATCGCAGGTCACACACTCGACCCTATCTTCACCTCCAGCAAACATGTCTCCTTCAGCCACACCACAGCTCTCCTTTGGACTGACCACAGCTGCGTTCACTTCACCTACAACAAGCCCACATCCAACAACCACCCCCAACCCACTCTGCAAAGAAACTGGAACAAAATCACCATCGACCAGATCTCCTCATCGCTTCTTCAAAACCCCCCCGCCCACTCCTCAAACCCAGACCAAGCAGCCACCAACCTTACCCAATGGTTATCCAACAGCGCCGACATCCTAGCACCACTGAAAAAACGACAAATCAAACTAGGCAGCAAGAAGGCCTCCTGGTTCAACGATGATCTTAAGAAATCCAAGAAACTCTGTCGCTCCCTCGAGAAGGCCTGGAAAAAAGACCCAACCACCAGCACCAAGGACGCCTTCAAAAACGCCACCCGCATACACCACCAACTAATCCGAAATGCCAAGAAAGCCGCTTTCAAGGACCGTCTAGATAACAACGCCCACAACAGCAAGGAATTATTCAACATCGTCAAGGAATTTACCAACCCCTCAGCCAACTCCAACGACATCACCCCCTCTCAAGCCCTCTGCGACTCCCTAGCCTCATTCTTCCACAACAAAATTGCAGACATCCATAACAGCTTCGACAACCAACCCGGAGACCAACCCACCCAATCCCCTGCAGGACCCCCACCCCCCCTGAACATCCTCAATGACTGGAAGCCAATCTCCACTGAGGACACCATCCGTCTGATGAACTCTGTCCACTCAGGATCCCCTACAGACCCTTGCCCTCACCACATCTTTAACAAAGCAGACTCCATTATTGCACCGCACCTCCGAGACGTCATCAACTGCTCCCTCAACTCCGCAACCTTCCCGGAAAGCTGGAAACATGCCGAACTCGGCGCCCTCCTGAAGAAACCCACAGCTGACCCCACCGAACTCAAAAACTATCGCCCTATCTCACTCCTCCCATTCCCGGCCAAAGTCATCGAGAAAGCGGTCAACAACCAGCTCGCCGCATTCCTCGAAACCAACAAATCCCTCGACTCCTCACAATCTGGCTTCCGAGCCAAGCACAGCACTGAAACCGCCCTCATCGCAGCAACAGACGACATTCGAACTCTATTGGACAATGGAGACACAGTCGCCCTCATCCTCCTCGACCTCTCCGCAGCCTTCGACACGGTCTGTCATAGCACCCTTCTACAACGCCTCAGAAACGTCGGAATCCAAGGAAAAGCACTGGAATGGATCACCTCGTTCCTCTCCGGAAGAACCCAGAGAGTCCGCCTTCCACCATTCAAGTCAGAGGCCACTGAAGTCATCTGCGGCGTACCACAAGGATCTTCACTCAGCCCCACCCTCTTCAACGTATACATGAGCCCCCTCGCGATCATCGCACGCCAACACAACCTCAACATCATCTCCTACGCCGACGACACTCAACTGATCCTATCACTCACCAGAGACCCTAACACGGCCAAAACCAACCTGCACGAAGGAATGAAAGAAGTAGCCGAATGGATGAAGCACAGACGTCTGAAACTGAACTCAGACAAAACAAAGTCCTCATCCTAGGCACCTCCCCCTCCGCCTGGGATGACTCCTGGTGGCCAGAGGCCCTTGGAAAAGCACCCATCCCGACGGATCACGCACGGAACCTGGGCGTCATTCTGGACTCCTCACTCTCGATGACCAGACAAGTCAACGCTGTTTCATCATCTTGCTTCAACATTCTTCGCATGCTCAAAAAAACATTTCGCTGGATCCCTACCGAAACTAGAAAAACAGTCACCCACGCTCTGGTCACGAGCCGACTGGACTACGGAAACACCCTCTACGCCGGCACCACCGCAAAACTCCAGAAAAAACTACAACGCATCCAGAACGCCTCAGCCAGGCTCATATTAGATATCCCGCGTAAAGAACACATCTCTGGTCACCTGAAAAACCTCCTCTGGCTCCCCGTCAATAAGAGGATTACTTTCCGGCTCCTAACCCACGCACACAAAGCACTCTACGAAATCGGACCCGAATGCCTCAACACACGACTATCCTTCTACACCCCCTCCCGCCAGCTACGATCCTCCAACCAAGCCCTTGCCACTGTACCTCGCATCAACAAAACCACCATGGGAGGTAGATCCTTCTCCTAACTAGCAGCTAAAACTTGGAACTCACTTCCCACTCACCTTCGCCTTACTCAGAGCCACCTAGCATTCAGAAAGCAACTCAAAACATGGATATTTGACAAGTAATTCCCCACCCTTCTTCAAGCGCCTTGAGACCCTCTGGGTATGTAGCGCGCTATATAAATCTATTGACTTGATTTGACTAGTCCCCTTTTTGCAACTGAGGTATCACTTCTCGTAACATTGTCATTTTACATCTTTGTGTTGTTATGAATTTGTTGAGAAACCTTATGTCTAGTATTGGACACACTGTTCAGTCTACTTTTGGAATTAGGAAGTACACTGAGTAAATGCCATAGTTCTTTTCCCTTTGTGGTACCTGTTCTATCCCATCTTTGGATTCGAGTTGTTGCACCTCCTGGAGTAATTGAGATGATTCTCTTTTTGAATGTATCATCGTTTGGAGGTTGTTTTGTTAGTTCTATGCTGTAACCGTACTGTATTATGTTTAATATCCATTTGACTGAAGTGATATCTTTCCATTTCTAGAGAAAGTATTTTAATTTGCCTCCTACAGGTATAGTATGTTGAAGGAACTGTTTTTTTAAAGGATTATGCCTTTTTAATGATAGTGTCTTTGGTAGCCCACTCTGATGCTTTTGGAGAGTGGCCCCCTTTTGGAATGCAGTCACTTTGTTATGGTCTGTAATCCTCCTCGTTGTGGTTGCCCTCTTCCCAGAGGGCATCCTCAAAAGGATTGTCTTCCCTGTTGGAACTGCCAATTCTGCTGCTGCCCTTGTTTTTATCCCTGGATTACCCCTTGGTAAGTGTGTTTATATGTTTGGTGGGAGGCTGTAGGTTAATGGTTACCTCTGCCCGCTGGTCTCCTTGATGGTGTGCCTTTACGCATGCCTCTGAATTGCAGTGCGCCCATAAACCTTGCTGTTTCATTGTCTTTTTTCAGTTGATTTCGTTTTTCATCTAAAATGCTAATTAACAGCTATTCCCCATTGAACGATGAGTTTAGTATCTTATTTTGCACTCCTGGCTTAAAACCTGAGATTCTCAGCCATGCATGTCTTCTTTGGGTGATGCAGATTATCATCTGTATGCTAGATGTGTCTGCAGCGTCTAGGGCTCATTTTAAACATGTGTTTGCCATGTTTTTTCCTTCTTCCACTAAGTGGCTCACCCTTCTTTGGAACTGTTCTAGCAGGTGCTTTAGCAGTTCTCCTACCTCTTCCCAATGCTGATATGCGTGTCTGTTTATTAAAGCATTTGTGTTTGCTATGCGCCACTTAATTTCTGCACTCCTCTCGACCTTCCTCCCCATAAGGTCAATTCTCTTGCTCTCTTTGTCTGGCGGTGGTCCGCCCTTTTCCTGGCCGTGGGTGTAATGATTGAGTCAGCTGGCACCAACCCCTTGATGTACATAGGGTCCTTTGCGGAATGCTTGTATTTCTTCACACCTCTTGGTGCGACTGCTTTGCAAGTGGCAGGCTCTTTAAATGCTTCTTTCCCTTGATCCAATACACTTGGCAGCATGGAAAGAAATTGGTTCCTTGATTGAGTGGAAGCAAAGTCTCTTGTAGAAAGCATGAATGCTGCTTTTCTTCTTCTAGTTGTACTCCTTATGTGTAAAATATACGTGTTGACTGCCTCTTTTGGTGATTCGTGTCGAGATCCTGCCATCGTAGGTCTTGAACCTCCCAGGTAGCCGAGCCCACATACGTCAGTGCCTCGTCGTCGCCTTCCTCCTCGAAGAATTCCTCTCCTTCTTCTTGTGGTTCGGAAGTGGTTGGTGACTGTAAAACTGACTGCCTTTTCTTCTTCCGTTGATGTTTTCGGTGGTATCTTGAATTCTTTCAAGCTGTCGCCGAATACCTTTTTGCGTTGCAAAATATTTGCCATCTCCACTACTACTCTCTTTTTCTCGATCTCCGACGCGTGCATTTCGGCGTGGGGACCCGCAGCTTTTCTCTTCATGCTTGATGACGCAGAAACAGTCGTCGAAGTCTGTTTCGACCTCTCTCTTTTTAACATCTAAGCGTCTTTTTTTGTGACTGTCTTTCGAAGTCTTTGATTTTTTTAGGCCTTTTGCCGTCACAGAGTCCTTGTCAAAAGATCAGACGGATTATTTTTCTTTGGCGGCGTCTGCGGTCATCAACTGTTTTGACTTAGAGGCTCCTTTCGAGGACTTAAAGACATATTTTTGTGTCGTCTTGTTTTTATTTTTAGGAGGTCAATGTCTCTTACCTCTTTTGGAGTCTTCTTCTCGACCTCTACAAATGGGACATCTGTGTACTCGCCGACTTCACGGCCTTCAGCGACGTTGTCCTCCTCTTCACTGGGAGGCCTAGATCTCGAAGCGATGGTGCTGCTGGCCCCTAGCCCTTCATGTTGCAGTTGGCCCTTATTTGTCTCTCTCTTACCCTCAATGTCTTTGGGGTGAAGGCCGTGCATCCGTTGCATTCTTCCCTTCTGTAATCCAGCGGCAAACAAAGGTTGCAGACTGAATGTTGATCTTTCTGTGCATACTTATGACAATGGTTGCAGAACTTGAATGGTGTTTTGTCGATTACTGGGAGCCCCCTCCATGCGCATTCTCTGTGTTGTCGAAGTTCAGTAGTTTTCCCCTTTCAGCGCACTCCGGATAGTAGTCTGGTACGTTGAAAAACCTTGCATCTTTGTTTTGTTGAATTTCTAACTATTTTCGTCTATTCTTCTCTCCAAATCTCCGGAGCTCCTTATGTATAGATCCAGACCCAACGGCAGAAAAAAAGAATCTGAAGATGGTGACCAAAGGTGGGAGCTTCGAGAGTAAGCACGTCGACGTCACAAGAGGACACCAAGTGGTGATATGTTCACGCCCACCAACAAAAAAAAGAAAAGAAAAGAAAAAAAGGCATACAACAATTCTGGACCCAACCACTAGATGGCGGAATAATGCTTAGCATGTGAATCCAGAAAAGATTCACACTGCAAAACAAGTTACTTACCTTCAGTAATGATCTTTCTAGTGGATATTTATCTAATCTGATTTCTCTCTTTAGAATATTCCCAAACTACCAGACTTGAGCCGGAAAACATTTCTCCATAGCAACGCTACTATGAACTGCTAGGTGATGCCATCTGGTTCCACGCTGATTCCACACCACTCTGGAAAAGCATAAACTCTGTGAACTGATGCCAGTTTCTTCTCTTTTCCCCTTTTCGAACCGTCAACAATCATTGGCATAAGTGTACTCAATACTACCTTGAATGTTTTTAGATATTAAAAAGAGGCCACATCAGAGAACTGTGGGGTGGGAGGATAGTGAAGAATATGTGGTTAGAGTATCCACCATGAAAAGCAGATACTCTAACTACACATTCTTCACCTCTGAACTCCAGGATTGTTCCAATAACTGGGTCCTATGCGGAGGAGTCATTTGGGATTCTGGCTCATTGATAGTCAACCCCAAAGATGTCAAGCGGGTAGCTGTCATCTGGCTGTGGTCAATGACTGGCTGTGGCGAGCCCACCTTCAGGTTATCAGTGTTCCTGTACCGCAATGCCTGGCTTTACAGGATCACTGATAAACCCAACATTCAAAGATGGGCCACAACCCCCACCTTCGCTTTTGTGAACATTCAAGGAGTGCTGGTGAGGTCTAAAGGAAGTAGAGCAAACGGAAAATGCTCCTGGCCTACCATGAACTGCAGATAACATCTGTGAGACTGCAGAACTGGTATCTGGTAATACGAATGCTGCAGGTTTAAGGACACCATCCAGATCAGAGCAGACAGGATCTGAGCAGGCCTGGTCATTCTGAATTTGTCCTTCCACAGGAAGGCATTCAGAGGCCGGAGGTCAAAATAGATTTGAAGTCCCCATAGTCCTTCGGAAACAGGAAATCTCAAGAGTAACAACACTCCCCTTTCAGAGTCCACAACCCTCTCAACTGCACCTTTGGAGAGCAGCAGCTACAACTGCTATAACATGATAGGCAGGTGCTTGACGGAAATGCACTCTGATGGGCGTGGAAAAGTGGTGTGATTGAAAGAAAAGGGATTCTATAACCATACCGAAATATTTTCCAAGACCCCTCTTTGAGGCCCCAAGCCTGCCACTGCATCCAAAGACCTGCATGGTGTATCCTCACTTCTAGTACTCTTCACTTGGCCACAGCTGTTCTAAGACCAGCAAAGGCTCACATGGGTCTAAGGTGGGGGCAGAAAGAGCAGTCACTACCTGAAACCAACAAGTTGTATTTAGGCACTATGATTTCATCTATTTGGGCACTTTGATTTCATCCTCAACAACTACGAGCCACCATCTTGGGATGCCAAGAGCGAAGGGAGCGTTGATAGTCAAGCACCACCAAACAGGTTGCTTCCTGTGGGCAGAAGAGTATGCTGAATAGGGAAATAATTCATTCTAGGGGGTACCTGGCCTGGATCTCAGTAGAGGTGCCCAGGCCACACCTCTAGTTTTGCATGCGGTTTCTAAACAAAACTGTACAAAATAGGTTGGCAAGTGCTAAACAGAATGGAGAATGCTTTTGATACAGATATTAATAAATACTGGAAAACAGGTTCACTTGCACTCTAAATAAAACAAAATATGTGATTAGAGAAACTGAAAAGTGTCAGTGTCTCAGTACCGAACTCCCGCATTTTGGGATTAGAAAAAGGAACCCTATTAGCGTGATGTGCCATGAGTCACAGTAGTTAAATCATTCCTAGGTAATGTTTCGCGTACATAGTATGACCTAAAAAAAACCCCACATAACCGCACATGT
Organism: Lissotriton vulgaris; assembly: GCF_964263255.1. Taxonomy (NCBI): domain Eukaryota; kingdom Metazoa; phylum Chordata; class Amphibia; order Caudata; family Salamandridae; genus Lissotriton; species Lissotriton vulgaris. Next base: position 228,337 of record NW_028253053.1, read on the forward strand.
GGCTAAGTGTGTATGGTTGCCCTTTTCAGGAATTAACAATGTTTACTAAATATAGATTTGACCCACCTTTGATAAAGGCTTGTGTAATTTAATTTCTGAATTTTAATGCAGTGATTATGTGAATGCTGGAAAAATGTTGTACAAGTCTTTATTTACAAATCTTTTGCCCAGTAGGTAAGTATAGTAATTACATTATACATTTGTGTGGTGAAACACAGCAACTGTGACATACCTGCCGTCCTTCCATCTACTAATATCAAACACAGCAGTATAGAGTACATCTACTAGTCCCAAAGTCTTCTCTGGGTCAAGACTTCTTTGCAATAACGACATAGTTGCTGGGTCTTCTTTCAGACACCTATTAAAACATGCACATGTTAGAAAGCATTGCAATGTTTGGCACTTATGAGCAAAACTAAAATCGTGTATCACACTAATCAAATTACTGCTCATGAAACATTTTCAAAGTTATCAAAATAAAGATCACTACAATGCAGGATCCTGCCATTACTTCAACATATAAAATATTTACTGTGTGCTATTCACGATAATACTGTTTGTAGAATTCGTGAATAACTCCAAAATGTACGAGCATTACACAGCTATAGCAACATAATTCATGCGGTTGCTTGGTTACACGCCTTAAGGTACCACATCTATTAAGTTCTCATACTGGCCAAAAAACAACATGTCAGCCATGCACTCAGCAGTGAGGAGGAATCAGACAGAAACTGGACTGCTTCACAAACTGCCCAGAGGTAGAAAGTGCCATACTGCCCAGAGGAAGTAAGTGCCATATAAATAATGTAATCTGACCACTTGCAAGTGCTTAAGACCTTATACGAGTTATGGAAAGTGCCTCATAAATAACCATGCAACTTGTTTCACAATGATTGAATACTCTTGGGCAGGCAAGAGATAAAGAATTTGCTGCCAAGGTGTTTGCTGTATGGGATTAGTTGGCATGTGGGCAAACTAAAGATGCAGAGAAATGTTTGCAGAAACGAAGTGCTTGAACTGAGCTACAGGGCAGGAAGAGAGTAGGTGCGCCGAGAGAGATTGCGTGATTCTGGAGCAGAAGAGAGGGAGAGCAAGAGTGTGTGTTTATATCACTCAGTGTGGTTCCAGAATGGTTTTAAACTGCCATGTGATGGAATCCTCTGGCACATAGCCCATAGAAGGTTGTATGTATGGCTTTTACATAGGGACATCAATGAACAAAACACAAGTAATACATTAATATGTTTTCCTAAGCACTTAACTGAGACTACCCCATAATGTGAACCAACAAGGGTAGTCGAGTAAAAACAATTCTAACAGATTGATGCCGAATTATTCTCTTTACTCTGCCCTTTCGGATTCTCCCTTAGTGGGCGTGTGTGGTATTAACCTATGATACCGCTTCCCACTGTCATGACCAACCCGCTCACTCGACCGAGTTCTCGGTTACTGTAGCAACCTCTCCCAAGCCTCGATCCCGGGAGAGTCAACGGTGATTGGCTCCCGGCCTAACGTGACTAAGGGTTTATCGACCCCGCCCTATCCAGGAAGTTAGATCCTGGGTATATACCTCTAGGCTGAATCAGTCTGCCAGGGACTTCCACGGGGCGTAACGAACAGGAACCAAGTAGGTTTTCGGACCGATGAGCAGAAGCCACAAGTAAGTTGCGCACCACTGTTCGCACGGGAAACGGCAATCTTACAAGTGTAGACGCGACGTCGCCCATGTCGATGTGTACGTCGCTCATGCCGATTTGTACCCGTTTCTGTATTTCTCCCTCTAGATGAAGTGAGCTGGGCTCTTGGAACCCGGATTCCCATGTAGCGGACTTATACCGCTCGCAAAGTAAGCCAAATGTCTTACATAACTCGGGACTTCACAGTGCTGCAACCTCAACAGTTAATATCCTGACTCTGGGATTCTTAATTGTAGCGCCCCGGGAATATGTTAGACATCTACATCCCATAAAATCTAATGTTAATTCACCCAGAATATAGGCCAGTTTCACCCCCTGAGCGGTCCCGGGGAATTATCCACCCATGCACAAACCAGTAAAAGATTTAATTGCACCTCCCTACACCATCTAGAGGGAACAGGTGCCATTATAACGATCAGCAAGGGTCAAAATTGCAATCACTCGCGTATTTGTTAAGTGTACATCAATGTCTGTCCACTTGTGTATGTGATCCCAACCCCCATCCCCCATTTTTCTCTACAGGTTTTTTGCTTTTTCTTCCAGACAGGGGAGAAGACCATCAAACTTTTGCTAAGGCCCACATTTTGTGGACCTGTTTTTCTTTGTGACCGAGGGTAGGCCGTACCTTAGCAAGTACGTACCTCCCAGGTCACTGTTTCTGGTCCTGACGAAAACCCATAATCATATGATGGTTGAAACATGTAGACCTATTTTCTTTTCCTTTGTAACAATTCACATAGCACACTTTTGCTATTTTTAAACACGACACGTCTTGAGACACCGAAGTCTTCCTAATTAGGCATAGGTGTCACACCCCTTTTTATGGGGGTTCAAACACTCAGGAATAAAATCTTGTAGTGAGTACCTTTTGAACCCTTTTTAAATCACTTCCCCTCTTTTAAAGTTATTACACATATAAGAAGAACAAAACCCGCTCCACTGTAACCAGGTGTCTAAGCACACCTTGTCGGCACTCGGCCTTCGGGGTGGGACCCCAGTGATGAAGCATGTCACCAACCAGGTTGGTGAGTGAGGGGTCTTAAAAAAAGGACATGCGCTGTCCTGCTAAGGTTGGGCACATCGTGCTCTGAATGAGCCTTAAGCTCTAGGTACAGAATTTCTCTGCTACCTACCCAGGGGGTACTTCTCCTTTGTTTGCTTACCTGCAAGAGTAACCAGAGCTTACCTTCTTTACAGTAGCCAAAGTTCGGGAACAGCAGATGAACAAAGGCACCAAAGTTCTCTCTTTCCTACACCAACCAAATTCTTCAGAAGCAAAGATGGACATTTGAAGCAATGAAGAGGAAACTTAGGTAAAAAACGAACTATGCTATGCTACTCCCAACAAAATTGTAGATCCTGGAGGAGAGAAAGATGTGACACTTCATTAACCCGGACGACACTTGGGAATGGCTGGAGTTCCAGGAGTGCAAGGCTATAGGTGAGAGAAGGCTGTGGGAGAGGAGGGCCTGATCGCTGGCCCGACTAGTTAATAACAAGGGCAAGAACTTCAGAAAGCCTCATTGATAAAGACACACCAGATGAGGTTGAATAAGCGTAAGGGTTCAGCATCCTTGAACCAGCAACGACAGAGAGGAAAAGGATCCAAACTCTGGAGATGAACGATGAGTAAGAAGGAAAATGCTACTTACCAGTATGCATCTGTTCTTGGCATGTAGAGCTGCAGATTCTTACACTGTGCATTAGATCGCCACCTGGTGTTGGGCTCGGATGATTGCATGCTGTTGTCGTCTTGGAAGAAGTCTTTGAGGTCACGAGATAGGGGACTCCTCCCTTGAACGATAGTGCGCATGGGCATTAGCTCCATCCTTGGATTGTTTTTTGCCATGATTGGAAATGATAGAGTTTGTAGAAAGAAAAAAGGATGTCCATGCGTGTACATCTAATTAAGATAGAACTGGAACAGATACAGGCCCCGGGGAGGCGTGTAAGAATCTGCAGCTCTACATGCCAAGAACAGATGCATACTGGTAAGTAGCATTTTCCGTTCAAGGCATATGAGCTGCAGATCTTACACTGTGCATAGATTGTACAGCAGTGTCTTCCCTTAGCGGTGGTCACCTGTATCTGTTGCAGTAGTTTGAAAGAGGGGGTTGGGGATAGCTTGCCCTACTGCAGCTTGCTGCTTAGCTTGCACATCAACACAATAGTGTTTAGTGAAGGTGTGTGTTGTAGACCATGTTGCTGCCTTGCAAATGTCTTCTAGGGGAATGTTCCCTAAGAAAGCCATGGAGGCTCCTAGTTTGTGTGTGGCGTGCGCCCTAGGAGGAACTGTTAATGTAAGTTATTGATAGCATATTAGTATACATTTTACAATACACCTTGCAATTCCAGATTTAGAGACGGGGTTGCCTTTATGTGCTGTAGAGAAAGCTACAAACAATTGCTTTGTGAAAGGATTTGGACCTATCTATATAATAAAGGAGAGCTCTTTTAACGTCTAGTGTGTGTAGGGCTGTTTCTGCTACAGAGTCTGGGTTTGGAAAAACACTGGTAACTCTACAGATTGGTTTAAATGAAACTGAGTAATGACTTTTGGAAGGAATTTGGGATTTGTTCTGAGAACCACTTTATTACGGTGTAATTGTAAAAATGGTTCTTGTATAGTGAAAGCTTGAATCTCACTTACTCTCCTAAGAGAGGTAATAGCTACCAGAAAAGCTGTTTTCCATTTGAGGAATTGCAGTTCACATTTGGTTAGAGGTTCAAAAGGTGGTCCCATGAGTCTTGTAAAAACAATGTTTAGGATCCACAATGGAGAGGGTGGTAACCTAGGCGGAATCATTCTTTTTAATCCTTCCATAAATGCTTTAATAGCAGGTACTCTAAATAGAGACAGTTGTTGTCTATTTTGTAAATATGCCGCAATTGCTGCCAGATATAGGCATACAGATGAATATGCCAAATTACATCTTTGTAAATGTATAAGGTAACAAATGATATTTTGGATGGAAGCATCTAGGGGATCAATTTGGTTATCGTTGCAGTAAATGGCAATATCTTTTCCATTTAGCAGCATAGCAAGCTCTAGTAGTAGGTCACCTGGCTTCTTTAATGACATTCATACAGTCTGGTGGTAGGTTAAGATAACCAAACTCTAAGACCTCAGGAGCCAGATCGCCAGATTCAGTTGTCTTGGGTCTGGGTGTCTGATGTCTCTATGGTTCTGCGTTAGCAGGGATGGTGTCAGACGTAGCTTTTGGTGTGGAACTAGGGATAGTTCTAGCAGAGTTGTATACCACGGTTGGCGTGCCCATGTGGGAGCTACTAAAATCAGTTTGAGCGACTGTTGACGTAGCTTGCACACTATTAGTGGTATTAGTGGTAGTGGCGGAAAAGCGTACTCAAATCTGCCTGACCAGTTCATCCATATCGCATTGCCCTTGGACAGCGGGTGTGGAAACCTGGCGGCGAAGGTTGGACATTTTGCATTTTCGTGTGTGGCGAACAGATCTATGGATCTGTGGATGACCCCACTTGTGAAAGAATAGTTGAAGAATTTGCGGATGTAGTTCCCATTCGTGAATCTGTTGCGTCTGTCGACTTAACAGATCTGCTATCTGATTGTGAACTCCTGGAATGTGTTCTGCTAACAGATATATGTTTTGTGGAATGGCCCATCTCCAAATGTTCTGTGCAAGCTGGGACAGCTGTAGAGAGTGTGTACCCCCCGTTTTTGTATATAGTACATAGCTGTCATGTTGTCCGTCTGGATTAAGACAGCTTTGTTTTGTACTTGCAATGTTTTGAGGGCTAAGAATATTGCTAGCAGCTCTAGGTGATTGATATGGAATGATTTTTGTTGATTGATCCATTGCCCTTGAGTTGTATGATGCAGGAGATGGGCTCCCCATCCTGGGAGAGATGCTTCTGCTGTAAGTACTATTTGTGGAACAGGTTCGAGGAACGGCCGCCCTTTTGTCAAGTTTTTGCTGTTCCACCACTGCAGAGAGCGATATGTGCAGCTGTCTACGAACACCAGGTCTATTAGTTGTCATTGAGCCTGATTCCACTGTTGTGCTAGACATTCCTGTAACAGAAGCATTTGCAGTCTTGCATATGGTACAATGAAGATGCAAGATGCCATCATGCCTATTAGTCTCATGAACACTCTGGCTGGGACAGAGTGTTGATGTTGGAACTTTGTGACTAAGGCTTGAATGCTCTGTATCCTTGCTGGACTGGGATACGCTAGAGCTGTAGACGTGTTTATTGTAGCCCCTAAATATTGAGGTACATGAGAGTGCTGTAGGTGCGACTTGATGTGGTTCATTGTGAACCCTAAGTCGTGGAATGTTTGAATTGTCTGGTGTGTGTTGGGCACACTGATTGAATGACTTGGCTTTTATGAGCCAATCGTCTAGATAAGGGAAGACATGTATCTGTTGTCTTCTGAGATGTGCTGCTACTACTGCTAGGCACTTTGTGAACACTCTTGGTGCAGTTGTTACCCCGATTGTGAGAAGGATGTATAGGAATGTGGAAGTAGGCATCTTTTAGATCTAGTGTTGTAAGGAAGTTGCCTTGTTGCAGCAATGGGAGCACTTGTTGTAAAGTGATCATATGAAAATGATCTGAGTGTATATAGTGATTGAGGGGCCTGAGGTCGAGAATTGGTCTTAGTGTCCCGTCCTTTTTGGGTATTAGAAAATACAGCGAGTAAACCCCTGTTCCTTGATGTTGTAAAGGAACTATTTCTATTGCGTTCTTTTGAAGAAGTGATAGGACTTCTTGTTTGAGCACTGTAAGATGCTCTGCAGACATTGGACGCTGCCTGGGTGGTATGTGTGGAGGGATGGCTGTAAGTTCAAAGCAGTAGCCATACTGGATAATTTGTCTTACCCACCTGTCTGTTGTAATGGAATTCCAGACAGGTAGGAACTGTGTTAGTCTGCCCCCCGTAGGTGAGGAGTGCCTTTGGGGGAGCAGAGGGAAGTCACTGTTTTGTGGTGGAAGAGGTTTGATTATTGTTGTTACCTCGACCTCTTCCTTTATTGTTGTTGCCTCTATAGCCTCCTCTAAAATATCCTTTACTGGAGATGCCTGTGTATTGGATTTGAAGGAAGCTGTATTGTCTGCTCCAGTTTGTTTGGAGCCTCCTCTATAGAAGGAGCCTCTAGCTTGTGTGGATTGCAAAGCTCCCATAGATTTGGCTGTATCTGTATCTTTTTTCATTTTCTCAAGTGCTGTGTCTACCTCTGGTCCAAACAATTGATGTTGGTTGAATGGCTGATTTTAGATGGTAAGTTTGCACTTCCTGCTTAAATCCTGAAATGCGTAGCCACACATGACGTCTAAGTAGGACACTAGTGTTTACAGCTATAGATGCAGTGTCTGCTACATCAATTGTACTCTTGATTGAGGCATTTGAAATTAACTTGCCTTCTAGTATAAGGTCGTTTGCCTGTGCCTTATATTGGTCAGGAAGATGTTGCATTAATTTTTCTATCTGATCATAATGAGCCCGGTCATATCTTGCAAGGAGGGCTTGCGTGTTAGCTATACGCCATGTATTAGTAGCTTGTGCAGCTATTCTTTTGCCTGAAGCATCTATCACCTTAGATTCTTTATCAGGGAGTGGTGCTTCACCTGATGTTTTTGAGTTTGCTCTTTTTCTAGCAATTGAGACAACTAGGGAATGTAAGGGTAGCTGTCCTTTAATGTAGGCTGGATCACCAGGAGCAGGTCTGTATTTTCTCAGTTCTAGGGTTTAGGATCCAAGCACGTGCAGGATCTTTAAATATCTCTGGAGCATGTTTGATGACCCCTTTGATCATAGGAAGAATTTGAACAGACCTTTGTGATTGTTCAAACGTATCTAATAAAAAATCTTCCTCTTCCTCATCTGAATGCATGGTGACCCCATGATAAATGGCAGCCCTATTCAGTAAGTGCCCAAAACGGATATGGTCTTCTGGGAGAAAAGGTTTTGATGGATACGACTGTGGGTCAGGAATATCTGGCACATCCTGTGGGTTTGGGTAGTCCCCATCTGGATCATTAACAGGGTTGGGAAAAGGCTCTTCGGGGTCTACCCATTCCCCTATGCTATACTCATCATTTTGAGGTGTATGTGGTAAAGAATGAGGAGAGTGTTCAGGAGAATTCTGAGGTGAATTTTTAGGAGGAACAGGAGATGAAAGAGAAGTAAGTATAGGAGAAGAAGGGTGCATAGGAGATGTGGCACTACAGGTGTAGGTGCTGTGTCTAATTTTCTTTTCCTGTGTGGTGTAGTGGATACATGACCTGTCTTTGGGTCAATGTAGATCTTCTTTTGTAGAGGATCAGGTTGGTAAAGTTCTTCTCCTTATCGAACCTTTGCCGGTACCGATTTTTTCTGTTCCGGGTGTGGTTGCTGCTTGTCTTTAGTCTTAGGAGTTGTAACTGTGTCCTTTGGCGTAGATTTTGGCATCGAAGGTGTTGTTTTCGGAGTCGCAGGCTGTTTCGATGGCTTGAGCGCATCAGAATCAGGCCTTGTAGGTTTCGGTAACGAAGATATTGGCTTTGAAGTGGAAGCTGGTCTCGTCGGCTTCAAGGCGTCAGATGCTGGCTTCATAGTTTGGTCTTTAGAAGTCGACAGTTTCGTAGCTGAGACTTCTTTCAGTTTCGGAGCCGAGGGAGCTGGTGGGATCGGCACGTGCGGCTTGCTCGGTAAGGAGCTACCGGAAGGCTTGAGTATTTTCTTCGGAGCCGGGCTCGATGGCAGGGCTTTCGAAGTGCGTTTTCGGTCGCGACTGGGCCCCGGAGATGGAGTGTTGACCTTTGCCTTCGATTTGGGTGGTGGTTATGGGGACGGGGCAGTAGTACTCATGCGCTGACCCGATGGTACGGAGCCATCTGAGTCATCTGCCTCTGATACAATTTGGAGATCGTCTGAATCTTCTTCGGGAACGAGCGGAATTTCTTCGAAGATATCCACCGGTTCCGGGGCCGATCTCTGCATGTCGTGTCGACGGGCCCTCCGATCTCGAAAGGTTTTCTTGGATCGAAAGGACGCACAGGCTGTGCAGCTGGATTTGTCGTGTTCTGGCAATAAGCACAGGTTACACACCTCGTGATGGTCACTGTGTGGGAACTTTGCTCCACAGTTAGGGCATCTTTTGAATGGTGTCCTTTTCATGAGGTGTAGGCCTCACGGCGTGGATAGGCCCAACGGGCGGCGACCGGAATTGAGCTGAGGGAGTCGAGACGATGTTTGTCAATATCGAAAGTAGTTTGGTGAAGTTTGAATACGTTTTTTCGTGTCAAAGTACTTGAAAAGTATATTTCGAACCGGAGCGGAAAAATTTCATCCGAACCCAGTGGCGGAAAAAAACAACCTAAGGATGGAGCCGATGCCCATGCGCACTATCGTCCAAGGGAGGAATTACCTATCTCGTGACTACAAAGACTTCTTCCAAGATGACAACATGGAATCATCAGAGCCCAACACCAGGTGGCGATCTAATGCACAGTGTAAAATCTGCAGCTCATATGCCTCGAACATTACATTATGGTAAAATGCTAATAATGACAAAAGGATAATACATACAGATAAGGCAGGATTTATACCATCACAGAACACTGCTATGAATATCCGTAGACTCCTACAACTCTTGGAAGCCCATTCATACAGAAAAGAGGAGGCCTGTGTTCTGGCAGTTGACATCGAGAAAGCTTTTGATAGCCTCGAGTGGCAGTATTTTTTTAATGTGATGAGAGCATTTGGCCTGGGGGAACGGTTTGTAGAATGGACGGCAATCCTCTACAAAAACTCTACCACCAGCGTTAGAGTGAGGGGGGAGGGAGGTGGGGGGGCTGATCTCAGACGGCTGCCCAGTGGGAAGAGGAACGAGACAGGGCTGCCCGTTGTCGCCCCTGCTGTTTGTGCTGGCAATGGAACCTTTAGCCGTGCATGCCAGATCGGGTAGATATTACCAGGGATTGGAGGTGGCAGGACAGCTGCAATATATAGCACTATATGCAGATGACATCCTGATGTTCCTGGCTAATTCCGGAGAGGCTATACGAGGAGCCAAGGATCTCTTGAGCGCACTGGGGATTGTCGCTGGGCTTAAAGTAAACTGGGCCAAGTCGTGTCTCTTTCCTACACACTTTGTGAGGGTTGGACCTCTAACAACGGAAGACGTGACGTAGGAAAATAGATGCCTCACCACTTAGGTGTCCAGATTTCTCATGACCCTGTAGATCTGTTTGAGGGTAATATAGGACGTGCCATATAAAGCACCAAGGGCAACTTAGAGTTTTGGGGAACCCTCCCACTGTCTGTAGCGTGCAGGGTGGCATTGGTAAAAGTAGCACACTGTCTAGACGTCTCTACTATTTTGGGTCGCTTTCAGTTTGGACTCCACCCAGAACTTTCGCTCAACTCAATACACTGGTTACAGGGTTTTTATAGGGCACGGGAAGGCGGAGGGTAGCACTCTCCTCAATGATGAGACCTAGAGCAGAGGGGGGGGGGGGTTTGCGGTGCCGGATTTCGGAGCATACTATCATGCCGCGCAACTCCAGTGGTTCACGAAATGGATGGCAGGACGCCTTAGGAACACCACGGACCCGGGAGGTTTGGAACTGAGCTTGCAGCTTCTGTCCAGGGTGTTGTTGCGCCTTCCTCTGAGAGATCAGGCAGCCTTCTCGGACCTTCAGACTGTGCGAAAGTGCTGGAACCGGGCGCTCAGAAGGGGCACAGATGAGAACACCATGAGTGATAGATCTCCCCTTAGGAGTATGCGAGGCACTGCCGCATGGGGGAGATAGGCATAGACTACAGGCACGGAAAGAAGCAGGAGTCTCAACTATAGTGAACTTATAAGAGGACAACACCTTGCTCCCGTTCAATGATCTACTGGAGCGCCACGACATCCCGAGAGGGGATTTCCCACTACATGCTGCCCTGACAATGGCTATCCGCACGCATTGGCAAGGAGGGATGGAGGAGCCCCAGGCCTCCCTGGCATGTCAATATATATTAATAGCTGCTGGAACTTTCAAAGCTGTAACCTGCCTTTATAGACTTACAAAGGAAGCGCGCCGACCCTTAACAGCCTTACGTATCAAATGGGAGGAAGATTTAGGCGAGGCAATTGACGAGAAGCCATGGGGCGAGATAGTGGAAAGGGCTTGGAAAAGCACTCGGAATGTACGCTTACAGCTGATACACTACTATGTCCTGCATAGGGCATACCTCACCCCAGGTAAGATTAATGAATACTTCAGAGCCCTGACTGCCTGCCCAAGATGCAATCTGGAAGGTGATGGGTTTTTGCACATGTTCTGGGAATGCCCGCATTGGGGAGAATTCTGGCGAGGGGTGACGACTGGGTTAGCAGCTGTAATTGAAAGGGATGTAGTATTATCTCCAGGGTATTGTCTACTAAATTGGTTACCTCACACTGCTAGAAACAAGATCACAAGCAAGTTCATAGACTTAGGGCTGGTGCTAACTAAAAGGGAAGTCACTAGTCACTGGAAAATGAGAAGTGGTCCCAGCGTAGTTAGATGGAAAAGGGAACTTGTGAAGTGGGCGGAATGTGAAGGGACCTTCCGACTACAAATGGCCCAAGAACCAGAAATGAAAAGATGTTGGAGGCAGCGAGGGCATGGGGGGCCTTAGTAGACCTGATGAAGCATCCGTCTGACGATGATGATGAAAACCCTATCGGGGAAGAGCCCCCTGCAGTAGGCTGAGCTCTTGGCGCATCCACGGACTTAAATTGCTGGCCAAGTAATTGGGCTGCGTGCATGATGCACATTCCATACACAACCCTATCAAGAAGCTGAACCCACCTACGTAACATACATAGTATTTTGCTGGATTGTTCAACAACTATATACATAAGGTTCAGAGATTTCGTGACTTGCCGGGGGGGAGGTATGGGAGTCCATAGAGGGCTGGGGGTAGTTTGAGGGGAAATGGGGGGGGGGTATTGGTGATGGTAGTTGTTTGATGTTAATTGAGGAGTGGCAATCCGAGGAATCTTATCTATTTGTGTGCTTCGCGCAGCACGGCAGGGAGAAGAACTGAGGGTGAATCCTCATTTGCAAAAGTTATGTTATTAATCTAAGGGTGAAAGACAACTCACGCATTGGGGAAGGCAGTCAGTTCAAACCCAGTCATATATGGCAGCAGAAGGGGGGATAATGGGGGTGTTTCTGTTATGTTGTTTAGCAAAGTATACTTTTATGAGCAACAAAATCCACTGATCACATATGAATTATGCAGGTATGTCTTGTCGATCATTACACGCACAAAAAGGCAACGATACACAACTTAAGATCTTCATGTGGAATGTGAAAGGATTGAGCTACAAGATTAAAAGTGGGGCATTGGTTTGTCCTAATGTACATAAACCGTATGTGGCAATGTTAAAAGCAGCCCATCTGTGGTTGGAATAACTGAAAATTATTGGGAAGAAAGAAAGAAATGGGCATGCAGGGTACACATTAAAGTCAAGGGGGGACAGTGGCTCAGATCCTGGAATGAGTGGATATTATATTGCAAGCCCAACTGCTACCTTAATTGGGGAGGGGATGAATTTAACCAAGTTCTCGCCATCTGACAAATTGTCACAATACATGGGGGGGAGAGATCACAAAACTGTAGGAATTCACTGCGGCTATGAGGTTCTGGGACATATGGTGAGGTGGGAACCGCGACGCTTCTCAGTTCTAGGCTGTTTCCATCTGTCACATAGTACAGAAGGGTCACAAAAGTGTGATACCTTGCAAGAGAGATAACTGGCCATTCCTCATGATGAATACAAAAAGTGATGGATGGAATGCATGAATTAATCTCAGCCACTGGTACGTACTTTGGCCACATTCATAAATATTTTGCACACCATGCCACCTCAGTTTGGACCCAGCCATATGCAAATCAGTCTTGACCCTGCACCATTGGAAAACATCCAGCCCAAACTGCCAGGCCTGGTCCTTCCAGAACCAGAACACAAGAAACACAGGACCGGTTTTGGCCCTCATCAGCCAGAGAAGTGTGGCAGGAGCTGTGGGAATCAGCAAGAGATCTGGAATGCTTGGTACAGGGAAGCAGGATGCAGGAGGTTGTGGAAAATCATGAAAGCAAATATGTGGTCCCCAATATAAAACCAGCACATCAGAACAAGTAACAATGCAGTAACACCAGACTCAGTACCCTATATCAATAGTTCACAGTGATGTTATGTAAATTAAATGGGGATAGGTCAAAAGTTAAAGGAAAAATACATTTGATCAACTCAATTTATTGGATGCTGTCAAAAGAATGGATTCTGACCCATGAGGTTTCAGAAGAATTAGGCCAAGCCAAAGTAGTAGTGGCTAACCTAGACACGCCTCAGGCTTAAAACAAAAATAACGAATGATAATTATGGAACCAGGGTGAATGCAACACTAAAAAAAGCATAAGGGAAAGAAAACTAAGCTAGCCTCAGTTTGTGTCACAAAGACAAGTCATGTCTGATAATATGGTGCTAGAATGTTGTGATTTCAGCAAACCATACATTTTAGCTGGGAACTGAAAGATATCCTTAGATCCCAATACTGATAAGTTCTCTCAGTGCAGTGAAGCTGGAAATCAGTTTAAGCACAATTTGAGTCTGACCTATACCTAGAAAATGCTAATGACAGACCATGTGAGCTGGGTATTCAACTTTTATCATCACTCAGTTTAACACTCAAAGAACCCTTATTGGGAGAAAAACTGGTCAAGTAAAATGAATGGTCTCTATGTATGTTTGTGGTATTTGTATAATGCAAACATAGTCGATGAGGCAGCAGAACACGGTCTCTAGGATGAGGCAGACCCACAACTCGTACAAAGCAGGTACTGTGTTGAGATTTTATGAGATCATTGGGAAGCACTGCTAAAACAAAGATCAGGCTCCAGACAGTAATTGCTGGCCATGACTGCTTTTCCAAGCAAAGGGCTTCTAGGCCAGATACAAAAAATGAAAAATGCACCTGAAATAATTCATGGCATGGGCAAAATAAGGCATGTCATCAGAGAAGGCAACAGTATGGCAGTGATCACTCAGTACTCAGCCCTACTGAGGACTTCTATCCCCAATAAACATGTCTTATCCGCTCAGGAAGTAACATGATTTGGAAGAGTCAAACAATTACTGGATCCTAGGAGTCAGATGAGGGACTTCAATGACTTTAAAGATAAAACACTTTACACCTGTAATTCATGAAGGTGCACTAGTGGAATATTAACCCCGGAAATAGCTCTAATCCTTTAAAGAGTGCAAATCAAAATCTATGAATTTTAAAAAACCTAATGAAAAATGTAAGTGTACAGAAGAATACCAAATCATATTTTTATAGGCAGTAAACGTTGGACACAGAGACAATACAGATCAACTGCAGTATTATAACAATACTTTACAAAATGTAGAATAATTCTACTGTAAAAAAATTTATGGTTACAAGTGCAGATAAGTTGGGACGCAGTGACCCTCTTGATGACAAACTGGCGCTATAGCCTATGCACATTCTGGTTAAAATGTTTGTGCAATATTACAGTAGCAGTGTCTTAAACCTAGAGTACGTCAGCAACCTAATCATTTTTGGCACTTTACCAGAGGAGAGTTACTGTGCGAGAAGCCAAACGAAAACACATTTTGCTAAACTAGCATCTTGCAAAATATTCGTACTAAGAGTGGTGATGCACGAATCATCTGGGATTACAGAAGGAAAGCAAACGTGTATGAAGGGTTCCAATGTCAGGCCATTAGGTATAAACGAAATGTTTTTAAGAAGGAAGTCTGGAATGCTGTAAAATATACAAGCTGCAAAAAATGTACTACTGCTGTTAGAACGCAAACAGATTGCAGTACAAATACAATTTGGGTGTCTTCAATCACTATAAAGTGAGCACAACTAGTTGCCCGACAATCATGCCAAACCAATTTAATAGCATCCGGGAAGAGTGAAGACTAAAAAGAAAGAAAAAACACATGCACTGTTGATCAACAGAATTTTTTCTAATGAAATAATATTTTACAGGACAAACAACCGTATCAATGCCATCTTTAATAAACACACTAAAGTATACAAAAGATACCAAGTTATACCTGGTTAATGAGGCCTCACTGAAACTGGTCCTGGGTTGCTTGTGTTCCGGTTCTTATGACCTGGTTTGGCAGTTTGGGCTTGACTTTTCCAACTGGAGCAGGGTCAAAATTGATTTACATGAGACTGGGTCCAAACTGAAGTGGCACGGTGTGGAAAATACTAATGGACTGGGATTTGGCTCTAGTAATTACCAGTGGCTGAGATTAATTCAAGCATTCCATACAGCACGATTTTGTATATCTCTGAGTTGCTCTAAGTGGGACGGGTATGCCCAGAGGTGTGTCTTGTGCACACCGCCACTGGAACCAAGCTACATCTGACTAATGATTATTAAAATGGGTTGACCCAAAACCGGGTGGACCTGGGTTCGATATGGTATGAAAAACAGTGGTCCTAAACCTAGATCATAAATGAATGAAACACAATCCTACAATAGTTATTTGTAAAAACCTTTTGAGCCTCAACACTTTGGCTCACCGTATTAATACATTCACTCTGAAATGGTGCAACAGCCAAGGAATTTTTATTTTAAAAAAGGGTTATTTTAATTCCATCATATTTCAAGATAACATTAGCCTGTTCAATGGACAATTAAAAGGTACAAATAGGAGATTACTCCTAGGAACGTGCAAAGAGAGAGAGTGCTCTGGTGATGAAGTGGTGAGTAGAAGTTTCAAGAGTAGTGACAGAGGGACAATTGACAGTTTTAGCTAGTTTAAACTAATTCCAAACAAACGCTGTGGAGACCCTACCTGGGACGCTGCTGAGGAGACCCTGCTTGGGACGCTGTTGCCGTTTTCCCTCTAACACCGCGTCAACAACTTGCAGCACCCGCTTCACGGGCGCTGCTGCGCGGCTTGCTGACTGCCGCTATCTGGACTCTAGCTGACCTGTGCCTGGGGCTGAGGAGACATCACATCAGGGGCGGTGCGCTGCAGGGACTCCATTTCCCAGGAGTCCCTGCCTGACCTGGGTCATCTGGTCTGCGCCCCCTGGTAGCCATGCCCCCCGGACGGCACTACCTACAAATCCCCCAGCACTTCCTGAAACAGGCAGGAAACTAATTCCAAACAAGCGCTGTGGAGACCCTACCTGGGACGCTGCTGAGGAGACCCTGCTTGGGACGCTGTTGCCGTTTTCCCTCTAACACCGCGTCAACAACTTGCAGCACCCGCTTCACGGGCGCTGCTGCGCGGCTTGCTGACTGCCGCTATCTGGACTCTAGCTGACCTGTGCCTGGGGCTGAGGAGACATCACATCAGGGGCGGTGCGCTGCAGGGACTCCATTTCCCAGGAGTCCCTGCCTGACCTGGGTCATCTGGTCTGCACCCCCTGGTAGCCACGCCCCCCGGTCGCCTTAGATAGCAACAATAAAAGGACCAATTACACGCTCCGCGGGAGCGCCCGGGGCTAAGCCCGGGCAAAGGGCGGGCCCTCTACGGCCCTCATCGGCCAGAAGAGGCTGGGCTGGGCAACCCCTCTAAAGGCATCCAAGACGTCGCGCTAACAAGGTAATTGTTTGTGTATTACATCATCTGGCTTATTGAAGCTATTGACATTAAATCCCTTTTTTTAATATTATGAGGAAGCCAGTCAAAAAGTCAAAGATGCCCACACTTAGATCAAGTACAAAATTGAAATCGGACCCACCGCAACCACTACCAACTCTAACCGCCATTGATAAGATGTTGAAACAAACAATAGGGGCGGTATCTAATGCCATTGCAAATACGGAGAGAAGGATGTCTCTACCACCAGTGACCATCATCCAAGACACGTAGGAGGCACCCATTAACCTATCAGTAGTCACTTTAGACCCCGCAGAAGACCCTGATATTAGTCTGGCTAGCACTCCTTCCTCCTTTGTTGATCTCCCGTGTGCTCAGGCTCCCACCGAAACTAGGAGGGAGCAAACGGCCTCACACAAAAAAAAGAGGAAAACAAACACTATGGCAAATAAAGGGCCCAGGGAAGATCTGAATGGCGGGAAAAAGAAAAGCCAAAGCAAAATCACAAATCACAACCTGGTGACACCTATAAACCCACCAACAGCGGGAATACCTTGCTGGATCACCAACATGGTGGCTGATCTAAAAACGGACCTTGAACATACCATCACCGTGCTGATTAAACCTCTTATGGTCAAAATCGACAGGCTAACATCGTTGTTAAATAATAAAGGTGTTGGACTCAAAGGTCAACCAGCTCAAGATGGAGTACCAACAACAGTAAAACAGGATGGGGGCCCAACCAAAAAACCAACAAAAGATAAGGCTACCCCCACAACGGAACCAGCATCAAACAACCCCCCTAGGGCACCACAAATGAACTTAAAAGATGCACAAAATGATATCACAACATCGAAGACTGGCAAGACCAATAGCCAAACAACCCCCCAAACAAATAAAACATGTCAAGGAACCGCCCAAACAAAAGCTGGAACTACCGATCAAACCACTAAAGTCAACCCCAAGACAAATCCGACCTCATCAGTAAAGGCTACGGACAAAAAAACATCAACCCGCTTCAGGACAATCAACCTGCCTCCTGAAGCTTTGCCTTTTGTAGTAGTGCTGACAGGAGTCCCCCCCATTAAGAGAAGGCAAAAGGGAAACACAAGTGGAGTTAAAAAACAAATGTGCACAGTGGTTACAAATACACAGACCACTACCCCCCAACATTTACGGAGAAATTCGGTCAGTAAGAAGGGGTGAGTGGATTGGTAGTGGAATAAAAACAATAGCAGGGGATATAATTACAGTGAATTTTAGAGACATGGCAGCAGTTAACTTTATTTGCAACGCACCCCCCAGTAGTGCCCACTCACAAATCCACCCTGTACATTTATCTTACTTTTATCCCTACGCAACTCAAAGACCTGCGCAGAGAGACAGACCCCCGACAAATAGGACCTATCAAATGGAACCCCAATATAGACCGGTCCAGTGGCAAATGCCATTTCATGTGACCCCAATTCATGATTCTTTTCTAATGCAGCATGCGCACTGGAACAGGTTTAGTGCACTCGAAGAGGTTGATTGACATGTATGGGGATATTCCCCTGGCATACCAATAAGACCAAGGGAGGAAGAACACTCGACAATAGGAATGGGAATAGGGGCTGTGAATAGCATAGGATCCGCAGACAGCGAGGGAAGTAACAAACAGACCGCAGAAACTAGGAAGGGAAGATGCGATCCGACAGAACCCCCAGAGCATAGGATAATTAACGAACAAAGCAGACTTGATACTAATAGCAGTCCACAACCCCGTACTGATACATTAACCACAGAAGTAGATCAGGTAGTGTATCTAGGGAGCGGAACAACAGAACAACACAGGGTGGAAAACCACGAAAATTTACGAATTGTATCCTGGAATATAGCAGGATTAGCGGCCAAATTTGAATCCCAAGAATGGATTAACTATATAAATAAATTTCAAATTGTATGCCTGCAGGAAACCTGGGCTGCTGAGCCAAACGTTTATAGCCTAGAAGGATACAATTGCTTTTTCGTACCGACTAGAAAGGCATCATCAGGGAGAGCTAGCGGGGGATTAGTAATATATGCTAATTTACACATCCAGGGTACATGGGCAAATCTTAACTGGGACTCACACAATTTACAAGTAATAAGGTTTCGTTTTAAAAGACTAAACCTTTATTTGGTTAACTGGTACAATGCCACTGGCACAATGGCAAAAGGAGCAGCAGTTAATGAGCTGGACTCATGTTTAGAAAAACGGATTATTTCGAACAAGACACCAAACCCCCCAAGTTTAATACTTTCGGGGGATTTTAACTGTCACCTTTGTGACAAACTAAAACCATTTAACAAAGACTGGTCAGGCTGCACCATAGTGAAAGGGCCGCATTTTGCTCATGTAAAAGAGGGATGGGACCTTGAGAGACTAACTAAAAGGTATAATTTGGTCCACACCTTGGATCTTGTTGAGCTGGGTGAAAATGGAGACCTCAACCCAACATTTAGAGGTAGAGGTTGCCAGTCTTGTATAGATTTTATCTTAGTCTCGCCCCCACTAAAAAGAAACATTAGTAAAATCATAATTGATGCAAGTATCTTTAGTGACCATAACCCGCTGATACTTACCATTAAAGGGTTTGATTTTAAAATAGGTCCAAAGAGAACGGACGTGATAGAAAAGGCAGTGGATCAAGGAAGGAGAATCAAGTGGGCCAGGACTGACGGGGATGAATTCTACAAAAAATTGATATCAGAGGGTCTAAAGGCAATAAACATGCCTTGACCCCAGAGTGGAAGGAGCTTTAGTGGTTAGGGCATTTGAAGAAATTGCATGCCACGTAAATAATCTCCTGACGACCTCTAAATCTGGCAAAGTGTCCTCCACCCCTCGCTGGTTCGATTCCCTCTGCACCAAGGCGCATAAAAAACTGAAACTCAGCCTTCATGCCAAACCAAGAGATAAATCTATAATAGCACAGAATAGATCAGAATATAAAAAAGCCCTAAACACTCGCAAAAAGAGCCTACAAACTCAAGCCTGGGAGGACTTAAGAGACGCCGCAGAAAGGCGAGACACATCAGGTTTTTGGAAGATCATCAACACCCCATGCTTCCAGGACCAAGGAGCACCGAAAATACTGAACACCATCCTACCAGAACAATGGCAGAATCATTTTCAGGGCCTTTATAGCCACACAGGACATGCAACCCAGGGTGAGGAACCAAGGTTAACACAGCCCAGAAAACTGGACTTTTCCCTGAAAGAAGTCGAAATGGGAATAACAGGGCTTAGCAAAAACAAAGCACCCGGCCCGGACGGAATACCACCGGACCTCTTCCTAAGCAAAATCGAACTATGGGCCCCGTTACTAACAAGGGTACTGAATGAGGCAGTGGTGGCAGGACTGCCTCGTTCTTGGTCAACAGCAACCATAGTACCGATTTATAAAAAGGGGAACCGTGACGACCCTCATCGCCCCATCTCCCTTATCGATGTGACAGCGAAAGTACTGGGGCGAGTCATTTTACACCGCCTGCAGGAATGGGCAGTGGAGCACCAGGTTTTCTCAGACATCCAATATGGTTTCAGGGAGGGCAGATCCACCACAGACCAACGTCTGAACCTATATCTTCTGGCAGCAAAATATACCATCGCTGGCAAGGGGTCCATTTTTATGGGGTTCATGGACCTTTCCGCGGCCTTTGACCGTGTAAACAGAAGAAAACTCTGGTCACTATTGACAGAGCTAGGAGTGGATCAACCCCTTGTGGATACCCTACAATCTCTTCACTGGAATACATCGGCAAGCGTGAGGTATAACCAAGAGGGAAACAAGACCGACCCCTTTGCTTGCACCAGCGGAGTGAGGCAGGGCTGTATTCTAGCGCCTTTCCTTTTCTCCATTTATATCAACTCTCTGGAAAAAGAACTCCTCAAACTAAAGGTGGATTTGCCCCAAATTGGCCACCGTGCAGTGTCGGTATTACTTTATGCCGACGACGCGGTACTACTAGCCAGAACCCCCCTAGGCCTACAAAAGCTGATTGACGGTTTTGTCGAGTTTATGGATAAACTGGATTTATCGACAAACCTGGAAAAATCCTATCTCATGTCAACAGGGCCAATGAAAAAGGGGAATTTCATTTACCATATTGGATCACATAAGATTGACCAGGTCAAAACCTTCACATATTTGGGTGTTCTGTTCGACAGCCTTCTTAACTTTAAACCTTTGGCGGAGAAACACGCAACGAAACTGGCGGCCTCAACAGGAGCCATCATGGGGTACGGCCAAAGACTAGGAAGGTGGTCTCCTGAACAAATACTAAACTTGTATAGATCAATTTGCTGTGCGAAGGTAACCTACGGTGCAGAAATTTGGGGTTTTATTGACAACAAAATACAGCAAATACAGGTAGAAGAAAATAAATTCCTGTGAAGAATCCTGAAAGTGCCACAGAGTGTCCCGGCCTATGTCATTCACGAGGAAGTCGGAGAGCCATTTATAGAAGATCCCATTAAAGTTAAACCTCTATTGGCTTGGGTCAAAATATGGATCAACCCTGAGGTGGCTCTAACTAGACAAATCATTAAGGACTGCCTCAAACGTGATAAAGGACATAACATCCCCTGGCTAAAGTATGTTAAGGACTCTCTAGAAGAAATTGATTGTATAAACTTTTTCACATCCCCAGAAGCCCTAACTGTTGAAAGTAAAACAATGGTAAAAAAACTTTTTCCAGAACGGTTACGGATGATCAGGAAAGAGAGAGAAAGGTATAAACCCACAGTTTTTTCCTACTGTCAACTCACTGCGAAGCAGGGAATGGAACCATACCTGAGGGTCATGCACAATGCCCAGGATCGTTATCATATGACTCGTTTCAGACTCAACATGCTCCATCACCTATTTGTGGTTCCTCCTGGATTCACTCACACCGTGGCGGAGAAGGGTACCTGCGGCTGCGACAACAGGTCTCCGCAGGATACCCTTCACTTTGTCTTATTGTGTCCCCTTTACTCAGTTCCAAGACGCAAGTTTTTAGTGGGGATTCTCAAAGAATCAAAGTTAAGACAAGCAAAATTGGTTGTGAAGTTTCTACAAGAAGCAGAAGATGCCCACACACTATTTTGTATTATAAACTTTATTCGGGTAGCACTTCGGCTAAGAAATACCAGAGAAATTGGACTCTAATATTAGCAGATCCCCGAAAAATGAATTCCTTTCCCCACCAGTCTAAATTGTAATACAGTTTTAGCTAATTTTTAACATTTATACTCTTTTTTTATAGAAATTGTTTTTTATTAATGTGTGTATAATGTACATGTGCTTTTATGGTGTCTTTTTAAGCATCGAATAAAGATTACAAATTGAAAATTGACAGTTTTAGCTTGACTAATCAAAGGATTTTCTTCCCTTATTGCTTGATTCACTAGGCAAACGTCTATTCTAAATGAATGCCTCTATTTGTTAATTGTGATAGGTATATGACTGCAGACGCCCTGCAACAGCAATTTGTCCCGCGGTCAATTTGAGCATCAAACCCGAAGTAAGTAATATGCTGGAATTGGGAGTTATTTAACTCTGAGGCCCAGGGCGAGCCCGGTTGTCCTAGTCTCAAAATCTCACACCAAGATGGAAAAGCCGAGCTGAGGTTTTATGTCGATTCCAGTGGCCTCAATGCAGTAACTAAGACAGATGCACAGTCTATTCCTAGGGCTGACGAATTAATTGACTGGTTAGGAACAGCCACATTTCCCAGTACTTTTGATTTGAAATCAGGGTACTGGCAGATTGGTCTAACCCCAGGGTCAAAAGACCGACCTGATTTCTCAACCCCAGATGGACATTATCAGTTCACTGTTATGCCCTTTAGACTACAGAATTCCCCTGCCACCTTCCAAATGTTGGTGAACAACATCCTTGTTGGGTTGAAGACCGTTAATGCAACATATCTAGCCAATATTGCTGTCTTTAGCGCCACTTGGCAGGATCAACTGATCCACCTTGGAAAGGTCTTTGAGGCTCTGCAGATGGCAGGCCTCCCTATCAAGGCAAGCAAGCGCTAGATAATACAGGGCTTAGCTGTATACTTGGGCCACCTTGTAGGTCGAGGCCTGGCTTAACCCTTACAACCCAAGATCCAGACAACTGTGGACTGGGCAGCTCCAACTACTCAGACTCAAGTTAGGGCATTCCTTATTCCTTGCCTTGATGGGGTATTACAGGTGGTTTGTGAAGGGGTACGAGTCCATTGTGGCCACCCTCACGGAACTGATTCTAAGAAAATTCCAAAGAAAGTAAACTGGACAGTGACCTGTAAAAAAGGCTTGACGCTTTGAGGAAAGATATGTGCTCAGCACCCATTCTAAAAGCTCCATCTTATTCAAAGCAGTTCATAGAGCAGACAGATGCCTCTGAACATGTCCCTGCAGAAGTTGAGGCCATATTTGTTTGGCTCTTACTTCCTTGTCAAGACTGACAAACGTCCTCTCAGATGGGCGACACAAATCAAAGGTGAAAATCCCAAACTGTTGGTTCATTTCCCTACAGGGGATGGACTTTACATTGGAACACAGACCTGGCACTGACCATGCCAATGCAGACGGCCTGTCCAGGTTTTTTTACTTGGAAGATGAAGAGTCTCTTCGGAATGGTTAGTTTAATTCTCTTTCATTTGAGAGGAGGGTTATGTAGGGAAGTGCCATTTTTGACATGATCACCCACATTTTTTGCTCAGTATTTGATGCAATTTTGACTGGAAACACACTGGTTTCCTGCTAACCAGGACCCCAGTACCAGATCTCTTTCCCAAAACTGTACAATTGGTTCCCCAATTGGCAATACTTTTGGTACTAAAAAACCACAGAGAGTATGAGGGTCACAGGGATGTTTAAAGACCTGCCCTGGTTGAATCCCCTATTCTATATATGTACAACACAAAAAACCAGAGGGTCTCATAAGAAGCTCCTTAGTCAGCTTCCCGGGGCCAGACTCCATTAGTTAAGTGAGTCTAAGGCACCAAGTCCTTCACAGCCTCAGCAACTGTAAGAAGCACAAACAAGAGGAAAGAGAAAGCAATGACGCCAGTGATTGTTGGGGAGACTCAATAAAAAGTCAGTGGATTCCCATCAATCTATCATGATGATCAAAGCTTCTCATTTGGTCCTCCAAACTTAGGGATGGTATGTTTCTTGATCATTTAGACCATAAACCAAACCAGTTGTTACAGACTCCGAGACTCTTTTGGTGTGACAACTTCGATCGGTACACACCACCTGCTGAATAGCCCCAGGCACTCAGTCTTAGTTAAATGGGTTTCATGCAGTACTATTATCTGGGCTGCTGAGTCCCTCAGATATTGCCATATTCATGATCGTCTATTTTTATACAAAGTTTGTTAACATTCAAGATAGGATTATTTTACCATATTTATCTGTTTCCCTTGTTTTAAAACCATCTATGATTGGGATGCCATTAATCAGAGTGGTTTGAAGATCTATTGCCACGGTTCCGGAGGACCTTTTTTACATTTCTCCCTTATTGCTCCCCACCTGTTATTCCCTTGCCCCCACCCCCAGGGAACCCTCCCATGCTTCCTCCTCATGGCCTTAACAGCCTTTTGGGTGCACGCCAGGATGCAAAAGAAAAAAGTGAGACCCCCAAAAACAAAAGACCTTACCCAAGATCCACTCTCCATCTTCTCTGCCCTTATTGCTTATAGGAAGGCATACCCTATTTTAAGGAGGAGAAAAAAAGAGGGAATGCTGCCAGACAGGAGTGTTTTTATCCAGAAGGTGGTCTTCTTTATGTGTTCCAACAACTTGTCCTCCTCTCCATGTTCCATGAAATTGTGCATTTTGTTATTATGTATTACTCTGAGGGTGGCAGGAAATCTCAGCTGGGTGGTGGCCCCTAATTTCTTAAATTCTTCTATCCTTTTCCCCAACTCCCACTGCCTGTTCAGAGTGGTGCATGAGATGTGTGACCAGATCTCAAGGAAACCACTTCCTTTCAGAGAATTTGGTTTCAAAGCTTTAGTCAGAATATGTTCTTTTATTGAGGAAGTGAGAAATTTTACAAATCTTTTCATGGTTGCTTTTACTGTGGTGTCTTCTAAATGGAGATCAGTGAACTTTGTTTGTCCTTAAGCAACTCTTCCTCGGTTTCCTCCCACACTCTGCCTGACTTTAGCAAAGCTACAATGACAGCCTTGATATCTTCTCTCTCGCTCCCCTCTGGTACAGTTAGAATTCCTGGGTTTTTCCTCCTAGCATTGTTCTCCAAGGTCTCAAGCCTGTCCTAGCATACTCTTAGGTTCAGACTTGTAATCTCTTCTCTATCTGATGCAGTTATGGTTTTTAGCTCCGATACAGTTTCCTCTAGGGCCAGATTCTTTAACGTCCGGTAGTCTAGCGTATTCTAGAGAGTTATTTTTAAATGCTAATATTTTTTAATTGCACCCTTTTCATTTTCTCCCCTAGAACCCCCGCGTGAGGTAATTAAGTTGTCTGACTTGGGAGGCGCAGGCTGAGGGATGTTAGCACCCTCCCCCTATTTCCCTTGAATCTGATGGGCGTGCAGTGATATTTGTTTTTTCCTAAGGGAGCTTCTGCCGGTCTTCGTGTAGGTCTCTCACTGTGCAACTCAAAGATTATCTGTCCCTACTTCCCCATCTACTTCTTTCAGTCCCTCCCCGCAATTGGCCTACCTTTCTCTTTTCGAAGGTCTGGAGCTTTCCTGAAGGTCGCATTGCACTATGCCACCCCTGCCCCCTCCCCTTTGTAATTATGTGTGTCAGTCCCCGACACAGCTCTCTGCTCATTCTCAGTCACACTGAAGCGTCAGTATATAGGAACCCATCCTCCCAATAGACCCTGTGGGTGCCACTGATTTTTTTTGTTTAAATTTGTTTATTGGGTTTTAACAATCCGGTATCAGACAGTTGAAATGCAAATCTTATGTTCATAGGCACTAATCCTGTATACGCTAGTAGCCAAGTTTGCCTAATGTTTGACCAAGCCCGTGTATATCATGGTGTGTCGAAGAGGCCATAGTGTACATCCTATAAGCAAGTACCGTCGGGTGTGCCTAATATATCACTGTCGGGTCTCCAGTGATATTGTGCCGTGGCCGGGTATGGGTCACCGCCTTAGTCACATTGGGTTAGATCGTTGTTGTGTGAATGTCCCAAAAACTTTCTGATCTATCATATCAATATGCGTTCTCAATTAAAACAATGGCCGGATTTCCCGCCAGCCCAACTTTCAACTGTTTCCAACTGTGGGGGATAAACTATAGGGAAAGTAGTGTGTTTGGGGTGGGGTCCTAGCTGCGAACTAATAGGATCAGGTATCGAGATAAGTGTAGTTCCTCGGTGGGGTGTGGGAATAAATCAGGATATATGTGGAAGGGGATTGGGGTTATACCTTCCATGGTATTCCCTCTGTTGTCCGTGGGGGGGGTTCTATGCAGATCTGCAATCCAGGTGTGACCCCAGGCTACGTACGTCTCTCAGGCTCTCTCTGTGTCTAGGGTGACGGGAGGGGTCGGCTGGGTCTGAGCGTGTTCATCTGCGGGGGGTTCAGGGGGGTCAGTCTTGTGAGTAAACGTATGTAGTAATTGTGCCCATTCTAAGGAGATAAGGAAGAAGAACTGAGAGAGACCCGTAAACCCCCTAAGTGTTTCTTCCTCTGCCTTTCCCCATTTTGTCACAGCACCAATCCAGGCTGCTTCTGGTGGCCCCGTTGGGGACCTCCAGTGCATGGCTATACCCCTCTTCGCTAGTAGGATAACAAGGGACATAAAGCGGCATTGCACCTTCTCAGTTTTCCTCCTGCGGAAGATCCCATGAGCGCAGGCCTCCCATGTTGACATATTTGTAATATGTGTTGTGTCCTTCAGTGTCCGGTGAACCCTGTCCCAGTACCCATGAATAGTGGGGCAATCCCAAAACATGTGTCTGAAGTCCGTGGCAAGGATTTGACAACGGGGGCATGCAAATTGTGTGTCAGGGAAAAACTGACGATGCGGTGTGAGGAAAGCCCTGTGAAGGATGTTGAATTGTATGTTCCGAAATCGTGCATTCCTGGAAACCTTTTTGGGGTATTCTAAGGCAGTGCTCCATTCCTTGTCGTGTACCACCCTCCCTATGTCCATTTCCCATTTCTGGCGTAGTGGTTGTAGTGTCGGGAGGAGCAGTGTACGTACCGCCTTGTATAGCCAAGTGACCAGATGGCGTCCCACCCCCATGTGCAAGATAGTATGGATTACTGGATGTGTTGGCGGCTCCTCTGCGTTGGGGTTCCAGAGCCGTCGGCTGCTATCCACGAGCTGTCTGTGTAATTAAGAATTGCCCGGGGGGGAGATTGTATTGCTCAATCATTTGAGCGAACGTCTTGATCTGTCCATCTTCGAACAAGGATTCTGCTTCCGTAACTGCTAGTTCTGTCCAGACTCGTAGGGCACCTTCTGTGTAATATTTGTCCCCCCTGGGGAAGCCCACCAGCGGCAGTAAAGGTGAGTATGGGGGTTTGTCTTTTGATAGCCGGTGTACTCTCATCTTGCAGGTACGGGCTATTGATACCTGCAGCCGTCGAGAACGTACCGGTTTGGTTCCTAGCATCAATAGCCTACGGAGTGCTGGTAATGGTATAGGGTCCTCTGCAGTAACCGACTCTCCCATGTGGCGCCCCGCTGTCCAATACGATAACCACTGTAATTGTGCTGCCAGAAAGTATGCCTCAAATGCCGGCGCTCCTAGACCCCCCTCTGTCGTGGGCAAGTATAATGTTGCCAACGCCACTCTGTGTCTGCCCCCTCCCCAAATCAGCTCCGTGAGAAGGCTGTCTAATTCTTTGAAAAAGAAGCGTGGTGGAATTACTGGGAGATTAGGGAAGTGATACAGTAGAAGGGGGACCATTATCATTTTCGCTATAACTACCCGTCCTATAGGAGCTAAGGGTAATGTTTTCCAAAACCCCACCGCTGTTCGCAACCACGCTGTGGGTGCCACTGATATCACCCTTTTCTTGTGCATCAGCTTGCTGCCTCAAGCTTTCAAGAGTGGGACAGGTTTCTTGTCCCTGGCACAGATCCATCCTAGAGGGTCTCCCTAGGCCCAAGAGATCTGCCTGGTAAGGTCCAATCTCCTCAGGCTCATTTCCCCCAGTGAATACCAAGTCCTCTTCCTGAGAAGATGGGATTCTGACTTGGGATATCTTTAGAAGCTGGTCCGCCAGTCTTCTTGTACTTTCTCTTGAAGGGCTGGTCTAGTCTTCCAGGATACAACACATTTTTTCACTAAGAGTTCTGCTCTGTGCTCCTTTTGTAATACAACCACATCCTGAGAGACCAACCATGGGTCTTCAGTTTGACTTCAGTCCAAGGAGAGGTCTCCAAGTCATTTCCAAGCGGACAATCTACAGGAACATCTGGGGACACAACTCCTCCTCCTACCTCTTCCCAGTCCGCCCCCCCCCCAGTCCAAAGTGACCATAGCAATGTGATGGACTGCTGAGATGCTGCTAGCATCGGTGACTGGATAGGCCCTTCCAATCAGCTACTGATCTGAGTGAACTAGATGTTGGGTCACCATTGTGCCACTAGCCCCAGTATCCCTCAAGGCCTCTATCTTTGTGTGGGGTGGGGGGGGGGGAGGGGGAGGGGTGTTAGTTTTGGTGACCCTTGTTTTGGTCGAGTGGTCTGCCTTCTTCCCCAACTCTTGAGGAGAAAGTGGACCTAGGTCTACCAGGAATTGATGTAGTTTTCTTGGTGGCAATTGCTTAAAAGGTGCTCCTTCATAACCAAATTATACAACTCTTCATAATCAGGAAAAGAATGTTTTGCTAAACTACTGTGAAATTGAAGGTACCAGTTCTTTGAAGCACTGTTCACTAAAATTGTGTTGACGCATGCTAGCATATCCAAAAATATTCATAATGGAAAATCAGGGCAACCAGTTTCAACAAAAATATGGGAAACCTGAAAATAAACAATCACTGGCAAAACCAAAAGGTCTGACACTGGTAATCAGCCTTTTCTTTTTGATAATGATTGTCTAGTTTTGACATGATTTTAGTAAAACGTTACTGTTGTGGGAGCTGCCAGACCTTCACCATTTTAACAAGTATTGGTAAAAAGCAGTAATTTTTTTGTTGTCATAAAGCACATATTGCCTTAATAGTACCCGACAATGAACAAAACCTCTAAAATATGCTCCTTATGGAATAGCAGAGGAGAGAGAGCGAGAGAAAAACAAAAGGTCTTGGTTAACTCAAGCGCTTATTAGGAACCCAAATCTTAAATAAAGTCACAAAAGTGCACCCATGATATATGCCTTTGCATTAGTGCAGATTTACAGCTTCAGGAATTCACAAACATTTACAGAAGTAGGCCAGGAAATCCTACTCCTAGAAAATATTTGTGAACTGCATTTTAGCATGAGCAAATATGCAAATGGAGTTCTGCTCATGCGAAAATAAGTATACAGGTACACTTTCCCTTCAATCACTATTGTTTCCCAATTGTGGAACAAGTTCTATTTTGGCCCTTGTCAGGAGTACATTTCCAACCTTTATCAGTATAGGAAAAGATCAGAGAGGAGCTAGTGAAAATCTCTAAAACATGCTAGTTAGTAGATCTCCACAGACACCAAAGCGCATTCAGACCCTGGAACTATTGCTTAAAGCTACCTCCAACCACAGTATGTAGATCTGGGGAAAGGTTGCAAAATGCGGGACTTACTAGAATTCAAACCCTCCTATAGCAGGGTTTTAATTTTAGCATAATAAGAATTATGGCACAATCAGGAAGGCTATTATCATAGTTCTTATATAATAAGCTTGCTGCCTTAAATTATCGTTGCACTGCATGGCAATAATGGGACACGTGTTTTTTTTACCGGACAAGTAGATTTATAAAGCAACCTGTCCTATTGACATGTTGATCCGTTATTAAACTCCACACCCCTGCATGGAGTGGCATAGAGTGGCATGGAGTGGCAACGAGAGCGGCATAGAGTGGAGTGGCATAGTGTGAGTTGCAGAGTGGGGAAGGGTGGCAAATAGGGTAGTAGAGTGTAAGGGGTAGAGGGGATGGGGTACAGTGGTTCAGAGTGGAGTAGAGTGCCAGACTGGCAAAATGTAGAGTGGCGTAGAGGAGTGGTGTGGAGTAGCATACAGTAGAGTGGCATAAAGTGGTGTGTGGAGTAGGATAAAAGTGGAGTAAAGTGTGTGGATTAAAGTGTGTGGAGTAGCAGAGTGGAGTTTCAGAGTGAAGTTGAGTAACGTTGTAGAATGGAGTGTGGTGGTGCACTGTCATCACATACAACACATTTCAATTGAAATTACTATTACATTTGTACAAACAATGTTTCACTGATACAACTATATATACAGCGCTCAACCGATAATTTGTGAAAATTGGCATCACTTATCTACTGATTTGTTTTGATCATATTAAAATATTTGTTTCCTCTACACTTCAGAATTACAGTAAAATGTGCTTCATTTGAGCTTTCCCAATTCTGATATAATCTGAATTATCTGTACAGTTAATTAACTGGCATTAAAATTGTGTGTGTTAGATAAAATGACATGCTACAGCCTTTCCCATCCCCAATACCCAGCATGACTATCACATAAATCCACTCACTTTACAGTCCGAGAAAGAAAGGAAAACACCAACCTCCCTGGGAAGACAGAACCTAACATTTAACCTCTGTCTTTGAATGTACAGTACATGTGGCAGGATAAAAACAAAATGTAAGGGCATGTTTAATGCTCATTCACTCCTGAACTCCAGCATGGTTATTTCAGGAGGGGGACTTTTGCACCCCCTTCCTTACTTCCAGTGCCTGTAGCACGATGGTAAACTTGAGGGGAGAGGATTGTTTAAGTTACACTATTAGTAAACAGCACTGAGCAAAATAAATAAACTTGTACACAAAACATTGTTCCTCAAAGGCATGCGAGATTGATGAACTGGTAGTGCCGACAAAGATAAGTAGAATCAGGAAAGTAGAAAGATTGAAGGCAGGAAAACTCTTTCGAGAAATGCAGCATGTTTACTGCTTCCTCAACTATCTTATAAAGGAGACAACTGAAAACACATGCACTACTGTTGAGTGCCTCACAAAAAAGAAAAATACATTTCTAGAAGGCAAGCAATTGTGAAAAAACGCAAGGAGCCAGTCAGAGTGGTGGTAATCATGGTCTGCTGCATGGAAGGAACAAACACAAGCTTGGGGGTCTAAAAGAAATGAAGCCAGCCATATAGAAAGTATGCAAACCTGGTTTACAAAAGGAAAGCAAATAGTAAGCACTGGGCGTAATACATTTCTAGGTCAGCGTTCTCAAGTCTCCAATGTGTCCTTTGCAACCAGGCAGCTGCACTCTGGGATACCACACTAAGAACAAGCACTTGTTAACACTTATGTAAGCATACAGACATAGCCTCTTTCTAGAAACGTTAATTTGTGTGCATGCTGCATGGATTTCAATCAGACTATCCTCTCTGACGTTCATTGGGGCACTTCAGGCATTCTGAATATAGAAGATGAACCAGCACCATGTGCAAGTATGTCAGTTTCTAATCAAATCATGCAATTACAAGAACAGAAATCACGGTATGGTGCAAATTCAAGCAAAAATTGCATTTACCAGGTTGATGGGACTTGGACTACAATTCGAGAACCTTCTAAACTAATTTGAGGAACATATGCTTCCTTGTTTTCAATCTGTGCTGTGTCAACTACAACCTGCAAAAATGAAACAAATATTACGATACACGACAGTGAAGGGTGTTTCTTATTGCTTGTTAGAAACATACAAGATACAGTACATGGAATATAAAAAGTCCAAAAGTAGAATCTAAAAGAAGAATTTCAGCACTTTAGGCTCAGGCTAAAATGTTGTGTTGGAGAACATCAAACTATATGTATTTAATCTTAGACCTAGATCTCGACTCACCCATTTACATCAATCATTTAGTACTGCCTTCTACTTTTATCTGCATTACAGAAAAAAACATATTTAGTGCAGGATGTGTCAAAAGCATTTTAAATTACATTTTAGTCCCACATGACTTTGCCACAATAAGGGAATTGGCTCGAGGTGATTCAGGGTCCACGTCCTGACCTCAGATTATACAATACTTAAATCAATCAAACCTTGTTTTTAGCAGGCGTTTTAAAAAGAAATATCTTCTGGTGTGAACAAAGCCATTTGCAGACGCTACTGGGCCATGAATCTTCTCCCAGACTTAGCCCCTCCGAAATCCTCTTGATACAAATACAGGTTTAATAAACATATATTTCAAAATGAGTTTCCATTCGAAAACACATTTATTCCATGCAGAGTATACCATCCCCTCCCTTTTGTCATGTATGCAATTTATCGGAAACTAGAAGCAACAATAGTGGGATAACGTCTCAATTCTTCGTTATTTGATGTCAGATAAGTAAAAAAAGAAAATGTTTAGTCATTCTTCTGATATATATCACTGCTTTGCCTGTCCCCTTAATTTGTTTCCCCTTCTTCCTCCGACTTTGCAGCAATCCAATGGAAGGGGTGGTGGCTACTGAGAAAGTTGAAAATGTTGACGTAAGAATCACATGACAATGTAGAAATGTGTCTTAACATTAACGTAGGAAGTGCGTCTCGATATAGACGTTAGAGAAAATGTGCTGTTATTAAACGTGCAAAAAGCTACTCATTTCTGCAGAAGGCTCCCATATATGTTGTTCTTTCACTACTAGCCAACAATATTCACTGTTACTCTTTCCTTTCCCCTTAACCACTCCCATGCTCGCGACGGAACCGTTCCATCACGAGCCTCGGGTGTGCTGTGCTGGTGACGGAACGGTTCGTCACGGCCCACTCGCCGCGCCTGCGCGGCGCGAATTCCGCGCCTGCGATGACGTTCTGAAGCGCAGGCGGGGCAGTGACGGAACCGTTCCGTCACAAGCACAGCTCACCCGCGCACCGTGACGGAGCGGTTCCGTCACGAGCACGGGACCGCCGCGCGGCCCCGCCTCCACCTTAGCACTGCGGCGGAATAGCCGCCGCAGTGAAGGGGTTAATAAAAAGAAATGCCTTTTTGTAACTGCTGATTTAACGTAATAATTAAACTATAGAACCTAACATCTTCGTGAAATGTGTTATTTGCTCCAAAATGTTTTTCCTTCCTCACACCATATGAGTGCATCGTATTTTAGATAGTTACCTCTGCCACATTCTTATAATGAACAATTTAACTGCTATGGATTTGAATCTCATGATCTAACCAGGACATGCTCGATATTAATGTTTCATTATATAGAGCAGCTCATTGTTATACAATGGTACACTGAACAGCTAACAGAGTAGGCCTGCAAAGGTTCTCATGAACCATTCCTAGATGCATCTTTTGCAATACGCTTTAGCAACATTAAAAAAACATGTTGACATTTACCGTGGGAAACAAGAGATAAGAAAACTGACCATCGGAAGATCCCTTCCTATTGGCTAGAGATGATCCAACATTCAGAGTATGCAACATGTTTTGAGGCTTTGTACATAGTTAGAAAGGCGATGCATTCTAAGCACATCTCCCCCCTGCCATGCCCCGTAGCACTTGACTGTACGCTTGTCTGAAATTGCTGTGAGCTGCTACTCATGATGATTTTCTGTTATTCTGATGCCTTTTTGGATATTTACTCAAAGCCGATCATAGCTACTGCTGTGATTATTTCCTTTCACTTGTGTTAACGGTTGCTACTGTAGCCGTTAGGGAACTTGGCTGCTTTTCCAGAACTACTTATTAAGGGGAGTTCGACCTCTCATAGCCATTATCCTGTTGCCCCAAATGTTCTCCTGCTCTTTTTCAGTGAAACTCTATGGGTTCTGGCTAGGATACGTTAGGTCCTTCAGAACACACGGTTATTTTGTATGCTAATTCTAA
The DNA here is from genome assembly GCF_964263255.1 of Lissotriton vulgaris. Lineage (NCBI taxonomy): Eukaryota > Metazoa > Chordata > Amphibia > Caudata > Salamandridae > Lissotriton > Lissotriton vulgaris. The sequence continues at coordinate 261,559 of NW_028253053.1, forward strand.
CCTTTTGTATGCTAATTCTAACCAACATTTTCTTGATATTTCTGTATGCACACTTATTTGACTAGCCTAAATAAAAAGACAAAATCTCGTAATGAGAAAATAAAACTTTTTAAGCTCTACAAAACCTCTCATCATTTACTGAACGTTAAATAACTAAGTTGATGATTTATTTAGAAATGTACTTGGATTGTGCTCCATTCTAACTGTGGAAAAGATTCATCGACCTGAAGAAGAAATTGGCGTGGAAATTGGAGATTCTTTTAGTAGGTTTCAAGGTGGAGCTGTTTATAACATTTTTATGAGATTTCCACGCTTCACTAGTGTGACCAACCGTCCTTTACTTTCATGGAATGTCCGTAATTTCAGATTGAAGTCCGTTGTATTGCCTTACGGATGCTTTTTGTCCGCAAATTAAGGAGTTGTAGTCCCTGAGCAAGCGATACCATAGCCTATGTCAATATATTAAGTGTTGCCTGCATGACTGGTTTATCGAGATTAGAGACATATCTGACAATTGTTCACCCCCCTCAGATGTAGCATTTTCATACGTTCAGTGTGCTTATGTACGACTTTTGAATGGCTTATGTTGGACACCATCATACGTACAAAGATTCTGTGTATAATAGCGTTCTAGGAACTGCTAAGGGTATGAAGTGTATTTGGCTAGAAGAAACAAGGCCATTTTGCAGCTTTTTCCTGGAGTTCCCCCAAGTGTATATTGAGGGTTAAGCGGAGCTAAACTTATGTAAAAATATGGGATATTAAACTCTAGGAGCAGTGGCAGCAGGGCCAAGGTGGACAAGTAGAGGGTGCAGTAATGGTCAACGCTGTTCAAAAACAACCTTGGGTCACCTTCGCAGAGCTACTTCATTACATGTACATCATGCTTGAATATTCCTTTTAAGGAAAGGTTCTACTTTAACAATATGCAACATTTAGTGTAACTGGCTTTAATACAGAGTAGGCATTGCATAACATTTTAATAGAGTATTGTACTTTAGGTGAGAGGAAAGATCATAGTTTTGTATTTTCTTCCAGTTTCATGATATTAAACATTTAAATAACATTGGGCTGACCTGACTGCACCCACTGTGTTATTGTTTGATTCAACAGAAGTGAGGGATATAGGCAGGTCCATCTGTAACCAAAGTAGGCTGAGCGAGGCAGGCCAGGTTCCACAGGACAGGTCTGAATCTACTGCAGGCTGAGAGCCCTGCCAGGAGTTGAACTAGCCTTAGGACAGGAAACCGAGGAGTGCTCTGTACGGTGCAGCTGCTTCTCTTCTGCTTAAAGTGCTTACACAGAGAGAGAGTGTCATCCTGTTGTCTCAGTAGTCAGTGCTTCTTGCTGCTAGGCGCTGGGTCACAGAGTCTGGGATCCTAGTGAGTCTTCCCTTATTGTGGTTAGCACAGGGCTCAGTTTTAAATGTGCACTGGCACCCTGCTGGTGCACGCATGTGAGTCATATTACCAAAGGACATTGGCGATTTCTTCTCAAACCCTTCATGCAAAATAAATCAAAAAATCATGTAGGGAAACGCATTGAGACTAGAAGTTAATGATTATAACCCACGTCACCCCCTGAGGTCACAAAACAACTCATGCTGGAGCCTGCTTGTTTTACAATATGGCCCTGGATCCACTTAAAGAGTGGCCACTGCTGGATATGGATAGCAGGTTGTAACTACAGATCACATGACATCATGGTACCGCCTCTGAAGCAGTCCCAGCAAGGTCTCAGCTGTTTGCTAATCCAAATCAATACAGTCAGCAGGGCCCAGTCCAGGGCACTATGCCCGAGGCGAGAGTAGTTGCAGGCGGCACAAATAAATGAATGTCAATTTATTAATTCTATTGACACTCAGAGATCTAACTGAGGCCGGCATGAGTCTCGCAGCACTTGCCACGCTGCTATTAATGCAGCACCTTTGACGGTTGTGGTCACTCCCATCTTCTCCATCACAGTACAATGCATTTAGTGCGATGATGCAGACCACCACGGTAAAATGAGTTAGTCTAACTCATGATGCGTGGTATTTAGCAGAGCTGTAAAAAGCAGCCAAGCACTCCGATGAGTCAGGGCAACCTGGCCATCTGCACCTGTTCCCCTGCAAGAGTTCTGCAGTGCGGTTCCTGCTTTTCTGTTCCAGGGCCCTTGAGCAGAATCTCTTCTTTGAGATGGATAAATTACATTTTTTTTAAAGTACGGCAAATACGATCCGGAGCGCAATGGGTACGGAGTCAGTGACAGGGTAAAAAGAAAAAATATTGTGTAACTATTTTGTTCAACATTCACTTAAAGGTAACCGCAGATTGAATTTAATGCACACACCCTGAATGAAAATGCAGTCTTTATAGGTTATGAAAGATCAGTTGGTTCCATTTGTGTGTATGAAACACAAAATTGAATCCTAGTTGGTGCAGTCAGGAATAGTCAGAGCCACTGGAAGTATGTGGTAGGGGAGGTCCAAATTACGTGGCATAGTTTACTAAATTATGCAGCAAGAAAAAGCAAATTATGCAGCATAATGATGCACATTTTACATAGTTTGTTCATAATTGCCATTTTTAGGTCTCGCCTGTCGATGCGCATGCGCATCGAGCAAGCGAGACTATGGGGGCTTATCCACTCTTTATCCACACTGCAAGGAATCGTGGCGATTCCTTGCAGTGCCCGTGACTTTTAAGCTCAATGCGCATGCGCATTGAGCTTAAAAGCGCGTGCACGTCCGTCTTGTTTTACCCGCTCCGCCCCCTCCCCTTCCCGCCGTGTCGCATTTCTCCTCCCCCCTCCCCTCTCTTCCCTCCGTCTTGTTTGGTTGTCCCTCCCCTTCCCGCCGTGTCGCATTTCTCCTCCCCCTCCCCTCTCTTCCCTCCGTCTTGTTTGGTTGTTTATTTTACCCGCTCCGCCCCCTCCCCTTCCCGCCGTGTCGCATTTCTCCTCCCCCCTCCCCTCTCTTCCCTCCGTCTTGTTTGTTTATTTTTTTTTAAATCCCCACTTCCCCCCTACCCCCCATCAATGCCAACACTGACGCCGTGCTAAAGCCCGCTCTCCCTGCTCCGGCCGAGACGCATTTCTCCCATTGCAACGCAGTGTGTAGGCTTTACTCTGACACTGTACTACAGTCTGGTGACTGGAATGTCCTGTGCTTTCATTACTGTGAAAAAGTTCTGCAACCTAGTGACTGCCATGCAGTGTGCAGACATGACCGTGACGCTATTCTGTAGTGTGGTGACTTTCATGCGGTGTGCTTTCATTACTGCATTGAGGTCCTGCAGTCCGGTGCCTGGCATACGGTGTGTCGGCGTTACCTTGAGGCTGTTCTGTAGTGCGATGACTTTCATGCAATGGGCTTTCATTACTCTCACACATTTTTTGCATTGTGGTAACTGCCGCGCAGTGTGCGGGTGTTGGTCTCATGCAGTACTGCACTTAAGAGAAGAGTGTGCTGTGTGTAGGCATTACCCCAATGCTGTTCTGGAGGCTGGTGGTTGGTTGGCATACATTGTGTATGCTTTTCTCTCATGCAGTCCCGCAGTTTAGTGAACAGCATGCTGTGGAGGCATTACCCAGAGGCTGTTCTGCAGGCTGGTGACTGGCAGGCAGTTTGCAGAAGTTACTCGTGCATTTCTGCAGTTTAGTGAACAGTATGCTGTGTGTAGGCAGCATTACTCTGTGGCTCTTCCGCGGAATGCTGACTGGCAGGCACTGTGCATGCATAACTATCATGCAGTTCGGCAGTTTAGTGAACCGTATGCTGTGTGAAGGCTGCCTTACGCCGAGGCCGTGTTATGCAGGCTGCTGCTGCTGACTGACGGCACGCTCGTGCTTTCATTACTGGCGCGCGGTTCTGTAGTCCGGTGAATGGCATGCAGTGCGCATGCGCTGCCCTGGGCCTGTTTTGGGTCACCGGCCCTCAATGCTGCCTGCCTGTCTGCCTCATTCACGCTGCTCGCACTCCTCTGTGACAGCTCCTGAAACTCGCCGTTTGCCAGCTCTCCCTTCCTTCACACTAATAGTCCCGGAACAATTTTCACCCCTCGGTCTTGGACTGGCAAAAAGGAGCCTATAATACCCTTCGGCACTTCAGTGCGCGTGAGAAAACCCTCACCCTCACTCACCCACCCTCAACCCCTCACCCTCACTCACTCACCCTCAACCCCTCACCCTCACTGACTCACCCTCACTCACCCTCAACCCCTCCCCCTCGACCCCTCCCCCTCAACCCCTCACTCACCCTCAACCCCTCACTCACCCTCAACCCCTCACCCTCAACCCCTCACCCACCCTCAGCCTGACCATCACTCACCCTCAACCCCTCACTCACCCTCAACCCCTCACCCTCAACCCCTCACTCACCCTCACTCTCACTCATCCTCACTCACCCTCAACCCCTCACCCTCACTCACCCTCACCCACCCTCAACCCCTCACCCTCACTCTCAACCCCTCACCCTCAACCCCTCACTCATCCTCACTCAACCACCCTCAACCTCACTCACCCTCAACCCCTCACCCTCAACCCCTCACCCTCACTCACTCACCCTCAACCCCTCACCCTCAAACCCTCACCCTCACTCACCCACCCTCACCCACTCACCCTCAACCCCTCACTCTCACTCACTCACTCACCCTCACTCACCCTCAACCCCTCCCCCTCGACCCCTCCCCCTCAACCCCACCCTCACTCACCCTCACTCACCCTCAACCCCTCACTCACCCTCAACCCCTCACTCACCCTCACTCATCCTCACTCACCCTCAACCCCTCACCCTCACTCACCCTCACCCTCACTCACCCTCAACCCCTCACCCTCACTCACTCACCCTCAACCCCTCACCCTCAACCCCTCACTCAGCCTCAACTACTCCCCCTCACCCTCACTCACCCAAAACCCCTCACTCACCCTCACCCTCACCACCTCACTCACCCTCACCCTCACTCACCCTCAACACCTCACCCTCAACCCCTCACCCTCAACCCCTCACCCTCACTCACCCTCACTCACCCTCACTCACCCTCAACCCCTCACCCTCACTCACACTCACCCTCACTCACCCTCAACCCCTCACTCACCCTCACTCAACCACCCTCAACCTCACTCACCCTCAACCCCTCACCCTCAACCCCTCACCCTCACTCACTCACCCTCAACCCCTCACCCTCAAACCCTCACCCTCACTCACCCACCCTCAACCCCTCACCCACTCACCCTCAACCCCTCACTCTCACTCACTCACCCTCACTCACCCTCAACCCCTCCCCCTCGACCCCTCCCCCTCAACCCCTCCCCCTCAACCCCTCACCCTCACCCTCACTCACCCTCAACCCCTCACTCACCCTCAACCCCTCACCCTCAACCCCTCACTCACCCTCACTCATCCTCACTCACCCTCAACCCCTCACCCTCACTCACCCTCACCCTCACTCACCCTCAACCCCTCACCCTCACTCACTCACCCTCAACCCCTCACCCTCAACCCCTCACTCAGCCTCAACTACTCCCCCTCACCCTCACTCACCCAAAACCCCTCACTCACCCTCACCCTCACTCACCCTCAACACCTCACCCTCAACCCCTCACCCTCACTCACCCTCACTCACCCTCAACCCCTCACCCTCACTCACACTCACACTCACTCACTCACACTCACCCTCACTCACACTCACACTCACTCACACTCACACTCACCCTCACACAGTGCAATAGTTCTCAGACCATTTCAGTTAGAGCTTTTAGAAATGTTTCTGGCTTTTTTTATTTGTAATACTTTAGCATTGGCTACAGGAAACAAAAATGCTAAACATTTACAAAAAAACCCCATAAACAATTCTAAAAGCACTAACTCTAATGGTGCGAGACCTATTGCATTTCCAATGCTTGTTACACATGTAAACATTATCTGCACAAAGTTTTTATTTCATTAGAACCAGTTGACACCCAAATACAGCAATAAGCAACAGAAAGATGACTGGCAAGTCTATTTTTGTGAGGGGCCTTCCACTGCGCAGCACACATTGCTACATTTTTAGTAACTTTTACTCTGTTTGTGTAAGAAACTTTTTTGTTAAAATCTGTAGGTTATGCTGTAGATGATGGTGTATGTGGCAAAAGTGGCAAACTCCTAATTAGGCAGAAAATGCCACAGCCGCAAAATAGCATAATTTCAGTGGTCCTAGGAATAGCAAAGTGTATTCATAGTGCTACAAGATCCGGGCATACAAGAGAAAGCACTGTGAATATGCAAGTCTTCATATTAACACTGTATTACAATTAAACAAAGTATAAGATAGGTTTCATACAATATGCAAAAAGATTTAAAGTTTTAGAATAACTATTTTCTTCAAAATATATATATTTTTAAGTATCATACAATCAAACTGTATCTAGTGCAAACCTTTTATTTTGCAGTTCATTAACAGCACGCATGCACTACAGAACTCAGTTGGTAACACCCTTACAGTACCAGTCAAAAAGAACAAGTCTGTCAGCATGATGCCTCAAATGACCCCACAAATCAAAGCCTAAACTGGCTAGAGGAGGGAGAGCTCAGAAACAAGTTACTTACCTTCGGTAATGATGTATCCGTAAGAGACATATGTAGTTATAGATTCCTTACCTTTAGAATTACCCCCAGGAGTCCGACTGAATCCGAAGAATTTTACTTCAGCAATACCCCTGCGCGCCGGCAGGTGGCGTCGGTCGAATCCACGTCCGTTGCCGGGGTTGTGGTCGCCCGGATTGAATCGCAGTGCATACTTAGGCGCCACTCCTGCGCGCTGACTTCAGTTCTTTCTTTTTCCATGCCAGCCTAGCGCAGATATGGAGAGAGCTTGCCCCTTAGTCATTTTTTGACAAAACTTTTTGCGACTTTTGCAGAAGTCTTTTTTCGAGTCTTCAACTCCTGGTGTGCGAGAGATGTCACATCGTCGAACCGGATTCAAGCATTGTGACTAAATTAAAGCCCAAACTGGCTAGAGGTGGGAGAGCTAACAAGTTAACAAGAAGAGCTGAGCCGGATTGGAGCCCATGCACAAGCCAAGATGTAAATGGTACAATATATAGTGTGTCCAAAATTCAAAAAAGTGTATTTTCTTAACACGTCCAAGCATTTAACCTTAGTACATCAGATCAGATCATTTCAATAAGAGGCATTCATTAAAAGTGATAGTTTTTAATGTTCGAGTACTTAGAACCATTCATGCCTTTGCCGTGACAACAATGCCGTAGTGAACTAAACAATTCAGTTGTCAAGTGCATGCTAGTAGTGGTCTACATTCTAAATATACATTGAGCAACAAAATAATCTTTAAAATGAAATATATGCAAGGTTTTTGTACATCATGTCCTAAACTCACATATTTGATGGTGCTCTCATATGAGGTCATGAAGGAGGCTTAATGAGTTACAACATTTCCCTAGGACTGAACGGACGGATGACTGGATGGGCGGATATGTGGATGGGTGGTTCTTGGTGGAAGTTTGGATCTGGATGAATACTTTGATGGATAGCCTGATAGTGCTGCGACAGGACTACCCACTTCATTGTATAGAGGCATGATCCACTGCCGTACATGCCTCATTGCATGTACATCTGGTAGTCCCCCTTTTATTTTGGCTCCATCATCACGCTAATGTAAAAGTGTGAGTGAGGCATGTCCCTGACCTTGTGAGGTCCTGGATCCATCCTGTAGTGGTGCACCAAGCATGTACCTCATATTGAACAGACATTTACTATTCCAGTAATTGAAGAATACTGTGTTTTGAGATTGGTAGTGTGACCAGATCTTTTTATCTGCATCATTGAGAGTGTATCCTGAAAATACCTTTTTTAAAGGTCCGCAATTATGTGTAAGCCTAGAAGCCAGCCGCCTGCTGAGAGAAGGTAGGAGTCTGCATGGCCTGCAGGAGTAGAGAGTCCAGGAGTGGAAGCCCAGTGTGTCCCGTTAACTGTGGGACATCCAGATGAAGCTGTCATTTCTTCTAGTACAAGATCTTAAAACTACCACCTGAGATGGAATCATTTCTATGTTGGTGGAGGCAGGGGTAGAGCAAATAGCAAGGTGGGGAGATAGGCTGAAACTTCACTAGTTGCATTAGAACCTATCACAGTGAAATCCACACAAATCCTCACAAATGCACTATTTCTCTCCAATTTTCACTAACCACTTTCCATTTCATTCACTCTCTCTCGGTCTAATAGAAGTAGTTCTGATGCATATGAGCTACAGGTGCTAACATTCGTGTTAAGGGAGCAAAATTGTGTGATAATTGTCCTTCATGTTGGCGGTCAGATTTGCTTAGTTAGATAGGTTTATTTTTAATCTTTATTTAGGTTTTCTTACATATGTTTGTGTTGGCTGTCTGTTTACTTCATTTTATTTTATTACTTGGCCCACCCATATGTGTCTGCAAAACTGACCTTTTGTCCTGAATTTTAACAGCCTTTGCCCCAAATGTGCCTCCAAGCAAGGTGGCTACCCTAGTGTACGATCAGTCAGTGCCTAGTTTGTCTCAGAAAAGAGACATGGAGATCATTGGGGATTGGCGGATTATGTGGAATATTGTGGAATTGACTAAACACAAGCAGTGGAATGGTAATTAAAGTCATAGTCCACGACTTCACCTGACTCCCATGGAGTACTACAGATTGTGGCAGATGACAAACCTCTGCAGTGGGTATCTATAACACACTCACTGTGGTAGAGGCTACTGAAGGCAAAGTGGGTGATGATAGATAAATTATTGTAAGAAGAAAGGATACTGCCAGCTGAGTAAGGGGAGGAGGATGGCCCAAGGCCAGGAATTTCAATTAATTTACATCTGTTTTTTAATATATATATATATATATATATTTTTTTTTTTACAACACGCAGACAAGTTCAGGGTTCAGACTTACACAACATCTCCTCCCCCTCACACACTGCCTTTTTTACATCTTTAAACTTCAGCTTTCCTCTTCAGGGTCCCGCTCTGTACTCACGAAGACACACCAGGAGGTAAACCTAAAAAACGGCAGACAGAACATTGAAAAAAGCCTATCAGAAAACGACAGAGTAGTAATTCTTCTCTGGATCAGCGTTGCCTGGCATGGAAAGAGATGAACTGATGGCAGCGCGTCCTAGTGGCGCCTATATAGGTACTGTGTGCATAAATCTAGGGATTGATTCATTTAGGGACCCTAGAGGCTGGAAACACATATATATTGATTATAACAAATTGCCTCTAGTACCATTTGTTCATACTTTTCTTTCCGAAGTAGGAAAGATTAAGATCCTACTTCGGAAAGAAAAGTATGAACAAATGGTTCTAGAGGAAACCTGTTATAATCAATATGTAGGTACTGTGACATAATTTCTGGTGTGGACGGCGCTGATGACTGATGCGGAGCTGACTGACGCGGAGCTGATCGATGCCACCTACGGGCGTGCTGAGGTACTGCTCATGGAAAATTTTCCAGATCCAGTCCGACACCTGGGGAAATTCAAAGGTAAGTGATCTGCAGGTAGTAGTCTATCAGATAGCGATTATCAAGAAGAAACTTTTTAACAAAAGTTCAGCGAGGCGGAGTCTGACAGGGTTGAAATAATCTTCCAATAAAATATAGTGACAAAGCATTATGGTCCGATATCATCCATGGGTTAAGCTGAAAAGCTAGACTTGGAGTCAGAAGATAGTCTACCAAATAACTTATTGATGTAGGGAAAAGATTGATGTGGTGCAGAAAAAAAAAAAAAAAACATTTTTTCAAGGGCACTAATATGGCCATGCATCGACCAAACCACATTTTTTCACAGCTCCACTTGTTTTATACATTTGATTTTCTCCATGAGAATCCTTTGGGAAAGTCTAGATTCCTGGCTGCAAGGTAAAATTAAAATCCCCATAAATTATAATTAGGTCCAACTACTATTGAAGCTCCCCTAGCAATAGATTGAAGAGGAAGGATCATCAAATTTGGACCAAAAACAATACATATAGCGAGTTGTACCATTTCCTGCCATTCATCAAAAGGGCAACATGCTGTTTTCGCTGTGGAGAGTCTACCTCAGCATCAACCAGAACCTCATAGCCAATCTTTTAAAATGTATGAGCTTCTTTTAAATACAGATGCGTCTCCTGTAGGCATAAAATGTGCAGTTTAAGCAACAGAAACTCCTCTTTAACTAGCCCGTCCAATATTCTTATTGGGTGTCAGACCAATTTATAATATGCAAATCCTGGCTGCCATCATGAAAACTATTACTCAATATTAGTATAGAATGATTGAATTCAGATGCTCTTTGACTTCAAAGAAAAACCAAAGGTGATGATCAACGGAGCGTTAACAATACAAACACTCACCCCCAGTCAACTGATCTGGGTTTAAACCATCACCGTTTCTTTAGCTCACTCCGCCACCCCAATTCAGACATGGCCATATGCAAATCAGTCTTAACCCTGTGCCTCATGGGAACAGTCCCGCCCCAACTGCCAAGCCATATCTTCCCTGGACCGGAATCAAGCTTCCCAGGACCGGTTTCTGGCATTACAGCAGTCTTCAGCCGGGCTTGCTTGACTCCAGTGGAAAAGTAAGCAAGGGACTCACGTCTGAGCATACCCTGCCAACTTAGGGCGAACAAAGAAAAACCAAAGGTGATGATGGACGGAGCGTTGACAATACAAACACTCACCCCCAGTCAACTAATCTGGGTTTAATCCATCACAGTTTCTTTAGCTCACTCCGCCACTCACTCCGCAAGCTTCCCAGTAACCGGTCCTCGGAAGCTTGTTTCCGGTCCAGGGAAGGCATGGCTTGGCAGTTCGGGCTGGACTGTTCCAATGAGGCACAGGGTCAGACTGATTTGCATATGGCCATGTCTGAACTGGGGTGGCAGAGTGGGCTAAAGAACGGTGATGGATTAAACCCAGATCTGTTGACTGGGTGTGAGTATTTGATTTGTTCAGATGCTCCGTCCATCAACACCCTCTTTTGTACCGCTTTGTTCGCCATAAGTTGGCAGGGTAAGCTCAGACGTGAGTCCCTTGCTCACTTTGCCACTGGATTCAAGCAAGCCAGGCTGAAGACGGCTGAATTGCCAGAAACTGGTCCTCGGAAGCTTGTTTCCGGTCCAAGGAAGGCATGGCTTGGCAGTTCGGGCTGGACTGTTCCCATGAGGCACAGGGTCAGACTGATTTGCATATGGCCATGTCTGAACTGGGGTGGCAGAGTGGGCTAAAGAACGGTGATGGATTAAACCCAGATCTGTTGACTGGGTGTGAGTATTTGATTGGTTCAGATGCTCCGTCCATCACCACCCTCTTTTGTACCGCTCTTTGAGTTCAACCAATTACTTTTAGACCTTTTATTTCCTTTTTTCCTCGTTTTTGCTGAAAAGGCCAATCCCTCACCCACAGTCCAAAAAACTGTCACAAAACAAAAAAATCACATTACTAAAAATGCTATACTCTGCCCTCCCCACCCCTCAACTTTTCTCACCTTTTTCAGACCGACATGGGTGGAAGACCCCTTCATCAAAGGCATGTGTCACAGACTCCTCACCTGTTTGGTTGAGAGCAAGGTGGGTTTATCAATCCTACCTACCTTAGGATTGACCTCTCCTCCTTTAGGAAGGTCCATTAATACACCCTTAGGCACATCAATGGTCTCCTTTGTACCCTCCTCATCCTCATACCAAACACTTTGTAAAGAGGGGCTGCTAAGCCGTTTGGCTCTGGCATTTTAATTAAATGGCGACGGTTGATGAGACTTAAACTTTCATCTTTAGTTATTTGATCTTGTAACTTATCCCTCCCAACTGGTTCCTTACGAATCAACAACCTGGCCAGATACGCTTGATAGGCCACCCTGTCTGAGGGCTCTTTGCGTATAGATTTCCAAAGTATCGCTGGATGCAAGGTGCCTTCTCCACCGCTCCACTAAAGACAGAGCCATCTGTGTCCCTGATCTCGTTATAGCCAGGTTCGCTTTGAGCAGCTTTTCCAAGAGTTTCCACAGTGTATTACTCGCTTCAAAGTCATGTTTATTAAGTTTAGCCATTAGGTAGTTTACCCTATCTACCTCCAAAGTATTGATATAGTCCTATAGGCTAATATATCCCTATACTTTTCTCCAAAGTCTCAACGACTCTTTACATGTGTGTGCTTTTTTAGCTACAAGGCCATTTTGTTTATGTCTTAAGCAGGTTCACTTCAACTACGCCACTTAAGATATGAAATGCCCCTGTGCACCGCCTTTAGGGCATCCCAGATCATTGCTGTGTAGTTCATTCCATCGTCATGGTGATCTGGGTCTTTCAAGAGGGCGTTGTTAAGACATCATACGCCTGGCAGATGTGTGCTGGAGTAAACAGTTACTCTAGGACAAGAGTGTACTGAACATGCCAGAATAGGCTCATGGAATTTTGATCAGATAAGGTTATGGGATATGCTTGGACCGCCTGTAAAAACATGTTACAGATTAGGTAGGTTATTTTTTGGGGGGCAAAGTTCCTGTAGAATGCTGAATAGAGCAAAAAGTCTGATGTCAGCAGGTGTCTGTGCCAACAGCCATCTACTCGTCTAAACCCTTCTAACCAGGCACTACCTACGGATACAATTGCTGCAGTGACCCATATTTGTTTGTGTCTAGTCGAATTCACCATTCATTACCATATTTAGATCATATGACAAAGCCAACAGTGCACACTACAATGGTTTGTACTGCGACTACTAAAACCCCTCCATTTTCCTTACTAGGTGCATAAACTGATGCTACTATTAGTGGGTTCTCCGTGTACCTTGCACTGCCAGCATCTCTCTGCTTCGTCCTATAACTGTTACGTGGAAATTACATTTAAAAAGTATGGGGGGGGCTGCACTGCTGTAACTGTCCTATTAACCAATGCTAAAAATTGGAAAGGGTAGTCTTTCAAGGGGAAGTGGCTCTTGGCTAATCTTGGGAGGCGAATCTCCTGTATGAAGACTATATCTGTAACCAACTGGGTCTGTCCAGGTAATATCCAGAGGTACTTGCTTGGGATATTCAGCACTGAATTCAAGAGCCTGGATGGTGGGACTCTTCTTTATGCTCTATAATCGCTTTATCTGATCTTCCTGGCTCTTGCAGATACTGTGATCTTGGTTGTGTAAGGTAGCCCTGGTCCCTCCACAATTCAAACTGCCCTGAACCCTAGCATTAAAATCCCCCCAACTCCTATGTTCCCAACTTTGTAATGACTCACTTTTCCTATCCCTACAAATTAACCCTAAGTGCAACAAGCAGGATCATATTTTATCCAGTAGTGAATTACAGTACAACAAGTAAACATTGAGGTTAGAAACCTGGCTTCGGCCTATGCCACTGCAGGGTTGTTTAACAGTGTAACCCATTAGCGGTAATGGGGTGACCCTGTGTCCCTCAGAACCTGGGTATTTATAATATATAAAACAAGTGTTTCTGTTGGGAAATACAATTGCTTTGATCTGTGCATACAATGCAAAAGGAAATTTCAATTTGTTATCCACAAGTGATTTTTGAAAGAGGGAATAAAACCTTAAAGTGAGAACACACCACGAGAACAGAGGAATTTGTCGAAAGAGAGAGTGGTTTACTCTTTTGTTATTTACAATGGAAATTAATGTGGCGGTCATAAAAACATTGAATTATGACGATACAGTAGTGACTGTAGTGAAGTATAAGTGACATGTGGTGATACGCGAGGTCAATGGTGCTTTACAGACATAACAAACATGAGTGACAAATGTAGTGGATTAAAGAACTTATTTCTTTCTGTCCATTAGTTTGCACATGAATACAAGACCCGAGTATGATTTTTAGTTAGGGGCAAGAAGACCGTATGGACTAGTATGACAGTAACCTCGACGTTTCGACCTTTGAAGATAGCGCAGAGTAATAGGCGTCAAAAGCGGGTCTTCTTCAGGACTGTGAAGGGGGTGTGGACAGCCTATGGGATTAATTAAAGAGAAATAGATCAGGTGTGCTCCAATAATTCACAGTACTATTGTGTGTTATACAGTAGCAAGGGATATGCTTACCGGAAGGCCCAAAAGAATAGGAATCGATGACTGTGATATAATGTTTATTTATTAGAGATCCGAATACTAGAATTGAAAGGGGGACAAAAATCAAATGAATACATTTAATGGTGAAAAGGTAGCTGAGGTACAAAGGTATAGCTGTAAGTGGCATTATCATGAACCCTGCTGAAAGGTCAGGGTATTTTGTGGCTCCAACTGAATGTGAGCTAGTAGAATTCACCCTCCGTCTTAATTCAGAAACCGGAGTCCTCCACCATGAGGTGTGGTCTCCAAGGAGAAGGATAACATTGGCATCCGGAAAACTATGTGATTTAAATCAAGGAAAATACATACTAACTGTGGGCAACGTTGTGAGGCATGCCTTAGTTCAGGATTTATCTGTTGTGGCTCATGAGGTCCACCAGCCGGGTTGTGTGGTGCAGAATCTGCTTTGATATTAGATGCCGCCATTATCAATCAATCACGGCGGGTTAAAAGGATTAATTTAGTGATAAATCCTGCTGAGATGTAAATAAGCAACGCACGCTCGTTAATCGCAAGTGTCTCTTACCTCAGGAGACGCGCCATGTGTGCAGTCTGACTGCACCAACATCGCATGCGGCTGAGTTGGAGACGGTCAGTATATGACAGCTCACTGAAATAAGGCCTGCTTCGTCTATCCACGTGTAAGTGATGGTGCAGTAGCTCAGTGGAGCTTGTGTGAAGGAATGGTGTCAACGGTCATTTGCTAGCTCAAATGTAAAAACCAAAGTCTGGGGGGGGGGGGGGGGGGGGGGGGGCGGAGCTTGCTCGCGACGAAGATGCCCGCTTGAGCTGAAAGCTCTGTATTGCCATCACTCAACCCTTCAATTATCCTGCATTTGCGAGGTCTCTTCAATCCGCATTGGGCTGCCGCCTGTTCCGGAGTATAACCGGAGCCTTGTGAGCTGATTTGCAGCAGCACACTGCACTCTTAGCCATGCTTGCCGGTTCTGCCTGCTGAGCCTTCGCTCTGGGCCGTGATCCCTGAGCAAAAGTAGAAGGTGGGCGGCGGTTTGCGATCCAGCGTCTCCAGGGCGCTTCCGACGAGAGGACGAGTATGCAGCGGCCCATCGGAGGTGAAGCAGCTGCAGGCTGACTCGCTCCCAGGACAGTGAGGTGCCAGCAAGGCGTGCAGCCTACAAGTCAAAGTGAGTCCGAGATATCTGGGCAGCCATGTGATACCGGAGACGATGCTGTGCCCAGCACCGTGCACAGGGGAGCATTCTCCCTGTAGGAGATTGCGGAGGCCATTCTGGCCTGCTACGACGCCCTGTTGCGACCCACGGCGAGGTCGTGAGATTTGTGGAGATACCCCTGAGTGTGGTGAGTGCGGAGGGGGGCCCGCAAACTCGGAGGAAGCGCGACTGGAGAGGACGGCCATTTTGAAGCAAGCAGACTGTGGCTTATTTATTGCGCATTGCATTCACCCCGGCAGTATTGAGGAGTTCTTGTTTAGCGGCTGATTTACCCCTGGAGAATTGCGGTGCGCTGCATACACCCCCGTGCCTACTGACACTGGTGGCTCGTTGCTGTCCAGTGGCAACCAGAATTACTTGAGACCTGAGTGGAGCCTGGCGGAGAATCCTGAGAATAGCAGCGTTGACTCTCGAAGCACTCTGTGAGACCTGGTCTGGAAGAGCAGACACACGTTGAAGCTGGTGAAGGGAGAGTTGCCTGAAGTGATTGCTGGGAGAGGCCGGCTGTGTGCCTCTTAAAACTGAATGCCCTGCTTAGAGAGCTTAAGCTGGACACTATCTTGGGCGGAGGAGACTCGCGGTCAAAGTTGAATATGGAGACAGTGACTGTGATTGCCCACTGGGAGGGTCCCTCCGTACCCTGGTCCATTTCCTGACTCCTTTTGGCTCATCCAGTTGCTTGTGTGGATGGAGAAGCTGTGGTGCTTGGTCGATGTAATAGTCATGATAGCTTTCAACAGTCGTCCTGTGGAAAGGCCTACCCGAGTGGCTGCTGCACTCTGATCAGTTCACTGGCCTGTAGCAACGGGCAGAAGCGGAAGTAATAACTTTGAGTGTGCTGTCTGTCATTTGATATCCAGCTTGCTGACCAACGGACACAGCCCATTAGTAGCCGTCTCAATCCCGCCGCGATGGGTAGAGTGGACAAGAGTCAGCCCAAATTTACATTTGATCAAAGGAAATCAAAAACGAAGGAGACCCTCACCGACTATGGTGATAATGCGCAGGAACAGACCCACAAGGAGGCTGATGAAGATATATGCAACATGCTTGCTGCGATGGATAAAGATTTGCAGAATAGCCTATCTCTACTGGGGACTAAAACAGACTACCTCTCATTTGGATGGACAGAATGTCAGAGCGAATGGATAAACAGGTTGAACGGCTGGATATGGCGGAATGCCAGGTCACAGAAGTTGAGGAAGCACAGACTACAATGGACACTGAACACAAGCACATGGGAATGGTGCTGCCGAAACAATTTACGGATCACAGGTCTTCCGGAATGGACACAGATCGGCAACATGGAAAAATTTGTCGAGAAGCTGCTGATAACACTGCTGGGAAGTGAGAGGTTCTCTGCCATATTCGTGGTTGAGAAGAGCACACTGCTCCCTGGGTCCTCGCCCTGATCCAGGCGCTCCTCCAAGGCCAATAATAGTGAAACTGCTGAACCACCGACACAGGGACCCGGCGCTGAAGGTTGCCAGGGAGAAACCGGCACTGCAGTATTAGGGTTTCAGTATCTCTTTATATCCGGACTTCATGTTTCAGGTGCAGGAGGCGCACAGGCAGTTTGCGCCTCTGAAGCGCCAAGTACGAGATCAAAATTTGGACTATGCCATGCTGTATCCGTCAATCGGCAGGGCCAGTCGCAAATCTTCACAGATCCTAAAGCTCTGCAGAAAGCCCTGATGGAGTGGGCTAAAGAAAAGCACTGCAGCCCGGAGCAGATCCCCTGGGAGGAGGCCCCTGATGGGGGAATAGGTGATCAGGACTGACCATTGGACTGCACATGTTACAGATAAGAGGGCCATTACAGGAGGGATCCGGGGGGGGTCAAGGGAATCCATTGCGAATGCTTAATTGCATAAGCGACATACACTCAGAGAGTGCCACAGAGACAGTTATGTTATAGTGTCATGTTCAATGTGGTCGGCACTCAGTGAGAGTTATGTTATGTCATTGATTGTAAGAAACAACACAATGATGCAGGGGCATTCCATAGCAGATGCGCAAAATTTTCTAGAGGGCGTGCGGGGGGAGAACCCAGTGTGGTTAGGTCACAACATCATCCTAGAAGGGCAACATCCGCCCACGAGTGTGCCACACACCTTGGGAGTAACATTAGGAGGGGGTGGGGGCATTCAGATATTTTATGTTTTGGGCCACTGAGCTCTCAGATGGCAAACGGGGAACTGTTTGCGGTATTCCGTCCTGGTACAGTTGAAGTACGCCTGGCGTGGGTGGGAAGGGATTGAGACTAAGAATGTATGGCAACTTTCACACCGTTTCCATTCTTTTGTATGGTAATGGCACAGTTGATAGGTATATGCAGCAGGTTACAAGATGCAGGCACTACACCCCCCCCATTACAGATCACAGCCAGCCCAGCATTAGTGCAGTGCATAGCACGGTTTGAGCGCTCACTTGGAACGTTCGAGGCCTCAACGACCACAGGAAACTTAGAAAGTTCCTGGCCTACTTGGCAAGGCATGAAATTGATGTTGCCTTAGTGCAGGAGACGCAACTCAGCTTCAATAGCCCTATGCTGCGCTCCAGGGGACTGCAGGGAAATATACATGCTGCGGGTTTCACCACGCACGTGTGTGGTGTGCTAACGCGGGCGAATCCTAAAATTACTCTTAAACCCGAACCAGATGACACAGACCGGGAAGGGCGATATGTGATCTCCAGATGTAGGGGGGAAAGGAATGAAATTCCATTATAGTTAACATATACAGCCCAAATTTTGATAATCCCAGCTTTTACCCTAGATTGTCTGAAAAGGTTCATATGTACCGGGAAGTGCAACTGCTTTGGGGAGGAGACCTCAATTTAGTACTTAACCCACAAAGGGACAGGCCAGGAGGGCTGGTGAGGCATATCATGGCAGCTGCGCGTACCGTGGAGGACGCTATAGTTCAGTTTGACTTGTGTGATATGTGGCGTTAGCGATACCAGAAAAAGGGGGGTATACGCATCACTCAGCACATCATGATTTGCATATTCGATTAGACTATTGGCTGGCAGCCAGACAGTTGCTGGAGCGGACCTGAGCCTGTGCAGTGCTCCCCCGCATGCTTTCTGACAATTTCCAGATACTACTAGCACTAGATGCCCCACAGAAAATTATTCCCCCCTTTTACATGGAGGTTCCTTCCTTACTCTCTGCTAGACGCCGTTTTTAAGGAGGAACTGGCGGAACCGATTGAAACATAGTTTGCCAGTAACTTTGGGTCGGTGGATAGCTTTCAAGTGGTTTGGGAGGCGTTCAAAGTATATATCCGGGGTATCACTATGACCAAACACTCTGGGGTGCCTAAAGCGATCCGTAAGTGACTTGTAGACCTGGAGCGTTCTCTTGAGAATCTCAAGGATGGGCTAGTTTGAAATGCAATTAGAAGAATACCATGACACAGCTGACGTGGAAATAAAACACCTCGGTAAATATGCCACTGCCCGCACGTATGGTGAAGGCAAACGGCTGGGTGCGATCTTGGCTCACTTT
Source organism: Lissotriton vulgaris (assembly GCF_964263255.1). NCBI lineage: Eukaryota > Metazoa > Chordata > Amphibia > Caudata > Salamandridae > Lissotriton > Lissotriton vulgaris. The sequence goes on from NW_028253053.1 coordinate 280,327, forward strand.
CTTAAAAAGTGACGGGACAACAAAATAGTTGCTGAGATTAAAACAGCTGAGGGAGACCTACTGACAGAAGAAACCACCATAGCACGCAGGTTTCAGTAATACTATTCTGAGCTATACTCCACTTGCAATAGTGGCACTGAGGCGTACATTTTGGACTATTTAATGCATATAAAGCTACCTTGGCTTACGGACAAACAACACGAATATGTTATGCGACCTCTAGAAGTAGATGAAATCACCACAGCACTGTCGGACATGAAATCGGGTAGTGGGTCTGGTGTGGACGGCCTCACAGTATCTTTTTAGAAGGCTTTCCAGGACATGCTAGTACCGCACTTGGCTACACCCTTTGACGACGTGTGTGTGTGACAAGTATTATGCCTCCCTCGATGAGAGATGCGATAATTGTCACTATCCTGAAGCCGGACAAGCCACCGGACGAGTGTTGCTCCTATCGCCCACACTCAATCAACGTAGACACAAAAATATGTGTGAAAATTTTAGCGAACAGACTTGTCCCTCTCACCTCGCTGCTGGTCGCGCCAGAGCAAGCGGGTTTTGTTCCAAGTAGAAACTTAACTTACAATTTAAGGATGGTGTTTGGTACGATACAGCACACTCGCCTGGCGGTAGCAGTTGTTATCGACATTGAGAAAGCTTTCGACTCTGTTGAATGGCCCTTCATGCGGGAGGTCCGTACTAGGATGGGATTGGGAAGTGTTTTCCTACAGCTAATTGGGGTACTCTATAACGCACCCACATCTAGAGTTAAAATTGGCAACCTGGTGATGGATACTCTACAGGTTACTAGAGGCAAGCAACAAGGTTGCCCTCTGTCGCCAATATTGTGTGCATTGGTGGTTGAACCTTTAGCCTGTGGGTTACGCGAATACCACAGATATCGGGGTATATGATTTCCGGATTACGAGTTGATCGTATCAACTTATGCAGACGATACCCTACTATATGTACGGGACTCGGAACACAACCTTTCCCCAGTATTGCGTGAAGTGGTGAGATTTGGAGCGATATCTGGGCTACGTGTTAACTGGCCAAAGTCTATAATATTCCCCCTCACACCAGCCACGACCCCATTCTAACCGGACTATCTGTTGCGGTGGTCAACGGAACCAGTGAGGTATCTAGGAATTAAGATTCATATGGACTCTGAAGTGGTAGTCAGTGAAAACTATGGGGTGGCATTTAGCAAATTAGAAGACGATGTGGAAAGGTGGATTCGGCTGCCACTATCCTTGCTGGGCAGTTTTTCCATTATGAATATGGAAATATTGTCACGTTTTTTGTTTTTCTTTAAAAATATTCCTTTGGTTCTCCCTTGTTCCTATTTTCGTCAGCTCACAGTTTGATGATCAAGATGGCATGGGCTGGCAAGCATGTGCCGGCCAGCTGGAACGTACTTACATTGCCATACCATATGGGGCGGCTGGGCGCCCCTGATTTGGACCTATATTATGGGTCAGCCCAGATTGTGTGCGCTTTCCAGTGGATGCGCAGCTTCCTGGGCACGCCCCACCTAGGCATAGAGAAAGTTGTGGTGTCCCCCATTGCCAGCAGTCCTGTTTACGCCTGCGAGTCGTAGGACGGGGATAATAGACTCAGTGAACGTGACAAAACATGTCTGGCGCCACCTCCTAAAGCTGCAGGCCGGTGCCATCTTTTATTCCCCGCTGGATTGGTGCCACTGGCTATCCCCGTGCAGGGATCAGGGAGTTACTTGAGCTCTTAATTCAATTGGGGTGCGGACAATAAGGAACCTCTTTGAGGGGAGGGGAGCAAAGAGCTGGGGAGAGATGGAGACACGCACTGCTGAATATCCTGGGTAGCGACTTGGCGGAGCCACCGGAACTGACCTCCCTATCCTATGTCATAAAGACTGACTAGTGTCTAAAATAAACAAACTGACCATGGGCTATAGGGAAAATCATTGGCAGAGAGACTTGGGCAGGGACATCAATGACGCTATGTAGGTATGGTCTGCGGGACGGGCGGATTGCAAGCGTTGCAGTGCACAGCTGGCTGATTTTTAAGTCTCCTGGTGTTGAACCGCGCGAAAGCGCGGTCTCGCCAGAGACCTATTGTGAGCGACTATGCTTGCCAGGAGAGGGGACAGGAGCTAGCAGCGCGCTCGGAATTGAGCGGGCCACGCGCACGTCAACGCGCTCGCTGTGGCCAGCTCCTGTCTCCTCTCCTGGAAAGCTCCAAGATCCACGCATGCGCACACACAGAGAGACAGTCCCCACTGTCTGCTCTCCCCATGTGCACACACACAGAGCCACAGTCCCCATGTCTGCTCTCCCCTCTAGCAGTCATCGCTCTTCACCCACGATTCAGTGCTCCCCCTAGCCACACGCTTCCCCGGGCACAGAAGACTCGCTGGCGCCGCTGCTTCTTACCTTCCCGTGAGAGCCTGACCACCGGCGCAGTCCTTGGTGTAGAGTTCCTGAGCTCTATGTCCGTCTTGTTTTATACAGGTTATCTTGTTCACCCCCTTGAAACACGACTGGCATTTTGAGATTAAGGCCCGTGTTTGAAGTGCGTTTCTCCTATGATGGACACCTTATTGGTAATAAGACGGTGCTTAGTTGACTCAAGTTACTGTGTAGTGCTAAACTAACACACTGGATACATCGCCGGATGGGGCAGCAATTAATGTTATAAGTGGACTGTAAATGCACGTTTTAGATCCTGAAAAGGCTATTATTTTACACAAGGCCCTCGATGCCAATTTTTTATATATCGGTAGATTTAGCAGAACAGAGGATGGGGGTAGTGCCTTGCATTGAAACACGTGGATGATATTTCAAGAAGGAAAATGTTGTAGACAGAAAATTGTCACGGGAAACAACTAAAAACAACATAATCCATTTTAAATATGCAGAGATGGGAGATATGCGATTTACATGATTGTGGCCGTTCTGTTCCGGTTACCTGTTTAGCATGGTTGCACAATGTCGCTTGTATTGGTCCTTCTCAGTAGACCTCACACACTGACCGCCCCCCCCGCGAGCTCGGCATCTACAGGATACACAGGATGCCCCCCCCCAGTCTGTCCACCTCCAGCCCCGAGCCCCCTGCAGCCCCTGCTTCCCGACGCTGCAGAGCGAAGCCCCCGAAAGACGAACAAATAAACATAGGCTTTCGCCGGCGGGCAGAATAATAAAGGTTTAAACTTGGTGCCTGAAGGGCTGGATTCATATCCTGATATGTGAAAATAGCTTGTGCTTTTTTCCAGCGCAGGTCTCGGGGGTTAACCAAACAAAGACAGTCTGGGCTGGACCACACAGAGAGCATCCGAGGCAGCAGAGGCGAGTTGGAGGCATCTGGGGTCTGTGGGAACTTCGGTCTGTAACATACACACAGACCCCTTCCTCTCACTGCTGTCAGTCAGCTGTCAGGCGCTCGTGTTATTGAACTTGGAAGGATGAAAGGCTAAGGCGATTTTGCGGTTATTCGCAATTTCGAACCCGCAAAGGTCTAGCAGCTATCCTTGGCCATCCAAGCTATCATACAACAAAGACAGTTAACATACGATGTAATTCATTAGAGACACTGAAACAAATACAGATTTGAAATGCAATGGAAAGACAAAAATGAGCTTAGTTCTGTAGCAAAGACATGTATTAAATAAGCCATTAAAACAAAGCATACGTGCTAGTCACAAGTGGACCTTCCCCTGATGTTTACATATAAAATAAAAGAAGTAGGCTTTCTGGGTAAAGTCCTATGCTTGCACTAATTTTGTGGTGATCTGTTTTGCGGTTTTTGCTCTGTCTTTTGGCAAAAGTTTCTATGGGACCAAAAATGGAAACTTATACACTTTTCACCACCCCATAATTGTTTTCCCTTTGTACATCTTGCTATGTCGAAATGCAGAATTAACTGCCAAGCTTCATGGCAGTCAGCCCAGGAAGGCATAAGCTTTAAGCAAATTAAAAAATGCATTGTTAAATTGAAAATGCGGCTGTACCATAACTACCCAGTGGCAGCTGTAAGAATGGAAAGTGCGGCTGTACCATAACTACTCAGTGAGGACTTCCGATGTGTGTGTGTATTATATATATATATATATATATATATATATATATATATATAGAATCTATCCCAAGAATCTGCCTCCTCCAAAGCCTCTCCTGTTGGGGAAAGCAGGCATGGACCACAGAGTAAGTGCTCAAATTTCTTCTTTATTCAGAAGTCGGCCATAACGCGTTTCAGTCCGAAGACCTTGATCACATCATATCTTAAAGACTTTGATAGAAAAGCAGACATTTGAGGTGAGCAAATTTAGAGTGTCGCTGGTGTTGAGAGTGCTTTTTACTGGAGCTGCTTTTCACCTAAACTTGAGAACTACCCGGACCAGGCAAAAGAAAGCAGTATTACACCTTCACATATTACTCCCTGCATCATAACTCACAGTCATATCTAGATCTAGCATGGAAAAGAAAAGTGAAAGGAAAAAAGAAGTCAGCGAGTTACAAATTCTAATGTTAAAGAAACAAAACAAAAAACAACCTTTCAGTGGCTGCACGTGAATCTGGTGAGCCAGCACCCCGAATAGCAACGTCTTACGAGTATTCAAGGACACAATGAAAGAGCTCTTACTAGGCAGTGCACTCGGTGCAAAGTGGAGAATTCTCTCAACTTAAGCGCACCTTCCCTCACCAAAAGACTCATTGCTAGGTTTAGTAACATACTCGGAGTTACTCTGTTGTAAAGCAAGACTATGAAAAGTTGAGACTGTAGCATCTGTTTCCACTCTATTGTGACCTTCCAGATGTGTTGGAGCATCAGAGGTCACTGTCTTTATTTATTTTGTCTGCAATGACTTCTACTGTGCGTACAGTTCATCTGTTGACCTCGCCACACATTAGTTTAAGATTATTCTATGTTTGTATTTCTTAATAGATATTAAGGGACAATGGCACGCCCTGAGTTGCTTAATGAACAATAAAGCATTGGGCCGATGGGTAGGGACATTCATTTTCCCCATTTAACTCTCCCTCTTTGTTTGTCAGATACTGGCATCTGTGCTTTTCGTACAGGACAAGGGTCATCCAATTGAACAAACTGAAGCGAGCGCTTATCACTTCTTGCTCCCGCCCTCATTCACCATTTCCTCCTCAGTCATGCCTTCTTCCTTGCTCTATCCACCATGCTGTCCTCTCCTCTATTTATTATTTTTTGCTTTGCACCTCACACTCCCAACACTGGTCTATGCTTCAGCGCCCACAGTCATGATCATTCTTTCTCCCATTACCTCCCGACCTCTCTGTCTGCTGAGATCTGACAGTAGTTCCTTAAAGAACCACTCATTCTCTTTGACAAAAAATGTCAAGCAGTCTTCAGAACTGTGTCTGTTCACAGTCTGCCAATAACAGCTGTGAGCAACAGCATATTCTTGCACACACTCTCACTGCTCACCAATTCAAAGTTTGCTAAAAATTTTATGCAACGCATTGTCATACACAATGCCAATAACTCAAACTTAAATGCTGCAAGACCTATTGCATTGTAAATGCTTTTTTAGGTCGAGTTTACTCGAACCTATTGTTGTCAACCCAAAAGCTGACTTTTTAAAATCCGGATTCTCAACAGTTCACGTGAAATCACGTGACCACAAGCTCCTTCGTGCACAAGCTTGCATTTCCCCACAGGCTTCCCCCTGCCAGCAGCAATCGAAGGCTTCCGCTGCCCCGCCCCCCCGCCGTCACTTATTCACGGCCGCAGGCCGTGACTTCAAAGGGTTCCGCTGCCCCGCCCCCTTCTTCACGGCCATCTGTTCCCCAGCACCTCCCCTCTCTCCCCCCTAATTATTCACTGCTGGCCGGCCGGCACATCTAGTTTTCCACGGCTTTCAACTTGAAAGGAAACCTCGCACACCAAGCCTCGCACACCAACATTTGTCTTTATCTACTCCCGATATGCTCGTCTTCCCCCCCCGCCTCTTTTATCTACTTATTTGTCTTCCTGTCTCATTGTCCCTCGGTCTGTTTGTGTTTCCCTCTATCTCACTGATTCATTTGTTTGTCTTTTTGTATATTCTTAGTATCTGGTTACCTCTGTCCCAGGGTCATCTCGTCTCCTGCGTTCTTGCTTGCCTATCACTTTTGCCTTCATCTCAAAGCCCTGTATCAGTGCCCTGCCCTGTGTACCCGTCAGGATCCATGTCTCCCTGTCCTAGTGAAAGGGCCCAAATGCTTCCTAGTAAAGCTTCATTGTTGAGATGTGCAGTCTGTGCAGCAGCAAAGAGCAAGTACATCGGAGCTGAAGGGAAAGGTGTTCACTCCAGTGTGCGCCTCGAAGACCAGCTCGGCCTCTCCCACGAGCACGAGGAGTGTCTTATATAGGTTACGTCAAGGTGAGTGAACACGGGATCCGGCATGTACACGCAGGTGTCACGGTGATGTTTACACGTGTCACAGCTGCTTGGCAGTTCCATATGACGTGGGAGGTGACTTGTCAAAAGCAGTTTCAAGACCACGTTATTTGAAAGTGCGGCTGTCAACAAGATATGCTGTCGAGCAACACAAACATTTATTATTCAACAGCATCCTTCAGTGGCCCTCATGCGCGCGAATGGCAGCGGGTGCGCGGAAAACATTGCAAATCACAGAGGAGCCGCAAGGTAGCCGAAAAAAACTGCACAATAACTTTTTGAAGGGATCTCTTAGGGGGAAAGCAAGAAACGCGTCGAATTACACATAAAAACAGAGGAGAGGGTGTTTGTGCAATGCCAACAACGAGCAGAGGGTTGAAATTAGAAACTAGTTTTTTAAAGCAGCCGCTCTTAATCCTAAACAAAGGCGGCCACAGGACCCACCCAGCTCTATTTTTACATTATTCACATTTTTTAAGCAGTGCGGCAGCGACCCCTAATCACCAACAAGAGAGGCCGGGCCATTATTTCAGTGTTTACATTTGCTTTGCATTGTCTCCCTATACATAGTGGGCATCATCACATGAAATGTTTCATTTCTGTGGTGCAAACATATGGGCAGCCATCTCCCTCGAAACAAGCGCTACACACCTGACGCTTTATATATATTATATATATATATATATATATATATATATATATATATATATATATATATATATTTTACATTGCCAGCCCACCTTCAAGCTTTAAAGTCGGCTACTCTCTTGCTGTGCTCTCCTAGTTCGCTTTTAGCCCTCCCAGTGCAAATCTTGCACCCCCCCCCTACGCCCTTTCTCTGCGCATCGAGTGAGGCACCATCCACTTCATTATTTGGAGGGGGAACGTTTAGAGCCTTTTCTACAGGTCAATGGCCTGCAGTTGAAGAACACCATGGTATCCCAGAGGTAATACTGGAGGAGAGAAGGAAATACGAATGGGAGAGGAGCAGTTATTTGAGGACTTTTGAAAGGTAGAATTCCAATCTTGCTTTGCTATTCGTTGCTCTTTATGGTTTTGTCACAACAAAATCCTTGCATGCAATATTTAAAAAAAATATATTGATGAATGTTTTCATTAGCTATTACCGCTTTGCACTTATATCTTATGAATAATTGCCTAGTTTGTGTCCTTCTGCCATCTGTTTCAATCGTTTTTTGTGTCCTTCTGCCCTTTGTATCCCTCGTTTTTTGTGTCCTTCTGCCCTCTGTTTAAATCGTTTTTTGTGTCCTTCTGCCCTTTGTATCCCTCGTTTTTTGTGTCCTTCTGCCCTCTGTTTCAATCGTTTTTTGTGTCCTTCTGCTCTTTCTATCCCTCGTTTTTGTGTCCTTCTGTCCTGTTTCAATCGTTTTCCCCTTGTTTTTCGTGCCCTTCTGCCCTCTGTATCCCTCGTTTTTGGTGTCCTTCTGCCCTCTGGCCTGCAAACTATCCCTTCCCCCCCTACCCTGCCCACAAAACTACCCCGACCCCAGCCCCCCTTTCCTGAGCCCTGAACTCCATTCCCTACATCCCTAAACTACCCGCCCTGCCTCGACTTCGTAAACTGTCCCTTCTCTGTCTGCTTTGAGCCCTACAACTTAAGCCTAGGCCCAAATGGATGATGGGTGGATTTTTTGGGTAAAGTTTTACTTAATGCGATTTTATATAGCATGAACTTTACCCGAAGGTGTCAGAGCGCTTTACATAAGAACCAGTTGCAAAACATAAGGACTTTGGATTACATGCGTTTGATAAAAGATACAAATATAAAAATTTTTTAAATGTCTTCACGCAAAGAAGACAAAGAAGAGACTGTTGATTATAGTTCTCTTTATATACATGCGCGCTCACTCACAACCCATATGCCTACTCCCCCTCCCCATCTGCGAGCCTGAACATTCATTCATTCATCCACCCACCCACCCATTGATGCATACACCCATCCATGCATCCATCCATCCACCATCCATTCACCCACCCATCCATCCATGCATCCATGCATGCATCTATCCATCCGCAATGCATCCATTCATCCGCCATGCATTCAAGCACCCATCCATGCATGCATTCATCCATACACTCATCCATCCAGCACCTATCCACTCAGCACCACCACAGCATCACTCAGCACCACCACAGCATCACTCAGCACCACCCCAGCATCACTCAGCACCACCCCAGCATCACTCAGCGCCACCCCAGCATCACTCAGCGCCACCCCAGCATCACACAGCGCCACCCCAGCATCACACAGCGCCACCCCAGCATCACTCAGCGCCACCCCAGCATCACTCAGCGCCACCCCAGCATCACTCAGCGCCATCCCAGCATCACTCAGCGCCACCCCAGCATCACTCAGCGCCACCCCAGCATCACTCAGCGCCACCCCAGCATCACTCAGCGCCACCCCAGCATCACTCAGCGCCACCCCAGCATCACTCAGCGCCACCCCAGCATCCCTCAGCGCAACCCCAGCATCCCTCAGCGCAACCCCAGCATCACTCAGCACCACCACAGCATCACTCAGCGCCACCCCAGCATCAATCTGCGCAACCATTCAACAACAACTGGTTCAAATATGTTCTCTCAATGTATCAAGCTTTATTAAAAATGTCACAAAAAGATGTTAATATTTCACTTCTGTTCTTGGATTTTCGTCACAATAAAATACACTGAACATAATCTTCACAAAAGTTCTTTACAAAAGTTTAAGCCATTGCCATTATAAATTACAATCACTTTTATTTAAGTATTAATTATTTAAAAAAATTAAAAGCCATTGTTATTTGTAATATCAATACAGCTAAGTCACGTAAATACAACATATGTTGCATTACAAATGCTATAGGTGTCACATTTGCAAAAGTTAACACTATTGGCATTGTAAATGACAAAGTTATTAATTTCGCTATTTTCAAAACAAAAACATAAATAAAAAAATTGTCATTTACAATACTAATTCCTCTAACTTTACTAATGCGAGACCTATTGCATTGCAAATGCTTGTTCCACTTGACCTGGCTCTGTCCAGGGATATCCACATTTTGGGACTTAGTCTTTAAAGAGATAGGGCAATTAACTGATTTGCAGCTTTCCCCAGAGCCGACACTGGCCCGGTTGGGCTACTCTAAGTCGATACCAAACGCTAGGCACAGGGTGGTGATGTGTTGGTTACGTGGCTCAACCCCTACAATAGCTCGGTGGTTGAGAGACATGGTGTACTGCAGCAAGCAAACTGAGAACTTCAGTGATCTTCTCTCACCGCATAGTAGACCCAAGAACTTCTGGGCATTGTACAAAACATATATGGCAACCAGGGAAGGGGATACTACGTCAATTGAGACTGTTGACCAAGAGACAAGGGCGAAAAGTTCTGCTGATTAGTTGCATGAGGTTGGACCAGGTTCTCTCAAATTATTTTGAGTGCTGTATGCTGATTAAGTGGGGGCAAATGTGTTCGATAAATTCGGGATCTTACTTCTAGAAAGTGCAACACTGGGGGGTTTGAAATGGGTTGGTTGAAAGTGTTGACCACTAGCAAGATGTTATTGGATACAACCAGCCTGCTAAGCTATGGAATTGTGTAGTATGCGGTCTGATTATCAAATGCCATCGCAATTGCCATATAGTGTGAACAATGTCTCATGATTGTATTTGGAAAATCAATAAAAATAAAAATAAACAAAAAACAAAACCGGTAAAGGACTAGTTTTTCCGTGACGGTCAAATATAGGCATCTGGAAGTTATAAACTAATATAGATGGCGCAGTGTCAACTTCAATTGGAATAATCAAGGTGGGTTTATGGTTCAAGGATACATAGCAATATGGAGGTTTGTTTTTAGTTCACAGATACACAGGGACATTTTCAACTAAATGACGGTGTACTGTGACACCAGTTCTAGGGATCTAGCAGAAAATATGAACAGCTGCTGTCTCTTAGTGGACCACTATTCGGACACTATTTGTGCATTGAAAAAGAAAATACATAAACAACAAATTCATGCATGTACGTGTAATGTTACATGTATTACATAACGAAAGTATCTTTATATCTGATGTATGCATTGTCACAGGTTATATCATACACATGGGGACAGTTGTACTTAGTAGAGTGTCTTTTATGGAAGATGGTTAATACCCTAAATAGGCCGGATAAAGCAATAGTCTCATCAGTATTGACTGAAACAGAATAGGTACACTTTCTAAGCCATCATCTAAATCCCCATCCAGCAGTACAGGCAATTGAAGACCATAGCCCATGGAATGAAACCGCAATAACAAATCAAGAACAAGTCATGGAGATAACACAGGAGCAGATTGTTAAAATAATAAAGAAGCAGAAAAATGGAGCACCAGGACCGAACGGGATACCCTTTTCTATATACAAAGATGATCCGGAAACATGGGCCGAAGTACTTGTAAAGGTCTTTAAAGAAATAATTAGTAAAGGGGAGATACCTGAAAGCTGGAGAGGCTCCTTAATATCCCCAATTTATAAAAAAGGAGACTGGGCGCTTCCTGAAAACTACCGTTTAATAACGCTACAGGACACTGATGCAAAACTTTTTGCAGCCTATCTGCTAACAATCTTATCTGACTTGGTGAAAAAGAACAACATCCTCCCGCCAAATCAAACCGGCTTCATTAAAGGACTTGGTACTACCTCCAATATCCTGGCACTATCTATTTTAATGGAAAAGGCAATCTTAAAGGGCGAATCACTGTTTCTATGTTTTGTTGATTTTAAATCAGCTTTTGACTGTGTCGACCGAGATCTTTTATGGAAAAAGTTACAAGCACAAGGGATTCCTCAGCCTTTAATATATTTGATCAGTCTCTTGTATACAAAAACTTGGGCCAAAGTTCGTATTGGGAACGGCAGATCATTAACTAAGGAAATACCAACTCTTGGCGGCGTGAAGCAAGGCTGCGTATTGGCACCGTTATTATTTAATTTGTTTTTAACTGATTTAACTGAAACACTGAATAAGATAAATGCCCATCCACCTAAACTTGCAGATAAGCACATATCAAACTTGCTATATGCAGATGATGTTATTCTTTTAAGTAGAACGAAGGTAGGCTTGCAAAGGTTAATTACACGTATACAGGAGTACGCAATAAAAAATAAAATGGTAATAAACAAATCCAAATCTAAAGTTATGGTTGTCTCAAAAAATCTAAGAAGGAAATACAATATGAAATGGTTCTTAGGTAAAGAAAAATTGGAGCAAACAAAAATCTATAGATACCTAGGACTGGTTTTTGATGACAATGGTAGCTTCAAACCCCAGATATTGGACATTACCCGGAAGGCGAACTCCCTAACAGGTGCATTTGGTATGATAAAAAAATCCACCAGTAACTTAACCTACCAGCCGCTACTCGAGGTCATATCTGCAAAATTGTTACCTTCCCTAACCTACGGCAGTGAAGCATTGAACGGAAAGGACGCAATAACATTAAACAAAGAAATCTCGAAAACATTTCGATCTCTTTTCTGTTTACCAAAAAATGCCTCACAGTCCCAAATTAGACTAGAATTTGGCTTGAATAACCAACTACATGCTCGGATGGGTAACACAATTAAAGTATGGTATAGGGTAAAAAATGACAAGGACAATTTAATCTCAGAGCTTTTATGGAAAGAAGTAGAGGGCAATAATAAACTATCTGTTTGGAAGTATCTTGAGAAGGCTTTGGATGAATTTGGGCTGAAGGAAATTTGGATGACCACTATTCCTCAGGAATCTTTAAAAAAAATTGTAAATAAGACAATTGATATTCTATCTATAATAAGTGACAAAGAGTCCCTGGTCAAAAGGAAACATGCTTGGTCTATAATAAATAGCTATAAAAAAAAGATTCCGCAACAATATTTGAATACAGCTTGGACCTGGAAATATAAAAATATATTCATGAAAGCCCGGTTCGGAATCCTGCCTAGAGAATCTCATGCACTGCCATGGAAAAAGCTTGAAAACAATATATCATGTCGGCTGTGTAATACAGGAGAAGAAAATATCATACATCTATTATGCCTCTGCCCAGAACTAAAAAAATGAAAGATTAACACTATTAAAAAGGCACTTTAACAAAAGATCAATAAGGACATGTAGACAAGCACTAATCCAGTGTCTTTGCTTGGAAGATATACATATTAACTCTGCTCTCTCAAAATTCCTAACAAGTGCATGGAGAAAACTGGAATTTTTAAAATATTAATTATTATACTGTTTATATTTCTGAATTTTTAACATTATGAAATTATCGCTTATTTTTAAAATTATCGCCCTTTTACTGTATTCTATTAATGAAATGTTATATTGTGCATTCTCTTTTGGTAAAGATTTTAAATAATCAATCAATAAACATTACATTGAGTGTCTTTTATATCTAACTTTTACATTGTCACAGATTATAACATACATTTGGGAAGAGTTTTGCTTACAATACATCATTTTACTCACTATACCCGACAGGACTAATAGCCGATAAAAACAGACTAGTCCTTTACAGGCTTTGTATTTTACTTTTGAGCTAGTGAATGCCCTTTGACACCATTCGTTCATGCAAGCTTCGCTGAGCTGCTGCACCTTCACATACACGTGGACAGACGAGGCAGGCTTACGCCAGTGACCGGTCATATACTGACAGTATCCAGCGCGGCCACACTCGACATTGGTGCAGTCAGACGAAACACACAGCACGTCTCCAGAGGTTAGAGACATTTGTGATTAGCGAGCGAAAGTTGCTCATTTACATCCCAGCAGGATTTATAACTAAATGAATCCTTTTAACCCGCCGTGATTGATCGCTATTGGCAGCATCTAATATTGAAGCAGATTCAGCACCGCACGACTCCAAACGGCTGGTGGAGCTCATGTGCCACAACAGATTAATCCTTAACTAAGGTATGCCTCACAACGTTGCCCACAGTTCGTATACATTTTTCTTGATTTAAATCACTTTGTTTTCCGGATACCAATTTCATTCTTCTCCTTGTAGACCACAACCTCATGGTGGAGGTCTCTGGTTTCTGAATTACACCGAATGGTGAATTCTACTAGCTTACATTAAGCTGGAACCACAATATACCCTGACCATTCAGCAGGGTTCATGGTAGGGCCAATGACAGCTATAACTTTGTAGTGGGTCCACCCACACTATCTCGACTACCTTTTCACCATTAAATGTATTCTTTTGAATTTTGTCCCCCTTTCAATTATAGTACTCGGATCTTAATCTTTTGGACCTTGCGGTAAGCATATCCCTTGCTACTGCATAACACATGATAGTGCTGTGGACTATTGGAGCGACCTGATCTATTTCTCTTTAAATAAACCCATAGGCTGTTCACACCCCCTTCACAGTCCTGAAGAAGACCCGCTTTTGACGCGTATTACTGTGCGCTATGTTAAAGGGTCGAAACGTCGACGTTACTGTCCTACTAGTCCATACGGTCTTCTTGACCCTAACTAAAAATCATACTGGGTTCTTGTATTCATGTGCAAACTAATGGACAGAAAGAAATAAGTTCTTGAATTCACTACATTTATGTCACTCGTGTGTTATGTCTGTAAAGCACCATTGACCACATGTACACATGTATCACCACAGGTCACTCATTCTTCACTACAGTCACTACTGTATCACCGTAATTCAATGTTTTTATGACAGCCACATGTATTTCCAATGTAAATAACAAAAGAGTTGAGAACTCTATCTTTGAAAAAATTCCTCTGTTCTCGTGGTGTGTTCTCACTATAAGGTTTTATTCATTCTTTCAAAAATCACTAGTGGATAACGAATTGAAATTTCCTTTTGCATTGTATGCACAGATCAAAGCAATTTTATTTCCCAACAGAACCACTTGTTTTATATAGTGTAACAGTGTAATGCATAATTCTGGGAGTCCCTCTCACCATGTCACCCTATTAAAAAAAGCAGGCTTCCTTCTAAATGTTAATTTCCTCCTCAGAGTGCATCTCTTCTTCATCTGTTTGACATTCACATTGTCTTGGATAGTTCTGCGGCACTAACCTTCTGCAAATGTTCAAACAACTTTGTCACCTGCCATTATTTCCTGTGTCTGCTCATCTAGCGCTATCTGGCACTCGTGTGCAGGCAGACGTCATTTATGCAATCCCAAGAATGACACAGACTTAAGCAAGAACATTTGTATACCATTGTTCCTCTTTCCACTCCCAAGTAATGTGTAAGGGGTAACCTCATTATTACTTGACTCTTTATTCCTTTACAAATGCAGTTACAAGCCCGAAAATCATTTTTTGTATAAACATTTCAAGATGGTTTTTCACAGGTCTCATACATATCCTTTTCATAATATCCTTTCCCCTCCGCTCCAGACATATTTCCCCTATGTGTTTATTGTCGCACCTGGAGCAGTTTTCTAAAGGCTCTTGGTTCTTTTGAATGATGAGGAACTGCTGATCTAATACACGTTACCATAGATTCTCAAGGATGCGGACTTGGTTCCTTCAATTATGCTACTCATTTGCTCACTTCTATTGCTCATGGGGCATAATTTGGTATGCGGTCATCTTTCTGCACATTATGTGCTTCGGACGTGGCTTATCTTTGAATGGTATTAAGTGCAACCCCACCCCTCCCATATTCCATAATATGTGTTTTGTCATTGACCTGGTGCCCTTTCGGGTCCACCCTTGCCAGCAGTGTTAGCCAAACTGGCCCCTTTGTAGTGCTCAGTTGCTTTTCATTTCAAAATAGTTTATTCTGCTGCTGTAGAGTACACGCTACTTTGGTTTCAAGCTTATTTCCTCCAAAAGCATCTGGGGATGGGTAGGGGTCCTCTTTTGAGAACTCTCCCAGCCCCCCATTTCCTAGGGTCGTTGGAAAACTGACTCCCAGGGAAGCCCTCATCTGGATGGTTCCACACAGCTACCCCAGGATTGTCACCGGCCAGTTTTCATTCTACCCATGGATTAACCCACCCAAGCTCCCCACCAGGCCCGCTGTGCTCACCTGAAAAGGTATGTTCCTTTTCATAACAAGCTCCTCTACTTCATGGTGTCAGCTGTTTAACAAGTGTGTTCTGAATCCGACACTTGTCACTACTTGTACTCTTGCAAGCTCTCTACACTGTTTTCCTCTTTACAGCACAGCTCAGGGATCAGCGCCTGGCTAAAGAAGAGGTCTGCCTTGGTCTTCTCCCTCACAATTGATGTTTCCTCCACTCAGACATCCAAGTGGATTACCCCACTCTGACTGTGAGGCCTCTCAGTACAAAGTGGCGTATGTTTTTTAGTTAACTTTTTTTCACTTCTTTTTTTAACAAATTCTTCTCTGGATTTTAGCAATATTTGCAGTAGTCTGATACTTTATGGAGCTCATATGGAAAAACTGCAGACGTATGAAAACATTCATAGGATTACAAGCAAATGTTTTGACTTACCAGTCCAGCTTGGCCAAACAATAATTGAACAGCGGTTTTACAGGCACCCCGCCAAGTAGAAGGGCAAACCTGATTTAGAACTTCTGTTACTGGATAATCATCCCTTTGTGTCATTCCATTGTGACCACCAGCTTCTTTTATTAGCTGCAGCATTGTATGCTGAAAGACAATAAATAAACTTTGAGTCACAGCCCATCATTGCCAAGTCTTACTATGAACAGACATTCTCATAATTACATCATATCTAACAAAATTATACAAGGAAATAGAACTGAAATTTTAGGTCGCCATGAATTGCTTAGCATTATAAGAAAACGTTTAATTACTACAGATGCATTTATTCCTAACCACAAAGTGTAAGTTTTATTTTTGCTGAAGCTCATCGTGCTGCAAGGGAGTTTTTCATTTATTTTGTGAAGTAAACTACAATTTGGAAGCTGAATTCCACTGCACTAAAAATAAAGTCAAGGCCTTGCTATAACTGTAGTTGGTCTGATTCTGTTCTAGTGGTTAAAAGTCTATTTCTACACAAGGGCAAGGTGGAAAAGCCTAAAAAGAAAGTATATTTGCTAATGCATCACTTACTTCCAGACCTCATGCTGGCAAGAAAAGGAGTTACAGCAGATTGTTCACTTCCTGGCCAAGACAGACATTTAGAAAACAGCACTAGCAATGTTGATATGTCTTGCATAGTGGCAATACTGGCCAGGTCAATGTATTTTTACGATGTTAAGCATAATAAAAAAAATAAAAAAAGGTGGTGGGTTAAGAGTAGACAAGGTGGGGGAGAGAGAAAGCAAAACAGATCGGAAGGGGTATATATTAAAAGGGAGATGGCGCATATGAGGGAGTGGGCTATTGGGGAAAGGAGGGAGCAATGTGGAGTGTCAGGGGGAAGATATTTGAGAGGGGAGCAGAACACACGAGAGAGCAAGAACACACATGCATTCTCATGGAGTCCTTAAAAAAACAATTTCCTTAAAGGTGATCTGTTGGCGGTGCATAACAATAGTCGTGATGTGAAGAAAGTTAGGTTGTGCAGGCTAGAAACAATTGGGACAAGGTTCAACAAGATCTAGTGTAGATAAAGTAATTAAAAGGACATTTCCTGGCTGACATCATATTACACACTTGGGAGGCATCCTAAAGTACGTTGAGTGGAAATAGCTTTAATATTTGAAGGCAATGGTCCGGAGAATGCTTAGCCCAGTCATGCTCCACTCCTCCCACCTCAAATACATTCCGAAATTCGTTGGATGGCCCTTGTGCTTCCCTGATGGGTAATTTGCTGCTAACATTTGTATTATTTCCCAATGTGATGTACAGCCGTGGAGTTGTATTGTATGGTCTCACGAGCATTGTTATTTTTTGTCAAATCGGTTTATTGGCATTTTAGGGTTTTCATAATACAGTATGAACTTCAACCATTTCAGCACAACTATCTGGGCATGTCCATTAAACATTCCTATACATAATAGCATTACATGTTGGCGTCACAGTGTCACAGTTGCGGTAGCTCAGAAACAAAAGGATAATCGCCCAAAGCTGGCTAGATCGTGAAATGCCTGAGTAGGCATTTTCCAGAGCGGTCCATGACTGTCCTCGCACTGAGCCCTGTATAACAGCAGGGTTTTGGGTGGACCCGCCAACTTGGACTTGTGTACAGAAGTAATATTTATACAACAACTGAAACTAAACTGAGACAACAGCGGCAAAACCACGGACACATACTTATGCTAATACGAACCCCCATTCCGCCCTCCCCTCTCGGCCCCCCGCGTGCACGCACTCACTCACGGTTGCGCCTGCACTTGAAACCTGTATGCCCCAGTGGGACAATAGTTGTACCCAACAGATTATCCAGACAGGAGAACAGCCCACGGTACACTCCAACTCCCAAGATCGCCTACCTAGACCGCTACAGCACCCGCACCACCAACCTCGTCCGGCAGCTGTAAGGCATTAAGCATGGGCTCCCAGCGCTCAGCTATGGATTCTTTTCGGAGCCCCAACGTTTCCTCTCTACCTATGGCAGTCCACTCCGCCCAGGCCCATGCCTGAAGGGAAGAAGTCCACGCCTGTACGCCAGGCTGGTCACGCGCCTCCATCGCCTCGTAAGGAGGCGTGTAGCCACCACCATCCCCAAGTCTAAGAAACGGGACAACACCTTATCTTTGGGCAGTCTCCTGAAATGATGCAAAATGTATTCAGGCCAATCAAAGGGTATAATGCGACCAGGGCATTTCCTAAGCAGCTCACTGATTGCACTCCAATAAGTGCCCAGCCCAGAGCAGCTCCACAAAAGATGGAGTAGCCCCGCACCTATCTCTTCGCACCTGGGGCAGGACGCGTCTGAGCGATGGAAGTACTTGTTGATTAGCTCAGGTGTGAGATAGGCTCTATGAACAACGTAAAGTTGTATCTGGCGAAAGTGCATGTTCCTGGGAATGCGTACCGGACTTTTAAGAATTCTCTCCCACTCCTTATCAGAGAGCGACCTTCCCAAATCGCGCTCTCATTTGCCTCTAAGTGGGGCCACACTGGTCTCCGTATGCTTCCGTAACGACACAGCAAACCAGCGGACCAGATGTTTGCCTCTCCCCATGACGTGGAGGTATTGCATGGTTGAGTGCTGTTCAGGCTCCGTCACCATATCTCCCCATTGGCCGTCAGCCTCGCTACGAGGGAGCGATGTAGTAGGAATCCCCCGGGGGGAAGCCAGTCTTCAGAGACCAGCGTCTCATAAGCCACTAGAGCTCCATCTCTGTAAAGATCGCCCAGCATCTGGACATCTGCCTCCCTCCACTGCTCTAAAATGGGGCGCGTAAGGACCCCCTCGCCTCCCGGGGAACCTTCCAAGGGTATAGCTGGCACGTACGGAAGCACCTTTAGTGTGAGGAACAGGACTCTGCGGAAGCATTTATACGCCACTGCCAGCAGCAGCGGGGCCGGGCGCTCAGGTGCCGCCAGTGGGAGAAAGAGTTTGGTGACACGCTCCAGAGAGTACGGCGGCTCTTCTGTTGCTGTATCGTCTCTTCCCTTATCCGCCAACCAGCGGGCAATCCATTGGAGCTGCGCGGCCAGGTAGTAGTGTTCGAAGCAGGGGGCGGCTGTCCTCCCCTGTCCGTTGGCAGGAATAATTTCACAAGTGCCAGTCTGTGCCGGGATGTGCCCCAGATAAAGTCACGCAAGTTCGCGTTAAGCGTAGAAAAGAAAGAGGCCGGGAAAAATAGAGGCAGGTTGACAAAATAATACAGGAGTCGGGGGAGCATGACCATTTTGGCAAGGGCCACTCTGCCTGTGGTTGTCAGCGGGAGCGTGGACCAAAAGCATATATGGGATCTGAGCGCTGCCATCGCCCGCCCCAGATTTCCGTCAAATAGGTCAACCGGTTGGTGTTAGATCTGGATCCCCAGGTACTTAAAAGGTGTCAGCCTTCCATTGGACTCTTGTACCTTCGAGGCAGTACCCTGGATCTTCTACCTCAGGTTTCCCAAACTGTGGTCCGCGGACCCCCAGGGGTCCGTGACACATTCTCTAATAAAAGAGAGAGGGACCCAATACCAAAGGGATGGGGTACCAACTACTGACTATATGTCAAAAAACGAATTTCCCTTTGGGCACCTTAATGTGAGCACCAATTCATACAGACCAAATAGACATCAATTGTTCATACATAAAGACCTATCACCAGGAGCAATACAATCAGTAAACAAACTCTGCAAAAACAAATACATTCAGTGTGCACAGTTTATTCATATATATATAAAAAAGCAGTTAAAAAACACATTTAAAAAAGTATATAAAACAGTATATAAAACATAGGGAACACAGAAAATATAAAAAAGGAACAAATCATATTCAATAATTCATCAAATCCTTTTCCTCAAGTTAAGGAGGTACAAATGAGGTATATTCAGCAACAATCAGAATACTCCTCAGTCAAAGGGTATTGTACTTCTCCCTTAGTTTCTCAACGCGTTTCGACAGACAGTTAGCATATAGCCGCCTTCATCAGGAAAATATTATTAGCTGTATTCCCCAAATTTCTTAAATGGAAACCTGCCTTCTAGGTGGGGGGAGTAGCACTTCCTTCCTCCTGAGCACCCTCGTGTATTAAAGCGCTGTCAATGTCTACATGGACCACAGCTTCAACAATCCGTGTTATGTTTCTTGTTGTGATTCACACGAGTCAAATATTTCTTAATGAGCAGTTTTAGGAAGCGATCCTTTAAATTCCGTTATAGTTAGGTTCAAGTGGCAAGCGGTAATCAGCCAAACGTCCCGCGTGCCGTTCCGCTCGTGGTTTTTTTGTCTCATTGAAAAACAAGAGCGGAACGGCACGCAGGACGTTTGTTTCATCTTGTATTAAGAGGCTGAACATAAAGAGAAACTGAAAATACTGGCCCGTAATGCGCTATACAAACAAGTGAATTTGTGCTACAAGTATTTAATGGTGTACGGCGCCTACGACTTCTGGCTGATTACCGCGTGCCACTTGAACCTAACTATAACGGAATTTAAAGGATCGCTTCCTAAAACTGCTCATTAAGAAATATTTGACTCGTGTGAATCACAACAAGAAACATAACACTGATTGTTGAAGCTGTGGCCCATGTAGACATTGACAGCGCTTTAATACACGAGGGTGCTCAGGAGGAAGGAAGTGCTACTCCCCCCACCTAGAAGGCAGGTTTCCATACAGCTAATATTTTCCTGATGAAGGCGGCTATATGCTAACTGTCCGTCGAAACGCGTTGAGAAACTAAGGGAGAAGTACAATACCCATTGACTGAGGAGTATTCTGATTGTTGCTGAATATACCTCATTTGTACCTCCTTAACTTTAGGAAAAGGATTTGATGAAATTTTTTTTTTTTTGATGTTCAAACTGCTTTTATTGAATATTATAGATAGTACACAGCTGTCTGTGCCTACAACCCGGAGGCCGGTAGAATTGTGTGCATCAGAGTGACATGAGTATAGCAGGAATAACACAGCTGTGTAACCGGCATCTCGGGGGTCCGGCAGCGTCAAGTCTGTACCATACAATAAATGTCCAACAGTTAGTACGGGTGATATAAACCATAGTAGGTACCACAGCAGAACAGGGTTTTTTTGTTTTTGTTTGTTTGTAGTCCTTTTAAACAGTTCCCAACTTTAGAACAAAACTGTGAGGGTTCACGGCCACACTCGAGAGTAGAATTGTGGGACGAATATATGGTAGTACATGTCAAGGGTCTTCCAAAGCAATGCAATGACACATTACAGTCACGATGGTACCTGTTTACCTGGAGGTTAGAGGTGAAGTATAGCACCACAGGGCGGTGCCGGATCCAGTAATGAAGGTGTATGGGATTGCCAGGGCAACGGGGTGTGCGTATCAGGGAAAGGGCCGACGGCAACCTCTGCGTATGTGGCGGCAGTGGACAATCTGTATGGAGAGCGCCATGCAGGCGAACAGGTAGCGGGGTGATATGTGGGGCAGTGTGTCAATGTGAGAGGCTGGAAGTGATGTACGCAGCTGCAGATAGCTGTCGGAGGCCCCAGATGCCCCCGCGTCATTAATCACCCACAGACCCCCCGGATTTGATGAATTATTGAATATGATTTGTTCCTTTTTTATATTTTCTGTGTTCCCTATGTTTTATATACTGTTTTATATAATTGTTTTAATGTGTTTTTTTAACTGCTTTTTTATAGATATGAATAAACTGTACACACTGAATGTATTTGTTTTTGCAGAGTTTGTGTTACTGATTACATTGCTCCTGGTGATGGGTCTTTATGTATGAACAATTGATGTCTATTTGGTCTGTATGAATTGGTGCTCACATTAAGGTGCCCAAAGGGAAATTCGTTTTTAGGGCTCGGCCTACGTCACCACTTCGTCAGAAGTGGGGCGGAGCTCCGAGCCGTATTGTTAAAGGGGATCCTGGATCGTGCTGGAAAAATTCCTCAGTGCGCAAGTTTTGTTAGTAGTTTGTTTTACCATCTGCATGGTAATTGGTCCTTGCGGTGCCGTCTTTCTAGTAGCCTTATCTCAATAGGCCATGTGTAATTTTCGTTTGGCAGTTCCTGCATTTTCTGTGCGGTTTCGCGCACGGCAGTCCATTAATTTTAATTAGGAGCTGTCAGGGTGCCCTTCTAATGCAATCCAGATGGTGGGAGCGCGTTCACCATTCTGCATTGCATGTATCGGGCGCGGGTTCGTCTGCGGCGTGTAATGTGTTTTTGGTATGCGCGCCCAGGCCCATGCAGAACGGACACTACATCCACAAGAGAACAGAGGAGGGCCTGAGGAGAGGAAAGCAGGTACGAGGCCCAGTGTTACTGGGCACAGCCTTTTAAATCATTAAAATAAAAGTATAATGCATGACCAGTCTGGCTTATGTCAGTGATAAGTAAAAAAAAAAACCACGCCCTTCTGCGCACTCGCCTCTGAGACTTCAACCCTGTGGAGCTGTCCGAGATGCCCTTCTCTTAGGCTTCATTCATAGCAGTGCTGACCCTGTGACCTTTAACCCCTATCACTCCTCCCACAAGTACCTCCTCCTATGGGGCAGCCTCTCCTGCTGAGTCTGCGTGTGGCTATTCCAAACACCAGCCCGAGAACACCGGCTGCAACAACGGTCAGACGTACAGCCAGCACTCCAGTAAAGGGCAATCCCCACCCCAGGCGGGCTACAAGAGCCGGGACTGAGCCAGCCATCACCCCAAGCCAGAGGACCAGACCAGTGACGTCACCAGGGGCATGCAAAGCCACAAACTCAGCACCAGGAGCACGTCCACCCGCCAATCCACCCCCCAGGGCAAGCACAGACACCACGGGTGCACACTCAAAAGTCATGCACTAGGACCAGGAACGTGACGTACCATGGCCCGGACCATGGTCAGTCAAATAGCCAGCATGAGCGAGGGCCAGGGCCACACTTAAGCGAGCCGGAGGAGTCACTAGCCCCTCCCTCTCCTACAGCCAGGCTATCCCCGGAACCGCGTGTGTAGTTCAAATATCTGTAAAGTGGAGACTATGGGCAGGGTCACCGTCTCACCCACCGTCCGGATGTGACGAATGCCTCGGGCCTGCCGGAGACTCTGCAGGGTAATCTAGGGAGAAGTCAGACAACCACAGCAACATGCGTTGCGATCATTCATTTCAGACTGACTTGCATCATAAGAGATGCAATGTTGTTTTTTTTTTAATATCTAAAACATCAGCTCCAGCATATATTTCAGATGCAAAATCAGTTCGAAGTCACCTAACATCCTGTTAAATGCCAACAAGGCCCGCAGTGGGACTTTTGCGGTTCGGCTAGAAGTGCAAACCGTAACCATCCGATCACATCACTGCGCTTTGTAAGTCAGCGGCTGGGAGCGCGCTCTTCGCGGAGCTGTAGTTCAAAGTTCATGGGCAGGGTACGGAGTTCCCAAGAATGGAAGCTTCTCTTCTTAAGATCATTACACTTGGGATTTTTATGCGTTTTACTGGGGAAAAACCTGGGCAATATCTTTTCAAATCCAACCGTGACCATGAGGCGGTTGAACCACTTTATCACGACATTAATACCAACTCTGCAATATTGTCACAACGGAGTTAATAGGAGTAAATATACACCTACTTTAACAATTTTTTAGAGCCAATATCATGATCACAATGCACGTGCTGGTTGATATTTAGTCAGTGCTAACGTGGCCTTCAAGTAAACGCCAGATGTGCGTGAAGAAGAGACAACATTGTTGGATGTAAAAAACAAACAGCAAGGGTGCATGGATTGCACACATGCAGAGGCTCTGTTGCAGACTCATGTAATATTGCCGAGCAAGGCAATGGGAAACATGAATAATGTTGAATTTTATTGAATATGTATGCAAGCGATTCTCAGCCATCATGAACCAAAGCAAACTTGCACAGTCTGAATTCATTGTTGCACCACGGGGTCACAGGTCATCAGTGATAATAGTTCATGGCACTGAGAGCTGTCTGGGAAGGCGGCCTGCAGCCTTGCATTAATGTCTCTGGTGGCGCCTTGTGTTCTGACGCTCTTAAAAGGGTCATTTAATCCTGTCTTGCAAGGCCAGTAGACAGTCCCCTAGACACAGCATCATTGGATGGGACAGATAGGGCCAAGTCTGGTCCGACCTGTAGTTGACCTGCTAAGCAGGATGAGATATTCAGGATAGGTGGGAGGACGATGGACTTACTAAACTACGGTGTCCTTACTGGGACAGAAAAGATATGTGTAGTCTCCAAAGTGCCAGGAATTTCCAATCTGATTCCACAGCCAATCACAAAGGCATGTGGCTCTGTGCCTGGAATATTTGTATCGATTGGACAGAAATGTGCACACTGCCTCCCATGGTTCATTCCGCTCTGACAGTGAGTGCAGAGTGACAGTGAGTGCAGAGTGACAGTGAGTGCAGAGTGACAGTGAGTGCAGAGTGACAGTGAGTGCAGAGTGACAGTGAGTGCAGAGTGACAGTGAGTGCAGAGTGACAGTGAGTGCAGAGTGACAGTGAGTGCAGAGTGACAGTGAGTGCAGAGTGACAGTGAGTGCAGAATGACAGCAAGTGACATTGAGTGCAGAGTGAGTGCAGAGTGACAGTGAGTGCAGAGTGACAGTGAGTGCAGAGTGACAGTGAGTGCAGAGTGACAGTAGAGTGCAGAGTGACAGTAGAGTGCAGAGTGACAGTAGAGTGCAGAGTGACAGTAGAGTGCAGAGTGACAGTAGAGTGCAGAGTGACAGTAGAGTGCAGAGTGACAGTAGAGTGCAGAGTGACAGTAGAGTGCAGAGTGACAGTAGAGTGCACAGTGACAGTAGAGTGCACAGTGACAGTAGAGTGCACAGTGACAGTGATTGTAGAGTGCACAGTGACAGTAGAGTGCACAGTGACAGTGATTGTAGAGTGCACAGTGACAGTGATTGCAGAGTGACAGTAGAGTGCAGAGTGACAGTAGAGTGCAGAGTGACAGTAGAGTGCAGAGTGACAGTAGAGTGCAGAGTGACAGTAGAGTGCAGAGTGACAGTGATTGCAGAGTGACATTGAGTGCAGAGTGACATTGAGTGCAGAGTGACATTGAGTGCAGAGTGACATTGAGTGCAGAGTGACATTGAGTGCAGAGTGACAGTGAGTGCAGAGTGACAGTGAGTGCAGAGTGACAGTGAGTGCAGTGACAGTGAGTGCAGAGTGACAGTGAGTGCAGACCGAGTGCAGAGTGACAGTGAGTGCAGACCGAGTGCAGAGTGACAGTGAGTGCAGAGCGAGTGCAGAGTGACAGTGAGTGCAGAGCGAGTGCAGAGTGACAGTGAGTGCAGACCGAGTGCAGAGTGACAGTGAGTGCAGAGCGAGTGCAGAGTGACAGTGAGTGCAGAGTGAGTGCAGAGTGAGTGCAGAGTGAGTGCAGAGTGAGTGCAGAGTGAGTGCAGAGTGACAGTGAGTGCAGAGTGACAGTGAGTGCAGAGTGACAGTGAGTGCAGAGTGACAGTGAGTGCAGAGTGACAGTGAGTGCAGAGTGACAGAGTGCAGAGTGACAGAGAGTGACAGTGAGTGCAGAGTGACAGTGAGTGCAGAGTGACAGTGAGTGCAGAGTGACAGTGAGTGCAGAGTGACAGTGAGTGCAGAGTGACAGTGACTGCAGAGTGACAGTGACTGCAGAGTGACAGTGACTGCAGAGTGACAGTGAGTGCAGAGCGAGTGCAGAGCGAGTGCAGAGTGACAGTGAGTGCAGAGCGAGTGCAGAGTGACAGTGAGTGCAGAGCGAGTGCAGAGTGACAGTGAGTGCAGAGCGAGTGCAGAGTGACAGTGAGTGCAGAGCGAGTGCAGAGTGACAGTGAGTGCAGAGCGAGTGCAGAGTGACTGAGTGCAGAGCGATTGCACAGTGACAGTGAGTGCAGAGTGACAGTGAGTGCAGAGTGACAGTGAGTGCAGAGTGACAGTGAGTGCAGTGACAGTGAGTGCAGAGTGACAGTGAGTGCAGAGTGACAGTGAGTGCAGAGTGACAGTGAGTGCAGAGTGACAGTGAGTGCAGAGTGACAGTGAGTGCAGAGTGACAGTGAGTGCAGTGACAGTGAGTGCAGTGACAGTGAGTGCAGTGACAGTGAGTGCAGTGACAGTGAGTGCAGTGACAGTGAGTGCAGTGACAGTGAGTGCAGTGACAGGGAGTGCAGTGACAGGGAGTGCAGAGTGACAGTAGAGTGCAGAGATTGCAGAGTGACACTGATTGCAGAGTGACAGTGAGTGCAGAGTGACAGCAGAGTGCAGAGTGACAGCAGAGTGCAGAGTGACAGCAGAGTGCAGAGTGACGGCAGAGGGCAGAGTGACGGCAGAGTGCAGGGTGACGGCAGAGTGCAGAGTGACGGCAGAGGGCAGGGTGACGGCAGAGTGCAGAGTGACGGCAGAGTGCAGAGTGACGGCAGAGTGCAGAGTGACGGCAGAGTGCAGAGTGACAGTGAGTGCAGAGTGACAGTGAGTGCAGAGTGACAGTGAGTGCAGAGTGACAGTGAGTGCAGAGTGACAGTGAGTGCAGAGTGACAGTGACTGCAGAGTGACAGTGACTGCAGAGTGACAGTGACTGCAGAGCGAGTGCAGAGTGACAGTGAGTGCAGAGCGAGTGCAGAGTGACAGTGAGTGCAGAGCGAGTGCAGAGTGACAGTGAGTGCAGAGCGAATGCAGAGTGACAGTGAGTGCAGAGCGAGTGCAGAGTGACAGTGAGTGCAGAGCGAGTGCAGAGTGACAGTGAGTGCAGAGCGAGTGCAGAGTGACAGTGAGTGCAGAGCGATTGCACAGTGACAGTGAGTGCAGAGTGACAGTGATTGCAGAGTGACACTGATTGCAGAGTGACAGCAGAGTGCAGAGTGACGGCAGAGTGCAGAGTGACGGCAGAGTGCAGAGTGACGGCAGAGTGCAGAGTGAGTGCAGTGACAGGGAGTGCAGAGTGACAGTAGAGTGCAGAGTGACAGTAGAGTGCAGAGATTGCAGAGTGACGGCAGAGTGCAGAGTGACGGCAGAGTGCAGAGTGACGGCAGAGTGCAGAGTGACGGCAGAGTGCAGAGTGACGGCAGAGTGCAGAGTGACGGCAGAGTGCAGAGTGACGGCAGAGTGCAGAGTGACGGCAGAGTGCAGAGTGACGGCAGAGTGCAGAGTGACGGCAGAGTGCAGAGTGACGGCAGAGTGCAGAGTGACGGCAGAGTGCAGAGTGACGGCAGAGTGCAGAGTGACGGCAGAGTGCAGAGTGACGGCAGAGTGCAGAGTGACGGCAGAGTGCAGAGTGACGGCAGAGTGCAGAGTGACGGCAGAGTGCAGAGTGACGGCAGAGTGCAGAGTGACAGCAGAGTGCAGAGTGACAGTAGAGTGCAGAGTGACAGTAGAGTGCAGAGTGACAGTAGAGTGCAGAGTGACAGTGAGTGCAGAGTGACAGTAGAGTGCAGAGTGACAGTAGAGTGCAGAGTGACAGTAGAGTGCAGAGTGACAGTAGAGTGCAGAGTGACAGTAGAGTGCAGAGTGACAGTGAGTGCAGAGTGACGGCAGAGTGCAGAGTGACGGCAGAGTGCAGAGTGACGGCAGAGTGCAGAGTGACGGCAGAGTGCAGAGTGACGGCAGAGTGCAGAGTGACGGCAGAGTGCAGAGTGACGGCAGAGTGCAGAGTGACGGCAGAGTGCAGAGTGACGGCAGAGTGCAGAGTGACGGCAGAGTGCAGATTGACGGCAGAGTGCAGAGTGACGGCAGAGTGCAGAGTGACGGCAGAGTGCAGAGTGACGGCAGAGTGACAGAAGAGTGCAGAGTGACAGTAGAGTGCAGAGTGACAGTAGAGTGCAGAGTGACAGTAGAGTGCAGAGTGACAGTAGAGTGCAGAGTGACAGTAGAGTGCAGAGTGACAGTGAGTGCAGAGTGACAGTGAGTGCAGAGTGACAGTGAGTGCAGAGTGACAGTGAGTGCAGAGTGACAGTGAGTGCAGAGTGACAGTGAGTGCAGAGTGACAGTGAGTGCAGAGTGACAGTGAGTGCAGAGTGACAGTGAGTGCAGAGTGACAGTGAGTGCAGAGTGACAGTGAGTGCAGAGTGACAGTGAGTGCAGAGTGACAGCAAGTGACAGTGAGTGCAGAGTGAGTGCAGAGTGAGTGTAGAGTGAGTGTAGAGTGACAGTGAGTGCACAGTGACTGCAGAGACAGTGTGTAAGGGTGCAGGGTGCACATTGTGTGAGTGTGCAGAATGAGTGTGCAGGATAAACAGTGTGTGACTATGCAGGGTGACATTGGGAGTGTGCGGGTGAGCAGTGTGTGAATGTGTAGGGGCAGTGTGTGAGTGTGCAGAAAACACCACGCACACACACATACACCACACACACATACCACACACACACACACCATGCACACATACACCACACACCTCAGTCTCTCAACACCACACACTCACCACCACACTCACTCCCAGGCTCACCCCCACAGCCTCACCCACCACACACTCACCAGTACACAGAAAACACCACACACAACAACACACCCCTAGCCGTCAATGAATGATTTCACCATGCACAAACACCAACAACCATCAGCCATCTGTGTACGCTTTTACCAAGCACACACCCACCAGCCGTCAGTGCACCCTTCCACCAGGCACACACACCTCCAGCCAGCAGTGCACTCTTCCACCAAGCACACACACCACCAGCCATCAGTGCACGCATCAATTGTTAACGCATCCGCAATTAACTATTGTAGCAATCGCAGTATGGTAAACTTTACTTTTAAACATATTCATCTAAAGCACAGCATGCCACCATTGCTAAAATTACAATCCAACCCACATAATTCCACTACACACCACATGCACACACTCCATAACACATGGCGAAAAGACATTGCCATTAGCTCAAAAACTCAAATAAATCCGAGCCCGATTGCATTTCTAATGCTTGTTTGACATATAGTCCGTGACACATTCCCAGAGGGTCCGCAAGCAACAGTTTTAAAAAGAACTTCAAAGTTCCTTGAATAATCTGTAGTTTTCGGGCAACTATAAAAGTGTCAAGATAACATCAAGTGATTAATGTACCTGCTGAAGAGGGATGCGTGTTTTGTTCAGTAGCAGGTTGGACTCATCTAAGGTAGCACACAGGGTCAAAATGCCTGCTGCAAAGAATGTGTACCATGCATTTAAAAAAACAGTAGTTTATGTGCATAGCTCAGTGGGTTACTGCTTTTGTCACAGAGTTTCTTTTGTTATTGTGCAATTTATGAGTTACAATCATAATCTAGCAACTGGAGCTATAACCTGCCATCAACAGTTGCATGCAACCTTCTTTTTTTCCCTGTCTTTCATAATCCTCATTTTGCCAAAAAGGTTTGTTTGGGTAGAATTAAACTGTTCTAATTAAAGTCAAAGCAAACCCCTATGTTACATTCTGTGTCAAGATTGTGTGCTTCTCCAGACCAATCACTTTTAAAAAATGCTCACCAGTATAGATGACCTGTAAATCCTACACCTTGAAGTCCCCTTTGCCTTATATAACATAACATTTTCTATACACTGATTTACACATGTACGATTGATTGTCTCTGTATGTGTGTGTTGTAAAGTGCTCTGACACCCTACACTTGTAAGAGAGATGCTATAAAACAAATGAAATACATGCGACAGAGGGGCTATTGAGAGAAAAGAGGCACTGTTGGAGAGTGATAGTGAGGGATTCATAAAAGAGCCTCAAAAAGATTGTTGTATTGGTGCATAGTAAGGTCATCATTTACTTTGCTTTAAAAGCAAATTCAATACATAATGACAAATGTGTTGCAGAATGCACCATTTTTCCCCAAATTTCCTTGGTGGGAGAGCCCCCCAAATATTGCTTTGCAGTGGCCAGGCTCACTCACTGCACTTAGTACTGGGACTGGTCTGACAACATTTGCCAGGGTGGTTTGGGTTTCCAGTCTGGCCCTGGCAGGAGCCTCATACTGCGAAATGGAACCAAATACTGAAAAGTTAGTTGCTGAGATGCAGCACTAACCATGCCATTAAAAGATTTCGATTTTGCTAATTCTTTCTATAAAAAATATTGAAATCTTTAGTGATTCGAGTATTTGTTTGGTGTGCACACGTGTGTTTACTTTTTTCAAACTACTGTTTTAATGTTTGAAATTTAAAATCGTACAAATTGTTTGGGGGTCCTTGGCTTCCAATGGTGACTCAATAGGGGTCCTCAGGAGTCAAAAGTTTGGGAACCACTGTACTATCTCATTGCCAAATGCATAAAGGCAGGATTTGCACGCATTCACCCAGAGCCCTGAGATATCTGCGAACTTACGCAGCAACCGGGCTAGCTGTTCCGGTATGCATCCCATGTCCCTTACAAACACCAACAGGTCATCTGCATACAGCGATACCTGATGAGTTGCATCACCCAAAGAAATTCCGTCTCCTAGAGTCTGCCGCATGGCCGCCGCCAGGGGCTCTCTGGCCAGCGCTAACAATAGCGGCGCCAATAGAGGGGACAGGGGACATCCCTGTCGGGTGCCCCGGCTCACTGCCACCGCCTCTGAAATGTAGGGGCCCAACCGCACACGTAGTACCGGGTTTTTGTAAAGGAGATCTACCATCTGCAGGAAACCTATGTCAAGCTCGTAATGCAACAGTATCGCGGACAGGTAACCCCACTCCAGGCAGTTAAAAGCCTTCTCAGGGTCTAATATCAGGCACCCCACCCTGGGCCATTTTCTTGTTGCCTCTGCCGCCACTCTAAAGTACCTCCTGAGGTTTAAGGATGTGGATCTCGCTGGCACAAACCCATTTTGGTCAGAGTGTATTAAGTGGGGGACCACCGGCGCTAGCTGTTCATGCTGTATAAAAGTAGGAGCCCTGCTCCTTGTAAATCAGAATCCTGTTTCCCACAAAGAACCTCTGCCCAACTAGAAGGAGAAGACGACGCTGGAAGGACTGGCCTGCTGCTTGCCTTGCTGAGGAAGGAGAGGAAAAGACTTTAAAAAGGACTTTGCAGATTTGTGCTTTGAAACATTCTCCAAGGGCTTGACTGAGCTTGACCCCTGAACTGAACCCCAGGACCAGTGGGTTCAAGGTGACTTCGCCCATTTATCTTCCAGCCGTGTGTGCCTCCCGCCGGAGCCGAGTCTGCGCCCCTCATCGCCCCCTCCTAGGGCTGTGGTACTCGGGAGCTCGCCTGCCCTTTACCCGTGAGAGCCTCGCTCCTTGGAGTCGCTCTCTGCCCCCGGGTCAGGCTGCCTGCTCATCTGCCCCTGCCTGCCACTGGAGCGCGCTGCAGCGCTCAGTCGCCCCTCCCGCCGGAATTCCCTCCGTGGCCGGTGATCCTGCCGAGACTGCAGCCCACTTCAAGACGTGCCCTGCTGTCCCCGCTCGCTGACCTTGAGACATTGCAAGCCGCGCTGCCCCTCTGTAGAGAGACCCCAGTACAGCCGGTACTGAGGTCGTAGGCCGCGCCTGCTTGTGTGCACACCCCCCGCTGGAAGTGAGATCCGTAGTCACCAGCCAGAACCGAGTCGCACTGCCTGTGCACGACTCGGCCGAGGAAGAGAATTAAGACCCCAAGGAAGGAATTCAAACCGGGCTCGGGGCCCGCAACGTTTTATTTCCCCATCAACCTTCCCTGTGCCTTGGCCCAAGAGGCTCCTCTCATCGCCTCCCTGCTCCTCACTGCAGCCGAGAGCCCCCACCTCTGGAAAAGGCCCAGGGTTCCTCCAGGCTCCTCTCATCACCTGCTTGCTGCTCCGCAGCTCTGCCCCCACCTCCGGAAAAGGCCCAGGGTTTGTCAGGCCCCTCTCTGGTCTCCATTCAAAGCGCACCGCGAGATGCGTGAGCATTGGTAGGGCCCGGGGTTTTCTTCCGTGTGGAGCACAGAGGAGGGACCCTCTCCTCTAAGTCAGGGCGAAGGGTGACCCCTTAGAATTACCCTTGCTCACCCTCTAGGCGCGTGGCGTGAGCAAACCAAGGCTATTCTTCAGGCGTTATTCAGTTAAGCATTTGTAATAACACAGTAAAATGTGCCAATCCCCCCACAAATGGACACCAGGCTGTGAATATATAAAAATACGTTCCTTTATGTAAAAATATATATGCAGTTAAGACTTATCACAAGACCAATAATAACGTTTTAAAATTAGGCCACAAGATTGTAAATAGGCAAGGGTTTCTCAGTTACAGTTACAATCTATCTTCTGTCTTGTTCAACTCACTTGTAAACAGTTCTCTCAGTTCCAATTATGCAATAATTGGGGCCTCTTGCCCAGTTCCTGGAAGGTATGGCGCTCCCAAGCACCTCTGTGGGCTTCGCAGCCCTCCTCTGTGCTCCACACGGCTCCTACTTTTATACAGCATTTCTTTAGTCTTTTCAGGCCAGGGGGGCCTTTGCATAACTTCATTCAGTCTCTGAGCACTTGTTGGGTGTACTTCTGGCTTCTGCTATCAGTGCGAGGGGCAGGCACATCAGACGCTCCACAGGAGGTGGAGCCAGCATTGTGTGGACAGCAGTGCTTTGCCCTTCCTGGGCCAGGTGCAGGCTAAGCAATCAGTCGCTCCCCAGGGGGGGGAGCCAGCATTGTGGTGGCAGAGCACACCCCTATTAAGAGTCCAGGGGCACTCCTACCTCCCACTAAGGTGTAATCCTTGCATTCACCACCTGTCATCCCCCAGCCCTGTCAGATACACATACTAGCAGAGGCGGGCTGAAATGGTTAGGCAAGCAAATGCTAACTTTCTAAAAGTAGCATTTGCAAACACAGGATATTAAAATAAACTTTACTAAAAGAAGTATTTTATTATTCCGAGTTCAGGCATACTAAACTTTATTTTCTACCATGTTCCCTGAGCCTGATGGGATTATAGAGTGTAATAATTCCAGCAGCCCATCTGGCCTAAGAGAACAGGTAGCCTTACAATAGTGAAAAACGAATTTGGGAGTAATTCACTATTAGGACATGCCACACTCCTCAGAGCATGTCCTACCTTACACTTACAATGCACCCTGCCCTTGGGCCTACCATAGGGGAGACTAATATGAAGTTAAGGGAAGGTTTAGAGGCTGGCAAGTGTGTGCACTTGCCCAGCCAGCATGACAGTCCCAGACTGCACGCAGGTTCTGCAGTGGCAGACCCTAGACACATTTTAAAAGGCTGCTTCTGTGGGTGGCGCAACCAGCGCTCCAGGTCCACTAGCAGTATTGGTATTTACAAGCCCTGGCACTCCTGGTGCACTTTACTGGGGACTGACAGTAATTCACACTTTAGCACTGGTCAGCAGTGGTAAAGTGCCCAGAGTCATTAATCCAAAAAAAAAAAAAAACAGGTCAGAGAGAGTATTGGAGGAAGGCAAAAAGTTTAGGGATGACCCTGCCAAGAGAGCCAGGTCCAACACAAGTCGTGAACTGAAGAGTAATAGGAGTATACTCTGTCTGTGGGGTGCTGCGCGCACCATAAGTCATGCACCTCCCAGTGCGAGAGCAAGTCCTGGAACGCTTGCCCATTGGACGTCACCGCCGCAGTTCGGAGAGGAGGAAAAGAGCGGTCCAGACGCACGTCCAGCATCGTATTGAAGTCTCTGCCAAGCCACCAGGGAAGGCCAGAATACGGGTGAAGGACCCGATTCAAGCTCGCTAGGAAGGACGGTTGGTCCGTGTTTGGGGCATAAAGGGATCCTGACAGGACTTCCTGATCATTCAGCCGCCCTCGCACTAGGGAGTATCTCCCCGACTGGTCCACCTTTACGTCTTTACAAATAAAGGGGACACCCGCCCTCACCCATATTACCGTGCTGCGTGCATGTGCAGAAAAGGTTGTGCCATAAAGTTGCCCCCTCTATCGCCTGCGGAGTTTGTCGAGCTCTATCTGGGTCATGTGTGTCTCCTGAAGGAGGGTAATCCACACCCCATGTCGCTGCAGATAGGAGAAGACAGAATAGCCACTTATTGCCAGGTCACTGTGCGTCTGGGAGTCCAAGTGGGCAACGCTGTTTACCGCTCCCAGGGTTGCAACCGCTTCAAGAGCTTCCGGTCGTTCCAGCCGCATCTTCTCAGGGCTGGGTGCAACTGGGCCATGTCCCGCGCCCCGGCGAGCCCCTCTCCTCCTGCGCCTCCTCGATCACTGCACCTACCACCCATCCGCTTCCGGGCCTGCAGGTCTTGCTCCTTTCCACTGTCCCGTCTCCTCCATGAAATCCCAGACATCCGATAGGGCATCGAAAAAGCGGGCACCCTCCTTTGAGATCACACGGAGGCGCGAGGGGAACAGCAAAGAGTAGGGCAGCTCTAGTTCCCTCAGTTGTCTCTTAACGGCCATGTAGGTGCTCCTCCTTCTTTGTACTACTGCGGTGTAATCTGGAAAGAACATCACACGGCTGTTCCCCACTGTGAGATCACCCAGCTTCCTGGTTTCACGGAGCACCACGTCCCGATTGCGATAGTGGAGGAGTTTGACGAGGAACAGCGAGGGCGAGCTCATGGCCTGGGCTTCTGCGCTGGCACTCGGTGCGCTCTTTCCACCACAAAGTGTGGGGACAACATACCCCGGGATAGGAGTTCCCTCAACCAGGTCTCAGTGTACTGCTCCGGGTCCTTCCCTTCTTCTCCCTCCGAAAGCCCGATTACTCTAATTTTATTGCGCCGAGAGCCCCCTTCAGCGTCCTCAATGTGATTCTCCAGCACATGAACCCGGTCTATTATATCCTGAAGTGCTGAAGCATGATTTTGCACCACAGGCTGCAGTTCCTGGAGCGACTGACCCTGCGCTGTAACTGACTGACAGCTTGCGATAGTCGGCATGAAGAAGAGTAAAGTCAGACGTGACCTTGTCAATCCAGGTCTCCAATGACACTTTAGTCTGCTCCAGGGTAGTGCCAATGCGCTCCACCGCCGCTAAGACAGAGTCATCTTAGCTGCAAGGGCTGCCTCCGGCTCCATGCTATCACTCCGATGTCCGTGTGAGGAGCCAAGACCGTCAGCTGCCTGCTGTTTAGGTTTGGACTTATCCCTGAGCCTGCCCATTACCAGCTGCTGCGCAGTAGGCATCCATGCGTGTTATCAGCCACCAGCTGTCCAGTACCAGGCCTCCTCTCGGAAACTAGGGGAGAAGTCGCCTCACCAGCCCAGGGGCGACACTAGCAGCAGCGGGGGGAACTTCCTATCTGTGTTTGGCGCCAACACCGCCAGGGAACGTGCCCCTAGGCAGTCAATGTCAACTCTGGGCTTGGGTGACAACTCGACTTTACTGCAATACTCAGTGGGAGTACACCATATTCACCTTCTCCAGGGGCCCCCTCACTTATGCCTCCTCATCAGTGAACTCCACCTACTCCTCTCCAGTGCCCCCAGGCTCGGGCTTCACTACCGCCGGCCAATGCAGGGACAGCAACCACGTCCCGCGACCTCCAATTCGCCACTGCTGCCCAACGCTGGTTTCACTCCGGGCCTCAGTCCCACGTCCTCCGGCTCACCGCAAGAGGCCTCTGGGCGCCACCGCAAGAGGCCCCTGGGCGCCGCCGCAACTGCTCAAGGCGCCGCGAGGCAACAGACGGGGCACCCTCCCCTGTGTGGCAGCTCCTCCGTGGCTTTTCCACTGTCCGCCCCGGGTCCCGCTCCTCACCGCACAAGGATCTTGATGCACCTTTACTACTGCCTCCTTAATTGTGCGGCATCCGCGTTTCTGCAGCAGGGCCGCAGCGCCGTAGGTGGGTGATCACGCTGATTTCCACAAGCCCCAGGTAGGACAAACAAGGCCCCGGCTTCATTAGGCCTTGGAGGCCTCCGCTCTCACCGCCAGCACTGTCTCGCCCTTAGGCGCAGGTCCTCTGGTCTCCGACACACCAACCGCGACTGCCCGCCCAGGCCACGGGCTTAGTCCTCGTCCGGGGCACTCAGCCGCCACCCACTGTCTGCCAGCTTCTCCGGGCATCACTCCGGCTCGCACCGCCCAGCAGCAACCGCCAGCAGCACCCCCGATCCTCCAGGGGGCGCCGCTCAGCAACAGTGCTTCAGCAACAGCAGTCGCCGGACCTCGGGGTGCTTTTCACGCCTTTCCCCCTGCAGGGCCGCGCTGCCTCAGTCCGTCTGCGATCTCCGCCACCACAGCTCCAAACTGCAATCTGCTAAGCCCCACGCGCTCCTCACTGTTTCCCCACACCTACTCCACGCACCGTGGGCACGAAAGACACCTCTCAAGGATAATTTACAGGAGAACTAGGGGTCTAAGGACGGAGCTCTAACTAATCACGTCTGCCATTTTGGCTGGCTGGCCACGCCCCCCCCCCTCATGTTCTCACGAGCATTGTTAATAAAAAAAAAAAATTAAAAAGAGTATTACATTTAAAAAAAGACATTCCCAAATTGCTTTTCAGTTCTGCCCAATATAAGTCAGCAGGATAACAAAAACAGTAATGTGGCTGAGGAAAGACAGGACGCTGGCAATGGAAAGGATACATAGACTAACTACATTACTGCAATGAGTAGGTATTCCTTACTTGTATGTCTGGAATCTTTCCCTTGCTAACCTTCAGGAAACTTTTACCAGCCATATAAAGACTGTGTGGCAATCTAAACGTTCAAGTTAATAGACTGTGAAGAATAGATTAGCCAAACTGAGCACTTTGTTCTTAAAATGACACCCAAAGTAATATTTCCAATATGTGTGTTCCGGAACTCTGCTGACAGCCAGAGTGACTGCTTTAACTACTGTAAATGATAAGACTTCTTAAAGTGAAGCCCTTGAAATGTTAGGCCAGGATGTGCCGCACCACCACCCACTGGACAATAGACAATCGGGAAACCTGCAGAATAATGTGGGAAACATACTGGGAGAGTGGCCAATTTAAAAAAGAATATACAACTACTACTACCTCGAGACTGTGCAGCTATCTCACAGTTCTAGGGAAAATGTATGGGAGAACAATCTTGATTAGCAGTAGAAAAATAAAATAATTTTTGAAAAAAATGGGTAAGAACTACTTTGTATGTTACAAATAGTTCAGAAGCAGAAAGCTAGATTCAGAACCAATTTAAAGGAGGTAATAGTTGATAACTGATCAAGCAATTCTCAAGAGTGAAACATTTGAAATCAGATACTCAGTAATCCATGAAGAGCGAAAGAGCATGACAACAATATTTAAATCTCTCGTAGATGTGGTTTTCTTTCTAACAGCTGCTTGATGGCTATGTACGGCAAAGGAAAGATCATCTGGAATACTAGTTTCCATCGCTGCCAAACTAATGCAGGCATCAAGTTACTGTTCGCCAAATTACAAATAAAATCTATAACACAAAAGGAAATTCTGGATTTCTACTTTAGTACAGAGGGAAGAAAAGTCATTTTTTTGCAGTACGATATTGTACAAATCATTATTCTTGCCTTCAAGAATATAAGAGAAAGTGACAAACAGCATATCACTAGGTCTTCGGTAAGCATGCTTTCAAACTAAGCTACAGAACTAAAGAAGATTGGCTACTGACTGGGATGGCACAGGAGATTTAAACATCAGAATACACATGCACTGGCTGAGACTGATATAATGAGAAATCTATACTGTAAGTTCTGAAACATTTTGTTGGTCAAATAGAAGAGAAAAAACAAATGAAAATTAACTTCAAATTTACTTGACATCATTCATCATATTTATAACTAAAAGAATATCCCACAGGTGCAGCAAGATCTTAAAATGCTAATTAAAAAACAAAATCAACAAAGTATTTTTGTTTTATTTAAATACAAATTGAGGGGCCACATTGGGAATCATAATGCTTCCACTGAAGGGTAAATGCCCTCGACAACTACAAATCCATGTCTGCTTTGACAACAGAAGAAATGCAATAATCCAAGAAAAAAAAAAAAGGAGGTGTGCACTTCTATTTGGCACACATGCTTCTATGTGCAATAATTGGGTTGTTCCCCAAAAGAGTGTTCTCATGGTCTGCACAGATAAAGGTACTACTGGTAGCAAAAACTAATACAACCATCTTTGAATTTAGGTATGGATTGTTTGGACGCAAAAGTCACTGCACCTGGAGTGGCATAAGAAAGAAAAGGTTGTCTAGAAGGTTTGTGGCAAGTATTTTTTGTAATATGTTGTACCTCAAAGGCAACTTGATATACACATATGCAAGAACTGCACAGCCAAAGGATATGCAAAAACATTATGCGTCTGTACAGTTTTAACGGTGCACTTAACTCAGTTGTGCCATTACGAGCAATCATGAATGGTTTATTAAAGCAAAAAGCTTTAATCTCGCCAACTCTTTAGTCGCCTAATACCATTGCAATCCGAAAAGCCAACTTCCAAGATAAATTCATAATTACGAAATCTGTCCAGGATCCATAAACACTTTTGAAACCAAGAAAATGCCTATGAAAATGCAACATCACATCAGCTTTTCATTTTTCATACAGATATGTAAAAAAAAACTAAAAGAAATGTAAAGGAAAAATGCTCCTTACCAGTAACCAACTGTTTGCAGATAAAAAAAGCAGTGCACTCTCCTGCCACCTAGTGTTGGCTTCAGAATATTACAAGTGTTATATTTCAAGAATGTTGAGTGAAATTTCAAAAATAACTTGTCATCTCCACCTAAGATTACTGTATTTTTCCCCATCTGAATCAGTAGGTTTGGTTGTGTGTGTGAAGTTAAATATGAACTGCTTGGTAAAGCCAACTATCAAACCTTATAATTTCCATCCACAAGAGAGGTGGGGTGCATGTGAATCTACAACAAAACAAGCTGCAAACAGATGGTTACATTTTTCATTTGCCGCATGTGTTGCTGTAGATCACACACTGGGCACAGTCTTCTTGAAATGACTGCCCCATTCCCTTAAGAATGGACTGGGTTGAAAGAAGAGATCATACTATTAAGTAACTTCCAAAGTTCTTAAAACTGTCTAACCTACTTGGATTTCCGCTCTAGCATAAATATCAACACTGTAATGTTTGTAAGTGTAGGAGCATATGATGAAGTTACTGCCTTGCAGTGGGATGCTGCAAAGGAAAAGAATGGTTGCCCCTTTTTTACGTGTCAAATGTGCCTGCGGAATATCTATGAGTGGTCAGTCTGATCCTGCATAACAACCCTGAATGCATCCCAGTTCACCTGGCTACGCTCCTTTTAAAACTGGGTTTTCCAAAGTATGTTGAAGCAACGGCAATAAAGAACTATTTTGCCTTGCGTAAAAGTTGAGTCATGTCTGGACCGCTAATGAATGCTGGGACCTTTTTGCATTGCTTTCAGGATTTGGAAAGACTTTCAAAAGTTGTAGGGCATTTTAGAGATTTAAAGGTGACACAACCTATGAAAAAACTGAGGGTTTGTGTATGACTGCTTTGCTTTTATGGGCCTGAATCAATGCTTTTTTCCACTGACCTTTCTTGAAATCTGCCAACTTTTTTTGGAATTCTTTAGTTGAATTTCAGAATAACCAAAGGAGTACAAAACCTTAATCTTCACCTCGAAGTTTATCTCAAGCCATCTATCTTCCTAAGATAACGACCAGGAAATGGCATCAATAAGGAGCATGGTGCTGTACGGACAGTGTAATCAGGCATATGACAAATGAACAGCATCTTAAAGTGCAAAGGCACAAATTGCTATCAATCCACCCTGTGCAAAGAACTGACTGCTACAAGATAAACAACTTTGGTAATGCCACCCATGGAGCAGGAGTGGAGTTGCCTGAACAGCAGATACGAGTCTTGCAAGAACAATGCTTAGATAACATGTTGGGACACATGAAGCCTTGGCTGGAAGAACTCTTCTTAACCCTTCTATGAAGGCTTTAATGGCAGGAATTTTCCATACAGGAATAAACTATCTGTTTTATTTCTGGCTATTGCTCAAAGGTGTACACAAGCATAAGTGTAAGCTAGGCTCAACTGAATAAATGAATCACACTATGTATGATAGAGTTGCAGTGAGTGAATGTACAGTGATCGCTCACAGTATTGATTAAAACTGTTTCCAATTATCTGCACAGTATGCCATCGTTTTAGGGCAGCATGCTTCTTTAAAATAGGCTTACAATCAGGTGGTAAATTAAGGTATCCAAATTCTAAAACTTTAGAGTCAAATGACTATATTATGTAACAAAATGGTTACTTTAACAAAACAAGCATTTGCAATGCAATAGGTCTCGCATTTGCGCAAGTTTGAGCTATTGATATTGCAAACGACAACGCCTTTTATTTTTGTTTTTGAAACATAAATATAAGGCATTCTCATTTACAATGCCAATAACTTAAACTAACGCAAATGCGAGATCTATTGCATGGCAAATGCTTGTTGTTCAAGGTGTCGCTGTAAAGGAGCGGGAAGAGGAGACCACCGTCGAGAGGCAAGTTGGAAAACAAAGCACTGCCAGCCCTGTAGTGTTGTACTAAATGGTTCCCCAGCCTATCCAGGTTAGTAGTTTTTCGATTGTACCGAAATATTTCGGAAATGGAGGTGCTGCAGAATTGTTGAGGGTTGTACTAATTATGCATAATTATTATAATTTTTTTCCAATGCTATATAGTGCAGACATTAACCAAAGACATTGGAGCGCTTTGCTGCCGTGCTAAATCCCTTATTTAAATGCAGAAAAGTGCACACAAATAATTTTTACAGGGGGTTAGCCTGAGTCGTTTTAGACAGTTTCGCCACAGTAATACTCCTTGGCCACTTTCTAATGGAGTGGTGTGGCTCACTGGTTGTGGAGTGGTGTGGCTCACTGGTTAGAGGTGGCAGACCCGAGAGCAGAGAACGGCCCGGGACCAGGGTTCGATTCCCGACGCGGCAGGGTCCTGGACCAAGATCAGCGGACTCGATAATTCTCGCATCGGTGCCTACTCCAACCAG
Source organism: Lissotriton vulgaris (assembly GCF_964263255.1). NCBI lineage: Eukaryota > Metazoa > Chordata > Amphibia > Caudata > Salamandridae > Lissotriton > Lissotriton vulgaris. The sequence goes on from NW_028253053.1 coordinate 321,001, forward strand.
AGATCACACTCGGCAACTCTGGGCATTAGTCTCCACAACGGCCCCTCACAAACGCCGGGGATGCCTGGTTTCACCTTGGAGACTCCCAGGAGGGACTATCTCACAGGGAAAGCCAGGACGGGTTCCCCAGCGGTCTATAGCGCTACGAGGCCTGCGGTGCGGGTAGCAGTGCGCTTTACAAGACACACACAACTATACGTGGGGTACATTTTACAACTGTGGGTTTTTTCTGAGTGCTCTATTGGTTGGCAGAAAAGTGGCTGGACTCCGGCATGGCAGGAACAGAGTAGCTGAAGCAGAGATATCGGCAGCAGCTTAGAAGGAGCTGTATGTTTTAAGTGCACTTTTGCTACCTTCAAATCCAGCATTATGGGTTAAATGCGGAGTGTGGGAGGTTAGTGTAATACAAAAACACACTGCACGCTATCAATGGTGGGCTCGAAACAGCTGCACCAGAGATGGATAATGTGCATTTGTGCAGAGCGCCTCGGGAACTGACTAGCAGGTGGGCGCTAGTGGGAGCGGTCTTGCTCGTTACACTGCTGGGGGGCATGGTGTCCAGCTGCCAGGTAGGAAGGGGGAGCTGTGCACTCGAGTGCTCCTGCTGGCACCGGGGAGGGTCTCTGGGAGTGAGCGATGCCTTGGAGTCGGAGAGCAGGATCGCCTGGAATACGCTCCAGATACATGAGGCGCTCGGGCACACTCATCGGAGGCCAGCCGCAACTCTGCGGCGCCCCCTGCTGCCCGCGCCAGGATCACACCGACGGTATGTGCACATCAGACTCCACGCTGTCACCAGGTAAACTGAGGACTCGCCGTCTGCACTATCCTGTGGGCGCACTCCCCTATTGCACAACCATCTCTCCATTCTCTAAGTCTATATGAAAGGCTTCCATAAAACATGTAACCTCTCAACAATGTGGGCCAACACGATGGGCTTTCTTCATGCAACATAGCGCTAACAGCAACCTTGAAGCACCTTGCAGAACCCGAGGGTTCGGTGAAGTATGGGGGCACCTGGTACCCTAACTTTGCCAGGGGTGGGGGTTAAGGGACCCGAGGTGCCACGGCTCTGTTCCTTGCAAGTGGTTGTTTTGGGGAGAGGGAGGGGGGGCGGGGGGGGGGGGGGGGGGAGAGGGAGGGCCAGGCTTACTGCGCCACCCGGTGCCCCACCTTTTTAAGGGACTTCAGCCAGGACCATTTACCATCTCCAGCTGTAAGGAGGGGTCAAGGTGAACAGTGCGAGGCGCATAGGGGTGCGGGTTGGAAAGCAGTCACCAAAGACACTCTCTGTGACCTCTACCCACCCTTCTGCACCATCACCTCACTCCTGATTCATTACAACCGCGAGCCTTTCTTACGGTGATGGCAAACAGCGTGCTCAGGTATGTGTCAATGCACTGCAGGAACAATATTCCAACAGCGACCCCCTCTCTGACCTCCAAAGTACCTCTACCCACCCATCTCCAGCATGACGTCACCTCAGACCTAGTGATGACGCACAGCCTTTCACAGAGTGCCCTGCCCAGCTATGCGTCAATGCACTACACCTACATTATTCCACTGCACACGCCATGTCAAGGCAGGGCACAGAAGGCAAACAAATACCCGGCTACCCCGCCCTCATCCTCTGGGTAGGAACTGCCAACAGACGCCTCCCCATATCTCTAAAAGTCTGTTACCTTCATGTGGCCCCAGTAAAGATGCACGATCGGCCAGGCAGTAACAAGAACCTCCTACGGTGAATCTTATTGCTTCGCAGCGCTAGTGTTACCAAATACAATGACCTGCATTCACAAATCTCAAAAGAACAAGAGTCTGAGCTGAAGGGCTGCTGAGCGGCACGAAACAACCAAGACAGTAATGGTGGTCACGTTGAGACGCGTGTCGCACCTTCTAACAAGGGCTTCCAACTTTCAGGCCGTGCGAGGTGTTTGGAGGATGGGCAAAGAGGGGATATGCAAATGACTCAGAGAGGGTATAAATGGTAGGTACAAGAGAGCCATGTAGAGGAAACTGCAGGATGTGCAAGTGGGATGTGCAGAACAGACATGGGAAGGTTATGCACAGGTGGGAACTGGAAGGGCATGTATAGTTGGCACAGGAGAGGAAAGCAGAGTGGAAACAGAAGTAGTGTATTTAGTGAACGCGGAAGGGGTGTGCAGAACTGACAAGAGGAGGGTATGCGGAACGGGCACAATCGGGATATGCACGGGTTGGGGGTATACAATGGAGGGTTACGACAGCGTGGGGGGGACAGTGAACACCAGTCAACAGTACTGTGTTCATCCTGAGCTCCAGGGAGAAGGTGCCTGTGCTGGTGGTCTGTGTACAGTGATCCTCCCGCACCCTGAGCTCCCTGCTCGGCACAGGCGATCCGAGCCCCTCCAGGAAAGGACTGCGGCGGGCAGAAGAGGCTGTCCAGGGAGAGAGGGGGCTGCCGTCCATTCACTGCAGGCCTGCTTTCCTCGCAGCCGGTGCTTACATGTGGATGAGCACTGACTGAAGTTTGAGCCTGAGGACTCCGTCACCGCTCGGCAGCCGGCTGGGCAGGGGCGGGGGGGCGACTGAGGCTGCCGAGGCGGACCGAGGGCACGCTGCGCGCATGAAGCGAAACATCAAGAGAAAGTCACCACGAAAGTTACAGCGAGACAGATCCACGAACACAGACACATGTAGAGACAGACAACGAAGCACAGACACACACACACAGGTACAAAACAAACTCCGAAACATCTTGAATTGAAAACAGATACCAACAAGCTGAGGATCTCCGGGCGCGAAACTGAAAGCACGGTGGGAGCGCACGATACGCCGTCGCCGTGAGCGTGCACCCAAGCGGAGGATCGCCGGCGAAGACACGCAGAGCTCAGAGTCTGAATTGGAGCCTGCTTCTGAGACTGACCCGCTGCGGAGGGAGAGGGACATGCGGAAAGAGCCCGGTGAGTGGGGGAGGAGCAAGAGAGGGAGGGCATGTGTGTGTGCGCCAGTGTGTGCCTGTCTGTGTGTGTGTGCGCGTGTCTGTGTGCGTGCATGCGCGTCCTGATGCATTGTGCCTAAACAGCATGCCGGAATCGGAGCGCGTGTTCAAGCGCGCGATCTGATCCGATTCCGGCATGCTGCGCGTGCACATCTCTTGTCTCCCTCTTGTTAGTCGTTGTAAGCAGAGCTGACGGCTATAGGTCTCAATGAGACATTGCTTCGTGATGCGTCGCAGGGCGAGACCTAAACAGTAGTTGGGCCGCTTGAATTTTCTGAATTCCCATGCTGTGCTCTATTCAGCTATCTAGTGGTTGGATCCAGATTACTCTCTTTGTAGCCTTTTTCTTCTTCTTTGGGCGTTGCCCACCTTTTGATGCCATGTCTCTCCTCTTGTGATATCAGACATAGTCCTCGGAAGCCCTTCTGCATGCTCATCATCTTAAGATGTTTTTTACCTTGGAGACTTCTAGCTTTCTTTGGGATTCCTATTTCTTTGTACATACTATCTCCACCCCTCAGTTCCAAATCTCATTTTCGCAGTGGCAAGAGGATCACATGTGAAACCAGAAAATTCATCAAGCTGCAAAACTACTCCTACAGGCAAGTAATCATTTTGTTTTGCAGTGTGAATCTTTTCTGGACTCACATGCTGTGCATTGATTAAATAGCATTATTATCCCTTACTGGGATGCTGGGTTGAAATGAGTGTGTATTTGTAAACAGCTGTTATAGTACTTTCTTGACAGGCCACAATCAGTTGGTTAGCCCGGCCCCTTCGTCTTGGACACGGTCAACCTCATCTGAAAATGTACACAAGGATCCTTATTCAGCCCTAGTCTGTTCAATGCCTATATGACCTCTACTTGCCAGCAACATCCAAGCCCACATAATTAACATATATCCTATGCGAATATATGATGAATTCCCGCATTCTTTTTCTTCGCGTGGAATCACAACGCGGTCGTGATAACAACCGTGTTGTGATTCCGCATACCATTACTCCGCAAGTCGTAACAACGACTTGCGGAGGGGGGGCACTGGAAGTTGGAATAGTATAATTTACTATTCCAACTCCAGTTTGTGCGGAAACTAGGGAAGGTGTTGGATTTTAAATCCAACATCCCCCCCCCTCCGCATGTCGTTGTTGCGACTTGCGGAGTAATGGTATGCGGAATCACAACGCGGTCGTGATTCCGACCTGGTTGTGAATCCAAGCGGAGAAAAATAATCGTTGTAAACGCTGTTTACATCCTATGCTGATGACGCCCAGCTCATACTCTCCATCTTCAACAAAATGCCAAACACCTGGACCATTTGCTCTGCCTGCATGATCAAAGTCGTCAGATGAATGAAAACTAACTGCTTCAAGCTCAACACAGACAAGGCAGAAGTAGTAATCTTTGGCAAAGACACCTTACTCTGGGACTCCACTTGGATGCCTTCCAAAGTTGGACACAACTCTCCAGGCACCCTATGCAAAGAACCTTGGAATAGTAACTGATAACCAACCCATCATGACCACCAGGTTGACACAGTCTCAGTTTCCTGCATCCACATATTCAAGAAGATCTTCTGATGGCTCCCCACCAACTCTCACAGGACAGTCAACCAAGTCCTCCTAGCCAGCAAGATGGACTACAGCAATGCACTCTATCCTGGAATTAACTCTCAACTTACCAGAAGACTCCAGACCATACACAACTGTGTAGCCAGGCTCACCCTCAACCTTTACATCACATCACACTTCAAATTGCTTCACTGGCTCCCAATCCATATAAGAGTACCCTTCAATGGCCTCATGCACCCAAACAAAGCCTTACACAAAATTTGACCCACCTGCCTCAACAATTACCAGACATATCTAAACAGCCTAACTCCTACTCGTACACAAACTCGCATATTCAGAACCAGATCTGGTGGGCGTGCATTCTACTCACTCCAAAAACCTGTAACGACCTTCCCCTGCACATCAGATGCCTCTTCTCAGGTCTTGAATTCTGCCAGAAACTGAAGACCTCTCTTCACCCAGCCCTGACCGTGGCTCTTCCATACGGCTCCTACTTCAGCACCAGGATACCTTCCTAAGCGAGTTGTGTGATATACAAATACACATATGCTTTTAGGAACAAGGGACCATAGGTATAAGTATTTTAAGGGAACACGGGTTCCTTACCATGAAATATCATGAACCATATTACATAGACATACAATGAAATCTATGCCAAAAATCCAAATGGAAGTTAAATTGATTTAACTAAAACATATAGTGGAACAATGAGATGAGGAAAAACGCATAGAAAGGAAGTTAGAAAATTTCTAGGCTCAGACATTTTTCAGGTGATTACAATAAGGACAAATTAGTCAAATCACATATATCCTAAAGTACCTATGCTCAAAATATAAGTAAATAACAATAGTAGAAATCATGGTACTAGTATCAACAACGTTTCGATCCTATTATCAAATATAGGGTCCATCACCAGGACATAAGGGGTTATGCCCGGGATGAAAATGCCTGCTAGGAAGAAATAAAAATGGGAGGGAACAGGAAAGGGGCAGAAACAGGGAAAAAAGGCGGAGGAAGGGAAGAAAGGGTAAAAGTAATTCCGTGATGATGTAAAAATCAGAAGGTCCAATCAATCAAACCTTGCACACACATCCCGGGTGTCAATCATATGTGCAGCAACAACTATTGTGTCGGAGCCTAGAATTTCCTTACTTCCTTTCTATGCGTTTTCCCCACCTCACCGATGCACTATATGTTTTAATAAATGTAATTTAACTTTTGGGGATTTTTGGCATTGATTTCTTTGTATGTCAATGTAATAAGGTTCATGATATGTCAATGTAATATGGCTCTTGATATTTCATTGTAAGGGACGCATGTTCCTTTAAAATACAAATACACATAACGTAGCACCTGTGCTGCCTTGTTATCCTAAATTTCCACACAGTGTTTGACTGTATGTATTGATGGCCACGTGGAAGTCATGAAGATGTGGTTTAGCTATTAAAAGTTGGCGATGAATGCCAGTGTGGGTCCCTTTTTCGTTATGGGGTGTGTTCATGAGTTTTTCCCCCCAAAGCCACTCCTGCAGTCTTATAAAATGTTTGGTTTATTTGCACTATCCACCTTGTGCAATACCCCTTGGTGACTGGTGAACCTTTACTTGTTGTTACAAAGGAAAACATGGAATTGCCTTACCTTTCTGGTGTGTCTTGTTTCTTGCAGGTAATACATAACCACTCTCCTATTGTTTACTGTGTATAGAGCCCTTTCTCCTTAGGTCTTTGTTGTTGGAAAGAGGCAGGTAGTTGGATAGTCACGTTGACATAAAAGTGTGAAATTATTTTTTGGGCGAAATTCGAGATTTGTCCTCATGACTACCTTGTCTTTATATATTTGTAGGTATGGTTCTTGTGTTGTGAGAATTTTTAATTTACTGACCCTACACAAGAAAGTGATAGTGATGAGAGGGCTTGTCTTAAGTGTATTAAGTGAGAGCAGTCTTTTGCATAAGCTCACAGTGGCTTCATGAGCCGACTTAACACCACGTTGAAGTTCCACCTTGGCACGGGTGCCAATCTTGTCGGTGTAACTCTCTAAGAATCTTTTGATGAAAAATTCTTCCTCGAGTCCCTTGTATAAGCCACTATGGGAGACAGATGTACCTTCAATAATGTGTAGGAAAGGGTTTTCTCTAAAAGATATGCAAGATATTTGATAGTAATGTCTTTTACCTGTCAGTCTTATCAGTCTTTTTCTCTTACATATAGTTCTTTACCTATAGGTGTATGCTGTAGTTTTGCAGCTTGAAGAATTTTCTGGTTTCACATGCTGTGCATTTTTACGCCATCTAATGGTTGGGTTCGGAATTCTCAAATGTATTGTAGTGCTTCTATTCTTTTAGATTTTTGTTTGTTATTGGGCGTCACTGGAACTTCAATTTGGTGTCCCCTGTGACATGGTCCTTCTTCCTCCAGAAGCTCCCACCTTTGGTTGCCATCTTCAGATTCTTATTGTGTATGTTTCTTTCGCCTTCAATCTTCTTGGCAGAGGTAGGAAAGTCACTTGTGAATCCAGAAAATTCTTCAAGCTGCAAAACTACACTGACAGGTGAACTATACGTTTTGCAGTGTGATTCTTTTCTGGATGCACCTATGGTGCATTGATTTTGTAACAGTTTTTAACCTTGTGGTGGCCGGATTGAAGATGGGCATTGATTTGTAAATAGATGTTGTAAAACCCTTTGTCCTACATGTGCTTCCATGTTCATTTGTATGTTGACACAGTAATGTTTTGTAAACGTGTGTACTGATCACCACATTGCTGTCATGCAGATTTCCTGCAATAGTGTATTTGCCCAAAAAATGGTTGCTCCTTTCTTCATGTTGAATGTGTGTTCGGTGCCACAGTCGAAGTTTCTCCTGCGTATGTGCGGCACAACTGAATTGTTTATGCCATCCATCTTGCAATTGTGTTCGAACTTACAGGTCTTCCTAAGAAAGTATTTGAAACTGATCTGAACAGTTGTTGAGTCATTCTGTTTGGCTTTGCCATTTCTATGTAGTAGATTATGGCGCCTCTCACGTCTAATGTATGCTAAGTCCTTTCAGCATGTATCTTTGGTTTCTGTAAAAAAAATGTGGTCTTACATGTCTTGGCTAGTAATTGGGCGGTTTGCTCTGCCAGATTGCATGGCTTTGTCAGGCATGTGACAATGGCAATGGGTTTGAATTATCCCATCAACACCTCCTGAAATCCCCCTGCCTCCGGTAAGCCTGCGGCGGTCCTGGCGCGACTTTAAAAGAAAAGAAAAAAAAAAGAAGCGCGGAAAATTGCGGAACGCTCCGTGAGTCCAGAAACTGCTGCCCGTGCCCCAGACCTGCTGATCAACACAGCGGAGGTGTTGCCCGCTGACCTGTGTGCCTCCGGAGGGTGGCCCGACACTAGAGAGCCTGCAGGGGTCCCGACGCGATGCTCGGAAAGAGCGCGGAAATCGCAGAACGCCCCACGAGCTAAGAAGAAGAAGCTGCTGAGAGCCGTCACTTACCCCAGTGAAGGAACTGCCTGCTGACGCGTGAAATCCTCGAAAGGAATTAAGGGAGGCACGATCAGGCTGCAGCCAAGGTGCGGAGATCGTCGAGTCACCCCAAGCCCAGCCGCGTGGTTGTTGACCCGGCTGGAAGCGTGGAAGGCACTGAAAGGAGAAAGCGAAGACCGGACTCGAGACCGCCTGTCGATAGCACCAAAGAGGCGTGGGGTGAGTCCTGAGTGTTTGCGCTCCCAAGTAACTAGCCAGGAAAATCAGAGACTTTAAATTGACACTCGCATGAAGAAATCTCGAGCAACTATAAGCGGTCTGTCTCGAGCGGCAGCCATCTTAAAGTCAGGCGCCAGCCATAGGCCCCCATTGAATTTTGTGTCGGCCATGTTAGGGTCAGGCAGCTGTGGAACCTGCCAACAAGCGTGAGAAAATGCAACCCTCTGAAGTCAAGAAAAAAAAAACACAAGTAAATGCAAGAGGCTTAACAAAGAAACAAGCACAGGCAAGTGCAAGAAGGAATAATAAGCAAGTGCAAGAGACCGAATAAGACTGACATATACAACAAGCATTGGTAAATGCACGACAAACAAGCAATAAAATAAGCCTGCGTAATTACAAGAGATAGAATGAGAAAAGAAGCACGAGCAAAGCGACAATAAGAAACAAACAAGCACAAGTAAAGACAGCAGTAGAGTGAACAAACATGAGCGACTGCAAGAGAGCAAAATGTAGTCAAACAAGCACAAGCAGCTACGAAACAAACACTGGTAAAGACAAGAAGTGAAGCACAACAAACACTGTCAAAGAAAGAAATACTGCAAAGCTGATCTCAAGAAACCAAGTCCTTCTAACTGAAGCTTGCGCATTCCACCATCATGCCAGTGAGGAAAGACACGCATAAACCCAACCCCTGCATCGGAGTACCTCCTCCAGTGGCACAGACCAGCGACCACTGTTTAGGTCCCGAATGGTCAAGGTGGCTGGAGTCGTTGGACGAATTCCTCGCAACGACCGGTGAGCGAAGGGATAGCAAACGTCGACTACTATTGCTTCAGCTGGTGGGTCACGAAGGCCGACGACTAATCAAAACATTTTCAGCAAAAGACACAGAGACATATAGGGAACTCCGAGAGACGCTGCTCGCTCATTTCTACACAAAGGAAGACGTGGATCATGAGCGCATTGCTTTCAACGCAGCACGGCAGGAACCATTAGAATCCTTACCAAGCTTCATTACCCGGCTGCAACGTCTAGTGAAATGTTGCCACTTCGACACTTTCACAAATGAAGATGCAATCCGACTGCGGGTGATTGAAGGCTGTTCAAAACCCGACACCAAGCGCAAGATCATTCAAGGACGGTTCTCGCTAAAAGAGATCATCAGGAGAGCCGAAGTTGGAGAGCGGGTCACAGCGAGGGAAGCATCCAAAGAATTTCACCAGGACGCAGGAAACAAAAAGAGAAGAAAGGAGACACCCCCCATGTACGTGAAGAAAGCCCAGGAGACAAACAAAACCCGAGAGAGGGAGAGCGAAGGCGGACTAGAGGCAGGACACCGTGAGAGACAAAGTGACAGGGAACCCCCTAAGTCACCAACACAAAGGACAATGGATAAGGGTGTACGAAAGACTGGGAAAACCAGGAATTCTGACAGCCTGATTGACATAACGTCAAGAAGTCACTCAACACACTACTCTGGAGAAATATCAAGCAGTGACACAGACCACACAGAGGAGGCCGAAGACAGTCTACTCAACGGTTATGACAAAAATACCAAACACCGGCGAGGGGACAAGTCACGCTATCTCCGGAAACTAACATACTACTCTGGAGAAACATCAAGCAGAGACACAGACCACACAGAGGAGACCGACGACAGTCGACTCAATGGCTATGAGGAAAGGACCAAACACAGGCGAGGGGACAAGCCACGCCATCTCCAGAAACCGATACACACACACACTCGAACAACTCAAGACGCATACGCTCAAGCCATCCGTGATCAGGTGAAAACAGAGAAGAGTCGAATGTTCCAAGACCAACCCAAAGAAGTAAATACGTGGCTAGCAAACAACCCTGTCACAGCAATAACACAAAAGACACTTCAAGAGATGCACCCAGAGGAGTGTCTCCTCGATAACGTCAACTCCAGGAGTGTGTCATCGACCGATTCAGAAAGCATGTCCGGACGAACACTTAGATCAACAAAATCCTGGTACCGACAACGGTCACGGTGTCCACCACCTGAAAACACAGTGGAAGCAAAGACCGTCTTCCCTGTCCAAAGTAACACACCTCAGGCCAACAACCCGCAATGCCTGAACTCGTGGCTAGCAAACAACCCCGTCACAGCAATAACACAAAATACACTTCAAGAGATGCACCCAGAGGAGTGTCTCCTCGATAACGTCAACTCCAGGAGTGTGTAATCGACCGATTCAGAAAGCATGTCCGGACGATCACTTAGATCAACAGAATCCTGGTACCAACAACGGCCACGGTGTCCACCACCTGAAAACACAGTGGAAGCAAAGACCGTATTCCCTGTCCAAAGTAACGCACCTCAGGCCAACAACCCGCAATGCCTGAACTCCCCACAAAACAACATGCCATGTCAGCCCCAGGAACATCATGACGTGAAGAATATACTGTCACCATGGAAGGGGTCAGCAAGGCTTACGCAAAGGGGGCACAGAAGAAGCACAGATGCAGGTGACTGTACCCGCCGGGGGGGAAGGGACCACACAGTCACCCTACCCAGAAGGGCCAACATGTTGGGAAAGAGAGGTCATCATCATCAGATAGAAGGGAAATGTGCACCGATGTTGTCTGGTATGCCTGTCCACGGACAGGAGGACAGTGTTACCCCTGACCGAATAAGACAACGAGAAATAGAAGTGCATGCAGGCGCTCGGAAGAGAACCAAAACAACGTCCACACATGTAAGAGATCAATTGCCACTCAAACAAGAATTACAAAAGAATACGGACAGCCGACATCTAGCGGAGCCACCGACAACCACATCACAAGAAGCGATACTCCTGTCAAGACAGCCGGAAAGACACAACGAAGTATCTCCAACAGACTGCACCCTGCTGACGCCTGAGAAACAGACGGGTTGCAGCCCTGTGCAGCTGACCAAGAAACTATAGACGTTTCGGAAATCAACTTTGTTTGTTAAGAAAGGGGGGAGATGTTGTGTCGTAATGCAGTCTAGTGGTTGGGGGGCGGAGCTGGGAATAGGAACAGGAATAGGAGGGACAAGGACCGAGGGGCAGTTAGAGCAGGGCACTGAGTGAATAAAGAAGTAACCAAACATCACTCCTGGCTCCAGTACTTTATTACCTGGGGGGGACGACGTGACAGCCATGGTATTGGAGGCAGGGGAAGTATTGAGGGAAAGCATCAGAGGACAAAAGGGTGGTTAGAGGAACTCCACTGGAGCTACGGCTGTATGCCCGATTCTCCTGTTCGGCTTCAGTGCTTTAATGTTGACGCAGCAGAGACTTTTGGCCCCAGGACCCACCCCGCCCCTCCAGTTTTAAGCTCTGGTGTCGGGTGACCACCAATGTATTTTGCACCCCTTTGGCCACTCCAGAGTCTAAAGCCTGAACACCGGGCCGCACTGTCTTGCTGCCAAAGCAGAGCGAGGTGCAAAGGAGAAGGGAGCAGGAGGGAGTGGCGCTCCAGCACTCTGTGTGTAACAATAATTTTCCAGCACTTTTGGAGCAAGCAGCATGCTGCATTCTGAAAACTGGCATATTTCATTATCTACAGGACTTGGGCAAATCAGCGATCCAGGACAGTCAGCGGAGCACAGCAGAGGTGAGAGTTGCACGACAGGTGCTTTGTCGAGTGCCGCTTTGTGTGTTTCCTGAGAGGTATGGTGACCTGGCGTAGGTTGAGGGAGAAGCTGAAGGCTTAGTGTGCTCAGCAAAAGGCGAATTTCCTGCTTGACGTGGAATCGGCCTAGCTAGGATGGGGTGTAGAAATGAAGCACTAACACTCCCAGCTCGCACTCCAGATTTGCAGACCTGCAATAGAAACTTCATAACTGATGCCCTCTCACTCACTGAATACCTTCAACTTATTCTAACCTCCATTCTCCAAATGTGACAGTGTCCATACCTGCCCACTAACTCTACTCTCAACTTATAGGCATTTTTGAATTGGACTTTAGGTCTCGTAAGTTTGTGTGCATAAACCTTAGAGGCCTTGCACTTCAGCTGTTGTGGGTGAAGGCGGCAATTATTTCTTTCCTTCCTTCCTTGGGAGGAAAATCTGTTCTCCAACATGACTATTAACAAGCATTTGCAATGCAATAGGTCTCGCATTATTAAAGTTTGAGCTATTGGCATTGCTAAATAATGCAACACCAATAGCTCAAACTTTAATAATGTGAGACCTATTGCATTGCAAATGCTTGTTGATTCTGTTTTCAGTAAAAGACAACTGTCTAAATAAGCATAAATGTGAAATTAAATAATAAGCAAGTGCCCTTAAGCGGCATATTAATTTGCTTTGGGTATTTGAAGTAGCTTGTGGCTAGCTCCAAGGATAAGCTGTAGGCTTTAACCCCTTAAGCGCTGCAGTCGGCCAACGGTCGTCGCGAGCGCTACCTCCCCAGTGCTGCGCACGACCGTTGGCCGACGGGCCAGCACTCGTTATTCGAACGTTCAGCACTGGGTGCTGAACGTTCGAGGCAGCTAAGGTGTTAAGAAAAATGCTTGAGCTGGAGTCCCCAGCTTCAGGTAATGACTCCATGAGTCCCCAGATTCCAAAATAGTGAACGGGTTGGCGGAGGGGGGGGGGGGGGGGGGGGGGGGGGGGGGGGTCCACAAAAGCCAGCTAGAAGGTTAAGAACTACTGTTCTAGATAACCTACACCAGGTTCTTCTAAACAGAGAGCTATACACGGAGTCAGCTTGCAGCAGTGGAGAAGTGGGTGATAGCAATTGGCTCCCTCAAAGGAGGCCTGTGTTACTGACAAGGCAATATGGAAACATATGGAAATCTTGTGAGCACCAGACTGTGTTCGAATGTAAAAACTGGAGCACGAAGACAGCATTCAACAAGGCAAACTTCAGCAAATCGGTATTATTATGTCAACTAGGTTTTCTAAAAGGGAGTCATTTGATAGTGTGGGATGGACTTGGAGAAATATAAAGGGACATTACTAAAATAGAAAACACGTGTCCATGTCCAGAAGTCCCTCATTTTCAACTCTTCCACAGGAACTTTAAAACGGAGAAAAAAGGAAGCACTGATCAAGCTCTGGATCATTGATGTAGGAAAAAAAACAAAGCTAAGAGGGAGAAAACCGAGTACTTCAGCGGCAGAAAAAAAGTAAGGGTATAAAGGGTGCTTTTTCACAGGTAATTTAAGCTTATCAACCACTCGGTATTTGACTGACCACCAGCAAGCAGGTGCCAGTACTTCTTATACACTGGCAATACAATTGCTGGCATTTTTATCTGGGGTGCCTGGTGGTGGAGCGCTGGCTGGCTTACTAATAGTCACAAACAGGCAACATTTTTGAAGAGCATTTGGGGTTAAGGCATACATATTTTTCTAAACATCACTTTCTGTGGTTCAAAGCAGTGAGATCTCTCTGGCAATCAGTGCACTTCCTGGGAAAATCTGTATGCTCAAGAGGTGTACTTCATCTTCTGAATTCATCTTGCAAAGGGGAAAAATAGCAGTAGAGGGAAGCCGATTCCTTGCACTAGTGATCTCGTTAAGAATCTTGGAGATCCCACATTCAACGTTTGCAATACTGTCTGCTTATTGTCTTCCCCTGTGCCCCTCCTTCCCTACAATGATTGCTTATTATTTGAAGTACGGTTTACCTGACCTCATGTGAACAAAGCGCTATGTATATTGTTTTTGCCTTGCTTGCTATACTTAATAAAAATAAATATAAAAAAAAAAGAAGAATCTTGGAGACACAGTAATATTACAAACTAACCTGGGCAATAGTGGGCCTAAGAAGAAGAAGCACACCATCAGATCATCTCTTAGAGAGGATATCCGAGCGCTCGTCATCAGATCACCTCTTAGCGAAGATTTTGCAGTGCACCCCATCAGATCACCTTTTAGCGAGGATTTTGCAGCACAAGCCATCAGATCACCTCTTAGCATTTACAGCCTGATGTACTACGCCTGCTCTGGTTACTGAAGTACATTGTATTCTATTTTTGGGATTTCTGCATGTTTGACAGTATCTAGAAGAACTCTGTAACCTGAATACCATGCACTGCAACAATTGTCAAGGAACTCTAAACGAAGTACATAACAAAGATTTTGAAAATGCAGAGGCTGTGCACCCCTTGCTGTTCCAAGTGCCAGCTCCTGTATTTCTTCCTTGCTGTTAGCATCGCTCAGCACTGCAGGTTCATGCACCAGTTGCAGATAACTATGTGCGAACAACAAATAGGAATTCTGGCAAGCTGTCTCAGTCTTTCATTATTCTGAGGCAACTAAATCAAGTGAGTAAGTAACATTTGAGTGCAGCAACACTGACATGATTTGAAGAGTGGCCCCTCTACTTGTGGCACTAGGGAAACCTGTAGCCCCCTCACCCCCATCATGTACAGGGCTCTACCCAGCCTAACAAGTACAGCGCTCTGTTGCTTTTTTATGACCGATATGTAATATGCGATTATACATAAATAGTATACATTTGTTTGGAAACCTACAGTGCAATATACGTAGGATCAAACAAATGTATTTGTCCTATCGACCAATACAAACACGAATGCACAAATTGGCCAGATACACCTTCCCTTATCAGCCTCAATGACTCCAGACCACCTTAAAGACCCTTTAGTGACCATCCACAAAATAATTTCACAATAATTCATTCTAGAATATCTATTCTTGGTGATCGTTAGCAATGGAGTTCTGGGTAAAGAAAGCATTTTTTTTAGCTCTACATCAGATGGCTGCTTTAAAGGGCGCATCGAACCTAAAAGAGTTAGAGAACCATAAAATGGTACACTGGCTATACAATTGTTGGTTACATAACAACCTGTAGGAACAATATTTTAATTGTACCTTTTCACATTTTGGCTTATTATTACATACATTATTTCCCAGGTAGGGGCCCACCTGTCCAGTGGTAATATAGAACACAACTGGACACCCTATTGTTGTCCCCATTGTAGCAGTGCCAAAAACTGATATCATTTTATAATCGCAGCATTTTATTGCTTTTTGTATATCTAAAAATAAAATTGAGAGACGAGCACTCTTGCAGACATGTCATCTACATTGAGGCAGAGAGCCGAATAATATAGCAACTTTACATAGAACAGAACAAGCAGTGAGGATAGATGTCTAAGCATATACTCACGGTCACTTAATCAAACTGTTGCCTCCATGGGCCCATATCCTAATGTCGGTCACAATAATATACACCACTCAACCATTCCGCAATATAACTGGTGTATCTAAGCCTAGCTGTCATTCAATACCACGTTTAGCTCCCCAGCAGTGTGTCTAGCCCGTGATTCCTCCACGACTTCTATAAAGCACACAGGAGGCCCATCTTGGGTGTAAATGCTGTTGGGCAGGTTAGGGCCCTTTACAATGAGTTCTTAATATGTTTGCTATAAATCCGAATTATTGAACAGGTACAGACCAACGGGAAGAACCCACCAACCTCCAAGTGACGCCTCTGAAAATGTCGGAAATATTAGCACCATTATGGAATGCTGCTGTTGGATAAACTAATCAGAATGCTGGCACCTACCACTGCTGTTTGTTGCCATTCTAAGTTCACTTAGAGTGTGAAGCTGACTGGGGGAGCAGATGTTAACGCCGTGAGCCGACGGGGCGCGTAGAATGCATTCCAGCCAAACAAGTTCTCAAGACCAACCACTGGGAAGGCCTATTGCTCTCGTTGGCCTGTCTGTGTCCCCCACCTATGCTGCTCATTTTTATCTGCCTCCTAAATGATAATACCAAACTCACTCAATAGAACCGTGCAATCAGTTTCAGAGCCCTATGGTGGCTTAGAGGGGCTGGGAGAGGAAACCGGGTGGCCTGAAAGTGTCTATCAGACAGACAGAAGGGGGACCGAAAAATAGCTGGAGGCCCTGGTAGAGGTCATCTTCTCAGAAGAGATGAGTCTTCCAGCCTTCGGGCCTCGGATATTCAGGAAGGGCATTAAACCTGGCAGCATTGTTGAAGGTGTTGATCAGAGGTAGGCTGGGGCGGCAGGTGCTGAACCCCCTACTACTCTCATTACTATCCCTGGTCTCAGGGGTCACGAAAGTTTTAACAGGACGAGAAAACAAAAAGGGTTCAAAGAGACTTGTTTACTACCTGCAGTTCACACTTACTACCCCCCGCCCCCCACACTTCCGCTGCAAGTAGGAGGCTTTCATGGATCAGACTGTGAGAAGAGGTCACCCCTATGACGTCAGGCCAAGGCCAGTGGGTGCGTGATGTCACTTATTCTAATCCTGGGTGAAAGTGACTATCACGCTCAGGTTACACTCCGAGTACATGGCATCTTAGATAGGATGATACACAGGGAATATACCTATGAAAAGCTCCAAGCACCATGCATTTTTTCAGTTTCCTTGAATTTTCCTCACTCATTCTGAATCATTAATTAGGAAATATTTAACACCACCACGTTCATGAGTGGTCATTGCTAGAGAAGAGAGATAACATGCCCTCTGTCGGTATATATCATCTTCCCCGGGTGTGCTTATTGGCATGTTCTAGCCGCCTGAAAACCCAGCCAAGAATTATTTCAGTGAGAACGGGCAGTATTACCGGCAATGCTGTAACGCGGGCACAATATTACAGCAATGCTGTAATGCTGGCACAGTATTACCGACAGAGCTTAAAATGCAATGAACAGTAATCAAACATGTTAACTTCTCTGTCGGTTTCCAAAATGCCTTCCCTTGTAAACATAAGACGAAAACAGCTGCTTGTGAGCAACAAGTGTTCCAATTCAAGCTATTCCCAGTACGCTTTGCATGTTAAAACGTTTCATGACACGTGATGCCGCATTTTCAAAATCTTTATGAATGATAATCTCTGTTTTGAAATCCCCGTTCTTTCATAAAGTCATGCACCAGATTCAGCCCGGAAAAAACATACTGCGCAGGAAAGTGCTCAAACAGAAATAACTGTTCTGTCTCGTTGTATACACAGAGCTCACAGAATCAGACCCCTTTTTCACTTCTTCACTCCAACTTTTAAACATCGTAATTTTAAGAAATGTGATCTAACCGGCTGACACAGATCGAACCAAATTCCGCTTACCTGCACTCCCAGCAACGCAGAGTCCGCTGTTGACAAGTAAAACCAGTAAATGAAATGTAAACCGGTTTCCCTTCTCAGATCTGATATTCCGACAAAGTCAAAACAAGCGGCACTGAAAGCGACCGAGTGGTGCACGCGCGCGCCACATGTTTTCAATTATCGCGCCCGTGTCTGGGCACGATAATTGAAACCACATGGGCTTTGGTGCGCGTAACAGACACCAATAGGCCATGGGCGGAGCAATGCGCCAGCCTTTGGCCTATTGCGTGTTCTGTTTAAATAAAACACGCACTGAAAGCCCAATAACAGAAGCCAAAATTAAAAACACATGCACAAGCAGTAGGCCCCCTCTATCTACTGAACTAATTAATAATTAATCAGCAGATATCTTCAGAATTTGTCTCTATACATGTTCCATCAATGGAGTATACACTCCTTGACATAGATCTGAGTCAGGTTCCATACATGGCTCGGAGCAAACCTCTGAAATATAACTTAACGATTCAAAAGTACACTGAGCAATGTAAGAGATGGAAGAGAATTTATATTACTCTCCAGACATTCCACTTTTAACATATTACATCCTGCAAACGAACATGTAATTATAGGAGTCCCTTCAGACATTTCAGAAGATACTCAAATCTATTTTAACGTAGCTGGAAAAGGTAACATCTAATTCTGATCATACAGTAGAAATTCAAACTACAATATTTTAAAATCCGTTACTAACCAAAATGTTCTGTCTGTTGGCGGATGGGCAAATACTGGAGATGGAAATAAAATAAGAGGACACACAGGTTCAAAAGTGTCATCTATATGGAACTTTGAAAAAAATCCTGTGCAGTTCAAACAAGCAGGATAATTCCTAAAAGGGGAAAGTGAATGGGGAAGGAACAGTTTACTACTTGTGGAGATTTGAAGAATCATACCTTTGCCACAAGCCATGTATTGTTTCCGGCACCCCTCTGTGCTATCCAATCTTCAATTGCTCTAACCGTGCAGGAAGTTTGAGAAAATTCCCATCAATCTACCTCGATCATCCCAACAACACAAAACGCAGAATTGAGGATGGCCATCAGCAACAAGGCAAAGGTGATGAAGAATGTGATGAAAACGTAAATTGTAGAATTACCTATAGAAGTCCAGAAGAATAAAGTTTGCACAGATAGATGACCTATCGACTACGAGGGACAAAGGGGCTAGTAGTAGAACAATGAGACATGTAATCACTCAGGGTGTGCACATATCCAAACGCAATTAAACACACTGGCCCCTGAATTTCTAAGTCCATTGCCTTTTCCGGAAAATAGGTTTCTACTTCATGCCGACTCAGCGGCAAGTTCTAACTGCGGGATAACCAAGACAGAGCCATTGTTCATCGAGTTCCTGAGATACCAGAAAGCTTTTCAAATGGAAATGATCCTTTCAATGGACAAAACATTCTAAGGCTACTGCATAAATTCCCGCAACTCCATTTCCTCAATTCTGAAATAAAGTTGGTCTCTTTTCCCAAAAATCTTCATCTTTCCCCAGTGCATGTCGAATTCTGGTCAAACGTGATCTCCACAAAAGTGTTAAAGAATAGCAAAAGACTCCACAAAATGGTTTTGATATTGTAGAAATACACTATAAATTTTCCACCCTTCTGTTCCTAAGGCAGGCGTCTGATAGGAGAGTCAATCTTCTGGCCATTTCATCCAACTCAAACAGCCAATAGCGCGATAGTGGTGCCATCGACATACACACAGTACGTATTTCCCAAGGAGTCAGAAATGGAACCAAAGCCTGACCAAAATGGATAATACAAAAACTGATATCTCCTGGTCTTGGCTCTCGATGAATCTAAATGAAAATGAACTGAACAGTAACTCCAAGCTTCCTTTTTAGCAATAACCTGGAGATCATCTCCTGGAATTTGGACAGCTTGAAAACAAATAGTCTGAGGGGATTTTGCTCAGCAAACCTCTGAATCCAAGAGACCTGGACTGGGGCTAAATTCAACTAAATTACTACGTTATCAATATTCCTGCTACAAGAGTCAGGAAGGGCCATGCCAAAAGTGGCCTTTCTATTCTTCTCACAGTTGAGATACAGTGGGACTTTGAAATAATACATCTTTGTAGCAACAATGTGTATTAAAATCACACTACCCAAAGGGAGTGTTTATTCTGCAGACTCTTTATTTTTATTCAAAATCTATGTCCCCCTGGCCTGAAGTTCAACTCTTTTGCTCAATTAGATATTTGAATTAATTGAGACTATTCTGAAGTCTAGAGGAAATTTTCAAATGTTAATAATGGGAGATCTCAATGAAAAAATCTCAAATGCTTCGATAAAAGCCCACAAAAACAAAGATTCGGAAAAGACTGGTCCATTCCTAAGTCAATTTTTCCACCTAAAGTTAAGGCAGAAAAATTACATTAAAATCACTGCATGGAATAAATGGTGTGATCCTAAATGGAAGAACTGAAGGGAACGTCCCGGCCGCTCATGCCAGAAAAGGGTCACTGGCTACTACATTATAACTGCCTATGATTTATTTCAGAAACTCTGTTTCTTTAAATCTGAGTTTGTCCAAGGCAGTGACCGCACAATATTACCCTCAAAACATGAATTGGGATGCATCAAAAGCAGTCAATATCTGTACATTGGCGCACTGAAAATGCATCTGCAATGTCTTTATGTTGAAAACACTGCTTTCAATTCCAACACATTGATGAAAAGCTGATCTTCATTGCTTAATTTTCCTCGAACTGTTAAACACTTCATATGTGTTCATGTCCCTGAAGGGAGACATTTGCTGTGCTATCTGGGGCTGGGGATTTGCAAAGTGTCACTCCATTGTGAGACTGTGTATATAACATCAATGTAGTTTGTAGTTGGTCTGAGGCAACAACCACCCTGTATCTTACATATCCCCAGACACCTGGACCCACTGTGTTACCAAACTCTCCTGTAACAGAAGCATTCACATGATGTGCAATGGCAACTAACTATATACAAGAAGTCATCAGGATCAACAACCTCTTCACCATTTTCACTGTCAGAGGTTGTGACATCTGGAAAACTGACGAATCTCTGAAAAGCCTATACTCGCTCCACTGTAGGAAATGCTTCAGCCAATGAGGCATTCAATTTTGCTCCTAGATAATTTTGAGTTTGCAGAGGTTCCAGCTGTTTTTTGCTACGGATGGTGAGCCATAAATGGTGAAGAAATGTTACTGTTTATGCGTGGGACAGGTATAGTCGAGCTATTTACCCCTTCATCAGTCAATTGTCTAGATAAGGGTATACATGCACTTCTTCACTGTAGAAGTCAGAAGTTTACAAGGCAAGGTATTTGGTGAACGCTTGCAGAAAATGCTAATCCGAAATGCAACATTGTTTATCAATGATACTCTGCACCTTGACACGGAGGGCTCCTAGGAAGTTGCCTTCTTCAAGGTACGTATCATTTATTTTAACGCTGTCCTCTTGAAATGAATAGTTTTCAAATAGGTATTTGCCATCTGAAAATCCAATAGGTGACGCTGTGTGCATAATTCTTTTGTATTTGTAAGTATAAGGAGCAGACTCACTGATTCCTGGCATATCAATACTTCTTTCACTCCTTTTCCTAGTAGAAAGTGAATACTTTCCAGGAGTTATGGCAAGCGGTTTCCACTTTTGCTTCTATCGATTCATATTAATGTGTAGGTGTGTAAATCTGATAAAGTTGAGATGCAGCATTATTGGCAAAACTCATTTATCTGTTAATATTCTCTACCTACGAAGAGTAATCACTCAGTCTTCTCCAGAAAAGTGTCTTGTGAGTGGGAAAATGCTAAGTCATTATTTCCACACAGGCGGGAAGTGCCACAATAATTGAAGCTTCTGCTTTCACCTTTATTTCCTTAAAAACCTCCTCCCTGAAAGAACTGGTTTTGTGTGGCATGCTGATTTTGTCCTTGTTGCTGAAAGTACAGAGGAGCTTAGTAAGGATTTTTACTGAGATTCCTTGCTGTGTTTGCTGAAGTGCTGGAATGAGGTAGTTGCTGAAAGGCACCTGTGAACTTGGAAGTCTTGGGTCCTTCTTGATGTTTTCAACTGTCTCCTTAACATGTGAGACAAATAAATGAGATACATCAAATGGCAAATCCAGCAAGTACAGTGGTACCTCAGGATGGAATCCAGAAATACAAAATGCGGCGTGGTAACGTAGACTGATGCTTATGTTAATCTGGTGAGATACTGTATTTAGAGATCCGCGTTTGATATTTTTCTCTCCCGGTAAACAAATGTGATGTTTTTCAAGATGAGTGTTAGGTCAGTTGGACTCCTCAGTTAATTAATTCTTTTCCAGCAGTGTGGATCACAAAAGAATCTGGAACATCGTGACCTGTAAAAAGTGAATACTAAGGAGCACATTTCTAGCTATTCTCTACTCTAGGTATAAAGCACCAAGTCTTCACTGCGTTTTTGGAGTTCTTGTTACTCTACTGCTGTGGAGATGCCAAGCTATAATGCAGCTCATTGGATTATTGTATAATATGCATGAGTTTTATCTGCTGGTGTTTTTCATTATCAGAGTCAACTAAGAATTCATCGCAGAATGTTGAACATTTTCTTAAAAGGGATGGCCCTCATTTTCCTCTCTTCAACTATCTCTCTCTTGTGAGATGGTGGCATTGATAAAGAATATGGAGCTGTGTCATCACTTCTTCTTGGGTTTGGACTTCCCCAGGAGCATGTCCCAAATACTTGTGTCCTGCCACTGCTTGATCGTTTGGTGCTACGTTTTTCTTTTTCTTGAAGCACTCTACAGAGTGAGTCTTTTACACCTTGCTTCCTTCCACCTGCCCTCCCTATCTCTGTATTTGCTTGCTCCATTCCAACCTCCTGACCGTTGTCCGTGTTGTTTGTCCCCACATTTCCTCCCATTGTCCGTGCTGCTTGTTCCCACACTCCCTCCCACTGTCCGTGTTGCTTGTTCCAGTGTTGATAATAGTACCACCCACCCGTTGTCCTGGCTGCTTGCAGTCTCTCTCACACTCCTATTGTTGGTGTTGCGTTTTATTAATTTCCACCCGTCCATTGCCCATGCCACTTGTAATACCTCCTTACCCTCCTGTTGTCTGTACCACTTGTTCCCTAATTGTCCCCTACCTCTTGTTGTCCATGTTGCCACTCACTCCCACCTTCCGCTCATTGTATGTATTGCTCCCCACCCGCCAAAAGAAAACAAGCATTTGCAATGCAATAGTTTTCGCATTGCTGAAAGTTTGAGCTATTGGCGTTGCTACTAATAATGCAACACCAATAGCTCACACTTTCAGTAATACGAGATCGCAGCACTTGCGCATTCACTTTAAACATCTTAAGCTAAAGTGCGGGTGCCGCAATCGCTTCAAAAGTAAATAAATCGAAAAAACTTTTTTCTATTTCTTTACTTTTGAAGAAATCACAACACCTGCTCTTTAAATTAAGATGTGTAACGCTAAAGTGTGGGTGCTGCGATTGTAACAAAAGTAATCAAATAGAAAAAAAATGGCAGCTACCAGCTTTTTCTTCCTGTAATAGAAAAAAAAATTATATTTCTTTACTTTTGAAGCAATCTCGGCACCAGCGCTTTAGCTTAAGATGTTCAAAGCTAAAGTGTGGGTGACGCCATTGTATGGAAAGTAAATAAACAGAAAAAAGAGTCATGCAGCGGCTTCAGCAATCGTAATTAACCTAAAAAAAGAAAAACGCAGTCGCCATTATTAGTGCCGAGGCGTGCCGCGCTTGGTAAATAAAAAAAAAAAGCATTGTAGGGAGAGCGTGTCCTACATGCAAAAGCAGGAATGAGAATGGTGTTTAAGAAATAGTGCTGGAGTCTATAATTAAAAGGTACAGAGTAGAGACATATGTAACAGGGGGTGTCCTCATGGGAGGTTACAAGAAGCGGAAAGGCGGTACTAAGGAGGGACTACTTTTTATTGACCAATGAAAAGCCACCATTTACAAAAGAATACGGACAGGAGCCAATTAAAAAGATGGGCAGAGCTTCATGCCCATATCCTGAATACAGCATGGCTCGAAAAGACAGGGAGAGCTCTGCCTAGGCGAGATCTGCAAAGCACTATTACACGGGCAGAGCTGGCCTATTCATCACGTTTTTTTTCTGTTAGCCATCTTGTCTGTGTTGCATGCAGTTCTCGTTGTCTGTCGCTTGTAGTTCCTCCCTCCCTCTGGATATCTGTGTCAATTGTAGTCCCTCCCACCCTCTCTTTGTCCTTGTTGCTTGTAGTCCCTCCCCGTCCACTGACCGTGTTACTTGCTGCCCACCTGTCCTCCCAATGTCCATGTTGCTCGTTGTCTGCCACCCTCTGTCCTGTTGTCCATGTTGCCCCCCTCCCCCTGTTATTAAAAGAAAAAAAGGCGATATGATGCGGCCAGCATTCGCAACGTTGGTGCTTTTTTCTAGCTTCTAGCCATCCTGCACAGCAGCCGCGCTGATGTACAACATGCTAAAATACACTGTCAAAGCGAATAGCTCTCACATACACGTAAAGGCGTAGTACATGGTTTCCTGTGACTCTTTTCAGTGTCGAGGCTCTGTCTGTTCTGAAGCAACACATGAAGACTGTGTGCCTTCAGTTATGGCCTTTTGGGGTTTATCGATCATTAACACAAGTATTTTTCAGGGACAAGCCACCTTGCGTTTTGGGCCACCCTTAAATGGATAGAGTAGAGACTGAGTGAGTCTGCTCAGTTCCTTATGTTTGTAGTGTATGTTACAAGTCCACCTCTTTCAGTGGCATCTGATCATTCGAAAAGGTTTCCTCCTTCAAGTTCATTAACCCTGAAGAACTATGAGAGTCCTGACTGCATTAATGTCATTATAAATCCTCGTAGAAATCTTGCCTGGATTTTGTGACACTTTGGCAGTGTAGTAGGTCTACCTATCACTACAACACTGAAGGTCCATTTACACTTGAAATGAAAGACATTGGAAAGCTTTCTCGAAGAAGACCCAGGTTACGAACCCGATTTTGCAAAAGATTGTGTCAACTTTGTACGGCAGATAGCAGAATCAAAATGGCCTATTTTCCATCTCTCTACACACAAAAAAGTAATTCTTGTATGACCAGGAAGGTGACAGTATATTTCAATGTTTATTGTTTCAGCATATAAAATCCAGGGTTTTTTTGCAGCTGTTTTGAAGACTGAGCACTCAACCTTAGTTCCAAACTCATGGTCAGAATGATCAGGGAATACACAAATCCGGTATGCCCCAGAGTGGTAGCTATCCCCTTGATTCAATTTGATGGTCTGCTGAACAGAATATAACCTAACATTTACATGTTTGATGCCACTCAAGTGGCTCCATCAGAGAGGAGAAAGGGAGGTGTATAAATTTAGTCAGGACACTAATGAGAGAGAATTGGTTTTACAGAAGTAAAAGGTTCTCGACTGTACTGCTGAACCTTCATTAAAATTAGGATACAATGAAGAGAACAGCAGGCTCATCCCTTTCCAAATGAGGGGACTTAGAGATGAAGTAAGAAAGCAAGGGAAATGTATAAATAATGCAAGAACATCTCAGATATATATTGCAGGGAGTATTGTAGCCAAGAACACAATCTATGGAAATCTCAGCTTTGAAAGTCTGCACATTCATTTTGTGTCCAGCCAACTGTTAGACGGACCGGGAGGGTCGGCCGAGGATAAGGGGAGAGGTCTCCGGGGAGAACCGCCTCCAGCGATCGTACAGACAAGTAACTTCCCCCCCACAGACGTACACCACACAAGGTTAAGGTTCAACGATACTTTATAGGCAATTCTTCAAGTACGATCAAATGATACAAGGTGGTCTGGACTCAGGGGTCCCCTCGATTCTGGTTTCTGGATTGGGAAAAGGGTAGCGGGACAGTCTTGTTACCAATAGATGAAATAGCTCTCAATCCTCGAGCTCGGCGTTCTAGATGGTCGGGCCGCGGCGGAGCCAGCAGGTCCCGAGATGGATGAAGGAAGCGACGGTCCGCGGCGGAGCCTGCAGGTCCCGATGAAGATGGTAGTTACAAACGGTCCGCGGCCACGCCAGCAGGTCCCGACGACGATGAAGGTTACGAAGGTTGCGGCAGCGCCAGCAGGCAGGACGATAGTTCGCAAGGCAGAGCTACGGCAGCGCCAGTAGTCCGTCAAGGGTGAGTTCTTCTCCGCGTCTCTCGACTCCAAGATACAACTGCCTTCCTGCTCTGGAGCTGTCCCAGTTATAGGGCTGATGCCCTTTGATGTCCGGACCCTCGCACTTGGAGGTCGGGAGGTCCGGGATGGGGGAGTCCAGACACCCAGCAGGGGGGTGGAGCCAGCGCCCGGGGAGGTCGGGGGCGAGCGGTACCTGGCGGGGGAGAGCCATCGACACCTCTTTCTCCCATTGACCTGCCAAGTAGTCCGCTCAGCTCCTGGGTGGATGGTGGTGCCGGGATGTCTGAGGCCTGGCCAGGCCCAGGGTTAGGGTCGATCGGAGGCCACACGGCCTCGTGGTGTAGTGTCCAAGATGGCGCCCAGGTTGGGCGCGCGGGCCAGTAGTGGATCAGGCCCACGAGGTCGATATGTTCAGAGGCAGGGGTCCCGGAGGGGACGGAACACGTGAAATGGTGGTGTGTGACACTTGAGGAACCGGGCTCGGGCCTGGTCGGGCAGAGGGGGAGCGGGCCCTTCAGGTGGCCTGTCCAACATGCGTCCCCCCCAGCTGAAGGCGGGGAGAGTCACCCATCCTCTTGGGGACTCTCCTCGTCGAGGCGGAAAAAGCGTGACAGGCCATCCGCGTTGGCGTGGTCTGGTCCAGGCCGATGTTCCACAGTGAAGTCCATCCCTTGTAGGGAGAGGGACCAACGTAGTAGTTTTGGGTTCTCCCCCCGCATCTGCATCAGCCACTGCAGGGGTCGATGATCGGTCTGTACCCGGAAGTGTGTGCCAAAGAGATAGGGCCGGAGCTTTTTGAGGGCCCATACCACGGCGAAGGCCTCCCTCTCGATGGTGCTCCAGCGTTGTTCTCGAGGTAGGAGTCGCCTGCTGATGAAGGCCACTGGCTGATCAAGGCCTTCGGGGTTCAATTGAGACAAGACCGCTCCAATGCCGTGGTCGGAGGCATCCGTCTGGACGACGAATTCCCGGCTGTAGTCGGGGGCCTGGAGCACAGGGGCGGAGCACATGGCGGCCTTCAGTTGTTCGAAGGCTGTTTGACAATCTGGGGTCCAGTTGACCTTCTTTGGTTGATTTTTGGACGTGAGTTCTGTGAGGGGCCCCACTATGGTACCATAGTCCTTCACGAACCGTCGGTAATAGCCCGTGAGTCCCAGAAAGGCGCGTACCTCGGTTTGGGTGATGGGGGGCTGCCAGGACTGGATGGCGGCGATCTTGAGCTGCAGAGGGGCCACCAGGCCGCTTCCCACCTGGTGTCCGAGGTAGGTTACGGACCCCTGCCCAATCTGGCATTTGCTGGCCTTGATCGTGAGGCCAGCTCGCTGAAGGGCCTGCAGCACCGCTCGGAGGTGGTGGAGGTGGTCGGACCAGTGGTGGCTGTATACAGCGATGTCGTCTAGGTAGGCGGCGCTGAATCCTTCGAGCCCGGCCAAGACCTGAATAACGAGTCGCTGAAACGTTGCTGGGGCATTCTTCATGCCGAAGGGCATGACCTTGAAATGATAATGGCCGTCAGGAGTGGAAAATGCAGACCGTTCTTGGGCCCGGGATGTGAGGCCGATCTGCCAGTAGCCCGCCGTCAGGTCGAAAATGCTGAGGTAGCGGGCAGCTCCCATGCGGTCGATTAGCTCGTCTGCCCGGGGGATGGGGTGCGCGTCTGTCCTGGTGACCGCATTCAAGCCCCGGTAGTCGACGCAGAACCGGAGTTCCGGGGTGGTGCCGGGAGTGGCTGCTTTGGGGACCAGTACTACTGTGCTGGCCCAGGGGCTGTCTGAGGGCTCGATGACCCCGAGCGTGAGCATTTTGGTTACTTCTTCCTGGATGCAGGCCCGTACTCTATCTGGTACGCGGTAGGCCCGGTGGCGGATAGGGGGGCTGTCCCCCGTGTCCACGTCGTGCACACACCAGGAGGTGACGCCTGGGGTGAGTGAAAACAGGCTGGCGAACTGCAACAGAAGGTCACGACATTCTTGGCGTTGTTCCAGGGTGAGGGCCTCCGAGAGTCGGACCCCGTCCACGGAGCCGTCTTTCTCCCGGGTCCGTAGGAGGTCAGGGAGGGGTTCGGAGTCTTCTTCGGCTCCATTGTCTGTGGCCATCAGGAGGCTGAGTTCTGAACGTACGAAATGGGGTTTCAGCCTATTAGCGTGGAGGACCCGGAGGGGGTTCCGTGAAGACTCCATGTCGATGAGATAGGTGACAGGGCCCTTGCGCTCGATTACTTTGAAGGGCCCCGTCCACTTGTCTTGCAGGGCGCAGGGTTCGGTGGGGGACATCACCCATACTTGTTGGCCGGGTTCAAATTCGATGGAGGAGGCATTTTGGTCATACCACTTTTTCATGTCCTCTTGACTGGCCTCCAAGTTTGCTTTTGCCAGCTCTCTGAACCGTCGGGTCTGGTTGCGGAGGGTTAGGAGGTATTTGAAGACATCTGGAGGGTTCTTCAGAGGGGGCATTTCCCAGCCTTCCTTGACTAGACTGAGCGGCCCCCGTACAGGGTGTCCATACAATAGTTCAAACGGGCTGAAGCCGAGGGACTTCTGGGGGACCTCTCGATATGCGAAGAGGAGGCACGGCAGCAGCACATCCCACTGGCGACGGAGGGGCTCTTCCAACCCCCCAATCATCCCTTTGAGCGTGCGGTTGAACCGCTCAACGAGTCCGTTTCCTTGAGGGTGATAGGGGGTCGTGAATCGGTAGGTGACCCCACACTGTTGCCAGAGGGACTTCATATATTTGGAAATAAAGTTCGTGCCTCTGTCGCTGACGACTTCTCGGGGGAAGCCCACACGGGAGAAGATCCCCATCAGGGCCCGGCCGACTACCGGGGCTGTCACAGTTCGTAGGGGCACAGCCTCGGGGTAGCGGGTGGCGTGGTCCACCAGTACCAGGATGAACCGATGTCCTTGTGCTGTGCGGGGGTCCAGGGGCCCCACAATGTCTATCCCGACCCTCTCGAACGGGGTGGTGACCACTGGAAATGGTTGCAGGGGGGCTTTTAGTTTGCGGCCGCTCTTTCCACTGGCTTGGCAGGTGGGGCAAGATCGGCAATGCTGGAGTACATCATTCCTCATTTTAGGCCAGAAGAAGTGGGTCACTAGGCGGCTGTAAGTTTTATCCTGACCCAGGTGTCCAGCCAGGGGGACATCGTGGGCCAGATTTAGCAAGAAGTCTCTAAAACGGAGGGGCACCACTAGCACTCGGCTGGCCCCCAGCTCCGCGATCCTTTGTTCACTGTATAGCAGATCATTGTCCCAATAGATCCAATGTGTTCCGGAGGTATCCCCTGCGCTCTGGGCGAGGGCTTGTTGGCGGAGTCCCTCGAGGGAGGGACAGGTCTTCTGCTCTTGGCGAAACTGTTCCTGTGTGGGCCCCCCCTCTTGATGCCACTGGTCGAGGCCAGCGAGGTCCGGAGGTTGAGCTGGTTCTGGGGGGACGGCACGGTCGGTGTCTTCGACTGGAGCGACCGGGGGAGGAGGCGCCGGCCATTCGGGTTCCTCGGGTCGGGGATTGGCCCGGGCGGCCATGGACCGGGTGGTGACGCACGCCCAGTCCGGGATGCCTAACATCCCCAGGTGTTCTCTTCGTTCTACGGCTGCCCACGGAGAGCTTTCAAGGTCATTTCCCAGGAGGCAGTCTACGGGGGCATCATCTCGGACCGTCACCTTCAACATGCCGGAGACCCCGCCCCATTCGAAAGGGACGCAGGCCATCCGACACAGGCTCTCCGAGTTATCGGCTGAACGGACAGGGCAGAGAATGTTTGGTAGGAACTGTTCTGGGGTCACCAGGTGACAGCGGACGGCTGTTACACTGGCCCCGGTGTCACGGAGGGCTTCGGCCTGGCGTCCATTGATGCTCACCCATTGGCTGTACTTCCGGGTGTTAGCGGGTAGGGGGACCCGCGGGACCATGTCTTTCCCCCCTAAGCATGCTAGAGCCATGGCGGCTGGCTCCCATTCTTGATGCTCTTGCTCATATTCTTCCTGCTCCTCGGAGATCTGTTCCTCCCCCAGGGCAGCAGCAGCCACCTGGCGGGGTCTTGGGCTCTGGTACTGTGGGCAATTTGGGTCGTTTGCATAGTGGCCGACTCGTTGGCATCGGTGACACGTGACATTGGCTCTGTATCCCGGTCGTGCCGGGGTGCTGCCCCGGTTGGCCGGGGGGGTGGTGCTGGTAGCGGGGGCGGCCGGAGCGTTGTCTCTTCCTCGTCCTTGGCCCCCTCCTCCTCCTCGGGGACGGTGCTGACCGTGGTTGTTCCGGTTCTGTTCATAGGATCCATTTCGGCCCACTCTGGTGATTTCCCATCGGTCAGCCTCGGCTGCGAGCTGCCGTGGATCAGTCAATTTGCTGTCGAGGAGGTGCTGCCGGAGCTCAATGAAGCAATTGTTTGATAGATGCTCCCACACCATGAGATTGAAGAGTTGTTCGTAAGTTGTGACATTGCTCCCTTTGATCCAGCCCTCGAAGGCTCGACTAAAATAGTTCACGTAGTCCACCCAAGTTGTACCCGGGATGCGGGTGCAGTCTCGGAACCTCTGATGGTACATCTCGGGTGTGAGCCCATAGCGGGTGAGGAGGGCAGCTTTCATGTGGTCATAGGAGGTCATCAGATGGTCCGGGAGCTGTAGCAGGGCATCGCGGCCCTCATTGAGGAATCTCCCCCATAGACCGGCTCCCCAGTCGCTTCGATCGATCCGGTGAGCGGTCATAGCGATTTCGTAGGCCTTGAACCATTGCTGGATGTCGTCCTCTCGGAAGTATTCTCGAACGACATCCTTGGGGATGTGTACCTTCTTATCTGTTGTCCCTGGGGTGCGGGGTTGCTCGTGCACCCCTAATTCTTTGTTCTGTTTGCGTAAGTCTATCTCAGCCAATTTGCGCTCGTGTTCATATGCCAGTCTTTTTTCCTCAAGCTCCCTTTGTCTCTGTTTTTCCTCTCTTTCTTCTCGGAGACGCAGATGCTCTAAGCTCAGTTTCTGTTCGGCCAACTTAAGTTCCCCATCCATTTTGAGCCGGGCCATTTCTAGTTCATGTAGTCGTGTTCTTTCTCGTTCCTGGATCTCGTCTTGCGAGAGACCCGTTCTTCGCTCCTCGGGGGCCGTGGTGTCTTTTTCTACGGCTGCGATATTTTGGTCCGGGGGTCTGACGGTCCCGGTTTCTGCCCAAGACTCCAGGGCCTGCTTGAAATCATCTTTGGTACTCAGACCGGTGGTAGCAATACCTAGTTCGATGCAGAATTGTTTTAATTCACGATGGCTGTATTCTTCCAATTTCTCCATCTGAAATTTCTCGGTGGATCCGCTTTCTTTGGTTGTCATCGTGATTTCGTCGTGGGGTGAGCTACTCTCTGTACGATTATGCGGTGATTCGGATCGCGCCGCTGGCCACCAATGTTAGACGGACCGGGAGGGTCGGCCGAGGATAAGGGGAGAGGTCTCCGGGGAGAACCGCCTCCAGCGATCGTACAGACAAGTAACTTCCCCCCCACAGACGTACACCACACAAGGTTAAGGTTCAACGATACTTTATAGGCAATTCTTCAAGTACGATCAAATGATACAAGGAGGTCTGGACTCAGGGGTCCCCTCGATTCTGGTTTCTGGATTGGGAAAAGGGTAGCGGGACAGTCTTGTTACCAATAGATGAAATAGCTCTCAATCCTCGAGCTCGGCGTTCTAGATGGTCGGGCCGCGGCGGAGCCAGCAGGTCCCGAGATGGATGAAGGAAGCGACGGTCCGCGGCGGAGCCTGCAGGTCCCGATGAAGATGGTAGTTACAAACGGTCCGCGGCCACGCCAGCAGGTCCCGACGACGATGAAGGTTACGAAGGTTGCGGCAGCGCCAGCAGGCAGGACGATAGTTCGCAAGGCAGAGCTACGGCAGCGCCAGTAGTCCGTCAAGGGTGAGTTCTTCTCCGCGTCTCTCGACTCCAAGATACAACTGCCTTCCTGCTCTGGAGCTGTCCCAGTTATAGGGCTGATGCCCTTTGATGTCCGGACCCTCGCACTTGGAGGTCGGGAGGTCCGGGATGGGGGAGTCCAGACACCCAGCAGGGGGGTGGAGCCAGCGCCCGGGGAGGTCGGGGGCGAGCGGTACCTGGCGGGGGAGAGCCATCGACACCTCTTTCTCCCATTGACCTGCCAAGTAGTCCGCTCACCTCCTGGGTGGATGGTGGTGCCGGGATGTCTGAGGCCTGGCCAGGCCCAGGGTTAGGGTCGATCGGAGGCCACACGGCCTCGTGGTGTAGTGTCCAAGATGGCGCCCAGGTTGGGCGCGCGGGCCAGTAGTGGATCAGGCCCACGAGGTTGATATGTTCAGAGGCAGGGGTCCCGGAGGGGACGGAAAACGTGAAATGGTGGTGTGTGACACTTGAGGAACCGGGCTCGGGCCTGGTCGGGCAGAGGGGGAGCGGGCCCTTCAGGTGGCCTGTCCAACACCAACTAAAGGGAGTATGCTAGGAATCTTACTTTATCAGAATAGTGCAATAACCTATACTATTCTGTAATTTGCAAACAAAAATCCATCAGTCTGGAAACGAGCAATTGCATGTCTGGAATAGGAAGCGTAGCCACATGAAAAACTAGATTGTATTGTCATACATTTTGTGCAATACGTCTATTAGGGAGAAAATTACAAAAAACAATTTGATGGACAGAATGTAGATCAATGTCTTACATTCACCCCAGTACAATGATCTGGGCCTAAATCCATCGTTTTTTGCACCCCACACCACCCTGGGTTAGATAATGGCTTTATGCAAATCAGCTCTGACCCTGTGCCCCATGGGAACAGTCCAGTCCGAACTACACAGCCATATCTTTCCCAGACCGGAATCAAGCATCCGAGGACCGGACCGGTTTCGAGGTAACACCTCTCATCAGCCCGGCTAGCTTGACTCCAGTGGTGTGGAGGCTCTGGGACCCACGTCTGAGCTACCCCAGTACACTCAGGGAGAAAATTACAAAAAACAATTTGATGGACAGAATGTAGATCAATGTCTTACATTCACCCCAGTACAATGATCTGGGCCTAAATCCATCGTTTTTTGCACTCCACACCACCCTGGGTTAGATAATGGCTTTATGCAAATCAGCTCTGACCCTGTGCCCCATGGGAACAGTCCAGTCCGAACTACACAGCCATATCTTTCCTGGATGCTTGATTCCGTTCTGGGAAGGACATGGCTTTTGTAGTTCGGACTGGACTGTTCCCATGAGGCACAGGGTCAGAGCTGATTTGCATATCGCCATTGTCTAACCCGGGGTGGTGTGGAGTGCAAAAAAACGATGGATTTGGGCCCAGATCTTTGGACTGGGTTGAGTGTGTGACATTGATCCACATTCGGTCCATCACCTGTTGTTTTTGCAAATTCCGCCCTAAGTGCGCTGGGGATGCCCAGACGTGGGTCCCAGGCACTCCACACCACTGGAGTCAAGCTAGCCGGGCTGATGAGGTGTTACCTCGAAACCGGTCCAGTCCTCGGATGCTTGATTCTGTTCTGGGAAGGACATGGCTTTTGTAGTTTGGACTGGACTGTTCCCATGAGGCACAGGGTCAGAGCTGATTTGCATATCGCCATTGTCTAACCCGGGGTGGTGTGGAGTGCAAAAAAACGATGGATTTGGGCCCAGATCTTTGGACTGGGTTGAGTGTGTGACATTGATCCACATTCGGTCCATCACCTGTTGTTTTTGCAAATTCCGCCCTAAGTGCGCTGGGGATGCCCAGACGTGGGTCCCAGGCACTCCACACCACTGGAGTCAAGCTAGCCGGGCTGATGAGAGGTGTTACCTCGAAACCGGTTCGGTCCTCGGATGCTTGATTCCGTTCTGGGAAGGACATGGCTTTTGTAGTTCGGACTGGACTGTTCCCATGAGACACAGGGTCAGAGCTGATTTGCATATCGCCATTGTCTAACCCGGGGTAGTGTGGAGTGCAAAAAAACGATGGATTTGGGCCCAGATCTTTGGACTGGGTTGAGTGTGTGACATTGATCTACATTCGGTCCATCACCTGTTGTTTTTGCAAATTCCGCCCTAAGTGCGCTGGGGATGCCCAGACGTGGGTCCCAGGCACTCCACACCACTGGAGTCAAGCTAGCCGGGCTGATGAGAGGTGTTACCTCGAAACCGGTCCGGTCCTCGGAAGCTTGATTCCGTTCTGGGAAGGACATGGCTTTTGTAGTTCGGACTGGACTGTTCCCATGAGGCACAGGGTCAGAGCTGATTTGCATATCGCCATTGTCTAACCCGGGGTGGTGTGGAGTGCAAAAAAACGATGGATTTGGGCCCAGATCTTTGGACTGGGTTGAGTGTGTGACATTGATCCACATTCGGTCCATCACCTGTTGTTTTTGCAAATACGTCTATTAGGAGCACCTCTATAGTGTGATATTGTACGAGGTACTTTCCTTCAGTAACGATGTATCTGCTAGCCGCAGATTCCTTAACTTAGAATATCCTCAGGTGTCAGACTTGATCCTGACTCTTTTGGCAGCAGCACTTCTGTGCGCCAGGGGACGGCTTCACACGACTCCGCCCTGACATTATCCAAGTACGTGATGTCAGCGAAGTCATACAAGTCCCTCCCGGCGAGCTGACATCTTTCTTTGGAGAAACTTTTCTGCTGCACAACGCGGAGCCACCAACAAAAAAACTGTGAAAATATGGGAACAGTGTGCGAGGGGGTGAAAAAAACGTGAACAAGCATAAGGGTGGTGGAGACACCATCATAAAAGACAGAATTAGAGACTGCCTACATACAAGTGAAAAGCTTGTGAGAAAAAGCCCCGTAAGCTAAGCGAAGACCTTTCCCTGAGTTCAACAAGGGAAGAACATCTCAACAGACCAAAATAGACTGAAATTGCCATGTAGAATAGTGTCGTTTATTCAGAACGGAGCACAGAAGAACAACAGTGTGCCGTAGGAAGGATGAAAAGACTGGCCTTTTCCCTATAACAACAGAGGTTAAAACCAGAGCACAACCGACCCCCAAGAGGACGACCCAGAGGAGACCCGGGCCCGAGTCAATATCAAAGATGGAAGGAAGGGAAGGTAACTGAAGAGGAAAATGAATCTCCTCGTGCTGTCTTACAGGAAAGAAGCCCCTCAGCAGAGGTTAACTGTACATGGAAAACACTCAGAGGGGAGCCACAAACTGAACTCCTGTGAGAGCTAACCCAATGGCAAATGAAGAGGCCAGCAGAGAACACCACTCTGCAAGGTTCTCGCAGAACGGGGATGCTGGGTGGGCGTTAAGGAATCTGCGGCTAGACACCATCTAAGAGATCCATTGTTACCGAAGGTAAGTAACTCATACATCTGATAGAGACATCTAGCCGCAGATTCCTTAACTTAGGATAGATACCACAGCCATACCCCAAAGGGGAGGTGGGTCTGAGACACAACAACAGAAATCGCCAAGCATCCAATCCGGCAACAGAGTGACAGATGAAGGTGGAAAGCTGTGGCGGAACAGCCTAACTTCAACCCAAGCAGCCCGAAGTGCAGAAATAACGGGATAGTAGATATCCTAAAAATGGCGCTACACCATATCTGTATAACAAAAGAAACTAGGGTTTGCACCATTGAAGCGCTGTGAAGATATACCCCGGAAGTCCACTCCCGCCCCGACATTAGGACTCTGGCTGAGTGGGCGGCTGTCAAAACGGTAACGTAGAGAACACGGTCTGTGCAGCAGGGGGTGGCGCCCCAGCGGAATGCGTGGGATGTTTACATCGATAAACTGCAGGCTAAAGCACACAAGAGACTCCCGGAGAGCTAGCTTGGTGACAGTACGGAGTGCTAGCAGAAGTGAACAGCACAAGCAATATGGCCGCATACAATGCAGTGATCGTAGTGCATAGCGTATGCCACTCTTGTGTACATGCCGGAGCAACAGGTCAGCAGTTTCAGTGGGTGATGGGTAAAGCACTCACTTGCATATAGCCTTTCTTTTTACGTAATGTGACTTTGTGCGAGTTAAACTAACAGCACTAAAACCGGTTTAGAAAGTCTTAAGGGCATTCTTGTTTAAAGCAAGGTCATTGAGTAACATTTCGTCAAACAAGACATGCATGGGAAGTGGGGGGCGGCCGGGAAACTGAAAGTACGGCCAGCCATGAATAATTTTGGGAGGAGAAGCCGCAGAGCACGACCGGCCGGCCATGAATAATTAGGGGAGGAGAAGCCGCAGAGCGCACACTGGGAGAAGCCCTTTGATGTGGCTTCACGGCCTGGCGGCCGTGAACAAATGCAAGAATAGAGAACAAATGGGAGGGGTGGGGGGGGGGAGCAGGAGGTGAGTCTGAGAGTGGCTGAGGCAACATTGGAGGGCAGAAGTAAATGGGTACCAGAAGCTAGAGAACAATATAGATGGTGCAGGGAGAGCAAACATGCAATAGCAAGGTGGAGCTTGAGAAGGACGCAGACATGAAAGCAGCATGGGTTTGGGGAGCACACTAGGGAGGAGCGCATCATGGAAGGGCGCAGGGGAGAGCCACACGGGCGAGACAAGGCAGGGAGGAAGAGAAGCATTACTAGGTAGGCAGATGAAGAAAACGTGCGCTTTGGCGAGCTAAAACAAACAGAAACATGCACTGGAATATTGTGCAAAGCATCGCAGAATGTCAAAAAATAACCACCGTGCACATTATGTGGTGGGGCAAGCTCGTATGTGGTGTGCGAGGCGGGCAGAAAGGACGGCCATGGGAGGTGGGAGGGGGAGAGATGCTGATGTCTGATTAGCTGGGGAGCGGATCTCTTTCAAGTAGCTCATGGCCTCGAGGCCGTGAAAGTTAAAGCAATTAGGGGGGAGGTGGGAGGGAGGCTGATAGGCAGAAGGCTCGGGCAAGCTTGTGCACGAGGGCGTGCACTTATCGAAATCCGCTTTTTGGGAGCCTTTAAGCCGCAGAGCGCACGCTGGGAGAAGCCCTTTGAAATGGTGTCATGGCCTGGCGGCCGTGAACAAATGCAAGAATAGAGAACAAATGGGAGCAGTGGGGGAGTGCACGCGCATTGTGAGAGGGGGAGCAGGAGGTGAGCCTGAGAGTGGCTGAAGCAACATTGGAGGGCAGAAGTAAATGGATACCAGAAGCTAGAGAACAATATAGATGGTGCAGGGAGAGCAAACATGCAATAGCAAGGTGGAGCTTGAGAAGGACGCAGACATGAAAGCAGCGTGGGTTGGTGGAGCACACTAGGGGGAGCGCATCATGGAAGGGCGCAGGGGAGAGCCAGACGGGCGTGACCAGGGAGGAAGAGTAGCATTACTAGGTAGGCAGATGAAAAAAACGTGAGCTTTGGCGCAGCTAAAACAAACAGAAACATGCACTGGAATATTGCGCAAAGCATCGCACACTGTCAAAAAATAACCACGGTGCACATTATGTGGTGGGGCAAGCTCGTATGTGGTGTGCGAGGCGGGAAGAAAGGACGGCCGTGGGAGGTGGGAGGGGGAGAGATGCTGATGTCAGATTAGCTGCGGAGTGGTTCTCTAGCTAAAACAAACAGAAACATGCACTGGAATATTGTGCAAAGCATCGCACACTGTCAAAAAATAACCATGGTGCACATTATGCGGTGGGGCAAGCTCGTATGCGGTGTGCGAGGCGGGCAGAAAGGACGGCAGTGGGAGGTGGGAGGGGGAGAGATGCTGATGTCAGATTAGCTGCGGAGCGGATCTCTTTCAAGTAGCTCACGGACTCGAGGCCGTGAATGTTAAAGCAATTAGGGGGGGAGGTGGGAGGGAGGCGGATAGGCAGAAGGCTTGGGCAAGCTCGTGCACGAGGACGTGCACTTCTCGAAATCCGCTTTTAGGGAGCCTTTTGAGAGCCTTGGGTTTATGTAGTGTTTTAGCTGCATTAGTCTCGCATTTTCATTCCTGCGGAATGGAGTAGGCAAGACCTAAAAATGACAGGTAGAATGGCATGAGCCCAATACCAGAGAGAGGGGGGGAGAGCAAGAGAGAAAGAGAGCGAGCGAGAAAGAGCGAGCGAGAAAGAGAAAGAGAGAGCAAGAGAGGGACAATAGAGAGACACAGAGAGAGAGCAAGAGAGAGTGAGAGAGCAAGAGAGAGCGCGCGAGAGAGCGCGAGAAAGAGAGACAAGAGAGACAAGAGAGACAAGAGAGACAAGAGAGAGAGAAGAGAGAGAAGAGAGAGAGAAGAGCGAGAAGAGAGAGAGAAGAGAGAGAAGAGAGAGAGAAGAGAGAAGAGAGAGAAGAAAGAGGCAAGAGAGGGACAAGAGAGGGACAAAAAAGAGATAAGAGATATGCATGAGATAGACAAGAGAGAGACAAGAGAGACGAGAGAGACCGAGAGAGAGAGACAGAGACAGAGACAGAGAGAGAGAGAGAGAGAGAGAGAGAGAGAGAGAGAGAGAGAGAGAGAGACAGAGAGAGAGAGATAGAGATAGAGAGACAGAGAGAGACAGAGAGAGACACACACACCACTCTCCGCTTAAGGGCACACAATGAGTACACCGACCCAAGCTTGAAAGGAACCTGATGAGATGCAACCAGAGCCTAACAAACTAGCCCATAAAAGGAAGGCTGAAATAGCCGGAGCCAAGAGCCCAAAGGCAAGAGCCAGAACCTGAGCAATGCGTTGGGAATAGCAGCGGGACAAGAAACACGCCAAGTGCACACCCAATCCCAAAAAGTAGAAATGGGGGCAATAGCATCATTTTTAAACCCACTGAAACAGGTACAAACATGCAGCAGGCAAACTGCCACAGGACCTGAAAGTGGCTTAGACAAGAAGCATATGAGTGCCCAACCAGGCAATATGAAGCCAAGCGAGAAAACACACAATATAGACTGCAGGCAGTAGTCAAGGACCACTGCCATCAGAAGAGCTGTCCCGCAGGCGTAGCTTTAACAATAGTAGGTGATAATTTGGAAAAAGGGCATATCCGCAGGAAGTGGCCACAAAATATCAAGCTAACGAATGGTGGGAAGAGGCTCAGAATCCGAGACCAAGACCCCAGAAAAGACACGTACAGCGTCGAACACCAAAAGGGGAGCATATGTCAAATTGGGAAATCACCCCAGTGAGCAGAAGCAAGGAGGAACCTATGGGCAAGTTGACAACTCAGAAAGCTCCCCCACACATGGGGATATTGATCCAGACCTCTCAGCCTCGAAAAGAGGTGGCGACGTAGGAAGAGGAATACCAAGGCAACCGGCATGTATACATAAGTGTCCATACCGGATCATACCTAGTACTGTATGGGCAGGTAGGAGCCTTTTTTTTTTTTTAAGAGGGGGATCAAGAATCCTCCAAAGGAGGTGGATGACCATGGCATAAGCAGATGGCACCAGGGAAAAACATAGAACACCGTACAATGGACCACCAAGCAACACATGGAGTCCACAGGATCTCCAGGCCCACGTGAGATAAGCAAAGCTATATAATAGCATACAAGTACCCCACATGGAGCATGCATACCCCAAACAACGAGGAATACCTCTTAGGGCAATAAGCCAAGCCAAAAGAGCGCAGTAACGAACTAAACCCCTCAACATGAGTTAAGAGCCATATGACATTACCGAGCTGAGCCACTGGCTCAATACCACAGTCAGAGGACCAGACAAAGCAACCTGTGGAACATGGCCACAGCAAGCCAACAGGCAGCTCAAAGCAAAACACATCCAAGGGATGCCAATAAAAGGGTTATTACCCTTGACCACAGAAAAAATAAGACGTAAGGCTCACTGCGCACGTTAAACACAGAGCGCATCTAAAGGATGCAAAATGAAAAAGTACCAC
Source organism: Lissotriton vulgaris (assembly GCF_964263255.1). Classification (NCBI taxonomy): domain Eukaryota; kingdom Metazoa; phylum Chordata; class Amphibia; order Caudata; family Salamandridae; genus Lissotriton; species Lissotriton vulgaris. The sequence continues at coordinate 360,250 of NW_028253053.1, forward strand.
CACGGAGACAGGCCTAAGAAGACCCAAGTGGGAGGATAAAAGCCCGCAAGGAGCTCGGTGTGAGCATCAAACAGTAAAACCCCTTCAAAGGGTAAGTCAACCAATAGGTCCCGGATAGCTTCAGGGAAGACGCTATCCTGCAACCAAGTGTGACGCCTTAAGGCAACAGAACCCGCCATAGCTTGACCCAAAGAATCAGCAGTATCTAAAGCTGAGGAGATTGTGAATTCGGGACAGTCGCGGCCATCCCGGAGGAGGTGAAGGAGATCAACGCGAGCACCTTCAGAGGTGGCAGAAAGCAAAGACTCTGCACAGTCCTACAAGGCAGAGGTAGCCCGAGCCAAAACACACACTGTATTTAAGGACCATAGGGCTGCACTAGGGGATGCAAAGATGTTCCTACCCCATGACTCAAGCCATCTGGACTCCCGAGAGGTAGGAAGCATTAGAGGGGGCAGTAAAGGAAAGGCAGTTTGCAACACAAACCCCTGCGCATCAGGGTGCACAAAAAGACACAGAGGATCATGTGGAGCTGGACGGTGGCGGGGCAAAACTGAATGAACCACTGGGTCACGTGAAGCAGGCCGAACCCAGGTACCCAAAAGGGCATCATAAAGGGAAACCTCAAAGGGCAGAAGCTGCTCCACATTCACGGACCCCCAGTGAAGGACCTCAAGCACGGGGTCCACAGACAAAGGGGCAGAAGAGTGTTGCAGGTTTAAAAAAAGGGGGGGGGAGCAATGAGACCACTCTCAAAAAAGCCACACCAGCCTCGGTAGCCCTCCGCGGAGGGGACAACAGCTCATCAGTGGGGAGGGTTGTAAGCTGACCTTCCCACGACAGGGAGGGTGCGACCAATGCCCCATGGAACGGAGCCCCATTAAAGAATGAGGATCCTGATGGGGCTCCTGGGAGGGGAAGAGCCTGCTGTGGATCTGGGAGCTCCTGAGGAGGATCCACAAATTCCAAGGGTGGCACTGGCAACAATATCTCCGGCGTCGCCAGGCGTGAGGGCGACACCAAACTCTCTCCAGAGGCCTCTAGAGAAGAGTCTAACACCCGGCGTCGACACGGTGCCAAAAATACGGCATCCAGTCAGCGCCGTCCGGCGCTGAAACTACTACAAGTTGTCCTTCCAAAGGAGAAGGCGCCGGCACCGACTCAACCAGGACAGGCTCCGACTCCGGAGAAAGAAGCAAGTTTATATCCGCCTGCCTGGGGTGTGCTCGAGGCAGGGCTATGAGCTTCGGCAACCATGTGAGACGCCACAAGGAGCCCAGCGAGGCTATGCGGCGTGGCAGAGGAGCCGAGGGTTGTAGAGGGGGACCCAGCTGGGCCACGCCTGGACGACTCCATGTGGACCGTGAAGGGGGACCCAACTGGGCCACGGCCTAACGACACCACATCTCAGACGTTCTTGGGGGGCAAAGGCTTAATTGGCGCTGGGGGCGAACCCGCCAGCGAGTCAGTCGGGGAATCCCACAAGAAGCAGAGGCTCTGAGGATGCCCCAGGAACAGATGAGGACCCAAGGGAGGCCTGCAAAGTTGAGGCATATGCCTCCATCTGTGCCAGAGTCGCCCCCACACCCGGAAAGGGTGAATGTTCCGGGAACCAGTGCCCCTGACAACAGAAGAAAGGGAGGTTAAAGACCTCAGCGACAAGCGCCTCGACTTACCAAGTGTCGAACGATGGGCCCGGACCCCAGAGGGCGATCAACGGCGGAACCGGACAGTAAAGGGACCTGCCGCCGATGAAGAGGCTGGGGGACGAGATGACTCCGACCAGGACAGCCGTGCCAAGAGAAGCTTCATACAGTGCTCCGACCGAGACTTTGGCTTCAGGTGTTGGCAGGCTTTGCAGTCCGTGAAGTCATGGTGCTCGCCCAGGTGCCGCATACAAATAAGATGCAGGTCCGTTGCGGACATCTGCCGCAAACAGGAATTACAAGTTTTAAAGCCCGAAGGCATCGCACACTGGTCCCGACGCGAAGCGTCCAAAAAAAGGCCTGAAAACATACCAGAGGAACCGCTCACTCTGGATCCGCGTTACACGTCGAAAAGAAGGAAACTTACATCAGCGCTGGGAGGGACTTATATGACCTCGCTGGTGTCACATACGTGGATGTCAGGGTGGGGTCATGTGGCGCCGTCCCCCAAAGCCTGAGGATATTCTAAGTTAAGGAATCTGCGGCTAGATGTCTCGATCAGATACTTAGTCACTCATTGAAGTTGTAGGCCAAATAAATTATTGTCCTTTTGTGAGAGCTAATGCAATTATTTTCATTACTGTGCAACTATGTGCATTGTATTTATGGAATGTTTTACTGTATGTATTGCAAAATATAGCATATGAAAATAATTGCATTAGTTATCACAACTTGTTTGCCCTAAAGTTCCAATGAGTAGCCAAGTATAAAAGCTTTAGTGAGCATGCAAGAGAATTCTCTTGTTATCTTTCTCACTAGATATCATGATCCCAAGGTTCATTTTTCACAAAATAATTGCTTTGAATAGCATAAAAGAGCTGTTCAGGAGCCTTCTCTACGAAACAGATCAGGACTTTAAAGATATTTCAAATGGCAGAAAAGAGTTGCTCCAAGCAGGCTCACACTGAGGCCATCAGTGCAATTCGTCTCATATTACTTTTCCATTAAAGGGAACACACTTGGCCATATCTTGCAGATAGGCCCATGGACTGAAAAAACATGAAGTTCAGGTATGCAAGTGTGTTGATTTATTCAAAAAGCGGCCACTTATTAAGGCAAATCCTTTGATACTTAAAGATTAGGCTTGTAGAATCCTCAAAAATACATTGTATATATGATGTCTGCCTACATAATATTTTCTTTCCGCGCTTTTGTTCGGACTAGGATTTTACTGATTTCTGCAATTATACTCTAATTTATTTGCACTAAAATTGGTTTAAAATAAAGCCTTTATAAATAACAGTGTGGATTTCTTGTTTGTACTCATGTTTGGTAAAAGACTGCCAGAATTCACAATAATAAATAAAATATGTCTGACAATCCCGGACAGGTGTTCCCTACCCAATAAGCATAATTTGCCGTTAACTTGATGGAGATGCATAGGTCACACTATTCCTTCTGCTCAGTGCTGGTAGGTTGCTCCAAACCTGCAGTTGCCAAAGTGCTAAGAATGATCTACTGGTTCCTTGTGAAAACATTAACAGACTGACAAGCTTTTGTCTTGTGGGAAATGCACGAAATGTAACGACTATGATCAATCTAGTGCGCTGGGTAAGGAAACTGCTACTTACCAGTATGCATCTGTTCTTGGCATGTAGAGCTGCAGATTCACACACTATGCATTAGATCGCATCTGGTGTTGGGCTTGGATACTTGCACCTTGTTGTTGTCTTGGAAGAAGTCTTTGTATTCACAAGATAGGTGACTCCTCCCTTGGATGTTAGTGCGCATGGGCTCCAACCCATGTTTTTTGCCATGATCGGAAATGATGGAATTAGTAGGAAAGAGATGTCCATGTGTGTATATCTAAATAAGATAAAAGTGGAACAGATACAGGTCACGGGGAGGTGGGTGGGCGTGTATGAATCTGCAGCTGTACATGCCAAGAACAGACGCATACTGGTAAGTAGCATTTTCCGTTCAAGGCATATGAGCCGCAGATCACACACTATGCATAAACTGTACGGCAGTATCTCCCTTAGTGGTGGTCACCTGTATCGGTTGAAGTAGTTTGAAAGAGAGTTTTAAGAACAACTTGGCCCACATTATTGTTTGGCCTGCATGTCAACACAATAGTGTTTAGTGAAAGTGTGTGTTGTAGACCATGTTGCTGCCTTACAAATGTCTTCTAGGGGAATGTTTCTTAAGAAAGCTGTAGAGGCCCCTAGTTTGCGTGTGGAATGCGCTTTAGGAGGAATTGTTAATGTGAGTTTAACCTTTTGCTAGCATATTTGGATACATTTAACGATCCACCTTGCAATCCCAGCTTTAGAGATGGGATTACCTTTGTGAGGTGGTTAGAAAGCAACAAACAATTGTTTTGTTTTGCAAAAAGATTTAGTCCTATCAATGTAATAAAGCAGGGCTCTTTGACATCTAAGGTGTGAAGAGCTCTCTCTGCTATGGAGTCTGGGTTTTGGAAAAACACTGGTAGCCTCACTGATTCATTAAGGTGAAAAGCAGAGATGATTTTAGGGAGGAATTTTGGATTTATTCTGAGAACTACTTTGTTACGATGTATTCGTAAGAAGGGTTCTTGTATGGTTAAAGCCTGGATCTCACTTACCCTTCTGAGAGAGGTAATTACAATAAGGAAAGCTACTTTCCATGTGATGAACTGAAGTTCACTTTTGTGTAGAGGTTCAAATGGGGGTCCCATGAGCCTAGTAAGTACAATGTTGAGATTCCATACTGGAGAGGGTGGCAATCTAGGAGGGATGATTCTTTTAAAGCCCTCCATAAAGGCTTTAATTGCTGGTACCTTAAACAGTGACAAGTGCTGTCTGTTTTGTAAGTAAGCAGCAAGTGCTGCCAAATGCAGACGTATGGATGAATATGCTAAATTACATCTTTGCAGATGTAGTAAATAGCAAATGATATTCTGTATGGAGGCATCCAGTGGATTGATAGGATTGTTATTGCAGTAAATTGCAAATATCTTCCATTTTGCTCTGGTGGTAGGTCGCCTGGCTTCTTTAATGATATTCATAGAGTCTGGTGGAATGTTAAGATACCCGAACTTTAGGACTTCAGGAGCCAGATTGCCAGGTTCAATTGAGTTGGATCAGGGTGTCTTATCTCTCCATGGTTCTGCATTAGTAGTGATGGGGAGAGGTGTAGTCTTTGGTGTGGAACTATTGAGAGTTCCAACAGTGTTGTGAACCATTGTTGGCGTGCCCATGTGGGAGCCACTAGAATCATTTTAGAGACTGTTGTCGGAGTCTGCGTACCACTAGTGGAATCAGTGCCAGTGGCGGAAAAGCGTACGCAAATCTGCCTGACCAGTTCATCCATATCGCATTGCCATTGGACAGCGGGTGTGGAAACCTGGCAGCGAAGGCTGGGCATTTTGTGTTTTCTTGTGTGGCAAACAGGTCTATGTCTGGTTTTCCCCACATTTGGAAAAATGGTAGTACTTTTTGATGTAGCTCCCATTCGTGAATCTGTTGTGTCTGTCGACTTAACAGATCCGCAATCTGATTGTGACCTCCCGGAAGGTGTTCTGCAGGTATAGGTTTTGAGGAATGACCCACCTCAAAATATTCTGTGCGAGCTGTGACAGCTGCAGAGAATGTGTGCCTCCTTGTTTTTGTATGTAATACATAGCTGTCATGTTGTCCGTCCGGATCAGGACAGCTTTGTTTTGTACATGAAGTTGGAATGATTTTAGAGATAGGAATATTGCTAGCAGTACCAGATGATTGATATGGAGCACTTTTTGTTGAGTGGTCCATTTCCCTTGAGATGTGTGATTGAGGAGATGTGCTCCCCATCCTGTGAGTGATGCATCTTTCGTTAGTACTATCTGTGGAACAGGCTCGAGGAACTGCCGCCCTTTGGATACGTTTTTTTGTGTTCCACCACTGCAGAGAACTATGTGTGCGGCTGTCTACCAACACCAGATCTGAGAGTTGTCCTTGAGCTTGGTTCCACTGATATGCCTGTAAGGGATGTATTTGAAGTCTTGCATAAGGTACAATGAATCTGCAGGATGCCATCATGCCTATGAGTTGCATGAACACTCTGGCTGGAAGAGAGTGTTGTATTTGAAATTGGCCGATGAGAGCTTGTATACTGGCTATCCTGGCTGGACTGGGATATGCTAGAGCTGTAGAAGTATTTATTGTGGCTCCTAGGTATTGATGTAAATGAGAGGGTTGGAGGTGTGACTTGGTACAGTGGATTGTGAACCCCAAGTTGTTCAGTGTTTGGATTGTTTGTTCAGTTTGTTGAACACGCTGGTTGATTGACTTGGCTTTTATCAGCCAGTCGTCCAGATATGGGAAGACATGGATTTGTCTCCTCCCTAAATGTGCTGCTACCACTGCTAGGCATTTGGTAAATACTCTGGGAGCAGTGGTGACTCCGAATGGAAGGACTTTGAACTGATAGTGATGTCTGTCCACTACAAACCTTAGATTCTTCCTGTGAGCAGGATGTACGGGAATGTGGGAGTAGGCGTCCTTGAGATCTTGTGTGGCAAGGAAGTCCCCTTGTTGGAGCAGAGGAAGCACTTGTTGGAGGGTGAGCATGTGAAAATGATCTGAATATATATACAGATTGAGGGGTCTGAGGCCTAGTATTGGCCTTAGGGACCTGTCCTTTTTTGTGGATTAGGAAATACAGGAAGTAACCGCTTGTTCCCTGAAGTAGTAAGGGGACTGGTTCTATAGCATGCTTTTGCAGTAGTGAAAGAACTTCTTGTTTTAAAAGTGCAAGATGTTCTGTGGACATTGGACGCTGCTTGGGTGGTATGTTGGGGGGGGGAGGGGGGGGGGGGAATCCAGGCAGCAACCAGATTGGATAATTTGTCTTACCCACTTGTCTATTATGATGGGTTGTGTTGTAAATGAAGCCAGAGGACAGATGTAAGGCTTAATATATATTTATTAAGCACCACAGAGAATAACTGGTGTTCCCATCAGAAAGCAGGGAGCTAACTGACAGGGCAGAACACAGGAGAAGATGACATCAGGGAAAATGGAATGTAGGACTTAAAGAGGTACAGAGAAACATAAGTGCAGAGAATACAACATATCCTCTTCCCTTCATATAGAAAAACAAACAAAAGTCTATATAAAAACAAAAAAAATACTAAGCACATGCTCTTCATTACAGGGAGAGACCTTACTTACAAACGAAATCACATAAGTAACCCGGAGGTCTTCTCACTCTCAGGGTTCTACTAACACTAGTCTCATTGGGAGGCACATTACCTTCACGCTCAGCTTTCTTATACAGCGCTACGCGCCTCAAATTCCAACTCTCGCCGGTAAATAGAGTCACAAATCTTTTATGGACAGACCTGACCTTAAATGGTCCCCTGAACTTTGTCAATCCAACGCCAACTCGACCAGGTTTGACTTTCACCCAATCATTCACTGCAAATTTACACTCTCCATCTGGTTCACACACAGTGTCAGGCTTACCAGGACCAACAGGAACGTCAGCGTTCAGATACTCCTTCATCCATGCAGCAACAAGCTTAGTGCCCGCTGAACGTCCCCTCATGACACAAAACGGAATCATACCGGTCACACCATTTTCAGTAGTTCTGTAGGCCCAAACCAGGTTGTTAGAACCGGCTGTCTCTAGTTGGCAGAGGTATGCACTTCTGACAAATAGGGACACTCCTTTTCTAGTCAGGGCAAGGGGATCACACCCTTCGATAATCCCTGCTCACCCCCTTGGTAGCTTGGCAGAGCAGAACAGGCTTATCTCAGAGGCTGTGCGTTAAGCAATTATGACCACATACAGTAATACAGTGAATACACTACAAATGGACACGACACAGTAGTATTATAAAAATAAGTATTTTTATATAAGGCTTAGCACAAGACCAAATAACGGCAAAACTGTACACAATCGGAATAAATACGTTCGGGAAGGAAAAAGGATAGTTCAAAGGTAGTTTCTTCTTTAGCACAAAAGTCTTTAGTATCAAGCAAATCTTCTTCTTGGAAACACAGTTCTTAGCAACAGGGTAACCCACACGGGAGTTACACAACGTCGAGGCAAAGTTAATCCAAAGGTTCGGCGTGGACCGCGAGGAGCGCTGCGTCAAGCCTGGAGTCACACGGACCCCCAACAACACAGTACCTTAGGAAAGTGAAGCACACGATGATCAGCGGCGTCGAGCAATCCGGCGTCGCGTCTTCGGTGTCGATCAGGCCTCAGCAGGCGTCGTCGATGATGCAGTTGCACAGAGTGAGCAGCGCTCACGGCGTCGAAGGGGCACACAGGTGATGCGATCAGCAGCGGTGCAGACACGAGGTCCTCTGGAGCTAGAGCCGTACTCCCACTCACTGGCGTTGCTGCTGGCGTCGGTCGGGCCCAGCGTTCGGTTGTCGTGATTGCTGACTCTTTCAGAGGTGCTGGATTCACACTTCCAGCCAATAGCACTTTTAGCAGATGAAGTCTTTTAGCCCTGTGACTTCAGCAGGAGACTGGCACTCTTCCAGTCCTTGGAGATTTTCTTAGCAAGCGTGAGAGTACACACACAGTTCCTCTCTCCTGGTTCCTTGGCAAAAATAAAGAAGCACTGCAGGATTCCCCCAACAACAGCACACTTGGCAGAAGGGGTAGGCAGTCCCGTAGATCAGCAGGCCTCTTGTCCTTGGTTACAGGGTTCCTTGTCAGAAGTGATCTGATTTCCTAGTTCAGGGGTCTTTCTCTTATACCCCTTTTCGTCTTTGATCCCTTTGTCTATGCCGGGGATTTCCCAACATCCTGGGTCTGTGGTGGGTGGAGCTAGGCAGTAGCACCTGGCCTATTCATTGAGCCGGGCTGAGTCCTCAGACGCCCCGCAGGAGGTGGAGCCAGCATTGATACTGGCAGGAGCAGAGCTATCGCCCTCCTGGCAGGAGGTGGGGCAGGATAGTCCATGGCAGGCACAGAGCCATCAGTCGCTTAGCAGGGGGTGGAGCCAGCATTGTATCAGGCAAGGCAGGCTATCAACAACTACTCTCCCCCTACTCTCAACGTAAATGTCCCACTCATCCCATACTGACTCATCCAGACCTGTGGAGCCACCCAGCTCCTGTCACACACACGCAAGACCAGCAGAAACCAGATATGGTTAGGCAAGAAAATAGACACTTTCTAAAAGTGCCATTTTCGAACCCAGAGCCCAAAAACCATCCACACCAACGGATGCGTAATTAAACCCCGAGTTCAGGGATACCAAACTCGACATTGCACCATGCTCTCCGAGCCAGCGAGGATCATAGTACTAATAATCCCGGCGGCCCATTCTAATCAATGGAGAGCAGGCTACCTCGCAATAGTGAAGGACCAAGATGGCGGTAATTCACTATCAGGACATGCCAACTTGGTCAGGCGTGTCCTACCTCAGACTTACAATGCGCCCTGCCCGAAGGCCTACCATAGGGGCGACTAACATGAAGCCAAGGGAAGGTTTGGAGGGCTGGCAAGTAGGTATACTTGCGCAGCCTGCGTGACAGTACAAGACTGCACGGGGGTCTCGCAATGACCGACCCGTAGACATTCTTTTACGAGGCCTCTCCTGTGGGTGGCACAACACGTGCTGCAAGCCCACGAGCGGCATTTGCGTTTACAAGCCCCGGCACTCTGGGTGCACTAGACGAGGGACTGATAGTAAACCAAATAAGCCAAACATGGATACAATAGACACATCAATTTAACATCGGGAGCACTTGCGCTATGGCACTGATCAGCAGTGACACGGCGCCCAAAGCATATACCAGCAAAACATCGTAAAACAGTAGAGGCAAACAGAAAAAATGGAGGAGAGACTCAAGCCAATGATGTCAGGTCTAACACGTGTCCCCTCCTGCTGAAACGTGGGGAGAACTACCCTTGACCTAGGGAGTTCTCTTCACTAAGGCGGAAAAATCTGGACAGACCATCAGCATTGGCGTGATCTGTACCAGGGCGGTGTTCCACCGTAAAGTCCATCCCCTGGAGAGAAATGGACCACCTCAACAGTTTCGGATTCTCACCCCTCATCTGCATCAACCATCTGAGGGGCCTGTGGTCTGTCTGAACCCGGAAGTGAGTCCCAAACAGGTAGGTCCGTAGCTTCTTCAGCGCCCAGACCACAGCAAATGCTTCTCTCTCTATCGCACTCCACCTCGTTTCCCTGGGAAGTAACCTCCTACTGATGAAGGCCACAGGCAAGTCTCGGCCCTCTTCATTCACCTGAGCTAGAACAGCCCCCACGCCATGCTCTGAAGCGTCCGTCTGAACAATGAATTCTTTCGAAAAGTCGGGTGCCTGGAGTATAGGTGCTGTGCACATTGCAGTTTTCAGGGTGTCAAAGGCCGTTTGACAGGCATCAGTCCAGATCACGTTTCGTGGCTGCTTCCTGGAAGTCAGCGACGTCAAGGGGTGCACGATGTTACCGTAATCCTTGACAAACCTCCTGTAGTAACCCGTGAGTCCTAGGAAGGCTCTCACCTGCGTTTGGGTTTTGGGCGGCGCCCAAGCCAGGATGGTATCAATCTTGGGTTGCAGGGGGGCAACCTTACCGCTCCCTACTTGGTGCCCCAAGTACACCACAGAACCCTGCCCAATCTGGCACTTACTGGCTTTGATTGTGAGGCCTGCTCCGCGCAGGGCCAACAACACTTCCTGGAGGTGGCGCAAGTGTTCCTCCCAGCTGGCGCTGAACACTGCGATGTCGTCCAGGTAGGCGGCACTGAAATCCTCCAGTCCAGCCAAGACCTGGTTGACCAACCTCTGGAAGGTGGCAGGGGCATTCTTCATCCCAAAGGGCATCACCCGGAACTGGTATAGCCCATCTGGTGTGGAGAATGCTGACCTCTCCTTTGCCCCATCAGTCAAGGCGATCTGCCAGTACCCAGACGTTAAATCAAACGTACTAAGGTACCGGGCAGCCCCCAACCGATCGATGAGCTCATCAGCTCTGGGGATGGGGTGCGCGTCAGTCTTCGTGACCGAATTGAGCCCTCGGTAATCCACGCAGAACCGGAGTTCCGGTGAAGCACCAGGCGCTGCAGCCTTCGGGACCAAGACCACTGGGCTGGCCCAAGGACTGCTAGAGGACTCAATCACCCCTAACGCGAACATTTTGGAGACCTCTTCCTTAATGTACGCTCTGACCTTGTCAGTCACCCTGTAAGCCTTGTGCTTTACAGGAGGGCTGTCTCCGGTGTCAACGTCATGGACACACCAATGCGTGACACCCGGAACCAAGGAAAACAGATCCGGGAATTGTCCCAACAGTTGGCGACAATCCTGTTTCTGCTCAAGGGTCAGTGTGTCAGAGAGGACCACACCATCCACCGACCCATCTTGCTCTTTAGCACACAGGAGGTCAGGAAGAGGCTCACTCTCCTCCTCCGTTCCATCATCTGTAGCTAGGAGCATGCCCACTTCGGACCTTTCTAAGTGGGGCTTCAAACGGTTGATATGCAGGACCCGCAAGGGGTTCCTGGGAGATTTCAAGTCCACCAAGTAGGTGACATCGCTCTTCTTCTCCACAACCTTAAACGGTCCAGTCCACCTGTCCTTGAGCGCACAAGGTTCCACAGGGGAAATGACCCACACTTCCTGACCAGGCTGAAGCTCTACCAGAGTGGCATTCCGGTCGTACCAACGCTTCATCTCCTCCTGGCTGGCCTCCAGATTTGCCTGAGCAAGTTCTCTGAAGCGCCGAGTCTGGTTCCGAAAGGCCAGCATGTAGCTGTATACATCCTGGGGAGGTTTCCTGGGAGATTGCTCCCAGCCTTCTTTGACCAGACTCAAAGGTCCTCTTACCGGGTGACCGTATAAGAGCTCAAAGGGGCTGAACCCTAGAGACTTATGCGGCACCTCACGGTAAGCAAACAACAGGCATGGCAAGAGGACGTCCCATTTCCGCCTCATTGGTTCTTCAAGACCCATAATCATGCCTTTCAGGGTCCGGTTGAATCTCTCAACCAGCCCATTTCCTTGAGGATGGTAAGGAGTGGTGAACTTGTAGGTTACCCCACACTCCTTCCATAGAGACTTCATATAGTTCGAAATGAAGTTGGTGCCTCGGTCCGACACCACCTCTCTGGGGAACCCCATCCGGGAGAAAACACCCATCAGTGCCCGTCCCACCACGGGGCCGTCACTGTTCTGAGAGGGATGGCTTCCGGGTACCTCGTGGCATGGTCCACCAAGACCAGGATGAACCTGTTGCCCAGGGCCGTCTTGGGGTCCAGGGGCCCAACAATGTCAATACCCACCCGGTCAAAGGGGGTGCTGACCACTGGAAAAGGTTGGAGGGGAGCCTTCTGCTTCCTTCCGCTTTTCCCACTTGCCTGGCAAGTGCGACAAGTCTTGCAATGGATGTCTACATCCCTACGCATCTGAGGCCAATAAAAATGGGTGACAAGCCTGTCATAGGTCTTGTCCTGCCCCAGATGTCCAGCTAACGGTACGTCATGAGCCAAACCCAGTAGGAAGGCTCTGAAGCGCTGGGGTACCACCAGCACACGGGCTGACCCAGGCTCAGCAGCCTTAGGCTCGCTATACAGGAGGTCGTTCTCCCAGTACACAAAATGTGACCCTGACTGATCACCTGAGGATTGGGCTGAGGCCTGCTGCCTCATGCCCACAAGAGAAGGGCACACTTTCTGTTCCGCACAGAATTCCTCCCTGGAGGGACCACCATCCTGCTGCCAATGGGTCAGCTCGGGCAGATCTCCCAGTTCGGCAATTTGTTCCCCTGTGGGCTCCAGGGCATCCCCCTCGGGGTCTACCTCCTCCTGGACCACGGGAACTACGGGGGCCGGTTTCCCGCGCCTCCTGCCTCTTCTCTTCACAGCTGGGTCCTGGGCCGTACTTTCAGGCTCCGGGACCCCATCAACACCCTTACTCGCTGTCATGGATCGAGTGGTTGCACACACCCACTCTGGCACGCCCAACATTTTCAAGTGCGCCTCCCTCTCCACCTTAGCCCAAGGGGAGTCTTCCAAGTCATTGCCCAGGAGACAATCGACAGGCATGGCGGGCCTCACAGCAACCTGAAGAGTACCTGAAACTCCCCCCCCATTCAAAAGAAACCTGAGCCACCTCACACTCTTTCTCGGAGTTGTCGGCAGCTATCACAGGGTAGAATGCGTGGGGAACCACCTGCTCTCTGGACACCAAGTGACACTTGACAGCTGTCACACTCTCTCCGGTGTATCTGAGAGCTTCCACTCTATGGCCATTAATGGTCACCCACTGCCTATATTTACTAGTGTTACTAGGCAGAGGGGGTGGAGGGACCATTTGCATGTCTCCTAGCGAGACCAGGGACATTTCTGCGGGACCCCTCCCACCATGGACAACCATCTTCTCCCCTCCCAAGGCTACACTCGCCAACTGACGGGGGGGTGCACTCGGCGGTGCATTCGATTTCTTCATGGGACACTGGGGATCGTAATACCGGTGTCCCACCTGCCCACAAGTGTAGCAGGTTAGGGGGCCCCTATGAACAGGTTTACCCGTCGGGGCCCCTGGCTTCTTCTCAGGGGGAGGCTGGGAACCTTTCCCTTGGTTCCCTGGGGGATTACTTTGGGGCCCTTTCTAAGACTCCTTCTGTTTTCCCTTGTCCCCCCCACTCTTCTGCTGGGGACCCTGCCCACCTTTGGCTGAGTCTCCCACTGGACCCTTGTGGACCCTGGTACTGACCCAGCGGTCCGCCTCCTCAGCAAGTTTTCTAGGGTTAGATATCTTGCTATCAATCAGGTGCTGGCGCAGCTCTGGAAAACAGTTATTAGACAAGTGCTCCCAAGCAAACAAATCATAAAGAGCTTCATAACTTTCCACTTTGCTGCCCTTTACCCAACCATCCATGGCTCTGCAAAAATAAGACACATATTCAACCCACGTCGTACCAGGCAACTTCTTACATTCTCTAAAAGCTTGTCTGTACTTCTCGGGGGTTAAGCCATATCGCAACATTAAAGCATCTTTCATATGAGCATACGACATCCTATCCGCCACAGGCATGTCTAACAGGGTATCTCTTCCCTCATTCACAAAGCGACCCCACAATCCCGCTCCCCAATTCTTCTCAGGGACCTGGTGGGCCAACAATGCTAACTCATATGCTTTAAACCATTGACCAATATCTTCATTCTTATTGTAATCTTTGATCACATCTTTCGGGAAGTAAAACGTACTTTCTGCAGGCTCGGATGGAATGCTGCCACCAGAGGGATTTAACTCTAACTTTTTAGCTTGGATATCCAGCTCCCTCAACCTGGCTTCACGCTCCAAAGCTAACTTCTCTCGTTCAAACTCTAGCTTTTTGATCTCCAAATCAGCTTCCCTTCTACCTCTTGCATTTTCTAACTCCAACTGCCCATTTATCTTTAGCCTTGCCATCTCCATGTTGTAAGCTCGCTCTTTCGCCCTTTCTTCTCTTTCTTCAGGGGAAAGACCTTTGGAGGAAACACTGCTTCCGGGAGAGGGCATAGGTCCATTCACTGGCACCTCCTCATCCCCTTCCTCTGTGGGTACCACCACCACATCAGAGGGATTTCTGGACTCCCACCAGGCCTGTAATGCTTTACGAAAATCATCTTTTCTCGAGAGGCCAGTGGTAGGAACTTTAAACTGGTCGCAAAAGTGTTTCAGCTCATCTTTCTTGTATCTTTTAAGCTTGCTCCTCTCGAACTCCTCCACAACAACGATAGCAGGGGCAGTGACTCAGTTGTCACTCATGGTTACAACTGGCAGTGTTAAAAAAAAATAAAAAAATCAAGCTTCAGGAAAGCGGAGAACAAAAATAGGATCCTTCCGAATCAGATTGTGACTGCGCTATGGTCTGCTTTCACTATGTAGCGCACACTAATCACTGTACATGGGTCATAAATGCAAAGTCCAAATCCTCACCGCTGACCCACCAATGTTAGAACCGGCTGTCTCTAGTTGGCAGAGGTATGCACTTCTGACAAATAGGGACACTCCTTTTCTAGTCAGGGCAAGGGGATCACACCCTTCGATAATCCCTGCTCACCCCCTTGGTAGCTTGGCAGAGCAGAACAGGCTTATCTCAGAGGCTGTGCGTTAAGCAATTATGACCACATACAGTAATACATTGAATACACTACAAATGGACACGACAGTAGTATTATAAAAATAAGTATTTTTATATAAGGCTTAGCACAAGACCAAATAACGGCGAAACTGTACACAATCGGAATAAATACGTTCGGGAAGGAAAAAGGATAGTTCAAAGGTAGTTTCCTCTTTAGCACAAAAGTCTTTAGTATCAAGCAAATCTTCTTCTTGGAAACACAGTTCTTAGCAACAGGGTAACCCACACGGGAGTTACACAACGTCGAGGCAAAGTTAATCCAAAGGTTCGGCGTCGACCGCGAGGAGCGCTGCGTCATGCCTGGAGTCACACGGACCCCCAACAACACAGTACCTTAGGAAAGTGAAGCACACGATGATCAGCGGCGTCGAGCAATCCGGCGTCGCGTCTTCGGTGTCGATCAGGCCTCAGCAGGCGTCGTCGATGATGCAGTTGCACAGTGAGCAGCGCTCACGGCGTCGAAGGGGCACACAGGTGATGCGATCAGCAGCGGTGCAGACACGAGGTCCTCTGGAGCTAGAGCCGTACTCCCACTCACTGGCGTTGCTGCTGGCGTCGGTCGGGCCCAGCGTTCGGTTGTCGTGATTGCTGACTCTTTCAGAGGTGCTGGATTCACACTTCCAGCCAATAGCACTTTTAGCAGATGAAGTCTTTTAGCCCTGTGACTTCAGCAGGAGACTGGCACTCTTCCAGTCCTTGGAGATTTTCTTAGCAAGCGTGAGAGTACACACACAGTTCCTCTCTCCTGGTTCCTTGGCAAAAATAAAGAAGCACTGCAGGATTCCCCCAACAACAGCACACTTGGCAGAAGGGGTAGACAGTCCCGTAGATCAGCAGGCCTCTTGTCCTTGGTTACAGGGTTCCTTGTCAGAAGTGATCTGATTTCCTAGTTCAGGGGTCCTTCTCTTATACCCCTTTTCGTCTTTGATCCCTTTGTCTATGCCGGGGATTTCCCAACATCCTGGGTCTGTGGTGGGTGGAGCTAGGCAGTAGCACCTGGCCTATTCATTGAGCTGGGCTGAGTCCTCAGACGCCCCGCAGGAGGTGGAGCCAGCATTGATACTGGCAGGAGCAGAGCTATCGCCCTCCTGGCAGGAGGTGGGGCAGGATCGTCCATGGCAGGCACAGAGCCATCAGTCGCTTAGCAGGGGGTGGAGCCAGCATTGTATCAGGCAAGGCAGGCTATCAACAACTACTCTCCCCCTACTCTCAACGTAAATGTCCCACTCATCCCATACTGACTCATCCAGACCTGTGGAGCCACCCAGCTCCTGTCACACACACGCAAGACCAGCAGAAACCAGATATGGTTAGGCAAGAAAATAGACACTTTCTAAAAGTGCCATTTTCGAACTCAGAGTCCAAAAACCATCCACACCAACGGATGCGTAATTAAACCCCGAGTTCAGGGATACCAAACTCGACATTGCACCATGCTCTCCGAGCCAGCGAGGATCATAGTACTAATAATCCCGGCGGCCCATTCTAATCAATGGAGAGCAGGCTACCTCGCAATAGTGAAGGACCAAGATGGCGGTAATTCACTATCAGGACATGCCAACTTGGTCAGGCGTGTCCTACCTCAGACTTACAATGCGCCCTGCCCGAAGGCCTACCATAGGGGCGACTAACATGAAGCCAAGGGAAGGTTTGGAGGGCTGGCAAGTAGGTATACTTGCGCAGCCTGCGTGACAGTACAAGACTGCACGGGGTCTCGCAATGACCGACCCGTAGACATTCTTTTACGAGGCCGCTCCTGTGGGTGGCACAACACGTGCTGCAAGCCCACGAGCGGCATTTGCGTTTACAAGCCCCGGCACTCTGGGTGCACTAGACGAGGGACTGATAGTAAACCAAATAAGCCAAACATGGATACAATAGACACATCAATTTAACATCGGGAGCACTTGCGCTATGGCACTGATCAGCAGTGACACGGCGCCCAAAGCATATACCAGCAAAACATCGTAAAACAGTAGAGGCAAACAGAAAAAATGGAGGAGAGACTCAAGCCAATGATGTCAGGTCTAACACAGGTCATTAACCAAACTCCTCACATCCGTCCTAGAAGAAATCGCCATTTGAATGGCACCTTTAACCATCCGGTTCGCCCTCTCAACTATGCCATTCCCCTGGGGGTTGTAAAGTGAGGTCCTTGAGTGTGCAATACCGCACTTTCCCAAGAAATTGGCCATCTCCAGGGAGGTGAGTTGCGTCCCATTATCAGTAATGATCCTTGTGGGAAAGCCTTCCTCTCTAAAGATTTCACTCAGCACAGCAATAGTGCTGTTCGTAGTGATCTCCTTCATGAATTTGACTACTAACCATTTGGAAGAGACATCAACTACTACTAACCCAAACCTCATATCTTGACTCAACTGGTAAAACGGGCCAATGAAATCAAGACATATGGTGTGCCATGGACACCCTGGGTCTACTATTGAGCCAAAACCAGTATGACTACCAACCTTAAGTCTCTTCTCGCTCTCCAAGCAATCTGTACATTTCTCCACCCACTGAGAGATTTCGGAGTCCATTCTGGGCCACCAAAAATTCTCTCTGACTCTCCTCTTAGTGAGGGACTGCCCTAGGTGACCCTCATGGGCTAACTTAAATAAAGTAAATCTCACTTCCTGTGGAGGAATGAATTTGTCATCCATTAAAATCATGAAACCATCTTTATCCAAGACAGACAATTGTTCCAGAACCTTCAAATAAGAACGAAGTGCAGGAGATAAGCAACTCTCTCTCCTTGGACCCTTCACAATCAGGTCTTTGACCTCACTCAACACCACGTCTTTAGCCATGGAGGTATTCCACAAACTCCTACTAATTGCCCCAGCACACATATCTACAACTTCATCCACAGCGGCCACAGAGCCCTCTGAATTGAGAGATTCCACTCCTAACTTGTCCACCATCTCCCAAGGTAGTGGAAGTCTAGAGAGTCTATCCGCTTGGCAATTCCTCCAACCGGGAATATACTCAACAGTGTACAAATACTCTTGGATCCTAGCAGCGAGTCTAGCTAACCTGGCAGAACCCTTGCCAGCCCCGCCAGGTGAAAGGATTTTAACTAAGGGTTTGTGATCTGTCAATAACGTAAATTTGAACCCCCACAAGTACATCCTATAATACTCGCAACCCCATGCTGCAGCTAGGGCTTCACGCTCGATTATAGAGTAATTCCTCTCGGCCGTAGTGAGTGTCCTTGAAGCAAACGCTACAGTCTTAAGACCAGATTCGTGTACTTGAGCCAAAACCGCACCAACCCCCACAGCACTCGCGTCCACTGTTTAGTTTAGTTTATGGCATTTATTAAGCGCTTGGTTGCACAGAGAACAGTGCGTCCCCGCGCTGACAACCCTACCTACAACTCTTCGGCCGGGCTCAAGAGGCTGGACACAGGGGCAAGAATACACTATGCTGAGTTTAACCTGGGAAAGAGATGGGTTTTCAACCTCTGTCTGAACCTGGTTTCAGAGGGCTCCATCCTCAGTTCGATAGGAAGGTTGTTCCAGTTGTTGCTGGCGTGGAGTCTGAAAGAGCGTCCTCCCATCCTTGCTCTGTGTATCCGAGGTACCACTAATTGCATGCTACCCATCGACCTCAGAGGACGTGTAGGGCGATATACTGGAAGCAAGTCCTGGAGATATGGAGGTGCTTTTTTGTGGGCTATACGGTGGGTGATGCACATGGTTTTAAAATTGATTCTTTCCTTTATTGGGAGCCAATGAAGGGTACGTAATGCATGTTTCCCCGAGGCTCTCCTAGGGAGGTTGAGGACCAGCCTCGCTGCAGCGTTCTGGACGCGTTGAAGCTGTGTTAAGCCCTTTTTACTAAGTCCACATAGGAGGGAGTTCCCATAATCTAACTGGGAAGTGACCAAGGCGTGTACCATGGTTTTTCTGGAGCTAGGGGGCAATAGGTCCAGGATTTTCCTTAGGACCTTCAAAAGTCCGTAGCATTTTCCCGCAACCTTACCCACATGATTGGTGTAGGCAAGATTAGAGTCCAGATGAAAGCCAAGGTTCTTAACTGTGTCCACTGGGACCGGGACAGAGCCCAGTTCGGTGGGCCACCAGGCAGAGGTCCAGATGGAAGGACGTGGACCTACAATAAGAACTTCCGTCTTGTTACCATTAAGGCGGAGACAGTTTTGTTTCATCCAGCCGTCTAGAGCCACAAGGCAAGCCAAGAAATTCTCGGCATCCACAACTGGATCACGGGACAAATTGATCACCAGTTGTGTGTCATCTGCATAGGAGACTATTGCCACACCATATGACTCCACCAGTTTGGCAAGGGGTTCCATGTACAGGTTGAATAATGTAGGGCTCAAAATAGAGCCCTGAGGAACCCCTTGCCCGAGACATCTTACACTGGATTTGCATGGTGGGCAATGCACTTGAAATCTTCTGTTTTTCAGAAAGGATACCAGCCACTCATGAGCGGGACCGGTTATTCCCTTTTCCCTCAGTCGGTTCAGTAGTACGGGATGTGATACAGTGTCAAACGCCGCACTTAAGTCTAATAAGACTAGTGCGGCCGTATGACCTTCGTCCGCCTTGCTCCGCAGCAACTCTGTTGATAGGAGGAGGGCAGTCTCAGTCGAGTGTTTCGCTCTGAAACCTGATTGAGACGTGTGCAGGAGCAAGTTTTCCTCCATAAAACTTACCAGCTGTCGATTGGCCAGTTTTCTACTACCTTCGCGCAGTAGGGGAGAAGGGAGATAGGCCTTAGATTGTCGAGTTGCGCTATGCTTAAGTGGGCTTTCTTTTTTATTGGGACGACTTGGGCCAGTTTCCAGCTGTCCGGCACTAGACATTCATCGAAGGAAAGCGTGGCCATATTACCTATCTGCTTCGCCACCTGGGGAAGGTGATGACGGAGAATTCTCGCTGGTACCGCGTCAAGGGGAGAGCCCGAGTGGATGTCCGATAGGATGTTGATAAACTCCTCAGTTTGGGGAACCGCAAATTTCCTGAGTTCTTTTTTGACCATATTACCGCGGTTATGGTCGGGCAAGTTAGTAGCCTCTAAATTAGTCTGGAAAGAAGCATAGATCTTTTCTACCTTCCCTATAAAAAAGTCTGCAATCTCGTTGCATGACTCGGTCGTGGGTGGAACTTCCCCTGAGCTCGCGGGAGTAGTGGAGAGTTCCTTTAGAATCATAAAGAGTTCTTTCGAAGTATTCTCTGCACCACCTATCCTGTTATTATAGTACTCTCTTTTAGAGTTCCTGATCTGGCTGTGGTAGACTCTGAGCTCGCTCTTATAAGCTTCGCGTAGTGAGGGGGCGTAATCCACTCTCCATCTACGCTCCAAGGTTTTGCATTTGGTTTTAGCAGAGCGTAGCTCAGCGGTGAACCACGGAGCGGATTTGGTGCTCCTTGCCATGGATTTATGAGTCCAAGGGGCTACATTGTCCAGCGCACCTTGAACCCATTCTTCATACATCTTGTATGCCTCCTCCAAATTATCACTATGTTTTGGAGGGTCCTGTTGTAGGGCTTGACGGAAGGCCTCGTGACTGAATTTCCTCCAGTCCATGCGTCTAATAGCGGGAGGTTTCCGTAAGGGCCCCCTGTTGGACAGTTTTCTGAATTGGAATGGTATCAGATAATGGTCTGACCATAGGATCTTAATCGGAGCAGAGACCCTTATATCGTCCCAGTTAGTAAAAGTATGGTCTAATAGATGTCCTGCTTGATGGGTGATCGTACCAGGGGAAACCCAATAAACCCTTGTAGGCTTGGGCAATGGTTATTTGAGGTCAAAGAAATGCTACAAGGGATTTGTTTGAATAATGTTTAAGATCAATTGGGAGTCGTATCAATAATATCAAACTCCAGTGTAGCAGGTATCACATAGTTACTCTGATAGGAACCAATCTTGTGGAAGGCAAAGGAAACACGGAGAGATTGTGGACTCTGTTCTTCAAAAATTTTTATATAGATTCAATAAAGTAAATTTCAGTTCAAAGTATGGGGAGACATACATAAAAAGCAAAAAAGAAGTGAAAAGGGGTACATATCACTTCACCACATCGATTCACCACTTTAACATCAACTCCAAACAATTTTGTAAACAACAACCAAAAGAAATTAATTAGTGATGGTTGTATGTCTGTGCACAAGCAACAGAGAAGGAGATGATGTAGCTGTCGACGTTTCGGTCTTATATTGCTGCCGTCGTCAAGACCATCATCAGGACCATGAAGTTCATTTGCAAGTAAAATAAACCCCCTGAAAATTCCAGTTGTATTATTCTCATAAGTAATTCGCTGTATTTAAAAACAATTCTCATACGTAGCGTATGTGGATTCAGCGCTGATGTAAATTCTACCGCTGAAATATAGGGCCAGTATATAAAATTTCTGTTTTAGAACGGATGGCAGGATGTCTCTACACAACGTCATGAACAGTCTGTGTCTGTTCATGACGTTGTGTAGAGACATCCTGCCATCCGTTCTAAAACAGAAATTTTATATACTGGCCCTATATTTCAGCGGTAGAATTTACATCAGCGCTGAATCCACATACGCTACGTATGAGAATTGTTTTTAAATACAGCGAATTACTTATGAGAATAATACAACTGGAATTTTCAGGGGGTTTATTTTACTTGCAAATGAACTTCATGGTCCTGATGATGGTCTTGACGACGGCAGCAATATAAGACCGAAACGTCGACAGCTACATCATCTCCTTCTCTGTTGCTTGTGCACAGACATACAACCATCACTAATTAATTTCTTTTGGTTGTTGTTTACAAAATTGTTTGGAGTTGATGTTAAAGTGGTGAATCGATGTGGTGAAGTGATATGTACCCCTTTTCACTTCTTTTTTGCTTTTTATGTATGTCTCCCCATACTTTGAACTGAAATTTACTTTATTGAATCTATATAAATTTTTTTGAAGAACAGAGTCCACAATCTCTCCGTGTTTCCTTTGCCTTCCACAAGATTGGTTCCTATCAGAGTAAATATGTGATACCTCCTGCTTGATGGGTGGCACTATTGTCAGCTAACTCAAACATAAGAGCCCTGAGTTCATTAATTAAGGAAACGGCCTCTCTGCAGTAGACATCCTCTAAGTGCACGTTGAGGTCTCCTACAATCATGAATTTATTATGGCGTAAGGCCGATTGCGTTAAAACATCCAGGAGGCTTTCAATGAACGCAGTTGCCACACCCGGGGGCGGTATATAAGGAAGCCCTTAATGGTACAGTTAGGGCTGACCGTGATAGAGAAGAGTCCTGATTCACATTTACTAATGGGAGTTGGTTCAAGAGAGACTGATAGGTCGCTTTTGTGAATAATAGCTATTCCCCCCCCCCTCTTTGGTCCCCTCTATTGATGTGAAGAATATCGAAGCCGGGAGGAAGGGCCTCTACTATATCAGGGATGGATTGTTCATCCAGCCATGTCTCGGTCAAGAAGACCAAGTCGGGTCTGTCGTCAGTCAGTAGGTCATAGATATTCAAGCTATGTTTTTTCATTGAGCGGCAGTTCAGTAATACGGCAGAAAGTTCCTTACCCTCATTACTCGTTGCTTGGTCTCTGTGTATAGTATGGCCACAGCCCGCACATTTCAGGGGCCATTGTTCCACCTGCAGCTTGTGATAGCATTCCGTCGGCAGCCTCCTGCGCAGCTGAAGTAATGCCTGCCTCGTATATGTTATATTCCCATATTGGTCTGATATGGTTTGGACAGAGGGACAGGGCCTGGGCCGCGGATGGACGCGGACGGGCGCAGACGGGCTTGCCTTAGGCGCGCCTTCGGCGCGCAAACGGCGCTCCCGCTGCGCTCGTCCGCTGCACTTGCGAGGCTGGCACATTTGAGGAGGGAGTGGGCGTGGCCAGAGATGGGCGTGGCCTCGCGAAGCAGCGATGGCGGCCCTTTCCCTGTCAAACCCGCGATGCAGCGCTGGCTCCGCTGCTCGTGGGGTGCCCTGAATTAGGCTAAAAGGTGCTGTTAACCTCAAGAGAGGAGTAAGTAAGTTTTAAAAAATGTCAAACACAAGATGCAAATTTTTTAAAAAACACGAGAGCAGCTAGCCTCCGGCTTCCGCCTCAGAGGTGTAGGGAGAAGTCACTAGCGCTTTCAGTCAGCGCTTAATTATAGGCGGGGGAGTGGGCGTGGCCAGAGAGATGGGCGTGGCCTCGCGAAGCAGCGATGGCGGCCCTTTCCCTGTCAAACCCGCGATGCAGCGCTGGCTCCGCTGCTCGTGGGGTGCCCTGAATTAGGCTAAAAGGTGCTGTTAACCTCAAGAGAGGAGTAAGTAAGTTTTAAAAAATGTCAAACACAAGATGCAAATTTTTTAAAAAACACGAGAGCAGCTAGCCTCCGGCTTCCGCCTCAGAGGTGTAGGGAGATGTCACTAGAGCTTTCAGTCAGCGCTTAATTATAGGCGGGGGAGTGGGCGTGGCCAGAGAGATGGGCGTGGCCTCGCGAAGCAGCGATGGCGGCCCTTTCCCTGTCAAACCCGCGATGCAGCGCTGGCTCCGCTGCTCGTGGGGTGCCCTGAATTAGGCTAAAAGGTGCTGTTAACCTCAAGAGAGGAGTAAGTAAGTTTTAAAAAATGTCAAACACAAGATGCAAATTTTTTAAAAAACACGAGTGCAGCTAGCCTCCGGCTTCCGCCTCAGAGGTGTAGGGAGAAGTCGAGACTGACTTGCGGTTGGTGTCGAACGGTGTCAAGATGCCTGCCTCACAAATTTCAACCTTGATTTTTTTAAAACACTCCTCTTGTTCCACACCCCCACACAAACTTGCATCCATTCCTCAACAACACCTTGATCTTTTCGGTTTTCTCTGCAAAATCTCTGACAAACTTAGCGTAGTACTCAATGAGGCCGAGGAAAGACCTCAACTGATCTTTGTCACACGGAGCTGGTGCATTCCTGATGGAGTCCAATAAGTCTCTCTTGGGTTTTACCCCGTCAACAGACAAGGTATATCCAAGGTATTCAACCTCCTCCACCGCAAATTTACATTTCTCTTTCTTAAGAGTCAATCCTGCTTGTTCCATCCTCTCCAAAACAGTTTTCAAAATCACATTGTGTTCTTCAACAGTCGCTCCAAATATCAGAACGTCGTCCTGAAAATACACTACGTTGTTCACACCCTTCAGTACAGCCCCCATCATTC
Organism: Lissotriton vulgaris; assembly: GCF_964263255.1. NCBI lineage: Eukaryota > Metazoa > Chordata > Amphibia > Caudata > Salamandridae > Lissotriton > Lissotriton vulgaris. The sequence goes on from NW_028253053.1 coordinate 384,175, forward strand.
TTTGAAACACCCCGGCTGCAGAGGCAAGTCCGAAAGGCATTCGTGTAAATTGGTATATTCCCTCAGTTGTTATGAACGCGGTCAGTGCCTTTGAGTCTTGGTGTAGTTTTATTTGATGATAGGCGCTGCGAAGGTCCAACTTAGAGAAATACTTTCCCCCTTTTAGTGATAGAACCAACTCGTTGATGTTCGGTAAAGGGAAGTTGTCTCCTACAATGTTCTGGTTCAGGGTGCGAAGGTCCACACAAAAACGAAATTTTCCATCAGATTTGGTCGTAATAACTACGGGGGAAATCCAGGGTGACGTTTCGATCTGCTCTATCACCCCCTGGTCTAGCATCTCCTTCAACATCTTCTTCACTTCTTCGCGTGCAATGAATGGAACCTTCCTCACCCTGTGTTGCATAGGTATGGCATCATCCCGCAGAACAATTTTATGCACATAACCTCTCAACTCTCCAATATGCTCATCAAACAGACCATTCATCCCTTCAACAATTGAATCCGTGGTTATACTATCTACAACCATCACCTGTTGTGCTGCCCTGGGATTTATGATTATACCGAGGTCATACTGTTGCCCCCATCCTAAAATTGCAGGACCAGATTTGGCTACATACACCTTTCCTTCAGCAGAACGGTCCTTGAATGATATTACACATACCATAAATCCAATCACATCTATACTTTCACCCTGATAACCACAGGCACTAATATCACTAGCAAACAGTTGCACATCCTTCCAATTTGCTAAATACATATCCTTGGGGATAATAGTCCACAAAGACCCAGGATCAACCATCAACTGGATCTCAATTTTATCAATAAGAAATAGAGCTTTTGGTCTAAATCTTCTACCAGGCTCACCTTCATTCACACCATCCCCACCTAAACACAATATTTTGTTGGCACCCTCAACACTGACAATGTCTCTTACTTCTTCCCTGTTTTCGACAACAGCTACTTTATCAGCGTTTGCACCTCTACACATCTTTGCAAAATGTCCTTTCCTCCCACACTTTCTACACATCTTATCAATTGCAAAACATCTCCTGAAGTCCGAACTATGAAAAGTACTCCCACACCTACTGCACATTCTTCCTTGAAATCTTTTCTTGTCATTGCCTGAGAACCCATTGTTAAATCTCCACTGACTACTTCCTCCCAGATCTACACTTTTCTTGTTCACAGCAGCAACTTCGTCATGATCAACACAAGAAACTCCATTCCCTTGAACATTTTCCTTTGTGTTATCCTTTCTTTCCATCTCTCTCATACATGCATTCGATTCCTCAACCACTTTCGCAATGTCAATGGCCATTTGCAAGGTAGGATTTTTTGCAGCCCACAGTTTTTCCTGCATCTTTTTATTCCGGCATTGTACTATCAGCTGGTCTCGTATCATTTCGTCCCTTATCTCTCCAAAATTACATTTAATTGACAGCTCACGTAACCTAGCCACAAATTGATCTACTGATTCCTCATTCCTTTGGGGTTGAGTGTAAAATTTGTGCCTCGCCATGACGATGTTTACTTCCTTTGCATATTGTTTTTTCATGCGAGCTTTAGCTTCTGTGTACACATTGGTTATTGCCCTACCATCTTGGTTTACTCCTACCGGAAGGTATTTAAAAGAACGTTGACCTTCCTTGCCTAATGCGCTTAACAAGAGGGCTTTTTTCCTAGTTGCACTGAAATCTTTCCCATCAAGTGCTTCAATATAGTTCTCGAAAATGTCTATCCATTCATCCCACTAGATGGGTGGATCTCCAGTAGTTTGTAGGAACATAGGCGGTACAATGACATTCAGATTTTCCATTTCAAAATTCTTTAAAATTAAATAGCAAGGGCACTACTTTCTTCAACACAGAGGTGATCAGACTTAATTGATGTGTCCACTCTTCCACATCAAACGCGCAACCCAAGAGAATATATGCTTTCCTCAATCTTTCTGTATAGTCTAGTAATGAGGATTGTATTAGTGGCAACTTGTCAATGTAATTAGCTTTGAGCCTTAACAAAAAACTATTTCGATTTCTAAATAATTTTCTCACCCTTTAATTCTCCTTCTTTGTTGTTTGCAGACACTCGTTTTTAGGTGAATATGCCATCGGAAGCGTCCTTTTCTATTTGCTACGATGTTTGTTCCATGCGTTGTTTAATTGTTTGAAAGCGGTGTTCGTTGCCTAGATACCATGTGAAGCTTCAAGATGGCCGCTACGTACGCTACGTTGCGTCGCTGCGTCACTGCCGGTACGTCACTTCCGCCTATGACGCTTGTTTCTTTTCAGTGCCGAATGCTTCCTACTTGACGCTGGCCGGCAGAAGCATCAATGGCTCCGTTCGGAAACAATGTCACCGGATTCGAACGGTGAGTAAGCTCGTGTCTCTCTGCTCAAGCAGGGTTTTGAAAAATGCAGCCTTGAAATTGTCTCCGTTTGTACTGGTGATGCCGGTCAACTTGAAAAAATGTCTACAGTCATGTAGTAATGGTACAAATACAACACAAAAAGAAGTCAAATTACTCCGTTTCCTCTGCACATGTTGCGCTCTCCTCAATTTCCAAAACGGGTTAAAGTTTCATTTAAATCCAAGATTTACGAAAGATGCACACATTCACTGTCACAGTTCACTCCGTTTAAGCAAAGAATTCAATTTCTTCTGTAGGGTCCGCGCCTTTTACAATCTCAATACGAACAAAGTCACAATTAGATGCAAGGTATGGACAGGCGAATGTTCTCTCAAACTCACCAGTTGTTTTGGTAACTTTGCAGACTTCTATTGTTGTCTTTTAAGCGTAGGGTTTCTTCTCTTTAAAGTTGCAAAGACATTTCTGTCCCTAGTTCACAGTACTTTTGATTTGAAATGCGAGGTTCTTCTTTTCCTCAAAACTTGCGTGGTTCTTTTCACCAGTGGAGTTCTCCTCCCTCTGTGGTTGTTCAGCTCCCTTTGCTCATCGTCGCCATGTGTTGTAAATGAAGCCAAAGGACAGATGTAAGGCTTAATATGTATTTATTAAGCACCACAGAGAATAACTGGTGTTCCCATCAGAAAGCAGGGAGCTAACTGACAGGGCAGAACACAGGAGAAGATGACATCAGGGAAAATGGAATGTAGGACTTAAAGAGGTACAGAGAAACATAAGTGCAGAGAATACAACAGGTTCCCAGACAGGTAGGAACTGTGAATCTTCTCGCGAACGGAGTGGAATGGTCTGGGGGGACTGAAGGGAAGTCACTGTTTAGCAGCAGGGGAGGTGCGAGTGTTGTTGTTACCCCTGCCTCTCCCTCTGTTATTTGCTCTATATCCTCCTCTAAAAAATCCTATATTAGGAGATGTTTGGGTAGTATTTTTAAAGAAAGAGGAGATATCTGTGCCAATGTTTTTGGAGGCTGCTCTGTAAAACCAGCAACGAAAGGAGTCAAGTGTTTACGGAGACTGTAACGCTCCCATAGACTTGCAGTCTGTGTCTTTTTTCATTTTCTCAAGAGCAGTATCCACAGCTGGTCCAAAAAGTTGTTGATTGAACGGCTGATTTAAAATGGTTGTCTGGACCTCTTGCTTAAATCCTGAAATGTGTAGCCACACATGTCTTCTGAGCAGCACACTAGTCCACTAGACCAATAGCGCGTCTTACTGGAACTGACACCCTCTGAGGCGGAAGCCGGAGGATAGCGCTCGCACCTTTTAACAAAAAGCTTATGATTTGTTTGTTACATACTTTTTAAATTGCACGTGTTCCCTGACATCCAGGCTTGCTTTTCACCTACAGCGGACCTAGCGCTGTCGGGTATTCAAGTCTCCTCACGAACGCTAATTGACACTCGTGACACGAGGCCACGCCCCCTGGCAGGACACGCCCACCTCCCTCGTCCATAAGACTGCGCCGACCAATAGCGCGTCTTACTGGAACTGACACCCTCTGAGGCGGAAGCCGGAGGATAGCGCTCGCACCTTTTAACAAAAAGCTTATGATTTGTTTGTTACATACTTTTTAAATTGCACGTGTTCCCTGACATCCAGGCTTGCTTTTCACCTACAGCGGACCTAGCGCTGTCAGGTATTCAAGTCTCCTCACGAACGCTAATTGACACTCGTGACACGAGGCCACGCCCCCTGGCAGGACACTCCCACCTCCCTCGTCCATAAGACTGCGCCGACCAATAGCGCGTCTTACTGGAACTGACACCCTCTGAGGCGGAAGCCGGAGGATAGCGCTCGCACCTTTTAACAAAAAGCTTATGATTTGTTTGTTACATACTTTTTAAATTGCACGTGTTCCCTGACATCCAGGCTTGCTTTTCACCTACAGCGGACCTAGCGCTGTCAGGTATTCAAGTCTCCTCACGAACGCTAATTGACACTCCTGACACGAGGCCACGCCCCCTGGCAGGACACCCCCACAACCCCTCTCCTCAAATGTGCCTCCAGCGCAAGCGCAGCGGACGAGCGCAGCGGGAGCGCCGTTTGCGCGCCGAAGGCGCGCCTAAGGCAAACCCGTCTGCGCCCGTCCGCACCAAGACCGCGCCAGGCGCAGGACACTCTGCCCCGGGTCCCCCCACTAGGTGTTACAATGCTAATGTGCTAAAAATGCTACGCATCAATACACCCTGTACCTGTAAAGTCGACATATATACCATCAAGGGGTATATTAGCTGCAGGCACTGCCGATGGACCTCCTCCCCAGCTACGACCTCAGCCCCACAGGCTAACCTCAGGGAAGAAAACCCACCCTTTACCGGAGGGCTGATCAATGCAAGATCCGTGACTTGCCACAGCCAAGACATAGCTGACCTCATTCAGGAATCAAACATCGACTGCCTTTTTATAACAGAGACCTGGCTTACGAACAACAGTAACCCTGATCTAGCCACCGCCCTCCCACAAGGCTACTCCATATACAGGCAAGACAGACCCAAGGGGCGAGGAGGAGGTGTAGCCCTCCTACTACGAAACTCCTTTAAATGCCACACCTTCACCCTCGACTCACTAAATGGCGCAGAATCCCTAGGATTCTCCATTAAACTCAATGAGTCCACCTCATTCTCAGGAGGCCTTATCTATCGTCCACCAGGCACCGCTACCAAATTCTTAGACTCCCTTAGTGACACCCTTGGACAACTCCTAATCAGATACCCTCATGTCACCCTGCTGGGGGACTTGAACCTGCACCTCGACTCCACAGAGGACCCGCAAACACGTAATTTCCACCAAACACTGGAAATTTTCAACCTCCAACAAAAGGTCAAGGAACCCACCCACCGAGCGGGACACACCCTAGACGGGATCTGTACCAATCTCCCCTCCTTAGAAACCCACACCCCAGTCCCACAAATCTGGACCGACCACAATCTTATTCCATTCCTCATCAAAACCCCGCAACATATAAACACAACCAAACCTTGCGTTCCCCCAGAGAACCAGGTCAACTGGAAAAAGGTTGAAGAATCCTTCAAGCTCAATCCCATCTTTGAGACCCAAAACCCCACCATGTCGGGCGACGTAGAACAAGACTCACAATCCTTCCACAACTGGATATCCCACGAAATTAAAATCCGTGCCCCACCCAAACGCACCAAGAGAAATGGTACTAAATCTAAAACCAAAACAAACGCTCCTTGGTTCACTCCAGAAGTAGCCAAGGCACACTTGCTCTGCAAAAAAGGAGAACGCAATTGGCGAAAAACCTATGACACCGCAGATAGAAACTCCTACATCCTACTTAGGAAAAGCTATCACTCAACTATAAAAAATGCCAAAAAAGACTTCTACACCAGAACTATAAATGACGCAAAACAAAAGCAAAAAACTTTGTTTACAATAGTGCGATCCTTTACCCATCCCGCAGCCCTACAGTCTGAAATACCCCCCTCTCAAGATCTCTGTGACAAAATTGCAGATTTCTTTGAAGAGAAAATCAATTTGATCCAGAAGAACTTCCCCACCTACCAACGATCCCAGCCACAAGCTAGACAGGAACTAACAGATAATACTTCAGCTCATCTAAGGGTCTTTTCTCAGGTCACTCTTGCACAATCCAAGGAAGTCATTTTAGCTTGCAAATCAGGCTCTCCCACGGATTCCTGTCCTCCGAGCATCCTGCATCAGCTGATTGATACCGTCAATCCTGTTATCAATGAAATAGTCAATACTTCCCTCAGTACTGGTATCGTCCCTAGTGCATGGAAACACGGCACCGTCAAACCCCTGACGAAAAAACCTAACAAACCCCCTTCCGATCTGACCAACCTCCGCCCTATTTCCCTCCTCCCAGTCCTGGGCAAGATCACAGAACAGATAGTCTACAGGGAACTCAAAGCCCACCTGGAAGCAAATAATATCCTCCACCCCCAACAATCTGGATTCCGTCCCCAGCACTCCACAGAAACAGCCCTGATCGAGTTGACCGACTCCATAAAAACCCTCCAAGATCAAAGGAAAAACGCCGTACTGATTTTGTTGGACCTCACGGCAGCGTTCGACACAATCTCCCACCAAATACTCCTAGACAGACTTAAGGACATTGGCATAGCCGACAGGGCATTGGACTGGATAATATCCTTCCTTTCCGAAAGAACACAATCTGTGAAACTAGGACCCTTCAACTCCACAAAGAAAAAGATTGGATCAGGAGTCCCACAGGGCTCTATCCTAAGCCCTTTGCTTTTTAACGTCTACCTCATACCCCTCATCTCCCTGATCGAATCTTACGGTATCACTGTTACATCCTACGCCGACGATACCCAACTCATAGTCCCGCTAGAAGAGAACACCACGACTGCTGAACAAAATTTAACCAACTGCCTGAAGGATGTCTTCCTGTGGATGGAAACCAACCACCTCAAATGTAATACAGGGAAGACAGAAATCCTCCCCATAGGGAGAAACGTCAACTTCCATCCCCACCTCTGGTGGCCAAAGGACTCTACAGCCCCCCCACAGACCGTAACCACTGCAAGAAACCTAGGAGTCACCTTTGACACTGACTTGTCCTTTGACCATCATGTCAGGACAGTCGCAGGATGCTGCTTCGGAATCATCAAGTCCCTCAAAAATTTTTTTGATTTCCTTCCAATTGAAGCAAGAAAGACGGTCACAGTGGCACTAATCCTTTCGCGTATAGACTACTGCAATGGCCTCCTGGCAGGTGTGAAGAAAACCACACTCAAAAAACTCCAGAGCGTCCAACACTCGGCGGCGAGGCTAGTGCTCAAACTCCCCAGAAGATCTTCAGCCCCTGCCGGCCTGAGAACCCTCCACTGGTTACCTTTGCACAAAAGGATCCTTTTCAAGATCCTAACCGTGGCTTTCCGGGCTTTCAACCAGATTGGTCCCAAGTACCTAGTTAAACGCTAGCTCCACTATAACCCACACAGGTCCCTGAGATCCTCCAACAACAACCTTCTTACAATAGGAAAGTTCAACCTAAAAACCAAAGGGGGAAAAACTCTCACCCACCTATCCTCCAAAGCATGGAACGCCATGCCCCAGCATCTGAGATTCCTGACAAAGGAATATACATTCAGGAAACAACTGAAAACATGGATCTTTAGCTTACCAGATGAGTATGTGCGCGATACCATCTAGTCCCGCCCTAATCCTTCCCCTCCACCCACCTTCCAGTCAGCGCCAGGATGCTTCTTCCGAAGCGACAGCCGCGCTTTATAAATACCGCTTCCATTCCATTGATGGATCTAGAGGCAGTGTCTGCTGCGTCAAGGGCACATTTAATTGAGGCGTTTGTTATTAGTTTACCCTCTTGTATGAGATCATTTGCTTGCATTTTATATTGGTCAGGCAAATGCTGTAATAGGGTTTTCAGTTGGTTGTAATGGGCCCTACCATATCTAGCTAGCAGTGCTTGAGTGTTGGCTATCACCAGTGATTGGCTGCCTGCGCAGCTACCCTTTTGCGTCTATTAATTTGGATTCTTTATCTGGGGGTGGTGCATCCCCGGAGGTTTGCGAATTGGCACGCTTCCTAGCGTTAGAAACTACTAGAGAATCTAAAGGTAGTTGTCCTTTGATGTATGCAGGGTCTTCAGGGGCAGGTCTATATTTTTTTCAATCGATCCTTGGATTAAGAATCCTGGCTCGTACGGGATCTTTGAATATGTCAGGGGGATGTTTAATGACCCCATTAATCATTGGCAATATTTGTACAGATTTTTGGACTGTTCCAATCTATCTAAAAGGAAATCCTCCTCTGTTGTGTCTAAAAGCATTGTCACGCCGTGAAAAACAGAAGCCCTATTAATTAGTTGCCCGTAAACGGCGGTACCGCCGGACTGCCGAGACCGGTAAAGCTGAGGTGAGCGTTCCGGCTGACTGCATTCACGCACGACACCGGAGGTGGGGCGCTTCCCGTCACCGGCACGCCGCATTCTTGAAAGGTGGGGGCTGAAGGCTGAACGGCGTGCTCGAGCAGAGGTAGCCGCGGGGCTTGGAATTTGTGATTGCAGATGGTCCTGAGAATTAAAGTCCGGTCGCCGAATGGTAGTATGGAAATTACCGCTGCCTAAAAACCCCGGATTGCGGTCTGCAATGCCCGCATTGTGGCATAGATGCCATCACGCACAGGGGGCTTTCAGTGAAAACGCGGCTGTTTTGAGTAATCTGACCCTGAAGTGGACCCTGAAATTGCTTGCTACTGGGGACAGCTTTAGTAACAGCGGGACTGCTAGCTCCAGCACGCATTGTGGGCCAGCAACGAAGTTTTAGAAGGGGAGAAAGATCGTTTTACTTGGATTTCATTGTGCAAAGCGCAGTCGGCGCTAACATCCCTGCTGGCTGCTGGTCCCCCCCGCCGCTGCGACCGGAACTCCACGCGGCCGACGAGCGGGGGGACTACAACCCCACAAACCTTTGCCTCTTTTGCTCCGCTCCTTCCCGCCCACTGACGCGCCCGGAAGGCGCAGAAAAGGACTGAGCCCCTTCCGCATCTCGCGGGTGATGCCGGGCTAAGCTAGGCCCGGGCCAAGAGCAGGCCCTCTGTGGCCCTCAGGGGCCCAAGGAGGACGGGACGGGGCCACCCCCCTTGGCTCTTGTTAAGAGGAGGCAAAGAAAGACTTTTGCTTCTTTTTGGTTTTCCGCTTACTGACTTTGCCTTTCTCCAAGGACATATTCCCTTCTGGTGCTTACGATTTGTCGATAACTATTCTGTTACACCCAAATCACACTATGACTCCCAAGGGGGATAATATAAACAGTACCACATTGTCCATTACCAGAGAAGTCGATAAAGGCGTATCTTCCCAGCCCACACAAACAGTAGACACAGAGCACGCTTTTGCGTGGTTAGATGACTTAAACACCCTGTGCAAAACTAAACATGTTTTAGTGGAATCACCGCGTCCTGCCGAAAGCTTCTGTGTATTACCTGATACTGTTAGCCCCCTGCAACCCCTCACATCATCCAAAAAAGCCAACATTGAAAACACCCAAAGGATTGTATCTCCCCAGTTCTCATCTGCTAAAAGGAAACGTAGTGGGGTTAATCACATTGGGAACCAATCAAAATTCCAAAAATTGTGCTCAAGCCCCACAGTTCCAGTCAGTAATTCTTCGATGACTCCTGAGGCTGCCGAGAAATTAGTCGTTCTAGCATCCCCTACACAGCTGGATCTATTATCCCTTATTGAACAACTGGTCAGCTCTATTAGATCACCACTAATAGAAAAAATAAACACACTAGGGGACAGGCTGACTGGAATGGAGGAAACTATCAAGTCGAATTTGCTAGCCAATAAATGCTTTATAACACCTAATTGTTCCCACCCACCTTCTACTCCCAATGACCCCAAGCCAATTAAGCAAGACAAAAGGGCTCCAACCCAATCAATAGTCCCTAACGCACCAGCCCCAATAGCCTGCAAAACTCCTTTTAAACCCGTTTTGTCGCAGCTTACTGCTCCTAGAGCACAGCATAATAAAGTTAGTCCTATCCAACTCCCACCGGATGCAGCTCCTTTTGTATGTGTCCGTATGTGTCCTCGCTGGAGTACCATCACTTACACCATGGAAAACTGAGAGACAACATGATCTGCTGAACAAGGTTAAATTTTGGCTGACAAAAAACAGACCCCTGCCACCTAACCTCGAGGGTACAATACTGCGTGTCAGAAGGGTGGGTTGGCTGGGTTCCCTCCCCAAAGATATCGATGGTGACATAGTACTCGTTAGATTTAGGCAGAGACACATTGTCCCATACCTGCGTACCTGTGCACCCCAAGTAGGAAACTGCCCAATTTCCATCTGGGATCTGCATGATTTTTACCCAAGAATGCCGTGCATCCCCACATCTAGTCTAAAGGTAGGCTGCAACATTTTAATGGGTAGAGGACTCTATGTATCGAGCGGCCGTAACTTTCCCACCTATACCCGACAGGAATCATTGTTTTATAGTCCTAAGTATTGGAACCCCTATTAATTATTGCTTGATTTAAGCTTAACCTTTGAAAAGTACGCTATAATTAAGATATTTATCCCCACAGGTCGGGCAAAACTTGCAGATATTATGTGTTATTGTATGTATGTTTTTACCTATAACTGATTTTAACTGTACGCTTTTATGATTTTAAACCAAAATCGAATAAAGCTATACTGACTGACTACGAATTAGTTGCCCAAAACCAATATTATCGTCTGGGGGAGATTATTTTGTTGGGTATGGCTGGGGGCTTGGGAGGTCTGGAATATCTATTGGATCATTGTAATCCCAATTGTTATGTGATGAGTCATCTGGATCTGTGAATGGATCATTGGGGTCTCCCCCCAACCCTAGGTTATCTTCATCATAATCTGTTGGTGTATGTGGTGGAGAAGTTACAGGCAGAGGTGGTGTAACAGGTTTGGGTAGAGGAAGGGGATTAGTAGGAGGTAAAGGAGAAGGAGGCGGCATAGTTGATGAAGCACAGTCCTTCACAGGTACTGGAGGCTTTTGCCTGGCACAGCTGTGACATGTCCAGTTTTAGGGTTAATATACATCTTTTTCTGTTTGGGATCAACGGAATCCGGGTGAAAAGGTTCCTCTTCCTCGATAACTACTTTTGGGGTCGAGTGGGGTTGTTGTGAAGTTTTATGCTCTTTAGCCTTCGTTGTATAGCATTTTAGTACCCTTGTGTAAATTTCCAGATTCATGCCCTTATATAGGTATAAATCACCATATCTTTATATAGGCATAGGAATCATAACCTTATTTAGACATAGCTCATGCAGTCCAAATACGGCAGGGCTACTTCCACTTGTTCTGAAAATCCACAACGATTTCTTGGAAAAATTGGCTTCAGCAGATAGGGACTTCCCCTTGCTTGAATACTGACTTGTCCAAGACTCATGGAGTTTTCAAAGAACTGAGACTCTATGATGACGTTATTATGTCCACCTTTACGTCAAACTCGGCACCTTCAAAGTATAAATATGCCCACACTTGCCATAGCAAACACACAATGGTTTGGAGCAGTTGGACCATCTACTTGCCCGATGCATCCTGCTACAGCAAGTGCCGAAGGAAGACGACCCTCCAGCAGACGCTGTCTTTTCCAGCTCCAGTGTTTCCAAGCTACCTTTGCGCGTTGTTGAGAAATCGAGTCCTGAGCCTGACCTTCATTCTAAAACCAAGGTACGGAGCTGATTAGACCCTTAGAGAAATCTTGGATAGATTCTTGGCAAAGAACACTAAATTTATGCTACACCTCACTTACTTCTTTCCTCGTACTTGAACTAGGTTAGGTACATCGGGGTAGGCATATTTTAAAAGCACCAGTTGAGTACTTTTTAGCCTTTGTTATTTATGTATGTATTTATCTATGGTCTAGGAACCATACAATGCTCTCACAATATTTTATTCTACTCTTTTTACTGTATGCATTATATATTGCAACCAGTATTACGATTGTAGCAGTTCATTCCTTTTGCTTGAAAAAGTAGATTGTTCAATAAATACTTTTATTGAAAACGCCAGTCTATCTACTTCTCTGCAAACTCTGGTGAAACTAAGCATGCACGAATGACTGAGTAAAATATCTATCTATTGTTTCCACGACTCTGAAGATCAGTTTTATCTTGGGGAAACAAAGTTGTCATGTTTATGCGGTTGTCAGAAACTAAATCCCTTCTTGTTAACTTGAGAAAGTTTGTAGTGACCTCTGAGCTAGCTGGCACTCACAATTAAGTCTAATATATTCGATAGCGACCTAGTAGACACAAGTCCTACGTCATATCTATAGGATCTATTATTCCAAAGCGCAGAGCCTATTGGGAATACAGGAACTACACTACATGGCGCCCAACGTTTGGTAAGGCACTAATTTAACGCTAGATACTAGAGTAACTCAGTTGTGCTTTTCACAGAAACCCCTTTACCCCGTAAAACACTCCAATAGACGTCTGGAGTGGGATAAAGGATAAAGTATCCACCATAACAGAATAGGACGAAAAATCCTATCTTTTAAGTTTTTGGTTTGTTCAACAATGAAGGATACAGGGTTCCAAAATACTGTGCACCTTATCTTTATTTCCTTGAAACTTGCTCTGCAAGACTTTCAACAAAATGTCGAATTGTGACGAAGAAAACAGTAGAGATGCAGTAAATGCAAACCAATCAGGTCTTGACATAACAGGTTTCCGACATGACGATGCGGATGCTATAAACATCCCGGAAAATGTGCGGAAAACCATAGAAAATGGCCTATCACCAAGAGGTGGCAGGGTAATTTTTGTCATAGAGGCACATGAATATCGGCAGACAGGGGTATTCTATTCATGGATTACCTTTCCACAAGCAAATCCAACAACACATGTGTTCCACTTCTTTAAGATAGAGGAACATCCAGCGGAATATGTTCCTTTCGAGACATTGAAATTCCACTAACTTACCAAGAGCATCAGCTCTGGTTTAAAGGTACCCTACAACATCAAAATTTCATTACCAAGCTCGGTCCACTAGGTAGACCAGGAGCGACATGGCCGGTACTAGCTACCTATACACCACATCCAGCCATTGAACAAATGACAGATCCAGGACTATTAGCTCAGCTACAACAATCAATTAAAATCCATAGACAATTGGTACAATATGTCATGCAGACTCTAACAGTCCAACCTGCTATAAGAATTCCACAGCACACCCCTCAACAGGGAAACACAAACAAAATTACACCACAGATTATACAATCAGTCATCGGTAAATTACCCACCAAGAGGGAACAAATTCCATTCTGGTTAGCTCAAAAAATTACTCAAATCGAGGTAGTATTTCCCGATAGTACACCACATGAGAAACACAGGATTCTAACAATCTGTTTACCAATGGGGATCGCACCACACCTGGAAGACTGTGACACTTGGGGTACAGTCTTTGCTGCAATCTATACAAAAACACATGGTGTTCCATCCATGGCGGTAATACCAGACTTCCTGAAACAGATTCAAAATGAATAAGGGGCAGAGCCTGCTTTAAATCTCGGTATGAAGTTACTGAAAGATTTCAAACAGGTCTCAGCTATAATATTAGCTAATATTAAAGGTGAAGCAGCATCTGTGACAATCCGACAAAAAGTAAAAGAACTTGATGTAACTGAGCAACCATATGAACTGGCCAGAATAATTGAAAAATCCTATGAAGAATAGGAAGAGATAGTTTGGGAGGGAAACCAGTAAAACCTGAACTAACAGAAAACCTGAAAAAGTTTTTATTAAAACACACACTCACTACTCCTAATAAGAAGTGGGAAAATACTAGACAGACACTTCCTAAAGAGAAGCGTTCTCAATCCAGAGGTAGGTCTCCTCAAAAGGAGCCTTCTGAAAAGAGGTATAACCTCAGAAACAGGGAAAATGTGAGAAAACCTGATAGATATCAAGATACTGATACACATTCCTCTCGTACCTTTCAGACTTCCTCGCAGAAATCCGAAAGAAGTGGACGACCAGAACACAAGGAAGAAAGTGTGAAGTCCAAAGACGATCAACATGCTCCGAAAAAAAGGAAAACTCAATTCACCTTAAAGAAGGTAGCAAGTCTAAAAATCAGACATGCCCAGGATCTTGAGGACACAACTCAAGAACGGGGATTGGGCCCAGACAATGTTGGACAGCGCAGCAGGTTACCATAGCTCGCAAGATCCTAAAGGATCACCTGGAGACAGTGGACCTGAATGAATGCATTCAGGTTGAAACTGCAGATACCAGGGTTAGTGTACCACATAAGTTATATGAAGTAACACTCCGAATAGAGGGGGACATAACTAGAGAAAATAAAAGCACTCTTTTAGAAAAAACTGTCTAAGGGTTATGACATTCTTCTTGCTGAAAAAGATTGGCCACCTGAATTTGTCAGGGAGTGCCCACATGGCAAAGAGATTATGCCAGCCTTCTCAAATCATATCCCTATTCATAAAAAATACACCTATGCCAGAAAATGTCCAGCATTATAAAAAAAAATCACGTGGGATGGGATGAGGATTCTCCTCACCATAAGATCCAGTTTAGAAACCAACCAACTGCTCAGAAGCAGTATCCGGTTCAACAAGAATCCAAAAAACAGGTCACAGAGATCTTAGATCAACTTGAATACCAAGGGGTGATTGAAACATGCACTTCGTCCATGAACAATCCTTTGTTTCCTGTCTCCAAACCAGACAATACATATTGTCTAGTTTTGGACTACAGACATTTAAATTCTTGTTGCAAAACCTTTGCAGTACACACAGTGCAGCACTGATGAATAGCATTGTGAGCAAAAAATACAAAACAAGATTAGATATTAAAAACTGTTTCTTCTGTCAAAATATTGCACCGCAAAGCAGGTACTTGACCACTTTCTCAATAATGGGGACACAACAACACTTTTGTCGTCTCCCCCAGGGATTCAAGAACAGTCCTGAATTATTTTCAGCCAGAGTAACAGTTACTACAAACGTACGATGATGAGGCATTATCTTATGTCGATAACATCCATCTTACAGACGATGATTTGGACAGGTACTTGAACAGAGTGAACACCATAATACTTGGATTCGCCTCTGAAGGGTATAAATTCAACTTTAAAAAAATCAAGGATTGCCAACCTTAACGTCCTATTCTTGGGGTACGAACTTTCAAGTGAAGGCAAAAGCCTGGCAGCATACCTTTTAGAAAAATGTGTGCAGCTCCAACCTCCAAAACACTGAAAAACTTAGTCAGTTTTAGGATTCCTGAACTTCAGAAGAGCTTACATTCTAAATTACGCAGAAAGGGTTAAACCTCTCTATGAATTAATGACACCTGATTTCAAACCTACTAATTGCACTCAAAAACACACAGAAATGTTGCGTTCAGTGCAAACAGACATGTTAGCAACAACACATTTACAGACCTGCGTAAACGAACGCAACCTTGTAATCCGAATCATCCCAGGGAGATGCGGATTCACATACCTAACCTTTAATGAAGATGAAAAGGTACCTAAAGCTTACAAATCACTTGTACACACAAGCTGAAAATAAATCCACTTCAAAAGAAAAAATTCTGACTGGGGTTCAAACTGCGGTAACAAAAGAGAGCCCTCGCACAGGGTAAACGCATAAAAGTCATTACTCCTGTACCTGCCTTAGAGGCAGTGACAAAGGCAAGCATTCAAAATGCAAAAGCTCTACATCCAAGATGGGTACAATGGGTTAATTCTCTTGCTACAAAAGACGTTGAATACGTTTTTGACCCTTACTTAAAGACACAAGAATTTCTCCAATACGAACAAGAATGTCCTTTGCCCACTGAAATTCTGCCTCTAGAACATTACGGCTGTATAATATATACAGACGGATCAGCACAACCCGCATTTGGGGGAAAACAAGCTTATGGTGCTGCGTGTGCGTTTTTTTTTTTTTTTTGCTAACCTTTATTAGCATTACAAGCATTTACAAGTATGGGCCTACAACCATCCCGGCCGGCCGCTAATCAGAGCAGGAGTATAGCAAGCAATATGGAATGTTATAGCAGTTCGAAAGCCGGGATCATAAAAATACCAGGACAGACCTCGTGATCAGATGTACAAACTTGAAATCAGGATTTGAAAGGTTAATTTTCAAATAGGGAACTAAAAAAGGGATGCCGTACAGTCGTACAAGGTCCTACAATACTGCGCGCAAATCAGGATATCCACAAATAGTACAGATACGAATAAAGTATAGGGGGTAAGATACACAAAACAGGAGAAATGCAGGCACAAACCCGATACGTAACAAGTCCAAACCCCACCCCTCAAAAGTAAACGTACTGCAGGGGTCCTGAACGATGACGACACTCGAAAGGGAAAAGACTAAAGGGCCATAGAAACAAATATCGAATAAACACCATCCCCCCTACCCCCCACCCTGCACTCCTGCAGAAGGCCATGGCCTACCCCCCGAGCAGCGTGCCTGTCGCCCTATTGGAGACCCGAAATATAGAGAGAGAGAAAAAGAAACCATTTAAGCGGAGGAGGGCCCTCGGTCTCGCAGCCCGACCCCGCCCTTCACCCCTACACCCAGGATATTCCCAGAGGCAAAGTAGAATATCAATGAAGAACATCAAGCCCCGACCACAGCTGCGATGAAATCCCGGTCAAACATACCCACTGCACCGTCAGTCAACAATAAGACCAATAGATTCTGAACCATATCATCCCTGGCCCTGTCTGGCAATGGTACCGCCAGAAGTCCACTTGTCAATCGGTTTACAGAGCAGCCTGGAAGGTCCAAACGATCCGGACGGGTCAGGTCGGAGCGTAGCCATAGTAAAGTACAACAACCCAAACCCATCCGAGTATATACAGTGGAGATCCGGTAGTGTCGACGTTGACCCCGGGAGCTTCCCAAAGTCCATACACAGTAGTACCATCCAAGAAAGGAGAGTCACACAGTCTGGCAAGCACCACGACATCGCCGGGACAGCCCAATAAGGAAAATGGTGTTGTTTCCCCAGCCGCCAATTGAACATGTGCCCCGAAGAGACACTCATGTGTACAACCAGGTCGGCTAGAGCGGTCACAGGAACCAGGTCCTTCGGCGGCTCCCGGAGCATAGGCGGAGCTGGGACTCTCTCCGTGGACATAGTTGCGGGCTTGTCGGCACTCCCTTGGAATTGAACCTTGGCCGTTAGGGGCGGTGCAACAGCAATGGCGGCCATTCTTCTACCCAGGTCCCGAGCATTACAGATCAGGGTCTTGTGCAAAATCGTTAGGGCAGCCAATACGTCCTTGGATGTGGGCTCCTGTGCACGCTGCCAACATCCCGACCCCATCCGTGCGACAGCCGTCCGACCTGGACATGGTCCGTAGAGGAGGGCGCCAGCCGCCATCTTAGTCAAGTCGGCCTCGTCCCTCTTTTCCTCGCTCAGGGACCAGGCCCCAATGCAGGGCGCTACGGGATGCACAACCGGGGCTCAAAACTGTGAGGCGGGCTCCCCGAGGGAGAGTCACCAAAAGGCTAAAATCCCGGTCGCTCCCCGGGAGCAGCCCGCCTATTTCAGGGGCAATCCTTGGTTATGCCTGGGCAGGGAGATTGGGGAGGGGGCCAGGAGTCATGCACCCCCTCCGATCCTGCTTCACCACGCAGCCCCTCAAGGCTCACCGCCAAGTGGACCGGGCCGTCTCTGCCATCGGCGGCCCTTCAAGTCAACGGCACCCTCCGACCGGCTCCTCACCGCCGCCAGCGGCCGTTGTTGCAGTCGCGGCCGGCTTCACGTCTAGGTCAACGCCCCGGTTTCATCACCGCGGGGGCCGCAGAGCAATCGGGGACAGTTCTCAGGGTCTGCCGCACGTGAGAGCCTCGGGAGCAGACGGCAAGTGATCGTTCTCCTTCTTCTATTAAAGTATGCCTTCGTGGCTCAGGATTAGTGCCAGGATGTATGCGTGGGGCGAAAGGGCTCACGGAGCCGAGCGACTATGCGGCCATGTCGGATGCCTGCTTGGCCGCGTGTGCGATTGTTAAAGGTCGCTGGCGCGATGGTAAATTCAGACCTATGGTCACAAAAGCTCAATCTCTAGGAGACTGTACAGCTCAGCGAGCTGAACTACAGGCTTTCAAGATGGCGCTTGAAAATACCGATCGCAAATTCCCCACACTCAGAGTGCGATTCGTCTTACCGCGTCCAATCCTACAATGAATATTTGCAGAACTGGGTTCAAAATGGTTTTAAATACGCAAAAGGTGGCATAATCAAGCATAAAATGATTTGGGAATAAGTAGTTCTTTTACAGAAGGAACTAAAAAAGACTCACGTGATTCATACACATTCATCAGCGTGATGGAGTTCATGTTGAAGGGAATTCATTGGCTGATGAAGCTGCAAAGGCAGCTGTGCAAACGGCTTCCGTAGCTGCAATCGTTTAAAAATAGACAGCGAAATAATGCAAGCCGTCACTGCTTCAATAAAAGATAGTGGTAAAACATTACCAAAAGGTTTCCCACTCAAGTACTCATATATAACGGATGCAAATAAATGTTCCTTTTGCTCGAATCCCTGGAGTGGGGAATAGAGTAATCCCACACATGGAACATAGATTAGGACTGATTTTAGCAGCACATTAAGGGCTAGCCTCTGCACATGCAGGTGTTTCCGCTACAGTGTCATTATTAAAGCAAAGATACTGGTGGCCGCGCATGAGGTAACAGACCCAAAACTATGTTTTGCAATGTGAAATCTGCCAAAAAATGAAAGTTTCGACAGTGAAACGCCCGGCGCAGCCACCCCTTTTAATTTCAGATAAACCATTAGCATGTGTTTACCTGGACCACTGTGGTCCCCTACAAAGGGATGGTAACTATAAATACATCATGGTCGCAGTGGATTCATGCTCAAGATTCATTTGAATGTGGCCTCAGCGCTCGACTGACGCCCAAACTGTTATAAAAGATTTGTGAGTCTTTATCGGCACATACGCAATCGGCATGCTACATTCTGACCAGGGTCCTGCTTTTAGCTCTAGGGCTTACAAGGAGGTCATGCCAGCTTGGGCGTTGCATTACAGTACTCAAGTCCATTCCATCCTGAGGGAAATTCGGTTGTGGAAAGAAAAAAATGTGACAGAAAGCAATCTATAACAGCTAGGGTATTAGGTTTGAGTGATGGGTGGGTCAAACATCTAATTAGTGTCCAACGTAGTCTTAATAATCTGCCAGGAAATTCTCTGGGTGGAATCACTCCACAAGAAATATTTTTTGGGACTAGAATGATGGTCGAAGACCTCGATCGTCATACTTCAGTGGTAGAACAAACACCCTTTGATATCAAAGATCGTTTGGCTGTTTTGCAGGACTTAAACGAAACAAGAAGAAGTTTAAGCAACACCATACAAAAGCCAACGACCACTGAAGAAAAACCACCTGTCCCAGCAAGACTGGATTCCAAAGATTGGGGATCTGGTCAGAGAGAAAATAGCGGATAAGAAGGAATTTGGGCCTTCTTATCCCCTTCAGTGCTGATGACAAAGCCAGCTCGTCATGGGCGTTACCTGAGCTACGCGCATGACAAGCTGACTTTGTCACGTAACGTGCGATTTTCGAATCTTCAGCGCGCAGCGCGAAAACCCGCTAGCGCGCATGCGGTTAAAGAAAACCAGTACCTGTACTAGCAGTCCACGGATCAAGAACAGTGTTACTGCCGCCCCTTGCTGGAAGAAAGGAGAACCGGTTCGTGTCCACCGACCTGGTAAAACCACACCATGTGGCCGATAATAAGTAGCAGGCCCAGTGGACTCCAAAGATGTAGCAGAAGACCAAATCTTGCTACCATCCAAGAGGTTCAAACTGAAAGACTCATCACCTTTGAATAATTTACAGTGAGAAAAGAAGAACTATGCAACAAAGCCATGGAACTTGTGCCTCTTGAAACCCAACTATCAGTTCGTCAAGAAACTCCCATCTACAATGATGTAGCATCTGACTATACTAACATGTCAAGGGAACAAGCAGCTCCAGCGATTCCAAATAATTCGGATGCAAGATCAACAATTGATTGAACTGCCTCTGGCTATTTCATCAACTTCAATACCTTTTCTGAGGATCCAAAGGGAACCTGAAACAATGCCAACAAAAAAAAATTTCAAGGAACAAGTAAAAGAACTTGGTCACCAGCATTCAACTACATATCTGACTTCACCATGGGTTGAATTTTGGATTGTGTTAGGTGTACTTTTTCTCCTACCATGGCTCATTCTTGTTTTAAGTTTGGAAGAGCTGATAGATGGAATATATAACAAAATAGACACAGCAAGTAGGAACATCAAATTGCTCCTGAAGCCACACAAATCATCTTATTGTGAACAACGAGACCTGTCATCAGTGAACATCACAGCTGTTCCTCTACCTGGTGGCATAGCTTGGGATAGAACTGATTATGACATTTATGGCCCGGTTGAACTGTTGAAGATTCCACACCAATTTAAGGTTTCCTTGAGCGATTTTGTTTCACCGAGTAAATTTTCTGATGATTGGGACCTTGAAACTGTTAATAACATGATGGCAGACTTCGAAATGTCAGCAAAATTTGCAAAACACGAACACTTAGAAGGTTCATCAAATTATGAAGAAATGTATTGTTTTAATAATTTTGGTCATCATTATTTGCACAAATCTGCGAATCCCAGAAATGTTTTAACTTGTAAACAATGGGAACATTGTCCAACACCACTAAAAGGTAGCTCTAAAACATTCTATAGGAAGTTCCCATACTTTACAGGTATTAATGTCACAAATCCAGAAACCTTTTACTTTAAAAATGTTAATAAAACGGCCTGAAAAGTATGTTAACAAATACCAAATAAATGTATTCTGCTGCCTTTTATGCTCAATTGTCAACAGTTTTGTTTGGGTGGAATAAATTGCCATCTTTAAGATACTAGAACCGGCTGGTCCAGTATTCAAGTGCTTATAAGTCATTAAGTTGCTTATATTGCACCTTACACTTAGTTTTTCTCATGTTTTGATTATAATAATTGTTGTTTGTGAAGTAATTATAATTTTTTGTAATGCTTGATGCAGAAATGTTCTTTATTGTGTAAATAATGTTTGTCTTTGATGTATGTACAAAGTGTATTTAGTCCTGTAAATATTTGAACTTATTGTCCTTTGTTCTGTTACGATTTTTTGAAAATACAAAAAGTATAAAATAATAGACAGAATAATGCAGTCTAAGGGTGGTTACAATAAATTGGTTTCTTACCCTTTTAAAACATTGATGGAGTAATTGTGGTGTGGGCACTGTGTGTTTTTGCAATTGTCGACATTAGGCATTGACTTTTGGCAAGACAACATTGAGACAAAAACTGTCTGGGGCACAAAAGATTGGCAGGTACAAGGTTTAGAAGCATTATTCAGAGCCTGCATCATCCCAGAACAAATGAAACTGTTCAGACATTTTGTCTTAGCCTGGCTAAGATAAAAGATGTAAACAAACCATCCATACCGAAGCCCACACCTGATAGTAATAGAACTACAGATGAGAAGGTAGACATAAATTATATTTTACAACAAAACAGAACTAATCCTGAATGGAAAAAATGGTTACTCTGGCCCACAGACACAAATGACTGTCAAGATAGATTCCTGAACAAGACACAAGTGTTTACAGTAACTCGGCCAGATCTAAGATATATCCAGAGACAACATCCAGGGATAATAACGGACAGTGTAGGAAAACTGTGCTTTGAGTAGCTACAAAAATCCACACTCCCAGAAATAAAAACTTCTTGTTACCTCGAGAAAGTTTCTAGTGACCTCTGAGCTAGCTGGCACTCACAATTAAGTCTAATATATTAGATAGCGACCTAGTAGACACAAGTCCTATGTCACATCTATAGGATATATTATTCCAATGCGCAGATCCTATTGGGAACATAGGAACTACACTACACCTTAGGAGGCGTGGTAGAATCCTTAGGCTTGTTTTTCGATTCCAAAGGTTTCGGTTTTGTTTTCGGAGCAGAGGCGTGATCTTTAGGATTAGAAATGCTAAACGCCGGTTTTTCTATGGGCCTGGAGGTGGTTCGGGCCAGTTAATCTTTTGATGTGGAAGTAGTCGGACCCAATTTTTGAGCCGAGTGTTCCTTTGGTGCAGAAGGCACCAGTGGGACTACTATATGCTATTTGCTCGGTCCCGAGCTACCAGAAGGCTTGTTTTTCTTCTTCGGAGCCGGGCACAGAGGCGGAGCTTCAGAAGTGTGCTTTTGGTCGGGACTGGGGCCAGCAGGCGAAGTCTTGACCAGTGCCTTTTGTTTTGGTGGTGGGGTTGGGGTAGAGGGAGTAGTACTCACTCATTGCCCAGGAGTGATGGGGTTGTCAGCGTCATCTGCCTCTGACAGGATTTCGAGATCTTCGGAATCTTCTTCTGGGACATCTCGGACTTCATTAAAGATGTCCTCTGGTTCCGGAGCTGATCTCTGCGCCATGATGTGTCGTCGAGCCAGAATATCTCGAATAGTCTTTTTCAACCGAAAGGAAAAACAGGCTGGACAGCTGGACTCGTCGTGTTCTGGAGAGAGGCACAGGTTGCAGACCTTATGATGGTCACTGTTTGGAAACTTTGCAACACTGGTGGCATTTTTTGAACGGTGTCCTTTCCATGAACCGTAGGCCTTACGGTGTCGAAAGGCCCGGCGGCCCACGTCGAGGACTGGAAAAGGGTCGACGAAAGGCGTATCAAGAACTTTGTCTTTGAAGTGAATCCGACGAGTTTAAGTAAGTTTTGCGCGTCAAAAAAACTTAATTTTAAAGTTTCTAACCGGAGCGCAGAAGTTGCATCTGAACCCAATGGTGGAAAAATCAATCTAAGGATTGAGTCGATGCCCATGTGCACTATCGTCCAAGGGAGGAGTCACCTTTGTGACTACAAAGACTTATTCCAAGACAACAACAAGGTGCAAGTATCCGAGCCCAACACCAGATGGCGATCTAATGCATAGTGTGTGATCCTCAACTCATATGCCTCGAACATAAGCTTCATGGCTAGAGTGAATCCTCACCAGCAATAAAGGTAACAAGCAAGTTCCCCTTCAGCTGTGTTTGTGAGGAGATTAGTGTGCGAGTACCTTAAATCTCTTTATGTTGCAATTTTTTGTGACTAATAAGGCAATATCAATATTCCTCTCTTCAAGAGTCTAACTGTTTAAACTGTGTACAAGGGGGATGCAAAAATCTTTCATAATGCCTTACTATCACAAGGTTAAAAATAAAGAGACATGCGTTATTAGGACACGTTGCAACTAATCAGTCAACATGTTTCTGCTCTACTCTCAAGCACCTAATTGAACAATAGTCTTATCATTCAACTCCTATTGTTTTTAGCTATTATGAAAAGCGAAAAATGTGCATAACCTGTTGCCATGTTGAAACGTGCTATAAGCTCCTCCCTGAAAGTGCTCTTGGAGTAATAAGAATACTAAAATGACTATGAGGCCTGCAAGGGTAAAGTCTCTTAAGGATCACAACACTAATATTGTATTAACTATCACAAACCGGAGTAGGATACATAACTGTGTGTGAGAGGATGCCAATTATTACACAATATCACATGTGGTAAAACTGTAATCAGGTGAGCACTATTTTGTGGCACTTCATATTACCCATCATCCTTCTAATTATCTAGGCATTCACCAGGTTGCATCTAAAGTAATTCCCATAGGTTGGGGTGCGACTGACATCCGGTGCCTTTAGAGGGAAAATATCCAGTGACGTAGTCACAAAAAAAACAGTGTCAAATGCCTCACCTTTGCTGGGGCTAGCATGTGTCGCGGACGCTCCATAGTGGAACTGCAGAGAGCGATTATTTTTTTTAGTCTGCTCATTAATAATTTAAAAACATAATACACCTTTAAAACTGCAAGAAAAAAAAAATCACCACTCTGTATTTTGTTTTTCCTTTCACATCAGTTCTGGTACACAACTAAACCCGACTCTAGCCAGACTTGAAATGGAGTTACTTTATTAATAAATCTATATATTCACCTTCCAGATTGTTTTACCTGCAGTTTATCACAGACCCTTTGTAGACTAAATCTAGATGTGTACTCATTCTCTGCACTACTAGCTCTATGATGGAATCTTAGCAAGAAGCCGTGTTACAAATCTGCACATTATTTTCTAACTCTCCAAATATTGCCTTTTTAACAACACTTGCATATTTCTTTTATGAATTTCTTGGAAGAAAATGGAGCACAACCAAGACAACTTCTACCCTACATGAAAGAGACAACAACAAAAAAATACATTACCGTTTTGAGTTTTAGGTTTTCTGTTGCAGACTCGTTAAAAGAAATTCCTTTTAGGAAATTGGCTCCTATCTGAACAGGTACCGTGGGAAGCTCACACTGAATGGGCTGAGGTGGACTCTGCCTCCGTCCTGCTTGCTGCGCCTCTGCTTCACTACAGCAGCTCTTTAAACAGAAAATAAACTTTGTAAGTAAACAGCTACCAACTAAACAGCAATCTCAATTACAATAGCTCGGCATTCTGTTATCAAAACATTAACGGACAATAACGCAAACTTTTTTTTAAATTAAAGTTTCCAAGTCAAATACACAGAGAAACAAACTGCAGTGCAGAACATATTATAGAATGTATACAGTGCGCCCTTAGTACAATTAGCTGGTTTGCATTGTCAGCGGCTACATACACAAAAGGAGTAAGTATGGTCAATAACATACAGTATAAATACAAACGTATTTTAATGTCACATTTGTATATTCTCAGTTGCATAAATATTACAATTAACACGTGTCAATCTCAGACATACAGATTAACGTACCAGTAATAAAGGGTTCTCCATCATGATATTCTTTATTAAGTCACTTGCCTACTTGAAAAACACACTTCTATCACTAAGAAATATCTTGGAACACTTTAGAACTTTCTAAGTAACAACAGCTAATTAAGTCCAATAAAGATTGGTTATTATTGGTTCATGTGATCTTGCCTTCATTCATAATAAAGGTTGATCAACAATTCTTCCAACATATGTTTGTGTCTCAACATTCAGGATAGCCAATTTGGACCAACAACTGTGCCTGAATCAGTCAGGTAATATTTTTGAGGGCCTACCCATCATCTTCAGTTTTGTTTCTTAACTTGGCTACACCAATCACATCTACAGGAGGCTATTTAATGGCTCTTTTCTCGTGGCTAGGCAAACAAATGCCTAGCAAGGTTAGATCGAAAAATAGACTTCGTCTGGAGTTCAGGCCTTGCCCTCAATCCTATAATTTGTGTTAATTGCTTGTAGAAATATTGTGGTGCGGTGTCAGGTTGGGGCACATCTCTAGTGGTTATTAGAACTCATTTACACTTGCTCTGCAGCACTGCTTATCCAATCACACACCTTTTCTGATCCTGCATGAACAGATGATGCGTTTTTCCAGTATTTATTGAAGACTTCATAATGTTCTTAAGAGGCAGTGTACTAGAGGGTGGGGCGGCCGCCCATCTATGTGCAGTTAGAAGGTCATTTGAATGACTGGCACTGAAAGCTTGCTTTTACTGAAATTATATGTATAACATACATACTTATAGGCAGTGCTTAATTCGATGTCAGGAGGCAAGGATTATGCTTTAACTCTTAGCTTTTTAGTACAGTAGCCATTTTAAAACACATTTAATAACTGGGAAAAAACGAAACTACCAGTCCTTTGATTCCCTGGGAATGATATCGAGAAACAGCCAATTACATAACATTGGAAGTCCATTATAACACTTAATCAGGCTCCTCTTGCATCTGTAAAAGTCCTTCCTTTCTGTTGAGCCCCATCTTTCTTCGCTGCTCGCAGCCACAAGATAAGTCATTTTTCCCTGGTCTCCTTGCTTTTCTTGTGTCAGCGAGCATTTTCCTGTGGCTGTACGTTTACGGTTTATACTGTATTGTGCCTAATATTGGTTATTTATTTCGCAGGTGAAACGGCTGTGGGAACGCTCTGCGCTCCTTCGCGGCTGATATTTGTGTTGCAGCTCCGCTGAGTGGTCCTCTGCCCTCCGATCAATTTAATTCCTGTCAGAATCTGAGTCATGCGCCGGGGAAGCCTTTTGTCACAGGAGGAGCCTTGCTGGTCTGGAGAACGAGTTGGGGTTCTGCACTGGCCACCCTTTTCCTTGGTCGTCAGTGCTGGCGGATGCCCTTTCCAGGGTCTGTATTTCCTCACACGATGCCCCAATGGGGTCTGTACTGGTCAATAACACAAAATGGAACACGCTCCCAGACCTTGTGCCCCACATAATTTACCAGGAGTGAGTGTACCTGGGGCCTGGACCCCTCCAGTGCAGCTCTGCCTATGCAAAATTACTACCTGGACCCACAGCTCCAATCGCCTGGTCTCTAGACTGCCCTTAAGGTTCTAGTGGGGACTGTCTCACAGGAGTAGCCTCTAGCTTGCCTCAGACTACTCAGTGCCCATCAGGGTGATACCCTTCCACATGAAGGACTCAGGTGACACCTATGAGGATCCCTTGGCATGCCTACCTTCGGATGATGATTTTTACAATGCAGTTGATGCCTCCATCTACTGAGTGGTAGGTGAGGCTATGGGCCCCATGGAAGAGCGCCTTGAGCAGCTGGTTGCGATTGAATAGGCCCCAAGCAGCATCAGAGACTCAGAGGCCCTCCTACTCTAACCCCCCCTCAGTTGCGGGTGCACAGCCAGTGAAGAGACCTAGGGAGGAGGGAGTTGACAGACACTGTTTGCCTAGCTTAAGTAGGCCTTCTTGGCCCAGAACACACCAGCCCCACGACCCCCATTTGGACACACCGCAGGATAAATCTGCATTACCCTCCCCTGACCCCAAGAGGAAGAGTCCCCCTCAGATGAGGAAGCGGGTTCCTTTAGACCTGTGGCGCCCAAACCCCCCACCCAGTGAAGCGCCTCATGCCAAGGCAGGATCAGGTATGCTGATCAAAT
This sequence comes from Lissotriton vulgaris, assembly GCF_964263255.1. Taxonomy (NCBI): domain Eukaryota; kingdom Metazoa; phylum Chordata; class Amphibia; order Caudata; family Salamandridae; genus Lissotriton; species Lissotriton vulgaris. The sequence continues at coordinate 411,070 of NW_028253053.1, forward strand.
TCTTCACCCATGGTCTGCAGACTGGGTCCGCCTGCGTCAAGGTGGCACAATACGTGGCCAACTGCCTCCACAAACCGCTAGAAAAGGAGGCTTGTAGCTTCCTGCAGGCTGAGTGCCCCTGCCCTAGTCTAGAAGGACAAGTAGCCTTAACCCTCGAAATTGACCTCAGGATACCCACTTTCCTGGTGAAATTTGCAAAGGATCCAAAAAAGGGTATAGACCGGTCCTGGAGGGTATGGCCAGGAGAAGCTATTGGATATTGTGGGCCCATTTACCAAAACCCTGGACATGGCAGAGGATGCCAAGACTTCGGACTCCCGGACATCACTGGAGACGCTTTACGGATGGGCGCAGAGTTCAGTTATCTTTTTGGGTAACGCCAGCTGTGCACTGTCTGCAGAACGTCGCCGGTCTTTATCTATCAAGGTGGACCCAAAGCTTGGGGACCTCTCTACTTCAGAGGCTGGTGCGACAGCACAGGGGGGACTTTTTGGGAACCGTTCATAAAATAACTGGGCAAGTTTGTGAATATGTTCACTGCCATGGACAAGGCCCAGTCCTCCATGAAAAGGGTCTTCTTCCCCCGGAATTGCCAAGGGTCCGGCCGTGGTAGGTTTGGCACTACACCCCAAACCTTCTCCTGAGGGCAAGGCTTCAAGTGAGGATATTTCTCAGATCAATGCCTCTTTGCAAACTTTTACCCAACAAGAGGCCAGTGCTTCAAAGGCAGAGGCTCCAGAGGACAGTCGAACCAGACCAATTCCTGTGTGTGTTCACCTTTCTTCTTTGGTAAAAGTCTGGGACAGACTGTCCTGTTTCACCCACGATTGGGAGGGAATAATGTCAAATGCTTGGGTTCTGCAGACAATTTGAGGGTTCCAGATAGAATTTTATGGAACCCATTTTCAACCGAACAGAATCCAGCCAATTCAGTTCTCTACAGAAGAGGTGGCTCTGATAGAAAGAGGTTTTCGCCTTGGTGGACAAGTAGGCTATTCACCCAACAAACATCCACTCCAGCGGTTTTCTTAACCTGTTCTTATTGGAGTGGGTTGGCAACCCATTACAAATCTTGGAGAATTCAAATGTCTGGTATACAGACATTTCAAGATGGAGGGCATCCATCATCTTCGAGATATGCTTCGTCCGGCCAACTAGATGGCTCGTCCGGACCTCAAAGACGCCTACCTGGCGGTTAGTTACAATGTTCTCTTCACACAGGCGGTTCCTTCAGTTTGTGTGGTGCCAGCAACCTTTCGGGTTTCCAAGTCTGCCCTCCAGACTCTCCTCCGCCCCTTGGTGTTTCACCAAGGGCCTCAGACCTATGGTGGAACACCTTTGAGCGCAGGGGATCCGCCTCATTGTTTAGACTATATACTTTTCATGGCCCAATGTCCCCATCGATTGTCTCTCCAGCTGCAGGTTGCAGTGGATCTCATGGAAAGCCTGGGTTTTGTGATCAACAAACCAAACTCCCTCCTGGTGCCCTCTCAGACAGTAACTTTCAGACAGTAACTTTCTTGGGGTTTACACTAGACTCCACTACCTCTACTCATAGTGTACCATCTCGGAAGATGACAAGATAAGACATGAGTTAAGGCGCACTCTATCGAGACTACGAACTTCTTTGCGTCAAATTGCCTGTCTGGTAGGGCTCCTGTCCTCTTCGATTCAAGCCATCTTTCTAGGCCCTTTGCACTATTGCGCCTTACAACCACTCAAAGCTTCCCATCTTTACAAGGGCCTTACCTATTCACAAAACAGTTGCCCTCACGGATGATGTACTGGAGGAAATCTCCTGGTGGCTCGCACACATGGAAGCGTGGAATGGGAGTACGATTTTTGGCTCAGCCCCAGACCTTATCATAGAGTAGTAAGCCAGCAGGTCCCTTACGGGTGCACGTTGTGGCAAGTTTGCTACAGGGGGTCTGCGGTCCCCTACAGAACAGTCCTTGCAAATCAACTGCTTGAAGCTTCTGACGGGTTCTTTCACAATCAACTGTTGGATGAAGGACAGGGCCTAATCTTGTGTCCTTCTGAAGATGGACGTCTCGTCAGTTTGATACATCAAACACCTGGGGGGCACGCGCTCCAGGATTCTCTCAGACCTCGCGACCAATTATTGCCAATTTTGTCTGGCCCGTCAGGTCTCGGTGACATCAGAATATCTCCTGGTCCAAGCAAATCAGGTGTCGGATTGGCACTCTGCACTTTCTGGATTCCAGCCTGTGGAAGTTACATCCCAGAGTATTTGCAGAACAAGTGGGGCCCATTCTCAGTGGACGTGTTAGTCTCCGGTTGGATCAGCAGCTTTCCAGATTTTTCAGCTGGAGACCAGACCCTGAAGCCATGGTGGCAGATGCCTTTCCCTCGTTCGCAATGATCACACGTGCTTCGACACAGTTTCAAAGGCAGCAGTGTGGAGATCTAAAGTCTGGTTTCCAGTTCTTCTGGAACTTTCATGGGATTCTCCAATCCGACTCACCCTGCTCCCTCACCTCTTTCTCAATCCGGATTAACTGCCTTACCAGTTAGTACTAGAAGGTACCCTGACCCTAATGGCTTAGAGGATTACAGGTGACAGTGGTCACTCCTAGGCCTTTCGCAACAAGCTGAGGAACTCATATCCAAGCCATGGGCAGACAGCACCATCAGGAGGTACAAATCAGCCTGGACTCGAGGGACACTGTTTGCAACAGAGTTTGGATCCTGTGGAAGCTGATGTAGTCCAGGTGTTGAATTTCTTGGCTTGTCTAGCGCCTGAAGGCTTAGCCTATCGATCCATTAACACCTTCCGGTCTGCCATTTCAGCCGCCATAATCAATTGGAGGGCGTTCCAACTGGGGAATACCCTCTTGTTTGCAGACTTTTGAGAGGAATGCGCTAATCTCTCCCTACGGCTCCGAGAAACTCAGCCTTAAGGGATGTTAATAGAGTAATACATTTGTTTTTGTCCTGGCAACCTAACAATTACTTATCCCAGAATTCACAGCCCACCAAGCTAGCAATGCTATTTTGTCTCATTTCCCGTAGATAGGTGTCGGAGGTCCGGTCTCTGGATATATAAGGCAGGATTTTTTCCCCCATTGAGGTGGCCTTCACTGTTTGTAGAAGAACAAAGTCACATACAATAACCATCATGCACCCTGCCTTCTCAGATTCCTCTAAGTTGTATGCTGTGCAGTATGTTAAGGCTTACTAAGAAATGTCTGACAAAATTCGGGTGAACAACAATTGTTCATTAGTATCAAGAAGCCGTTTAAGGAAGTGTCTTTCCCTACTACTGCACGGTGGGTACGCTGGGTGTCCGTCTTGGGGTGCTAGAGGAGCCATGGCTTCCAAGGACTTTTCACTTGTGGAAAGATTGGAGGACATTACGAACACAGCGGATTGGTCCTCAGACTCTACTTTTGAGAGGTTTTACTTCAAGCCGGTGCTGGATATGGCTCAGTTGGAAGTGAGCAAGCTTTAAACCATCATAATCCTCGTCTCTGGTCCTGACATAGAATGAAAATTATTCCTAACTATTGTTTAGGAAAGTTTCAATTCTATTAAGGACACGGAGGTGAGGATTATCCCAGCCGGTGAGAAGGGATTCTTCTTCTCAACAGGGATCCCTCCTTAGAGAGTAAACACGTTCAGGATGTATAAATGCTATGTACTAAAGTCTTGAACGCGCCTGGTAACTTGGTTCATTGTGTGAAAGCTGCATTTGTTTTCCTATATAAAAGAAAGGTTCCATATTGTTTCCTTCTTCTCTGATTACATCATCGGATGGTGGCAAGTAGGACCAGTGAAGAAGAACTTAAGGCCCGACTCGCGTGACGAAAGGGGAGGGGGGGCTCAACAGAAAGTAAGGGAACATACAGATGCAAGAGGAGTCTGATTGGTTGTTATAATGGACTTCCAATGTTATGTGATTGGCTGTTTCTTGATACCATTCCCAGGGAATCATGGGATGAGAGTTTTCTCGTTCTTTCAAGTTATTAAATGTGCTTTGAAATGGCTGCTGTAATAAAAAGTGAAGGGAGCTAAAGCATAATCCTCGCCTCCATGTCCTTCATAGAATTGAATCTTTCCTACATAATAGTTAGGAATAATTTTCATTTGTGAAAGAAAGAGTGAAGCCAGCAGCTGGTGCAATTAAACATTGATTGCCCAATACCAAGACTAGTAGTCCTTATTCCACTACCAGACACTCACGGCCCCTTTTTCTCACTCATGCAGGTTCCTGCTTTCTCCTTTTTGTAAGGGTTTTGCAGAGTTTCTCCTCCTCTGTTTCACGAATCTGTATGTTTTGACTCTCTTGCACTCTGTAAACATATGATGCAGGAAATAAGTACTGATCTCCAAAAATTAAATGCCGGAGCACCCCACCGGCTACCACCAGCTCACATTAAGCATTATATATAGGGGCTTTCAGCCAGCCATCTTCAATCATTGGCCTGTTACTGTGTCCTTTACATTTTATGCCGCCCATTACAGGGTAAAGTATGGAGCAACGGTTCATCCCATTTGAAACACTGCCTAAATTCACTTTAAGTGGTGGCATTCTACCCTGTTACAAGGAGCACATCAACACACAAAGTTTTTCCTTTAAGTGCCACGGTCTAATATAGGAATGTGTGTTTCGATTCAAGAATGCCCAGAATCTTCCGCAACAATAAAATTTTCAAAAAACAAGCATTGACAAACCCAAAAGGCATATGGTCAACACCAGATCTATTGGCCAAGCCAATGCTTGTTCTGATGGGCGCATAGACTGGTTCCAGCGGCTCTTCAACAGAGTTTAAAAAACAATATATTAGTCTTTATCAGAGTTTCTTTACGAATATAGGCTGCTCAGTGTTTACGGTAGAGCATCGGAGGCAGCGCAGGTTATCCTATTTTTTCATTCTATCCTGCTGCAGTATGATCCTAGCTATTAGAGCTCAGTGAGTTGAAAGTTATCACTTGAAACACGTGGCAGGTCGTGAATTCGAATACAGGCAATGAATTCCAGGTTCTGAGGGTCAGTCAATTCAGCAGCAACAACTGGATACTACCAACACCTTACTGAGGACAGCATACGATGCAATTATGCTACGTTTGGGTTTAAGAGCAGCACATCCATGAGCCTCCTAGTATCAGCATACAATTATCAGTCGGAACAGTAAAGTTTAGGCTGCAGCAAGCTGGCGCGGCCCCAGGAACAAGTGCCTTTAAGTGCACGGGTTCGAACACTTGAAGCTTGCATGCATCTAACAGCATTAGCCACACGCCACTTTACAATATTAGCAGCTTTCATAGCATGCTGCAATGTTACCACTGCCCCCTCAAACCAGGCAGATAACGAACACGGACATAGGCAACAGGTCTGAACTCTAAAATGAGTATACCGACTTCACGTCGGCATTGACGAATTTTAAACACAAAGGTATAACAATGATTGATAGCAGGAAATGGGAGAGAAAGCTAGAAAAAACATGCACTCTCAAGGAGTGTTAAAAAGCAAATTTAAAAAAAGCCTTTTATGATGCATTGCTACAGTAAAGGGGGAGATCGAAATGTAGCTAGAAAATTGTACAATAATGAAGGATGTTGCAAAATGTAAACACTTAATGTGTGCAGTAGGAGCGCACAGATACATACTTTCTATTATCCATTGGCTGAATAAGAAGCGTGCAAGAACGCGTTTTAAGTAATTTCACTTCACAGCGTGGACGGACTCTTTGTAAAGCATACCGCATAATACCACTAATTTTATATTTTGATAAGATTGTATACTTTTATAGCCCTAGCTATCTATTATGGGTGGGTGCAGTGCTTTAAATTGACCGTTACTGAGTACCTGTGCTATTTTAAGTTGAAAGGACGAGCACCTACACTTCTCAGCACTCCTGTAGTACACTTAATGAGAATACCAGCACTTCTCAGGGGGCAAACATGTACTCTGTGAGTACCAGCACTTCTACGTTTCCATGTTAAGTACTGGCGGTGTGCATTCATAATACTAATGCCGTGCACCTTGTTATTTAAAAACTGTCCAGTGGGTGGCAACATTGTTCTAAATTCAAGTGAATAGGGTTTTAAATACAAATGAATAGGATAGACAGTCAATGTTTACCCCAAGTGACAACTATGGTTATTGAGACGGAGCGAGAGTGGGTGGGTGGGTGAGTGTGTGCGTGCGTGTGGGGAGGGGAGGGGGCATTTGCATTTTACAGCTCTCACACAGTGTCGCTTGGCAAATAGACACAACACACACTGCTTTAGGGAGTGGCCTCATTTGCTATTTTGATGTTTCTACATCTTTGAAGGCAAACCTTGTGGTAGAAATAGATATAGGGGCGTAGCTTAAAGGGGTGTTTGGGGTGTTACGCCACCCTAATAAATGTATTTTCCGGTAATTAGCTGGGTACAGTGGCTTTCAGTCGGGTATGGTGAGGTGTCTGTCGGATTTCACAAAGAATTTTTACGTACATACAGATACAACTCACACTCTCTCTGTTTAGAAAGCATTCAAAGGTGTTCGTCTTTAGGTCTCGTAGAGAGACCTATTACCGTCAAACCAGAAATCTAAAACAAGGCGGATTTTGCCGAGTGCATGTGTGTCCGTGCACGCACTCTCCATTTGCTTCCCGAGCCGCCTGCCTGCTTCACACATCAAAGCCATCAGCCTCCCTCCCACCTCCCCCCTAATTGCTTTCCCTTATCACGACCGCGGGGCCATGAGCTACTTCAAAGAGATCCGCTCCCCGCCTCCCGCCCCCCCCCTGCCGTTTGTCCTGTCTATTGAGCCTTTCTCACCTCTCTCCTTATCTCCTTTTCTCTCCCACTAGCTCCACTTCTGTGGTTTTCTGCTGTCAACCCTCATTTCTTCCTTCCACTTTATTCCCTTCTGTCCATCTTTCTCTTTCTATGTATATCCAAGTCACCAGCCTCACCTCTGCTATTTTCTTTTCTCTTTCTCCTACACCTATGCTTCTCTACCCACTCTACCCCCAGAATTTTCCCACTTTATTTTCTTTTCTAATCTCTTTTGTCTAATTGCCCACAACCTTTTCACCTGCCTTTCTCCCTGTTTCAACCCTGCATTTGCTTCTCTGTCTGCCTTTAACAATTTATTTTCGCTTTTACTTCCTACATGTAATGGTCTCGATCTCTGTGCCTCTCTCCAGACTGCCAACCCCTTGTTCTTTCTGTGGCTCACTCCCCGCAGTCACTAACAGCCCTGGCTTATCGTTGCCAAAACTGTTTGCTATCGAGTATCCATTTCCAACCTTGCATCCAGCAACAGGCTGTACTAGAGTGATGTTTTATAAATCACGCAGCAAATTGTTTAAAAAATCCATGCTGTGTTCATCCTGGTCACATTCGGTACTTTTAACTGGCCTGTCCGGCTTCACAGAGGGCCCCCCAAACAGCCCTTTCTTGCATTGGCTCAGGGGAGTTCGCATACACACGTTGCTTAATCAGCTATTGAGTGCATGTGATCTCTGGTGGGGCCTGCTTGCACTCTCTGCCTCCATCACAAGGGTAGATGGCATGTCTCTATTTGCGTGACATTGTTTGCCTTCTCACTGGTAACAGTGCAGCCCATTATTACGTTTCTCCCAGTGGTATTTCTAGCAGCGACCCCCAAAGTGTTCACTTTCCCATGCACACAGCACTCTGGTGCCAAAAATCACTTAGAAGACTTTGGAGGCAGTTAGACTCCCACGGTTAATCAATCAAATGAATCAGGATTTATAAAAGCGCAGATGCCCTTGCCTGGTGTTGCTGCAGTTTGAAACATCTTGTCATGCAGGTCTTTTTTATTTATCTTTATTCAAGACTTTTCAGACATCCATGCCTCTTCAGTGGATAGTTTGTGATTTTAGATCCGAAGTTTGGCTGTCGCTTGGATGCAAGTTGCATAGAACAATTTACATTAAAGTATAGTTCTGTTTTTATTATGCTCTGGCAAGTTTAATGTGTGGGTTCATGTAACTATTATTGAAGTATTCTGCTTATGAAGTTGCTGGTTGTCAGACCTAAGTTGTGGGCTATACTGCATGATGTGTTACAGCAACTGAGTGATGTTTATTCCATGCCAGAGCCCCTTCAACCAAAACTTGAAATAAGATCTAATTCATATGCTTGTAAAGAGTACATTTCTTTCTGGTGGTCTCTTAACCTCACTACTGGAACAACATACATTCACTCCATAATACACGGGTAAAATACATTGTCAGGCTCTGCTTCCTGCTTGTTTATCTCCAAGTCTCTCATTCCTTCTCTTTCTTTTCAGTGTGATTCCACTGACAACACTTGTGCACTAGTCCTACTAGAGCAAATCTGCAGTTTTATTTTTTTTCTTTGTTTTCAGTGTGATTCCACGGACAGCACATCTACCATTCTGCGCTCCCTCGCAATGGGTCAATGTGCTAGTTATAGAGTACTTGTGTGTTCGTACCCGCACCCCCCACACAACCCCCCACACACACACCCCACACATACAACCCCCCCACACCCACCCACACACGCACACAACCCCCCACACACACACCCAGACCCCCCACACACACACCCAGACCCCCCACACACACCCAGACCCCACACACACACCCAGACCCCACACACACAACCCCCCACACATCCCCACACACACAACCCCCCACACACATAACCCCCCACACACATAACCCCCCACACACCACACCCCCACCCCACACACAACTCGACGCACAACCCCTAACCCACACAAGCAACCACTCACACCCAACCCCCCACCCCGCACACACACACCCCACACACCACCCCACACACACACACAACCCCCGACACACAGGCTCACACACACACAACCCCACACACATACAACCCCAAACACACGCAACCCGCCCCACACACAACCACAAACACACTCAACCACACTCCACACTCAACCACACACACAACCTGCACACAAAACCAACCCCCCCACACACACACACCCCACACACACGCAGCCCCCCCACACACACCCCATACACCCCCCCACACACACAACCCCCCCACACACACCCCCACACACACAACCCCCCCACACACACCCCCACACACGCAACCCCCCCACACCCCCCACACACAACCCCCCCCACACACAACCCCCCCCACACACACAACCCCCCACACACCCCCCCCCCACACACCCCCCCACACACACAACCCCCCCCCCACACACAACCCCCCCACACAACCACAAACACCCAAACCCCCCCACACCCACACAACCCCACACACAACCTCCCCACACACAACCTCCCCACACACACACAACCCCCCCACACACAAACCCCCATACGCACCCACACAACCCCACCTCACCCACACACAACCCCCCCACACACAACCCCCCCCACACACACAACCCCACACACACACCCACCGACACAACCCCCCACACACAACCCCCCCCCACACACACAACCCCCCCCACACACACAACCCCCCCCCCACACACACAACCCCCCCACACACACAACCCCCAAACACACCCACACACAACCCCGCTCACACACAACCCCCACACACACACAACCATATATCTATCCATCCATCTATGGCCCTCACTATCTATCCATCCATCTATGGCCCTCACTATCCATCCATCCATCTATGGCCCTCACTATCCATCCATCCATCTATGGCCCTCACTATCTATCCATCCATCCATGGCCCTCACTATCTATCAATCCATCCATGGCCCTCACTATCTATCAATCCATCCATGGCCCTCACTATCTATCAATCCATCCATGGCCCTCACTATCCATCCATCCATCCATCCATGGCCCTCACTATCTATCAATCCATCCATGGCCCTCACTATCCATCCATCCATCCATCCATCCATCCATCCATGGCCCTCACTATCTATCAATCCATCCATGGCCCTCACTATCTATCCATCCATCCATCCATGGCCCTCACTATCTATCCATCCATCCATGGCCCTCACTATCTATCCATCCATCCATCCATGGCCCTCACTATCCATCCATCCATCTATGGCCCTCACTATCCATCCATCCATCTATGGCCCTCACTATCCATCCATCCATCTATGGCCCTCACTATCCATCCATCCATCCATCCATCCATCCATCCATCGCCCTCACTATCCATCCATCCATCCATCGCCCTCACTATCCATCCATCCATCCATCCATCCATCCATCCATCCATCCATCCATCCATCCATGGCCCTCACTATCCATCCATCCATCCATCCATCCATCCATGGCCCTCACTATCCATCCATCCATCCATCCATCCATCCATGGCCCTCACTATCCATCAATCCATCCATGGCCCTCACTATCCATCCATCCATCCATCCATCCATCCATCCATCCATCCATCGCCCTCACTACCATCCATCGCCCTCACTATCATCCATCCATCCATGGCCCTCACTATCCATCCATCCATGGCCCTCACTATCCATCCATCCATCCATCCATCCATCCATCCATGGCCCTCACTATCCATCCATCCATCCATCCATCCATCCATCCATCCATGGCCCTCACTATACATCCATCCATCCATCCATGGCCCTCACTATCCATCCATCCATGGCCCTCACTATCCATCCATCCATCCATCCATCCATGGCCCTCACTATCCATCCATCCATCCATCCATGGCCCTCACTATCCATCCATCCATCCATCCATGGCCCTCACTATCCATCCATCCATGGCCCTCACTATCTATCCATCCATCTATGGCCCTCACTATCTATCCATCCATCTATGGCCCTCACTATCTATCCATCCATCCATCTATCGGCCTCACTTCGCCCGCACTCTATATCGCCCGCCCTCACTCTATCTATCTATCTATCTATCTATCGCCCGCCCTCACTCTATCTATCTATCTATCTATCTATCTATCTATCTATCTATCTATCTATCTATCTATCTATCTATCTATCTATCTATCTATCTATCGCCCGCCCTCACTCTATCTATCTATCTATCTATCTATCGCCCGCCCTCACTCTATCTATCTATCTATCTATCTATCTATCGCCCGCCCTCACTCTATCTATCTATCTATCTATCTATCGCCCGCCCTCACTCTATCTATCTATCTATCTATCTATCTATCTATCTATCTATCTATCGCCCGCCCTCACTCTATCTATCTATCTATCTATCTATCTATCTATCTATCGCCCGCCCTCACTCTATCTATCTATCTATCTATCTATCTATCTATCTATCTATCGCCCGCCCTCACTCTATCTATCTATCTATCTATCTATCTATCTATCGCCCGCCCTCACTCTATCTATCTATCTATCTATCTATCTATCTATCGCCCGCCCTCACTCTATCTATCTATCTATCTATCTATCTATCGCCCGCCCTCACTCTATCTATCTATCTATCTATCTATCTATCTATCTATCTATCTATCGCCCGCCCTCACTCTATCTATCTATCGCCCGCCCGCCCTCACTCTATCTATCTATCTATCTATCTATCTATCTATCTATCGCCCGCCCTCACTCTATCTATCTATCTATCTATCTATCGCCCGCCCGCCCTCACTCTATCTATCTATCTATCTATCTATCTATCTATCTATTGCCCGCCCTCACTCTATCTATCTATCTATCTATCTATCTATCTATCTATCGCCCGCCCGCCCTCACTCTATCTATCTATCTATCTATCTATCTATCGCCCGCACTCTATCTATCTATCTATCTAACTATCTATCTATCTATCTATCGCCCGCCCTCACTCTATCTATCTATCTATCTATCTATCTATCGCCCGCCCTCACTCTATCTATCTATCTATCTATCGCCCGCCCTCACTCTATCTATCTATCTATCTATCTATCGCCCGCCCTCACTCTATCTATCTATCTATCTATCTATCGCCCGCCCTCACTCTATCTATCTATCTATCTATCTATCTATCGCCCGCCCGCACTCTATCTATCTATCTATCTATCTATCTATCTATCTATCTATCGCCCGCCCGCACTCTATCTATCTATCTATCTAACTATCTATCTATCTATCTATCGCCCGCCCGCACTCTATCTATCTATCTATCTATCTAACTATCTATCTATCTATCTATCGCCCGCCCTCACTCTATCTATCTATCTATCTATCGCCCGCCCTCACTCTATCTATCTATCTATCTATCTAACTATCTATCTATCTATCTATCGCCCGCCCTCACTCTATCTATCTATCTATCGCCCGCCCTCACTCTATCTATCTATCTATCGCCCGCCCTCACTCTATCTATCTATCTATCGCCCGCCCTCACTCTATCTATCTATCTATCGCCCGCCCTCACTCTATCTATCTATCTATCGCCCTCACTCTATCTATCTATTTATCGCCCGCCCTCACTCTATCTATCTATTTATCGCCCGCCCTCACTCTATCGCCCTCACTCTATCGCCCTCACTCTATCGCCCTCACTCTATCGCCCTCACTCTATCGCCCTCACTCTATCGCCCTCACTCTATCGCCCTCACTCTATCGCCCTCACTCTATCGCCCTCACTCTATCGCCCTCACTCTATCGCCCTCACTCTATCGCCCTCACTCTATCGCCCTCACTCTATCGCCCTCACTCTATCGCCCTCACTCTATCGCCCTCACTCTATCGCCCTCACTCTATCGCCCTCACTCTATCGCCCTCACTCTATCGCCCTCACTCTATCGCCCTCACTCTATCGCCCTCACTCTATCGCCCTCACTCTATCGCCCTCACTCTATCGCCCTCACTCTATCGCCCTCACTCTATCGCCCTCACTCTATCGCCCTCACTCTATCGCCCTCACTCTATCGCCCTCACTCTATCGCCCTCACTCTATCGCCCTCACTCTATCGCCCTCACTCTATCGCCCTCACTCTATCGCCCTCACTCTATCGCCCTCATCGCCCTCACTCTATCGCCCTCATCGCCCTCACTCTATCTATCGCCCTCACTCTATCTATCGCCCTCACTCTATCTATCGCCCTCACTCTATCTATCGCCCTCACTCTATCTATCGCCCTCACTCTATCTATCGCCCTCACTCTATCTATCGCCCTCACTCTATCTATCGCCCTCACTCTATCTATCGCCCTCACTCTATCTATCGCCCTCACTCTATCTATCGCCCTCACTCTATCTATCGCCCTCACTCTATCTATCGCCCTCACTCTATCGCATCACCACAGAATCACTCAGGGGCACCACAACATCACTCAGGGGCACCACAACATCACTCAGTGGCACCACAACATCACTCAGGGGCACCACAACATCATTCAGGGGCACCACAACATCACTCAGGGGCACCACAACATCACTCAGGGGCACCACAACATCACTCAGGGGCACCACAACATCACTATGCGCTACCACAGCATCACTGAACGCCACAGCATTACTCGTCGCCACCACAACATCACTCAGCGCCACCACAGCATCAATCTGTGCAACCATTCAACAACAACTGGTTTAAATATGTTCTCTCAATGTTTCAAGCTTTATTACAAATGTCACAAAAAGATGTTAATATTTCACTTCTGTTCTTGGATTTTCGTTACAATAAAATACACTGAACATAATCTACACAAAAGTTATTAACAAAAGTTAAAGCTATTGCCATTATAAATTACAATAACTTTTATGTAAGTATTAATTATTTTAAAACAATTAAAAGCCATTGTTATTTGTAATATCAATACATCTAAGTCACGTAAATACAACACATATTGCATTACAAATACTATAGGTGTCATTTGCGAAAGTTAAAACCATTGGCATTGTAAATGACAAAGCTATTAATTGCGCTATTTTCAAAACCAACACATAAATAAAAGATTTGGCATTTACAATACCAATAGCTCAAACTTTCCTAATACGAGACCTATTGCATTGCAAATGCTTGTTATGTTTTACCAAATATTGTGATTTCTGTCACCTACTACCCCACCAATCAGTATTCTTCTTCCTTTCCACTACCCCTATAGCCTCTCTCATGTGCCCTGCTTGTTTATAATGTATTGTAACAATGTATTCCAGCGTGACTGTTGAAAAATCTGAAGCTCACAGCCCCAATCGTAGTGGCCAGGCTACGCCCCCGAATAGAGATATTCATGAGAGGTGGATGAAAGCAGCAGAGCCACATGTGTTTTGGTAAATGATCTAACCAGCAAGGGATGCAGGGGAAAAAACACTGATGCTTATAAAAAATGTATAATCCAAGGCGAGGCTGGAGACCGGCGAGAGTGGAGGGACTGATGTTTGACCGGACAGCTCGTATTACATTAAGCAGCTCTGATTGTTAACTGTAACAACAAACAAAGGCGTATGGGTATATGCACCAACTGGGAAAGTGTTGTCGTGGCTTGTCGCCATTGTCAGGTGGCTTCAGAACCGCAGTCATGTGTATTACAACAATGTACTCAGTGATGTGAACTGCAAACGGCGTTGACGTGCAGTGATCTACAGCACACCGCGGAAACGCGTGCAGTCTGGAGTCTTTTCCGAGTCTTTTAAAAACCGAGTTACAATAAACGTAGGCCTGGAAAAAGGGGCCTATTTCCTGCAGTGAACTACAGATGCCCCTTAACCTTGGTAAAATACGTTCTGCCGAGATGAAATTAGGCAGCATATCAATGTCTTTAGTTCTACTATATAAAATAATTTAGTAATTATATTTGTTTGTCCCCGATTTAGAATATACCCATCAATAGTGAGGATGTACTATCCGGAGCATTAGGGCTTGGATTAACAGAACTAGTATTTATTTTGTGAGCACTAGATGCAATTAACGTATTTACGTACGGGTTAACCTCCTACAAAGCCCAGACCGTTCCTATAATGCTTTTATTTGTACAATGTTATCCAATTTTAGGTCTGTAGAACTTAACACGCTCAAAGAGGATAACCATGTCTACTGCGTCAATGTCAGAGGGTACCACTCTTGGGGTGTAGCGGTTTCAAATAATATTAGAATAGTGGGTTTAAAAAGAAGAGCAAACAGCAGCGGGTCTGACAAAGTGAAGAACATCAGTTTCAGCATGAGGTAAAGTTGATTCTTTTTTTGGTTGCTACTAACCGAGGTGGTTAACAAATGTAAACCTTGGATTTTTATACATTTAGCTATAGATGAAAATATTACTTTTGGTACAGCAAAGAAAAATGGTAGTTGTGTAACTAGAAGCCTAGTGTATTGCTCTTTTTTTGTTTTCACAAAGCTAGGAAAGTTCTAACTGAATGAGGACAGTCTTCTGGTCAACTGTAACAATCCTTTTGTTTGGCCTTTTTTCTGGACTGACTGAGGGTTCTTGAAAAGAGGGGCTCCATTCCTCTTTCACATACTGGATTACTGAAATGAGTGGTTCGAACGAGTTGTCAGTAGGGCTAAAGTTCTGAAGAATAAGGAGGATGAGGAAGTCGAAAACACTTAACACTCTTGTAAAGCATATGTTCTAAAGAAGAAAAGGATATGCGAGATCTTTTCTTGGGGCAGTCAATAGTTACTAGAAAGTATCCTGTGGGCTACTACCGTTGTCTCCGGGAGAGGCTGCTTTAATACCAAAACTGAAGCGTGACTGTACACAGTTATTCTCAGTGCTATGTGGTGAGTTTTTAACATCTACCACCTGCCTTGTGTGACCATTAACATCTCCTTACCTAGAGTCAAATGCCCAAATCAAGAATGTTAGAACCAAGCTATGAAGAATTCTGTAAAATCATCGAGCACCGCAAGTGCACGCACATGACTGTTGCGTTTATCAGGTACAAAACAGAGGGCTAGTTGGAAACAAAACAAAACCAGAACAGGACAATACAGCTTTTTCAAGTCCCACAGGTCTTTTCTGCCAATATTGTCGGTACCTGGAAATGAAGCAGTTTTGAATCATGGCAACACAAACACATAAAATGCATACAAGGTGGAACAAAGGGGATTTAGTCCACTTCAGTTTCTTCCAGTTTCACATCTATGAATAGCCTGCCCCATGTCGGAGGTTGGCACTCGGAATGCAAGCCATTTTGGAAACCGAACAGAAGTAGGAAAATGTAGCTTGAGAACAGCAATAACATGTCAGGCCATAAAACACACACAAATATATACATATTTAACTTGTTACTTTTGTTCCAACTCATTGGTGACTCACGAGAAATGTAATCAAATTCATAAGAGGTGAAAATCTCCACCTATGAGAAGGATGCTAACAAAGGTAAACTTCTCTTCTCAAAATGTATACAATTCAAAAGCTTTTAAATAACCTATTTGATAACAATGATCACGTAAAGGCATACCTGTACTGTTTTATTATTTATGAAACACAGATTTTTGAAAAAGGCAAAACTAAGGAAAAAGCAGGAAACAAAATTGGACTGTACCACTTTAAGGCAGGCAGGTAACTAGTGAATTACTGAGTGAAATACAGTTAATTTTGAAATTCATTTTGAGTAAATATCTTACTTGCTTTATCGTTAACCTGCAGGATACGTTAGAGGGTGATTGCTGGGTTGCTAATGGATTGAATTTTTATTTTATTTTTTTTTATCAACTTATATGGCGCAACAGCTACCCAAAAAGGGTTTCCCGGCGCCTAACACACAGCCTGGTATAGAGTGTAGACAGCATAGGTGATCGGATTACTGGTTAAACAACCAGGTTTTTATCTCCTTTCGAAACCTGAGAGGGTTTAGCTCTTTGCGTATTTGAATTGGGAGTGTATTCCAAATGACGGGACCCAGGTAGGCAAAAGATTTGCCTCCCATCCTGGCCAGCTTAAATCTGGGGACACAGAATTTATCAGCTGCTTTGGATCGTAAATTCCTATTAGGGATGTAGGGGGAAGCTAGTGCCTGCAAATATTTAGGAGCGGTACCTGCTTTGATTTTAAACATGTAGTTTAGTGCTTTAAACCTAATGCGATTCTCCACCCTCAACCAGTGCAGTTCACACAGGTAAGGGGACACGCTGCTGTTTTTAGGTATGTCACAAAGAAGACGAGCGGACGCATTTTGTACAAGCTGCAGTCTTTTTGTGACTGCTTTATTTGCACCTAGATAATGAGATGAATGAGGAGAACCAAGATGCAGAATTGACATCAAGCAAGTAGCCCACACAGAGATGACCTTAAGGGTCTGCCTCTGAGTCAGTCTAGAAAGCAGCCGAGTTTGGCAACGGAAAAACCAGACCTCAACATCTGCGCGGCAAATCTCTCTGATGGTGAGATTTCTGGGAAGAGTAAAAGTATCTGCCTTGGAATGGGCTCAAGCACATATCAGAAGGGATATGTAAGCGCTTTACGAGTTACAGGTACTATTTGATAATGTTCGTCTAGCCAAGGGCTATTTATAAGCAGGAAGCTACTTCAGTTCAGCCTCATACTTTGCAACTATTTGCTAATCATTTTTGTTCTGTCCCGGGCTTTCCTTCGGCTGAGCAATCTCTCTGCTGAAGAGAAAGCAATAGGGACAAAGTTGCGAGAGAAATGGTTTGATTTAAATGAAAAACGGAAATTCTTTTTGAAAAAAAAATAGTTTTAAAGGTAAGTGAATAAGAAATAATGTACATGGCACAAGAGCACACCAAGTGTGCATCTCACCCACCTTTCTTGCCACGTAATGGTCCTCAAGAAAGAATACTTACATGACAGCTGTTGCAGGAGGTCAGACAATGCACACAAACGGGGCCCATCAATTTGGAAAAGACTACACTCAATTCTAACTAAGGAGATGGCCATTACCCTTGAGGATATACTTTCTTCGGGAAAAAAAAGAAAAGATTAATAGGATAGGTTTAGCTAAATTTATAATCTTGGGCCAACATCTTGCTCAAACACCACAATGATGTGGATAATCTCAATATATAAATGATGGCTTCTTAGCCTTCATCTTGAGACCGTCATGCAGTCTGAAGAAAGTGTGAAATGTCTATTCTTCAGGAAGTCAGGTGCACGGCTGACAAGTTTAGCGAGGAAGGATGTGTTGGACGTTTTTGCATGGAACTGGACTTCATGCCAATGTCCTGGGGCTTATCTTCTTGTTGGTTTCAAAAACTGCTTTGCCTAAGGAATGGAAATAACAGTGAAATGACACTAATCTCTATTATGGAGTTTCTAACTCTATGCTGTACTTTGGGAAGAAAACGAAGGGAGAGGACCTAAAAAACTAAAAATAAAACACACAACCAAGCCTTTCACTTAAAGTTTGGTCCTGAACGCCTAAAAAAGTAAAGTGTCACAACGTTGCAGACAGATAACTGCAGAATACGCCAGAAACTAAATAATTTTCCTAGTACTTTGTCACTGAAGATGTATTAATGGCCTTCTGAAAAAAAATCCAATATAGGTGACTTCTTTTAGGTTCACCACACCAGGACCATCATAGGCTGTAGATAATGGGCCAGGAACCAACAGCAGATTGGACAAGTCTCCTTTGAAGGTGTCCTGCACATCATACAATTGACAGAGTGGTCATATTATTAGTATAGACCAGCACTGTGTTAAATGATTTCGGGAGAATCAACAATTTAAGGGTTAGATGGACTACTCTTTGGTCTAGCATGTTGAAGTAACATTTGTTAGACAAGCACAATGATGTACTCCATGTCACAGAAGCATTTGTGCAGTTTGAAGTAGTCTGAACTCCATCATACCACAGATTCTAGTGCTCCGGCGCACTGGTAGGTCTTGCTTTTTGGCTCTATATTGACTTTGTTCCGTCCCAAAGTGACAAACTAAGCCGCTTACAAGCGCCACCACTGATGTTGGTCTCTTTCTGGACCGCGTGTGCCCTCAGAAGGAAATCCAAAAACCAACTAAGTGTACAGCTCTCCTGCTTGGGATCTTTTTAGATGGAAAATAGAACATTCCAAAGAATGGGGAAGTGGAAGGGCATTGAGGAATCTGCGGTTAGAGAGAGTATCCACCAGAAACAGCATTACCAAAGATGAGTAACTTCTGACTGATACTTATAACAGCAGATTCCTCACCTTTACAATAGATACCAAAGCAGTATCTCTCAACATGGAGGGTCTATAGATTGGGCTCAGAACAAAAAAAGTCCTGCAGGACAGAATGGGTAAAATATCCTCTTGGACCGGTTTGACAAGGCAGTAGTGCTTTGTGAACGTGTACATGAAGCCCACATCCCAGCCTGAAAACTGCCAAAAATAGGCTCTCCACTGGTGCAATGAGCCCTCAGTGCTACCAGAGGCTGCTTCTTAGTTAGTACATAGCTAATTTGATGCAAAGGAGTCTCCACTTAGACAAAAGTTTTTTAAAAAAAGCTTTACATTTCCTTGTCCCAGAGAACCCCACAAAAGCGAATTGTTCAGCTATTGATTTTTGGTGCGATCAATGTCAACCCATAAAGATCTTTTAGTGCCAGCCAATGGAGTTTTTCCTCGTCTTCAAGAGGTGGGGAGGGACAAGGAACGTTGGGAGGGTGACTGATTGCCCAATGGTGAAACAGTCCAGATTTTGAGCACAAAACGTTTCTTGGTCCTCAACAGAAGTTTGTTTGGGAAAACTGAGATGGAGGACTGCTGCAGAGAGAGCCTGATGCTCACTCACACGAATTGAAGTAATCGCCACAAGGAAGACAGTCAGAAGTCAAAATGAACAGTTGTACTTCGGCTCGAGGGGAAGTACACACGAGAAAAGTTGGGACCAAATTGAGATCCTAACTGTAGCATTACAAAGAGTTTAGTGGAAAAACTGTTAAACCTTTCAGGAACCTCATCACAACGTGATTTAAACAAGGACCGACCATCCACCAAATACAAAAACGCCATAAGGACCGATAAACAACCTTTAATGGTACTCCACTGCAAGCCTTGCTGGTTCAATGACAAAACAAGCAATATGACATTCAAAAATATGTCTTGTAAACTGGTCTGTTTTGCAGACACCACACCAGGCCACACATTTGTCCAGTGACTGCTGTAAATGTACTTTGTAGAGGGGTACCATGCAGCAAGATTAATATCCACTGCAACCTCTCAATCTCCACAAAACATTTGTGGTAGGCTCGTAGTTATTTTATCGTCAAGGTCACATGCTTGATTTACCATGCTGTGTCATATTTATAGATGAGTGGTTAAATTTTTAGGGATTTATTCTGTTGTGTATAGTTTTATGGTTGGTGTGTTCTATTGTGAAGAGGTTTCTGGGAGGCATTTATTGACTTGTTTATATATACATCTTTTGTAAGTATGTATCTACTGGAGATGCTTGTGAAGGTCTTAGCAGTTTGTGAAGTTTATAGATAAATAAAAACAACCTGCTTTCTTTGACACTTCATATCCTTTCGGACTTTCATTCTTTACAGCAAAAAGACTAACCCCCTCAAATGGCCAGTTGACATTCAAAAGAGGACTGCATTTATTCTCTTGCTATGAACATAAAACTTGTAAGAATACAACTTATTCGATGGGTAAAACTCAAACCGTAATCCAATTCAACTTTACAGGTAAACAGTTTCAACAAAAAGAACAATAAACGTCAGGTGGACGTGTGTAGCCCAGCTAATCAATAAAACACCTTGATGCGTTTTGAGTAAGTTATGAAATGCGTAATCGATCGAACACCTTGTCTTACCTGTAAACTTGCCTCAATAGCCTTAGGATTCAAGTGGAAGCCTGCTTTCATTGCATATTCACAGTGTCCTAAGCTCTCCAGGGCTGCTTTATAAGCCTTTAATGAAACACACAAAATAAAGGAGTTTAATAGGTGTCAAGGTCATTCTCGTTGTCAGTTTACCTTAATTCGGATTTCAAATGATGGCACCCACCTGCAAAGCACTGTCAGTTTTCATGTTCAGTTCTTTCAGTTGGTTTTCTGGGATGGCTACTATTTGTGAACAGAACAGCTGCTGTACTTCAATGCCAGCAAGGCTACCATCACATCCTCTCTCCCGCAGGCGAGATGTTGCCTTTCAAAAGAAAAAAAGTTATGTAGGAGAGGTTCATCTCAATTATCAAATCTTAAAAGACACAGCCATCAATGAAAAAACGAAAGCACAATTCCAATACATGCGTTTCCTACGCACATGGTCTCTTACACAGATTTTCAGCATCAGAATAACTAACTTGAAAAATAAATTATTAGTGCCTTGTTAAGTTTAAAAATATATACATTTTATTTATACTTTTTATATCGTGTCATTCACCAGACAATCCCATTATTAACTGCAAACTTGTGAGAAACATAACCTTATTTTAGTAATATTAGAGGTAAATTATTACAGTCACTTTCTGAATTACCCCAGGCGAAGGGAAGATAAAGAAAACTTTTCCCTGTCCACCTGAAGAATATCTTCCATCTAAAACGACTGTGGTAGCTTCCGTAGAAGCAGAGCTAAAACCACAGCATGTGAAAGCACAGAATTGGGCAATGTCGTGACAAAGCCCCAAATCGTCAAGCCACAAGATCTGGACCACCCTTGGAAGCTGAAAGGGTCGCAGAGGGAGGCGAGGCAGCTCAGAAGTAGTCCAATATGGCCTGGTGAAAGGCTTCGACCTGATACAGATAGGAAGAAGGAGTAAAAAATGATGGCTTAACTTTAGATGCGGGATCAGCTAGGAGGATTAGACCAGCATCTAAGAATGGCACCCCAGAATCTCTCAACGGTATGAGAGCAGGATAGTTTCCAAAGGAAAAAGAGGACTTATACCGTTGACATCGTTTTTGCAGGAGGACCCTTTGGTGGATTACTCCTTGCTAGGGATAAGAAATGAACCTGTAAAAATGTTACTTTACAAAAGTACCAATTATAGGCCGAGTGACATCGTTTAAACTAGAAATCTAAAGTAGTTAAAAAATTGTATTTTATATTTTATTTTTCTGAAATCATAAACAAAGATGTACCGGAATCCACTGTGTTACTGGGAATATAAAAATTACAGCCCTGGGCAACAATTTTGGCTTCCTTTTGGGGAAGGTGTGCAGATGCAAACATGGTCATTCTAACAAAGGCAAGGTGGATGATTGCATGACCCAGATACCCACTGGGGTACACATTTGATACAGGTAATTAGGTATCCATCGCTACTTCTGGCATACAGTACATGGCCGTGGATCTTGGTGGTATGCTGCAACACCGGTGTAGGCGCGGGAGAAGAGAGGGTACTATGAAGTCTGAAACTGAATTGATTGCTGGAGGTGGAAAGGACAGTTAAAAAAGGTAAACATATAAATTAGGTGATCTCAGAACCGTATAGGTGCTGGTAGGCAGGCCAACTGACACCTGGGTTTTGGTGCGCCCGATAATAAAAACTAAATGAATTCTGCTTAATGGGATATTAATGTATTGCTGTTAAAATGTAATTTGCCCTTTTCACCCAGATGAGTCACAGCAAGGTATCCAATTAAATAACTAGAGAATGGACAAATCAGTTTGACGTCATAAGCAGCTTTGAGTATTAAGTTCAAAAGCTTTTTCAAAGTCACAAAAGAGACTGAGCACAGAGACACCTCAGCGAGGTAACTAACGTATTACCAGTTTGAGGAGGGGTCCAATGGTCTAGCTCTAACAGCGAACAAAGAGGGAGAACCCCATAGTTAAGTCGTTATCTGTAAGTTATACATTATGCCACCTTGTTATAAGATTAGGATTCTTTTGAGAGTAGTCACTTTTATCATAACTCAATAATAGGTAAAGTACTTATCAACAGGAAGAAAATCTATGGCTTATTCAGCATTGGAATATGGATCTATCAATGTATATGGGTCACTGCTATACTGCTTTGGGTTTACAGAGATGTCTTATCTTTCAACATTCAGTCGTGCAATATAAACTGGTTGTGGTAGATGGTGCAAGCTTTACTGTGGCTAAGATGCTCAACATTGTTCAGTACATCAAAGACCTACATTATCCCTTCACTTGTCAGGGAGCACCTCAAACCCAGGCAATAACCATTTAGGTATTTCTACTGTGGATTTTCAGATCTTCAATGTATTTCTAGCTCTGGCTGCACCAAGCACATATACGAAATCCTGATCTAAATCCTGACCTAAAACTGAAAGCAAGCCCTACAAGCATTGACAAGGCTTTTTTACTTTACACGCAGAAAGAAAGAATTGTGGGTATCTCTGGAGGAACTTTTCAAGCTCATGGGTTCACAGGGTGTTGTGCTTCAAAAATTGTGCCAGTCTCTCAAGATAATCACTGGAATTTGCAGAAGGTTTGGAAAAACAAGTCTCTTATGCACAATACTATTTGATCAAATGTCTGGCAACTTTAGCTTGGTAAAAATGTCAGTTTTATGATAAACTCCTAAAACTGCTTTAATAACGGACATGATTTTAGTGAAGAACAAGGGAAGATGGCTGTTCTACACATTCCACAAGTTACAATACTTTATATATTTGTTGAGTGAGTCAATCCAGACGACTGAATGAATGAATAACTTTATTGTGTGGTTACTTAAAACCATTACATTAAAACCAAAGTATAAAATTACAAAAGTTAAAACCAAAGGTGTTTCTGCGGGCAAGTTGTCAAAGTTCAGAAGGACACACTCAGTCGGTGATCGGGGCGGGCCACCCGAAGCCCCACAACAAAGTCTCTATTCCTCCGTGGCCTTGGCGGCCATCAACTCGGACCGAGTCTGTTGTATGAATTTTCCAAATGAGGCCATCTGTTTTGGTATGCTCAAGGTGAATAGTTGATGGATTGCTTCCTTAGCTGTACGTGACCCGGCGTCCCTAAGAATGGGCCTGAGGTAGAGGGTGCGGGGTAGACGTAGGGCAGGGCAGCAGAATAGTAGGTGGGCCAATGATTCACGTTTATAATTACAGAGTCTGCATTCCTGAGGCCCGGTGCCTGCTGTTCCCGGATGATATAGTTCTTTGAGCGGCAGGGGGTGCAGTCTGTAGGCGAGAATCTTGTGGAGTGCTGAAAGGCCCACGGCCTGCGCGAGATGGTTTCGGGGGTTATGCGCGGTGTGCGGCAGGCATAGGGACTCGTGAAAGGCTCTTTTCGTGAGGGACTCCAGGTCCAGGTCCCAGGAGCGTGCACGCACTTGCTTTTTTGTCACATGTTTGATGGTCGTGTAATTGACCAGATCTGGGTTCCACGACTCAATCGCCAGATTCAGTTGCGTTTTAGCTGTTTCAAGGATGGCTGACCAGGGGTTCCCTGGTTCAATAAAGATGTATTTCAAGACGGCCTTCAGTGTGTTGTCGCGTGCCGCTGTTGTGAGGTAGTAATATTTACTTAGGGCCGCCATCTCTTACAGCGTTTGTTGGTTAAGGGCGAATTCCAGGCGAATTAGGGTGTTTCTTGTGCATTTCGGTAGATGGTACAGTCTCTTGTATGCCCCGCAGTGAATTTTTTCCATCTCCTTATTCAGTTTGCCTGGATACGCCTGTTGTGCGTAGTTTAGGGCCGGGATTAATTTGGCCTTGAGGACTCTTTGGATGGCAATTGCTGATGGGCTGTGTAGGGAAGCTTGTAGTTTGCATAGGGCAAAGGTGATGGTCTTCCCTTTACCCTGGATTTTCTTTAAATGTGAGCCGCACAGTCCCGATTCATGAAAGGAGACCCCTAGGTACACGTATTTCTGGATGCTGTCCAAAGTCAGGTGGCCGAGGCTCCATTTTGCTCTTTTTTTTTTGGGATAGTGCCCAAAGATGACTATTTTTGATTTTGTCGGATTTGCTACCAGTCTGTTTTTGTTGTTATATATTGCCAAAGCAGTGAGTGCCTTTTGAAGTCTTATTTTTGTGTGATCAAGGATTACGAGATCATCCGCGTACTGCATGAAATGTATTTTGATTGCCCCGATCTTTGGAGTTGCTAAGGCGGCCCCAGTCAAGGCCATCTCCATGTCTGCTGTATATAAATTGAACAGCAGGGGCGCCAACACGCACCCTTGTTTTAAGCCACGGTTCGTGTCTATCTTGTCGGTTGCAGATTCATTAGAGAGTTTGATTCTTACCCAGGTGTTTTGATAGAGGGATTGTATCGCTCTTAGCAAAGAGGGGTCGATGTTCCAATGGACCAACTTTCTCCATAAGATGGTGCGGTCTACTCCGTCGAACGCAGCTGAGTAATCGATGAAGCAGGCGAATAATGGGAGGCTTTTGCGTAGCCGTGCTCGATTGACTAGGTAAGAGAGTGCTGTGATGTTATCTACAGTCGAGGAACCTGGTCTGAAGCCGGTTTGACAGAATGGCAGAAGGTTTTCTTCACTTGCCCAGTCTGTGAGGTCCTTCAAGATGGCACTTGCGTAGGCTTTGCCCTCGATGTCCAACAGGGCGATCATGCAGTAGTTTGTTAGATCCGATTTGGTCCCTTTCTTATGAATTGGGTGCAGGAGTGAGCCTCGCCATGAGTCGGGCACGGCCCCCGATAGCCAGCAGTCAGAAAACAAGTAGGTCAAATTTTCGGACCAGAATTCAATATTTGATTTGAACAAGTGGCCTGGGAGGCCGTTAGGGCCCGGTGCGCCGTTTGCTCTGATTTTTTTTAATATTTTGGACACAAGAGATTTTCCGGGGGGGGCATTAGGTCGGTGATTGTGACTGGATTCACTTTTGGTGGAGGCGTGTTGTGTGGCTGGGTGGTTGGTCCTTCTTCATAGTAGAGCGCTTTTACGTGAGAGACCCAGACCGATGCCTCAAGGGAGTTTTCTCTATGGTTTGTGCCTCGACCAAGATGGCTTATGTAGCTCCAGAACTCTTGTGATTTACCAGGGCTCAACAGTTCGAAGATTTTCAGCCACTGTGCCTCGCAGTGATTACGCTTTGCAGCCCACACTTTTTTGGAGTGGCTCTTTGCGGCGGCCTCCTGCAGTTGAATTTTGTTTTCGGTTGTGCGGTTTTTGCTGTGGGCTTTTCGTTTTTTGTTTAAGTCCTTAGCACTTGTTTTAATTTCTACGTTGAATCCGAAGGCCGTCGGAGGGTGCCAGTGAATTGCCCTAGGTTTGTCTCCGCATCCCCTGAGTTCTGCCGCTAGGGTCAGGGTGGTTCCTTCCCATGTTGCTATTGCCTCCTGGTTGTATTTGCGCGGGGGCCAGCCTGCCCACGTGTTTGCCCAGTTGTTAAAAGTTGCGGTGGCTACCTGTCCCCATTTGATTCTTCTAGGCACCTTTATTAATTCTTGGCCGCTTTATTAATTCTTGGCCGTCCGATGCCCCGATGCATGCAGGATTGTAGCGTAATTTCACTGATAGGTTCATAGTGATTGTTAGAGCTGCGTGGTCGCTGTCGTTGCGATGGTGAACCGTGAAGTTTGTCATTTTGTCATGCAATTTGTCGCTTAAGATGATATAATCGATCGTCGTTTTATTGTTGTACGTGTGACTGATCAAGGCTCCCGGGGTGTTCTTTAAGAGCAGTGTGTGGGCCGTCGCCAGTTTGTAGGATTTTAAAAGATCATTCAATGCTTTAGTCGCCCCACGCTGTTGGTTTTGCTCGGTAGAGGCCCCTATGTTGTGGATGTTGAAGTCACCGAGGATAATGCTATCTAATGATGGATGGCATAGCAGTAAAGTAAAGTTTCGAGATGGTTTGCGAGTGAAAGCGAGTTAGATGTGTTCTCCTGTGGGTTATGGTAGATTTTGATTAGTAGTATGGGGGCAATGCCATTGGTGGAGTGGGGGAATTTCAGGATGCCCGCCTGAAAGTTGTCTGGTTGATTATGGAGTTCCATGAATTCGGTATTCAGTGAGTGTTTTATATAGATGCAAGTCCCCCCTGAGGGTCTTCCGAATATATTGGTCTTTTTTGCTGCTTTGCTATATTCTGCGTATCCTCTTAGCGACAGCGGTTGGATCAGCCAAGTTTCCTGTGTGCATATAATATCTGCTTCCTCCAAGAATTTTACCGCAACTGGGTTTAGTAGCAGCTTTTTGAGTCCTGAGACGTTCCACGTCAGTATTTTTAAACTCTCGGTAGTTTTCTATTTTTTTAAAGTTTTTACTCGCACACTGGCAGTGTGTTGAGGAGTTCCGTCTAAGTTTGCAGGGCAAAGTGTATTAGGGGCTGGAATTTAGTGCTGATGACAGCCAGGACCAGTCATTGCTTTCGTGACCCCTAGTTATGCACAGTCGTTTCCCTTGACTGGGGTTGGTTGTGATCTTGACTGGGGTTCCATTGATTGAGCTGTTTGTGCTGCCTTTGCACCCCTGAAGGACGGACGTGGCTTTTGGCCGGTGGGTAGAAGGAGCGTTTATGCGTGTAAAGTCAGCCACTCCCTGTACCTGGTTGTCCGGCTTAAAGTGTGGATTAAAGGTTTTTAAGATTGAAGGGTATTTTTGTACCGGCTTTGCCTTTATCTTTATGCCCCAGCTTTCCAGTAGGGAATGCTGGTTCCTCAGTGCCTCCGCCTGGTCTGGGCTGTTGAAGGTTAGTTCCGTAGTTTCGTTTTTTTCCTCCGCATCCGGGGGCAGGAAGGAGATGGTTTCGATGTCTGTGGTATTTATACCTTCCAGTCCCGGGATGTTTACGCAGAGTGTTAAAAGGTTACTTCGGGGGGCGTGGCCAAGATGGCGGGCTGAGAGGACGCACTTGCCGAGAGCTCCCGAGCCCCTGGAAACCCTGCACCGCTCACAACCGCTGATCTCCCCCGGATCGAGCGGCTACCACACCTGGTGATCCCCGTGGTGGTGCAGAGCAGTCGGTGTGCCCCAGTTGTCCAGCCGCGGCGGTGGTTCCGCTCCGGTACCGATTGAGGCGGTGCCTGCTGAGAGATCTACGGGAGGCCCGAGAGCCGCGAGACCTTCGGACTTGGTGTTCCGGCGAGGTGCCCTAGCGACTGCGAGTGGCCTGCCGGCGTGCCTGTGCAGCGGCGCCTGGGTGGGTGCCGAGGCAGCCTTCATCGACGGAGCGGAGCCGAACAGACGGTGGCAGCGGAGGCGTAGCCGGCCTACGGCGGCTACGCAAGCACGGAGCTCGAGAAGGCCTACCCCACGTGACCGCGACGGAGTAAGGTCTCGCTTCCAGCGTATCTGCCCGTCCCAGCGAGCCGGCCCTGGTTGCCTCGCGCCCTGCGAGCCTGCCCTTTAACTGTGCGCCCTGCAAGTGGTCCCGCGACGGGGGTCGGCCTCGTTCCCTGGGCGTTGGCCCCATTGACTGTAACGGGTGGCCATTTTGAAGAACTTTGAGCAGCCGCCCGGCCTCGACCGGGGCCTCTGAACGGCAGTGCCCCCCAGCCAGAGACAGAGGGTCTGGCCGGCCTCTACCGCTCGACTGCCCCGACCTGTGGCGCCTGTTCGCCGAGCTGTGGACATCGGTGATTCCATCCCCCCAAGATGTCGAATGCTAGGGGGCAGAGGAGAGGCGATCGGACTTTGCCGGACATGTTGGGGTGCGGTGCCCTGCGCAGCGGCGGAGGCCAGCCTGCCCCGAGCCCCCCGACTCACTCCGGGGGCGCTGACGGCGGAGAGCCCCCAGTGACCCGATCGTTCCTGGAGTCGCTGTTTAGCTCCTTAAGGGAGGATTTTCAGACTTTGAAGCAGGAGGTGGCCGGAGAGGTCCGGGAAGTCCGGAGAGAAGTGGACTCCCTGGGGGAGCGAGTTAACACTGTGGAAGCGGCTGGTCATTCTAGAGACGAGGAGATCACCCACTTGCAGCAGGAGGTCCTACGGCTGCGGGAACAGCAAATTGAGTTACAGGCCCACGTCCAACGAAGAGGGTGAGGACGTGGCCGCCTACCTGGGAGCCCTATTCCGCGAAATCTTGGGGGAGTCGGAGGACTTCCAAATACGTATCGACAGGGCGCACAGGGTTGGCCGTCCTTGCAGGGCCTTGGCGCCCCCCCCCCCGGACATCTTGGCCTTTTTGCCGGACTTCCCCTTGAAGGAGCGGATTCTCCGCGAGGCGCGGCGGCAGCAGCCTTTCCGCTTCAGAGATCACCCGGTGGCTCTATATCAAGACTTATCCACGATCACGCTGCAGAAGAGGAAAACATTTAAAATTGCCACAGACTTCCTTCGGGAGCATGAAACGCAGTATTCGTGGGGGCACCCCTTCCGGCTGATTTTCCGGTGGAATGGGACATTGCATCAGCTCCGGTCCCTCCAGGACGTCTGCGGAGTGTTGGGGATCACGGCTTCGGACACAGACACCCCGACGCCGCGCCGCAGGCGAAGCACTCGGGACGGCTGGCAACAGATCGGTGAGAGGAGATCCCCGCCACCTGTGAGGCCTGACTCGCCCACGATTCGAGCGGACATGTCGAGCGCTATCCAGGAAGCCTCCAGAGCGACAACGAACGGCTATGTGGCCTTGACGGCCTGAACTTACTCCGGGGGGAGTCTACTCTAGCCTTTCATCATTGCAGGTGCGGGGGTTCCAGGGGTAGGGGGGTCGGGGGTGCTGGTGGTGGTGGCTGGACGTTCACTCGATCGACTTTCCACGGCCTTGTCCGATAAGGACCGGACTGGGACAATGACTTTTTTGAATGGCTTGGGGAGCAGGGGGGAGGAAGGGGAGTTGCTGGGGAAAGTTTCGAGTTGGGGGGTTTGTTGGGGGGGTCTGCTGGGGGGAGAGGGGTTGGGAGGAGTGTGGGGCTGGGAGCGCGGGGTTCTGGGGAGAGGGGGGGGTCCACACAGTTGGGGTGTTTTGGGGTTCGGGGACTGTACTGTGCCGTTGGGAAGATTGCTTTCGCTGTGAGATTATGTTTTTTGCTGTGGCCTCTGAGCTTTGCCCGGTGGGCCTCGCCCGCCTACGTGTGCGTTTCTGGTGCTCCCCTCCATGATGGCCCTTAAAGTTGTTACTCTGAATGTGAAGGGGCTGAACAATCCGGTTAAACGGCGGGCTGTCCTGTCCCTGTTAGAGAACTCCCAGGCCGACATTTGCCTATTGCAGGAGACCCACTTGCTGGCCAAGGATTGTCCCAGAATGCGCACCCCTAAGTTCCCAACGCAACTCTTTTCTTCCAGTGCTTCTAAAACGGCAGGTGTGGCGCTTTTGTTCTCCAGAGGGTTCAGAGGGGAGGTTTTGCAGAAGGTAGCGGAGCAGAAGGGGAGACTTCTGGCATACAGGATCAAGGTGGGGGGCTTGGTGTTTACTGTAGGCTCCATATACGGCCCCAATGACCATCAGGACCAATTTCTGCACAGGGCACTGGAAGACGTGGCATCCACTCCTGACCGGCACATGATACTAGGGGGGGACCTGAATGTGGTCTTTGATGCGACTCTGGACAGGTCTGTGCAGCGGCGCCACCAGTTGGGAGAGCTTTCGGGCTCGGTTCGTACCCGACTGGAGGAGCTCGACATGCACAACATGTGGCGCCGCCTCCACCCCGCGACTCGCGCATATTCTTATTTCTCCCATGCCCACAAGCCCTACGCGATGCTGGATCATCTACTAGTGACGGGCCCGATGTTCGAACTAGCCTCGAATGCCGACATGGGGGGTCCTCTCTCTCTCTCCGACCATGCACCGGTGGAGGGAACCTTCCATCTACCTCCAGTGGCTCGACCGAGGGGGGTCTGGCATCTCCGGGACACGTTGCTGCACAGACGATCGACGGTGCAACAGATTTGCGCGGCCATAGAGGACTTCCAGCGTGTAAACGACAATGGCGACACCACCCGCGCGACGCAATGGGCTGCCCTGAAGGCTGTGCTCCGTGGCAAATTTATTGCTATCTCCTCGTTGGAGAATAAGGATCGCCAGCTCAAAAGGGAGGAGCTTACTCGACAGGTGCGGGAGCTGGAACAGGTACATCACAGAACGGGCGCCCCCCGTGTCTGGAGGCAATTGAAGGCCGCCAGGAAACTCCTGTCCGCTCTTGACACAGACCGAGCGGAGTACGCGGTGCTTCGTTTGAAGCACAAGTATTACACCGGTGGGGACAGGTGCGGCCGGCTCCTGGCCACAAGCTCAGGGTGCAACACCAACAGCGCCGGGTGAAGGAGTTAGTTACCCCTACCGGAGGGTCGGTCACGGAAGACGGGCAGATCGCGGAAGTTTTCCGCAACTTCTACGCTGACCTCTATGCTGGCGAGGCCCCCTCCGCACGGGTGGAAGCGTATTATCTAGACTCGGTGTCGCTTCCGTCGTTGACGCCGGATCAGGCCCAATATCTGGAGCGAGAGATCCGGATTGAGGAGGTGGTCACGGCAATCTCCCGGCTCAAGACTGGTAAGGCTCAGGGACCTGATGGCTTCATCCCTCTCTTCTATAACACCTTCTGTCAGGAGCTTGCGCCTCTGTTGACACGTCTTTTCAACACATTCTCGGAGCCGGGTTCCATTCCCCCTGAATTCCTTCAGGCTACGGTCTCAGTGATCCCGAAGCCGGGCAAAGACCGGACTGCCTGCGGGTCCTACCGCCCCATCTCGCTCTTGAACACAGACCTGAAGGTTTTCACTAGCATTCTGGCGGCTCGTCTGGCGCTCCATCTCCCGGGCATGGTCGACTCGGATCAGGCCGGCTTCGTGCCCGGCAGGCAGACTGTGGACAACACTAAGAGGGTGACTCACATCCTTGAGAAGGCCTCGAGGATTCCCGGGGAACGCATGCTCCTTTCCATTGACGCGGAAAAGGCGTTTGACAGGGTGCACTGGCCTTATTTGGAGAAAGTCCTGGGCAAGTTTGGGGTCGGCGAGAAGTTCCGGCACCTGATTTTCAACTGCTACCGCTTTCCATCCGCGGTGGTTCGGGTGAATGGGGGCAGCTCTCGGCACTTTCCAATAGAGCGTGGTACAAGACAGGGGTGCCCGCTGTCCCCTCTGCTCTTCGCTCTTTATATGGAGCCATTCGCTCAGAGGGACCGTCAGAATCCCGACATCATAGGTGTCCGGATGGGAGAGTTCCACCATGCTCTCAGCCTCTACGCGGATGATGTCATATTGACACTCGACGACCCGCGGAGGTCCCTGCCTGCATGTATCGCGGAGCTGGACCTCTTCGCCACAGTGGCGGGCTTCAAGGTGAAACTCCGGAAGTCGGCGGCCCTCGATATCTCGCTGACTACCGCCACCAGAGCTGACCTGCAGAGGCTTTTCCCCTTGAGCTGGTCTAAGGACCGGATCCCGTATCTGGGGATCCTCATGGCACCCTCACTACCCGCGATGGTCACGGCCAATTACACAGCTTTGAGTGCAAAGATCAAGGAGGAATTGGCTCGCTGGGATAAAGGCACGTTGTCGCTGCTGGGCAGGGTGGCCGCAGTGAAGATGACCCTTCTACCACAGGTCCTGTACCTGTTCAGGGCGCTCCCGCTACAGCCCCCCAAAGGATGACTCGCGGAGACTCAATCGGCCATCGCACGTTTTGTGTGGCAGGGCCGTAGGCCAAGGATTAAACGGACCATAGCTACGTTGGCGCCGGAGTCTGGTGGACTTGGGATACCAGGCCTGCAGAAGTATTTTCAGGCCGCCCAATTGCGCTATTTGGTGGAGTGGAGCCGGTGGGAGTCGGACAAACATTGGCTATTCCAGGACCAGGCGGTAGCAGGCAGAACGCTACAAGAGGTGCCTTCCTGAGACGGGCCCATCGGCCCCCTAACCTTTATGCCTCCTTTGTGACGCGGGTCCCGCTTCGTGTATGGGACTCTGTGGCTACCAAGCACAAACTCACTACCTTTCCCTCTCCCTTCACGCCGCTGATCGGTAACCCGGACTTTGGCCCGGGTATGGAGCCGGGAGCCTATGATCACTGGCGGGCGGCCCGTTGTTGCACTTTATATCATTTATATGGCCCAGAGGGTATCATTCCCTTCCAGGACCTGCGTCGGGATTATGGCCTCCCCGAGACGGAACGCATGCGGTACATGCAGGCGCGTCACTGGGCGCTACAGCCTCAGGTGCGCGCGACGGCAGACCGGACGATCACACCGTACGAGCGCTGGCTAGTGACGCCAAGCTCATCTCCGACTTGTATAAGATGCTGCAGCCCCCCCCCTTTCACATCTACAACCCAGGCAGGGAGCGGTGGGAACGGGAGCTTGGTCGAGAGCTGAGCCATACTGACTGGGACCACATCTCCTACCGAGCGCGCTACTCAGCCTATCACACCGGGCTCACAGAGACCTTCACCAAAATCACAACCTATTGGTATCGCACTCCTGAGAAATTACACGAGATGGACCGCTCAATACCTGGGACATGCTGGCGCAACTGTGGTCAGACTGGCACGCTTACCCATGTATTGTGGGACTGTCCCCTTTTGGCTCCTTACTGGGAGGAGGTCCTCAATGAGGTTGACAAATGCTTTGGAATAGAATTACCCCGCTTCCCTGCATATGTCCTATTGGGTTTGCCGAATGGATTGATGTACCCTCTCAGATCTAAAAGGGGTAGACAGACAGCGATAGCTTTGGGGTCAGCTGTACAGAACATACTCATACACTGGCGCTCCACCACGCTCCCCACAGTTGTCGGCTGGCTGCACAGATTGTGGCATGTCCTTGGCATGGAGAAGCTGTCCCTAGTAGTGGCGGGAGAGGTGGACGCGTTTGAGGAGCTGTGGGCGCCCTTCCATAATTTGTTATGCTCAGAATTCAAAGAAATCACCTGCCCTAGGTATCTTGGACTGTTGCGGCTGACACGGACGCCGGACCCACCTGATTTATCGGCCCAAGCTGGCTACTGGTAGTGGGGGTAGACAGTAGGTTGCCACAGGGGAAGAGCGAGTGGTTGACGGCACAGTACAGGGGGTGGGGGAGGGGGTGTGGGAGTTTGGGGGTTGTTGGTTGGGTGGGAGGAGGGGCAGGGTTGTCCCCCCCCCTTTTTTTTTTCTTCCCTTTTTCCCTTCTTGTTTTCACCCACAGGTGCGCGAGCTGTGAGATCCAAGCACGACTGTGCCCACCGTGTCGAATGGACTGCCTTTATGTATCTAATGTACCAAACGCACTGACTTTGAGGGGCACCTGTGGTTTTATGTTTTTGTTGTTTCCTTCCTTACCCTGCTTCAATAAAATACTTTAAACCTAAAAGGTTACTTCGGTTGAGGATGTCCCATTTTCCTTGCGAGGTGTATTCAGGGTATAACAGTATTTTCCGGTCCTTCGCATTTGCTTGACTTGAGCTGGCCTCGTTGAGCCAAATTTTTCCCTGGGTCTCGATTGGAGGTGGCATTGTCGGACCGGGCTGGTAAGAGTTTGTCTGCTGGTTTGTCCCTGTTGAAAGTTGAGGTGCCACCGTGGGCGTTATGCTGAGTAGGTGGTTCTTATTCCACGGCCTGTAGACGGCATGCTCCAGTTTGAGGGATGTTGACCCTAAGGGGGCGCTCTGGAAGTCTCCAATGGTGTCGTTGGTGGTTTTTGAGTTGTCTGAGTCAAATGCTCCGCTCGTTAGAAACTTGGTTTGCGCTGGGTTCTGGAAGTTGGATTGGCTGGGCTCCTGCTTGTGTTGCGTGGCTTCATCGTGGCGGTTTGGCTGTGATTCATGCGCTTGTTTTTGTGTTATTGGCGCTGTGACTGGTTGAGGGGCCGCTGGGAGAGGTAGCAAACTTGGTTCCTTAGATGAGGTGAGTGTGTATAAGTTTCCAGTAGATGGACCGATAACTTCTGTGGTATGTTTTGGGTCTGCCAGGTTAGGTGTTTCGTCTGTGAAGATGTTATCGGGAGGCTGCTTATTGGGTCTTAACCAATTGTGAATAACGCTTGTGGCATATGCGTTATTTTTCTTCTCCTTGTTGAGTTTTCTCCGTTTTTTCTTGTTTTTCCTTGACAGGTTTTGTGACCCAGGACTAGGTGGCTTAAGAGTTTGTTGCGGGGCGTGGCTTTCGGCCTTGGTCAGGGTGATTCTTGTTCCACCAGCATTTGGCGAAGCCAGTTGAGCATGCTTTTCCGAGCTGCTTGGGCAAGGATCTGCTGGGCTATTATCCATGGAGTGTGCCTGGGCGAGACCCTGTGTGATTAGAGGCATGCTCTTCTGGCAGTTTTTTTTGTTTACCTCGCCCTTGAGATCCTCTATCAAGGTGGTCATGATATTTGGAAGTTTTTCAAGGCTGTGCAGGATCGGGCTGCAGCTGCATGGCTCTGGCTTGAATTGTGTGCTGTCCTGTGCTCTGCGTATCAGGGCATTCAAGTTGTCAAGTTTTGAGTCTATCCCAGATATCAAGTTTGCCACTATTTGTAGGATGTTAATCTGCACATCAAGCTGGTCCGCATGCATTATCGCTGCTCCTGTCATTGAGACGAGGGCTTCACTAATAAGTGATAGATGGCTTGTGTTTGCGGGGCCGCTGTCAGAGGGCGATGCCAGGGACGTTTTGTCGTGTTCCGGGTGGCCTGATACTGGTATGTTCAATGGGTGGATTAGGGTCCTGTCGAATGATTGTCGGGTTGCACCTTCCTTTGTCGCGGGGGGGCCGGAGGTCAAATCTGTATGCATCGCTGTGGTGGGGGAAATTGTGCCTCCTTTCTTGTCGAAGTGAGTACTGTCGGAAGTGTCGTGCATATTCGTTTTGGTTGAAGGAGGGCTGCTCCACGGTCGGTCCTCTGGCGGGGGAAGAGTCTGGGCCATGATGTTTGGGTGGGTGGGCCCAAGTGCCGCCATATCCGGGGTCTTAGATTTGGGGGTTATTCCGTAAATATTGTTGGTGAGAGGGGGATCCTGTTAGCCCGGGGACTTATTTGTGTAGGGCTCGGCCCTTCCTCCTTTGCTTTTGTAGGAGGTGAGCTGGCCAGAGACCTGGAGCAGGCGGAGGGAGAGGACGGTTTAGGGTTCAAAAAACTTCTTATGTCTCTAATCCCAGCGGAGCAATTTGAGCGTTCTTTGGTGGAGAGCCTGGCCTTGTGCGCGTTCAGCTTCGGGGGGCTATAGGGCTTCCCCGTGTAGTCAGTCGAGGGATGGGCTGGGGAGGAAGGGGCCAGCGGTTCCACGTTGAAGTCAAAGTGAGGTACCGGAAAAGTTGGCGTTGCTCCTGTCGCTCCTGCTGCACCTGAGTGATCCCCATCCCAGGGCCCTGGGCCTTGATAAGATCCCCCTAGTTCTAATACTGGGGGGTAAAATAGCTTCGCCTTCCGTCTCTTGGCGGAGCTATGTGGTCGGGGCCTCTCCTGGGGTTGGATTAGAGTGGAGTTTCTGGTCCTCATTTTAGGGTTGGTTTTGAGTGACTTGCCGGCTCCTAGGCTACTGCTACTCGGTTGAGCCCAGGTAGTGGATGGAGTCTGTGGGAGTCTATAGGAGACTCCTAGAGTTTCCTGCTGGATTGAAAAGTGCACTGGGCTCCCTGCGGCTGCGAGTCCAGGGCTTGTGCTGGGGGAGAGATGCAAGTTGCAGGTTGTATTTTGAGTTTTGGTGCTTAAGGCACTGGTTCTGTCTCTGGCACTGGCCTGCCGCTTGGTGGTGCTGGGTGCTGGATGCTGCGCTCCTGTCGCGCTCTTAACCCCCGTTAGAGCGGGGAGTGCTAGGCCCCTGACCCACTGGTCGCCTGGCCCACTGAGGGATTATGAGGAGTTATGGGGTTGGCACCGGCAGGGTCCTTGCTGTGCCTGGGCAGCCCTGGCCTCAGAAGGCAGTCCTGACCCCCCTCGCCGCACTTTCCCCCTGATGCTTCCAGCTACCCCCCTGCGCCCAAGTCCAGGGCAAGAGTCCCAGGCGAAATCCGCTGCTTCAGCAGCTCACTCTGGGGGAAGGCGGCGGGGGGTGTAGGCAGTGGGGGGGCTGCAATGTTTTTCTTGGCGGCCGGCCGCTTGCTTCCGCTTTCTGTGGTGTTTGGCGGCTTCAAGTGGGAGACTCACGCTGGATTCACCCTCGGCTGCTTTGGCTGATGAACGGTTGGCTATTATCGCTTGCTTGCTTACCACTTGCCTGCTGTTTGCCTGCAGCTTCTATGGCTTCTATGGCCTCAGCTGGCAGCACGTGGGATCCGCTTGATCTGCTCGTCGATCTCTCTCACTGGCACTGCGGCAGGTGACAGGCGCTGTGGCAGGCGTGCGGTCGCGGCGGGGGGGGAGCAGGGGGGGAGCAGGGGGTGAAGCAATGTTCTGCAGGATTTTGCCTGCCTGCCGTTCGCTTCTCACTCCCCGCCTTCTGTGACGCTTTTCTGAGGTGCCTCCGGTAACTGCGAGTGAAGGTGAGGGCCGCCCGTCAAGTTACTCCAGTTGGCTGCTCGGCTGCATGACAGGTGAGGCCGCGGTGGGCAGTTAGCGGTGGCGATGGTTGCAGGCGGTTGCGGCGGGGAAGGGTGTTGCTGTGTGCTTACCGCAGTCCCACGCTCCGCTTTTCACCACTGTTTCCTTTCTCCTTTCTCCCTTTGCCGCCGCGTTGTGGCCGCGTTATGACTGCGGGCTGCGGCTGCGGCGGCTCCGGTCTCCTGCTCCGGCACCGGTCTCCTGTCTCTTGATTCTTTCTCTGTCGCGATGGCGGCGGCGGCCTTGCTGCACACCGGTTGCTGCGGCTCTCAGACTGTCCGCTGCTGTCCGCTGCTCACTGCTGCCATTTCGTGGCACAGGGATCACAAGCTTGTCTACAACCACAGAATGGTGAGCTAGCGCTGTGCCTCAAACTTGCTTCCCGCTTCCAATCCAGACGACTGCAAAACCTCAAACGTCATTTAATGATATTAAATTATTGTGCTGCATTATCTTTTTTTTTATTTTTATTTATTTATTTTTTTAGACGTTAGCAGATTTTCTTTAATCTTAGAGACCAGCGTCAATGAGGTTTGAGGCCACAGCAGAGTCAGAATTTTTTTTCAGTATAATTTGTATTAGCATTTCAAAGTACAATACAACATCCAACAATCTGGAGCCAAATATACAATCACATCTCTTTAAGACATTTCGAAAATCAATCAGCTCCCCCTCCCTTCCTCCCCCCCACTCTGCAATGTTGTTTTTGTGTTCAAGTCTAAGAGTAGCACCCCTAACCAAGAGTGTTCCTAAATGTATTATTTTCAATCCTACACGTATATTGATGGGTAGAGAGCTCAGGTATACCTAACATGGCAATTACATTTGCAATGAAGCAATGCTACTGTTAGAAGGGAAACCTCTGATGTGTAGTATTTTGTAATGCACCAAAACTATGCAGTGGGACTGTTTCCTAGCTCTAAAATACCTATTACAAGTAATAATCCAGTGCTATGTGGATTGGGAATGACAGTTAAAAACAAAATGTAAAGATAAGAGCTGAAATGGAATGGAGGTTTTGAGAGGGAGCCACCTAGCAGAGGTTTGAAAGGAGTCCATGTAATGCTAATCTGTAAATCAGACTAAACTGTGGGAAGGCCACATTTCTCATTCAAATGACCTAACAGTTTACTGCTACTCATCTCAATATACTGCTGCCAAATAAAAAGGAGATTTAATGTGTCCTACAGTGGTTGGTCACATTCTATGGCAGGCGCTAGGAAATCTTGGTCATGCCCCTAAGTGGCTTTGTAGTGAAACATTATAATGACTGCACAGCTCGCCATTGCTCGATGTCACTGTGTCCACTACACATCTGCTGCACACTCTGCAGGAAGAGGCTTTCTTTGAGTGAACTACCAACACCACGTTTGCACATAGGTCTCGGAAAATCAAAGGATTACTTACTAAGTAAACCTTTGCAAATGTCACACTATGATAGACTGGGGAGCATTTTTGGGAAGATGAGGACATCTGTCAAAGAAGGGGCACTTGACTCATTCGCGGCAGTGTGAACAAGCAGTCAAGGATAACACTAGGAGGTTTAAGCCTTTAAAATAAATAACTAACAATGTTCCGTTCATGTTTTATTCATCAACAGAAAGGGGCAGATTAAATATCAGTTAAAAACAAGCTACACGCAGTAAACGACAAGCTGTTACCACGTTCTGGGGCAGCGACAGGACCTCTAAAATGAGTTCTTATGTGCTGGACTATCTACAACACAGGCAGATGTTATCATACAAGTCTGAACATCGGTCGCCTTGAGGATTTTTTGACATCATATCTGTAGTTTTTGTGAGACATTTTAACCCGCAAGTGATACAGATTTGCCTAAGAGACAGATGCTGGATAGACAGAACCCACGTCTGGTCCAACCTAGCCTACCACACTGGACAACTGAGTACAAAGTAAAGCTGAGCTAACTGATTCACATCCCTTACTGTTGTTTTTTTACATTACATGCAACACCTGTGAAACAGCAAGCACTGTGCCGTCAGCTTTTTTGTCTAACTGTAGCATGACTTTTCTGATTCTCTATCCGAGTACGTTACCCTGTAAGCGTCTATTCGTATTCTGCAGTGCTGCAGATTCACATGCTAAACCCACTCCTGCCATCTAGTGTTGGGCCAGAATTCTACAATTTGTTTTTCTCGAGGACATCTTTTATGCTTGTATTTCCTCCTCGAGGCAATGCGCGTGTTCAATGGCTCCTTTGTTAGATTGTAATGTTTTTCCTCTGCCAAGGAGGGAATGAAGATATAGCTTTCTAGATTAGCATTTGCTGTTGAACATGCTTACATTTGTGTGAATATAAGACACCCTCTAATACCTGCCGGCAAGGGTGCATTAGAATCTGCAGCACTACACGCAAGGAATAGATGCGGACAAGGTAAGTAACATATTCCATTCATAGCATGTGTTGCCTGCAGATACACATGCTACATATAGTCTATAAAGCAGTACTCCTTTCGTGGTGGCTTTAATAATCAGATGGTGCATTTGCTTGAAAAAATGTGCATAGAACAGTTTATCCAACTAGAGCTTGTTGTCTGGCTTGTACGTCCAAACAATAGTGTTTGGTAAAAGTGTGTGGGTCTGTCCATGTAGCCGCTTTACAAATGACTGCTAACAGCATACTTCTTAAGAAAGCCATTGAAGCTCCCTTTTCCTTGTTGAGCGAGCCCTTGGAGTTGTGGCTAGTACTCCTTTTGCTTTTATGTAGCACATTTGTATGCATTCCACAGTCCATCTTGTGAGTCCTGCTTTGGAAATAGCATTACCTTTTTTTGGGTTTTATAAAGCTACAAGTAGTTGCTGTGTTTTTCGAAAGATTTTAGTTCTTTCTGCAGAGCACATAAGGGCCCTTTTAACATCTAGTTTATGTAGTGCCCTTTCTGCAACTGTCCCTAGTATTGGGAAGAAAACCAGCAGCTCTAGTGTCCAATTTAAGTGAAAAGGTGGTATTACTTGGAAAACTTGGAAGTAAGGTTCCTCAATAGTTAGTGCATGTATTTCGTTAACTTTTCTTAGTGATGTAATTGTGACAAGAAAAGCCACTTTCTATGTTAGAAACTGGAATTTGCATTTATGCATATGTTTAAATGGTGTAGACATCAATTATCCCATTAACCGCGGTGGTAATTCCGCCGCGGTTCTGGCGTTTCCGTGCGTGGGTGGGGCCGCGTCGGCCGTTGGACGTGCGCAGCACTACGAATGTAGTGCTTGCGACGGCAGCAGAGAAGGAGTTAAAGTAAACAAAATGTTGAGGTTCCATGTTGGTACTGTAGTATAGTTCCTATATTCCCAATAGGCTCTGCGCATTGGAATAATATATTCTATAGATGTGACGTAGGACTTAGGTCGACTTAATTGTGAGTGCCAGTTAGCTCAGAGGTCACTAGAAACTTTCTCGAATAAACAAGAAGGGATTCGTTTCTGACAACCGCATAAACATGACAACTTTGTTTCCCCAAGATAAAACTGATCTTCAGAGTCGTGGAAACAATAGATAGATATTTCACTCAGTCAATCGTGCATGCTTCGTTTCATCAGAAGTGCAGAGAAATAGAGAGACGTGCGTTTTCAATAAAAGTATTTATTGAACAGTCTTCTTTCTCATGCAAAAGAAATGAACTGCTACAATCGTAATACTGGCTGTAAAGTATAATGCGTATAGCAAGAAGAGTATTATAAATAATACTGTAAAAGCATCGTATGGTTTCTAAGCCATAAAATACTTACATAAATAAATAACAAAGACTAAAAGTGCTCAACTGGTGCTTCTAAAATATGCCTACCCCGATGTACCTATCCTAAGTCTAGTATGAGGGAAGAAGTATGTGTTTAGTTTCTTAGCCAAGAATCTATCCAGGATTTCTCTTAGGGTCTAATCAGCTCCGTACCTTAGTTTAGAATGAAGGAGGTCTGGTATCTCTGTCTCGGGACTCGATTTCCCAACACCCCACGAGGGGAGCTTGGAAACACTGGAGTTAGATTCTCAGCGAGAGAAAGGCTTCCTCTCTGTCAGTGCGTCAGCTGGACGGTCGGCTTCCTTCGGCACTTGCTGTAGCGAGCTGCGTCGGGCAAGTAGATAGTCGAACTGCTCCAAACCACTGCGTGTTTGCTAGGGCAAGTGTGGGCATATTTATACCTTGTAGGTGCCTGGTTTGACGTAAAGTCGGACATAATTACGTCACCAAAGAACCCCAAGGGAATGGTAGTTCTTTGAACACGCCACGATTTCTAGGACAATTCATTATTCATGAAAGGGGATGTCCCTCACTGCTGAAGCAGAGTTTTCCAAGAAAGTGTTTTGGCTTTTTGGAACTGGTGGAAGTAGCCATGCCTGTATTTGGACTGCATGGGCTATGTCTAAATATGTATAAACAACAACAGAGCTGCCAGTACTGGACCAAACTTAGTACCTTTTTGCAAAGACCTGTTATGAATAAAACATACCGGTCTGTTTTTACTTACGTCACTAGTTTATTCAATCATTTTTACTCACTAGTCCGATTTTCATTTTTTTCTCAAGGACTTTTTTTGTGCATATACAAAATATATACAGATCAATACAATTTTTAAAATAACATACAAAATATTTACAAATTTACACCACATCCACAACAAACCTTGCTAACTCCATACATTCTACTCACATTCACGACCATACAACATAAACCTCTGAGGTATGGCCCTTTGTCAACAAGAATGCATTATTGTACACATTCATGTACCCTACTTGCTTCTTCATAGAACTTGTGTAATAAAACAAAGTCAGTTGGAATAGCTCCTGTAATTTCCTAGTACAGTCCTTCTAATCTTTGGTATTGACAATACCTCAGAGGTTTATGTTGTATGGTTGTGAATGTGAGTAAAATGTATGGAGTGAGCAAGGTTTGATGTGGTGTAAATTTGTAAAGATTTTGTATGTTGTTGTAAAAATTGTATTGATCTGCATATATTTTGTATATGCACAAAAAATGTCCCTGAGAAAAAAATGAAAATCGGACTAGTGAGTAAAAATGATTGAATAAACTAGTGACGTAAGTAAAAACAGACCGGTATGTTTTATTCATAACAGGTCTTTGCAAAAAGGTACTAAGTTTGGTCCAGTACTGGCAGCTCTGTTGTGTTTATGTATATTTGACTTAGTCTTGCTGGTTAGGAGTCAAGACCCTGTGTTATTCTCCTGTTATAGTGCGAGTGCTGGCTCGCGAGGTCGATAGAGGTAGAAACATACCTTGCACATTTAGGGTAATGGGAAATGAGAACCAGACGTTAGTATTACAGAAGTTAAATCCGTAGTCTCTTTTTAACTTATCAAACCATGTGTTATCCTCCTCAGAAATTGCGATCCTTGAAAAAGGACTTTCATTGGTTCCTGTAAGACCTACTGATTTTGTGAAAATGAAATTGGAAGTGATCGAATTTTGCCGGAAAATACGTTTAAAAACATTCTTTGAAGATACACCAGAGTTGAATAGTACGGAAGTCACGGGTCTCCGAAAAAAATCGTTATTTTGTCCACCAGCCTGCAAAACACCCAAAGAGGTGTTAACGTTCGAAAGGACAAAACTATCTGGGATAACGGCTTTGGAGAAGAAGAAACAGTTTGCGAATTTCAATCTATCAAAAAGTGAGAAAGATGCCATCTTTACCTTAAAAAATGACAAATCGCTTATAATCAAACAAGCGGAAAAAGGAGGAGCAGTGGTCCTCTGGGACATCAATAGATATAAAAAGGAAGTCAGACGTCAGCTGGAAGATCCGACCTGTTACAAAAAGATCAGTTACAATCCAATAAGGGAGTTACAAAACTAGCTTTTTAATATTCTGCAAGAGGGTCACGATTTAGGGATCCTTGGTCCTAAGGAATTGGCCTTCCTCCAGATTAAGAACCCAAGAACACCCGTCTTTTATGTTCTCCCGAAGATGCATAAAGACGCAAACGATACCCCGAGTCGCCCAATAATTTCAGGGAGCGATTCCTTGGCAGAACCAGTAGCTAAGTACATTGACTACTTCTTAAAACCGTTCATCGAAAAAGTTCTGGCACATCTAAAGGACACAACAGCTTTTCTCAACCGAATTACATCCATCCAGTTTGATGAGACTAATCAGCTTATGGTGACCATGGGCGTCGTGTCTCTATACATGCAGATACCACAGGAACAGGCACTAGAAACGTTGACATTTTTTCTGGATCAAAGGGAACAACCAACTAGAGTACCCACAAATTTCATCATGAGACTTGCCAAATTTGCT
Source organism: Lissotriton vulgaris (assembly GCF_964263255.1). Classification (NCBI taxonomy): domain Eukaryota; kingdom Metazoa; phylum Chordata; class Amphibia; order Caudata; family Salamandridae; genus Lissotriton; species Lissotriton vulgaris. Next base: position 454,388 of record NW_028253053.1, read on the forward strand.
CTCCAGAAAAATTATTTCCAATTTGACACAGAATTCTTCTATCAGATTAAGGGGGTAGCCATGGGCTGCCCCTTCGCATCGGAGCTAGCTGTTCTGTTTATGGGTTTATATGAGAACAGATTCATATACAATAATAATCCATTTGCTGAATACATCACAATGCGATATATTGACGACGTATTTTTCATCTGGTCGGGATCACAGGACAGATTAAATGAATTTGTTACATGGCTTAATCCAAGGACAGAGGATATCAAATTCAGCCACACTGCATCGAATAAAAGCATCACCTTTTTGGATGTTAAAGTGTACGCGACAGAAGGCACATTGGGGACAACATTGTTTCGTAAGTCAATGGACAGAAATAAAGCATTGCACTACACAAGCCACCACCCTAGAAGCCTCAAGCAGAATCTGCCTTTTAGGCAGTTCTTAAGAATATGAAGAAACTGCTCCAACAAGTAGGAATATTTTATACGTGCAAATGGTCTGATGGAACGGCTACTGGAAAGAGGCTACCCAAAGAAACTTCTAAAACATTCATTAAGAAGGGCGTGGTGGGTTCCGAGGGAAACATTGTTACAAAAGAAAGTACGACATGATCAGAAAAGGATTGTCTGTGTAACCACATTCGGCCCGAGCACACCCCAACTGCGTAAGATGGTAATGCAAAATTGGCACTTGGTTAAAGATCTGCACTGTGACTTACAAGAATCACCCCTTTTTGCTTTAAAAAAAGAAAGAAGTGTGGCAAACCACATTGTGTGGGCAGCCTTGCCCCTTGAACCTAAATCAACACTAAGAGGGATGATGGGGCTGCCTCCGGTGCTTGGACACCGCAAGTGCGGTAACTGCACTTGCTTCGGATCAACAGAGGAAGGTTCAGTGTTCACCTTTAATAGAACACACTGGAAACATGAAACCTTTACGAATTGTCAAACAATAAATATAATTTATGGGATCTGGTGCCCATGCCCAAAATTATATATTGACAAAACTACGCAGGAAGCCCGGCATAGGATCACGCAACATGTCTAGAATAAGGAGACAAGTACCCAACGCGCCATTGGTGCAGCACTGGATAGCACACAAACCTAAAGAAGAGGACCTACGCTGGACCATCATCTCTAAAATCGAACAAGATCCCCGAGCAAGTGACATTGAGTTGCGACTGGGACAACGGGAAGCTTTGCTAATAATGAAATACAACACTGCCATGACTGGGTTGAATGAGATTTCAGAAATTTTTAAAAACACTCTCTGATTAACAGTAAGCAATGTGATCAGTTTTTAGGCGTCCAGCGATTTATAGACAAAACAGCCTACGTTGGAGCCATCCATACTGCCTGATGCCCTGCGCTATTAGCCGGCCATCAATTAAACAACAATGGGACTTAGAAATGGGTCCCAAGGTCAACTGTCCACTGCCACTCGCGCTCTGTTATCAATAAAGCTTGCATGATGTCAACAGTGCCTACTCCTTTACCAATATTGCGGTCACGTGATCGCAATGGAATGTAGAAAGTGAAGAAGGCTGAAAAAAATGCAAACTCGCGGCTTTGGTTTGCTCTAAGACGTTTCGAAACAACGTAAGACTGCGGTTTATACAAAGGATTACAAAACCAAATAGTACAACGCTGTGGCGATGAACTTTAAGACTCCGCTTTATTTATTTTTCACAGGACCCGGCTCACAAAACAATTTTCATCGGACTTCGCTCTCAGATGAAAGGATACGCCGGCAGAAATATTCAGCCCGGGCGGGCAGCGTAACAGTCAAGACCGGGTAAGCATATTAAAGTTGGGGCTTCAACTGTGTGACTGCAGTCAGTCTATGGCAACCAACCGTCTCTTCCATACTTATTTTTTAGCCACTCCCGGCCCGCGCACAACATCTATCAGGTTAGTGCAATTTTCCTTAGCTAGCCCTAGGTAGGGGGTGAAGCAGGCCGTTGTGCAGATTGTAACAAGTCTGTCTGATTGTGTTACTGTGTGTAGAAAATTGGGACCACACCACAACACCCCTCCCATGAGACACCATTAACAGGATTGAGAAGGTAGGCGGGTGCTAGCCGGTTGGTGGCTATGTGTGAGGAAACATGTTTTCTGATTGAACAGGGGTCTTAATTTGATATTCGTTGTTTTTGTTTTGTAGAATTCTTGTTGGTCCTGAGGAGAACCACGCAATAGGGGGGTTCGAAACGCGTCGACCTTTCATGGCCTATTGTCAATACCAAAGATTAGAAGGACTGTGCTAGGAAATTACAGGAGCTATTCCAACTGACTTTGTTTTATTACACAAGTTCTATGAAGAAGCAAGTAGGGTACATGAATGTGTACAATGAAGCATTCTTGTTGACAAAGGGCCATACCTCAGAGGTTTATGTTGTATGGTTGTGAATGTGGGTAGAATGTTTGGAGTGAGCAAGGTTTGTTGTGGATGTGGTGTAAATTTGTAAATATTTTGTATGTTATTGTAAAAATTGTATTGATCTGTATATATTTTGTATATGCACAAAAAATGTCCTTGAGAAAAAAATGAAAATCGGACTAGTGAGTAAAAATGATTGAATAAACTAGTGACGTAAGTAAAAACAGACCGGTATGTTTTATTCATAACAGGTCTTTGCAAAAAGGTACTAAGTTTGGTCCAGTACTGGCAGCTCTGTTGTTGTTTATGTATATTTGACTTAGCCTTGCTGGTTATGAGTCAAGACCCTGTGTTGTTCTCCTCCCATGTCTAAATATGGGTATTATTTCTATGCCTATATAAGGGTAATGTGAATTATACCTATACAAGGGCATGAAGCGGGAAAATTACACTAGTGTCCTCAAAAGCTTACAACAGTACAAGAGGTGTACATGGTGGAGTTACTCTTTTGAGTCCCTTCATGAATGCTTTTATTACTGGTATGCGAAAGAGATTGAGGTCTTCTGTTTTGCTGCTATGCAGAGATTACTTCTAAATGCAGTTTTATGGAAGCATATGCTAAATGTGGTTTTGAAGATGTAACAAGTAATATACCAGTTTTTGTTCAGATGGAGCGCAAGGGTTTCTATTATGTGTAGGACAAGAGCATATAAATCGTTTCCATTTTGCTACAATACACACCCTTGGGGTTGGTCTTCTGGCTTCCTTTAGAGCGTCCATACATTCTGGTGGCAATTGCAAGTACCCAAACTCTACGACCTCAGGAGCCAGATTGCAAGGATGAGTTGTTGCACATTTGGGTGCCTGACTCTGGCCTTGCTGTGAGTGGGGAAGATATGGAATGTTGGGAAGCTTCTCATGATTTATTAGGGACAGCTCCAGTAGCGTTGTGTGCAATGGCTGTCCAGCCGATGTTGGAGCAATGAGGATCATTTTCAGTGATGTTTGTCTGAGATTCCTTAATCTCTCCGTGCCTAACAAAATTAATATGTCCATCTGTAACGCAACTGGTGCTCATATAAAGAGCACAGATATCTTCGGGTCGAGTTGACGCTATATAACACTCCCACCCCCCCCAAAAAATGTTCTCTGTGATGATGGGTAGAAATTATTTGAGAGCCATTTGTATGGCTAGTAGCTCTAGAACATGGATGAGAAATGTTTGTAGATGTACAGAACCACTGACTCTGTATTGTTATGTCCTCCATGTGAACATCCCACTTGCGGGACTGTGTCCTTGAACGCTCTTCCCTTTTGTGTGTTTTGATATGTCATAATTTTAGCGCCTGATGTACCCTGGGTTAAACTAACACTAGATCTTTCAAGTTGCCTCCCGCTTGTGAACATTTCGATCCGAAGCACTCCTGTAGAGGTCCCATATGTAGTCTTGCACGTTGGACTATTGCTATGCCAGAAGCCATCACCTAGAACACTCATCACCATTTTGAATAAGAGGCGATGTTGTGGCTGAAAAAAAGTCAGTTGGTTCAGGAGATTGAGAAACCTCTGTGGATTGGGGTACGTTTGTTGTGACCAAATTGAGTATGGTCCCAAATAAGGTTATATTTGGAACAGGAGTAAATGGGATTGTTTTGCATTTATTGTAAATTTCAATTTGTGTAAGAGGCTTCTAGTGGTCTGGGTGTTCTGTAAACACTTCTGTTTGCTGGAACTCTTGGTTAGCCAATTGTCCAGGTAAAGACATGGATGTGTTACCTTCTCAGACCAGCTACAACTACAGCTAGACAAATGGTGAACACACGTGGCGCGGTTGTTACAAAGCATGGTAGTGCCTCTAGCTCATAGTGCTGTCCACTTACCACAAACCGGAGGTACCAGCAATGTGCCGGGTGGATCGGTATATATAAGTATGCATCCTTCAGATCTAATGCTGTCATGAAGTCACCTTCCTGAAGTAGTGGTATCACAACCTGTAGTGTCACCACGTGAAAGTGTTGGGATAGGATGTGCAGATTGAGAAGGCGTAGGTCCAATATGGGACAAAGCGTTTCATCCTTTTTGGGTATTAGGAGGCATAGGCAGTATACTCCAGTTTCGTTGATGTTTGAATGGGACAGGTTTTATGGGCCCGGTTTGTAATAGCGCTTTTACCTCTTCATTTAGCAGATGAGGAGGATTGAGGGTGTGTTTTCTTGAGGAGATATTTTGTGGTTGAGTTTTCAGCTCTAGACAATATCCCTAACTGATATTCAACACCCACGAGTCTGTTACTTCCAGCAACAACCAATGGAATTGGTGTCTTCCCCTGACAGGTGATGTGTGATCTCGGAGAATGGTTGGCAAATCACTGTTTTGAGGTAGAGGCTTCCTATGTGGGTATTAGTCTACCTTTGCCTCTTGATTTAAAACCACCTCTGTAATATCCTTCCTCCGATAGCTGGTGGCATTGTTGGTACTGGCATTGGTAACTTGAGTTCGCTGTGGTGTTATTCTTTGAGGCCTCTCTTCCTTGGTGACTCCAAAAAAGCTGGTATTTTTGCACAGTAGACTGCAAGGGCCCCATTGATTTTGCGGTCTTTGTGTTCTCTTTGATTTTATCAAGTTGCATGTAAACTTCTGGACCAAAGAGGTGCACGCCATTAAATTGGAAGTTCAAAAAGTGCTGTTTCCCTTCGGGTTTAAAACCGGATATATGAAACCATGCATGTCGACCGAACATTTACAGAGGAATTAATCCCTCTTGCAGCTGTGTCTGCATTCTCTAGAGCACATTTGATTGATGCATTAGATATTTGTCTAACCACTGCAACAAAATCTTTCTTGTCTTTCTTGTATTGCTCAGGGAGATGCTGTAATGGTTCCTCCATTTAGTCCTATGTAGCACTATTGTAGCGAGATAGAAGGCCCATAGAATTAGCAATTTGCCAATGACTGGCAAGTGCTGTTGCAACCTTTTCACTGCAGCGTCAATGCAGTTACTTTCCTTGTTGGGAGGTTGAAGATCTCCAGTGCTTTGTGATGCTGCTCTTTTACAAGCTGTAGTCACGACTAAGAAGTCTGCAGTAGGGTGACCACTGGTGTAGAAAGGGTCAGAAGGTGAAGGTCTGTACTTTCTCTCGTAAAAGTACCCTTGATTTAAATGGGTCTTTAAATATCTCCTTAGATACTTTAATCAGAGCCCAACATTGGTAGGTACTGCACTGTACGTTCTGTTTTGGAGAGTGTCTCTAACAGGAAATCCGTCGCCTCGTCTGTACTTTGCATTGGCAATTTGTGGTACTCTGCTGCCCTTTGTATTACACTACGATACGAAAATGTATCATCTAGTGGAGATGCCTTGGTTGAGATAGGTGGGTCTATATCCGTGTCTGGAAGGACCACATCATAGTCATCTAATGGGCCTGGTCTTTGTTGCGTGAGTCAGAGGAATAGGCCTCCTGTTCAGGGCTGTCACCGCCCTCTGCTTATTGAGTGGGTGATGGTGACCTTGTGCGTTGGTAATATTGGGCGACTTTGTGGCATGAGTCTTGTGGCTCTATGCTCCGTGGCCACCTTTTTTTTTTAAGTGGCTTTGTCACTTGGAAGGTTCTTTATGACGTAATTTCGCCATAAATTCTTGAAGGCCTTTTAAAACATCGCCTTCTTCCGCTTTCAATAGAGATTTTTGAGGGGTCTTAGCTGTTTATGTGGCACGTTTGTTGCTGAGAAAGGAGTCTTTGTTTTCGTAGGAGCCAAGGTTTTCTTCAGCATCAAAGAGTGACAATGGTCTTTCACTGCTGTCGGAGTCAAGGAGTGTTTTGTTTCCGTATGGCTAAAGTGTGATCTCTAGTGCCATCCCGACTGCTTGTATGGCGCTGAAGCATGATGCAGAGGTTTTGCTCACACAGATGTGTGTGCGGAGGTCGATGGGTGTTTTAGCATATATCAAAACAATAGGCAGAGGACCTGCACAGCTGGTAATTCAAATTCTAATCCAAAGTAAGATTTTGTAGCGTGCGAGCAGGGTTGGATGCTGTCTGTACCTCCCAGCGAGAATCTAAACTAATACAAAGCTCCCCCCATTTGGAAGGAGGCACCCTGTTGCACAGCTTGAAATTCAGACAAGTTAGTCTTTCCAATTGATCATCCAAATTAATTCCACCTCATATTGGGCTTCCAAAAGTATTTCATGATTCATCAAAGTTTCAACGAAACTCAAAGGTCTGGTTGTATATCCAACATCAACATAATCCCGTATTACTCCTTCCCCAATGCATTTCGGGCTGATAGGAAAGCATCCCGACACACAGACGGCTATGCGTCCTTCCAGTCTTACCACCATATATCGCGACGCAGATCTTTAAAACAGTCCAGTTGTCCCCTGAGGAAGGGCTTTCCTATCAGCCCGAAATGCATTGGGGAAGGAGTAATACGGGATTATGTTGATGTTGGATATACAACCAGAACTTTGAGTTTCGTTGAAACTTTGATGAATCATTAAATACTTTTGGAACCCCAATATGAGGTGGAATTAATTTGGATGATCAATTGGAAAGACTAACTTGTCTGAATTTCAAGCTGTGCAACAGGGTGCCTCCTTCCAAATGGGGGGAGCTTTGTATTTGTTTTAGCATATATGTCAGCTTGGCTTTAGCTCTATGCCTCTCCTTAAGCCTTGCTGCCCGATCAGGATCAAGAATGTTCTTGTCCTGTTTCGGCTCCAAGGCTCTTTTTGGGTGTCGACCAGAACCAGATGTCTGTGGTGCACCATGGTGTTGAGGGGGAGGTTTATGTAGTGTCTTTTTCAAATGGGGTGGGTCAGTTACACTCGCGGAGCGTGGTGTCTTCATCCTGAGCCGAGGCCCTGGCAGCGGTAGTGAGGGGTGGCGATGATGTATCCCTCTACAGCTGCGACATCGGCTTATACCTCACCCTCGCTGGTTTAAAACTGGTGGGCTTCTTCTAGGTAGAACTCAGCCTCCGCTGCCATCTCCATGTTATGGGCCAGTGTATGATGCAGTCTGCTTCTCAACGTCTTCTTGTTTTTTAACAAGTTGCACGGGGTGTTGTCAACTATTCTCTAATCTTTTCCCATACTGAGAAAGGTTGGACATTTACTACTTACGATGGCAGACAAACTTCTTCCAGGGTTGGGGAAAAAGTGGTTGGAGGGAAAGTGAACAGATTTGAAAATGAGCAAATCTACACCTACATATTTGTTTGTGCTAAAAAGCAATTCTATGTCAGGACCGGAGGCTCAGATTATGTCTTCTTCCTTCTCTTTATTTTCCACAGTAGCCATTTTTAACATAACAAAACTACATTTCCCATGAACAGCAGAGAAATAAAGAGTTTTAGTAGACATCCTTCCACGCTGTCTGCACTCCAGACCCCTGATGGCCTTCCACGCGGTCTACTCTTCCTTCGCTGGTCAGCAGCAAGTTAAATCTATTTTCTTGTTTCTCCTCTATGGGAGGTTTGGAAATGTGATATTTTGCAGCATTTGTATTGCGTTTGGTAATAATTCTGTTTTTTTCGGATCCCCTGTAAGTCGCAGGATGAATTTGTGTCCTTACATGAACTATTTGCCCAATTTGAAGTGCAGTGAGGTCCTCCCACCGCCTGGCGGCGTTGTGCCCCATCCATGGGCAGCACGAGCCAGGCCCTGGAGAAAGAGTCCTGACGAGCACTGCCCTTCAGAGAGTCCAACCTTGCCTCCTGCCACCCGAGTGACACCCTAAGTGGGTCTGTATTTCCCGGATTTATTTTTTACGCCCCAGTAGGGGTCTGTATAGCATCTTAGAACATCCTGAGGGGTCGTCAAGCTGCCTAGTGGTGCCGTGTGGGACACTGGGTCGGGTGGCTGCCCAGTGAGTGTATAGGGCTGTTGTGTCACAGGGATCTGCCCACAAATTGTGAGCCTTTGGCCACCCAATTACGTTTGGGCTCCCTTCCCGTTGAATCTGGTGACACTTGTGTGTGTGAATTAGTGCTTCCCAGCACTGCTCTGCCTCTTAAGTCCAGTGAGTTTCCTGAAGGTCTCAGAGGCATGCAATCGGAGCAGGATCAGTTCCAGGAGGAGGACCCTTTGGCCTACCTCCCTTGGGACGATGACTTTGATCAGGCAGTGGACAACTCCATTTATAGGGCTGTAAATCAGGCCATGGAGCCCCTGGAGCAGTGCTTCTCAGTGCTGATTGCGAAGGGGTGCGCCAAATGGGCAAACCCCACACCAGCTCTCCCTAAGTCCCCCTGATATCCCAGGATGATAGCGCCCCCCCCAGGCCGCCACCCCCCCCCGGGTGGACGCCTTTGCGCGTTTAAAACAGGTTTTCCTAGCGCAGGTTCCCGCGCAGGCAGTGCCCATGGCCCCTGTTGACAATTGCCTGACCCCACCACGTACTGCGTTCCCCGACTCCGTGGACACTGGCGACTCCCCTGGGGACACAGATAATGATGCAAGCCCTTCTAGCCTGTGGCTCCTGGCCACTACCCCCTCAGGCCCCAGGGGGGTGCCTCAGATATGCTAGACCTAGATGATATTGTCCACCCCAGGTCAACGGACTGAATCCCAGTTGATAAGGTGGCCAAGTATGTCGCGAGCCGGCTGCGCAAGCCCCTGGAGAAGGACGCATGCAACAGTCTTCCGGCGAAGTGCCCATGCCCCAGTTTGAAGAGGAAGGTTGCCCTAACTCCAGAGATAGACCCCAAGATGGCGACGTCCCTAGTTAAATTTGTGAAGGACACTAAGAAGGGTATTGATAGGTCCTGGTGCTCCTTCTAGGACAAGCTTTTAGACGTGGTGGGTCTGTGACTAATATCCTGATATGGCCGCGAAGGCTAAGGCCTCAAGCTCATTGATTTCCCCAGAGATGATCTCAGACTGGGCTCAGCAAGACATTGTTTTCTTGGGGGGAAAAATTTTTTTTTTACTTCTTGGGAACGCTAATTGTGCGCTCTAGACCGAGAGACGGCGTTCTCTCTTGATAAAAGAGGACCCCAAATTGGGGGACCTGGCTTCCTCAGAGGCTGGAGCGGTGGCCCACGGTGGTTTATTTGGGGACCCGTCCGTCAAAGAACTTGGCAAGTTCATGGCAACGTTCCCTTCACTGGACAAGGCCCAGCCCAATATCCGGAGAGTCTTCACCCCTCTGATTTTCCAAGGTGCCGGTCATTGCAGGGGCCGCTGGGCCGGCCGGTTCTCCTCCTCCAACCCTGATAGGGGACAAGGCTCCGGACATGGGCAGTATCAGGACAACTCATGTAACAACTCATTCTACCCCACCAGAGGACAGAAATTCCGTGACGTGGAGGCTTTCGTGACCGATCCAACAAGTGGGGAGGGGGGGGGGGGTCGCTTAGCACTGATCTTCCCGGCCTGGGCTTCACTCACAAGCGACACTTGGGTCCTACAGACGGTGCAGGGCATCCCGCTGGAGTTCCATGGCCGTCCGCATCAGGTGACCCGGACCCGTCCCCTTTCATTTTCCCAACAAGACACAAAGCCGATATGCGAGGAGGTCTCCACCCTCATCCAGAAAGGGGAGATTTGTTGTACGGAGGAGCACCCAGGTGGTTTCCTCAGCACCATTTTCCTGGCCGACAAAGCAGACTGGGTGAGAGACCAGCTATCAACTTGAGAGACTTCAGCAAGTGAGTGGTGTATCGCCACTTCAAAATGGATGGCATCCACCTCTTTGAGACGTGCTGAGGCCTCTCAATTGTATGGTCGCCTGGACCTGAAGGACGCGTATCTGACAGTCCCCATCTTTGCTCCTCATCAACGTTTTCTTCAGATCAGATGGCAAGGCCAGGTTTTCGAGTTCCCCAATCTGCCTTTCGGACTATCCTCGGCTCTGTGGTGCTTCACAAAGGTCCTCAAGCCAACAGTGGAGTTTCTACGGGCACAGGGCATCCTCATGATCGTCCCTAGACGACATTCTGTTCCTGGATCAGTGTCCCAAAATGCTGGCCAGTCACTTGCAGACGGTGGTCAATTTACTTCAGGAGTTGGTATTTGTCATAAACGAGGAGAAATCCCTCTTGGCCCCCGGTCCAGTGCGCAACCATTTTGGGATTCGCAACAGATTGTTTCTTCGACCCGGATTCTTTCGGCCAGAAACATGGCGAAGATCAGGCACGAGTTGCGCTAAACTTTGGCGAACTCACGCATTTCACTGCATCAGCTGGACAGGCTAGTGGGCCTCCTCTCCTCCTCGATTCCGGACATTTTTCCAGGCCCCTTGTACTACCATGCGATAAAACGCCTCTAAGCGCCCCGCCTCAGGAGGGGGATGACCTTTTCCCAATCTGTTCCGCTTACAGCAGAGGTGCGGCACGAGATGGTCTGGTGGCTCATTCACATGAAGCGTGGAATGGAGGAGCGATCTAGGGTGCCAGGTGCGGAGAGTTCTCCACAGGTGGAGCCTGGCCCACACACAGTCATTGCACATCGACTGCCTGGAACTTCTGGCGGGGTTGTTCGCGGTCCAGTGCTGGATGAAGGACAGGGTGCAATTGTGTGTACTTCTCAAAATGGACAATATCTCCACCATCCAGAACATCAACCACCTGGGCGGAACCAGATCCAAGGCTCTAGCAAACTTCACCACGGACTTTTGGACTTTCTGCCTAGAGAACAAGGTGTCGATCTCTGCGTAATACCTCTCAGGTCAGTTAAATGAAGTGGCGGACTGGCACTCGCACCACTGCCTGGATTCCAGCATGTGGAAGTTGGACCCACAGGTGTTCTCTCAGCTGATGGAGACATGGGGACCCCTTCTCAGTTGACCTTTTGCATCACATCTGGATCATCAGATGCAGAGGTATTTCAGTTGGAGGCCAGATCCTCAGGCGGAGGCGACAGATGTGTTTCTCCCGGACTGGCAGCGGGAGCAGGGCTATGTCTTTCCTTTTTCAAGATGATTACAAGGGTGTAAGCCCTCTTTCGTTGCCAACAGGCAGAGATTGTGCTAATCACACCCCTGTGGAGATCTCAAGTGTGGTTTCCGGTTCTTCTGGAACTTTCTTGGGATTCTCCAATCAGACTCCCCCACTTTCCTCACATCCTCTTCAATCCAGATCTTGATCCTCATCAGCTGTTAGTGGAAGGAACGTTGAGGATGATGACCTGACAGATCTCCGGCATCGCTGGTCGCTCCCAGGCCTTTCGAGACAGGCCGAGACGTTACTTGCCAGAGCATGGGCAGACCGCACGACCAAGAGATACCGGTCCGCATGGATCAGATGGGGTTGTTGGTGTATGCGACGGAGTGTCGATCCCGTGGGAGCGGATGTATACCTTAATTTCCTGGCAGGTTTAGCGGAGGACGATTTGGCCTACCGTTCCATCAATACTTTCGGTTCAGCGATCTTAATGGACCATTCCCCCGTACATGGTTCTCCAGTGGGGGAGCACCCGTTTGTTTGTAGGCTCCTCAGGGAGATTCACCTGCCACTCCCTCCGGAGCCGCGATAATCTGCTTTATGGGATGTTAACCAAGTATTGAATCTTTTTCTTTCCTCACAACCAAACAGGTTATAGTCCTGCAAAGAGGTGAAAGCCAAATTGGCGATGCTCTTATACCTGGTGTCCTGCAGACACGTCTCTGACGTGAGAGCCTTAGACATTTCGGCTAGGGTGTTTTCCCCATAGGGGGCATCTTTTATGGTAAGTAGAAGGTCCAAATGTAATACCAGGGTCATCTCACACCCGGCTTTCCCAGACTCCCCCAAATTGTGTGTGGTGTAGTGCCTCAGAGTGCATGAAGATTTGACTGAAGAGTCTCGGCCTCCTGGCGAGAAGCAACTGCTCATTGCTGAATGGAAAACATACCGAGCGGTGTCATCTCCGACCATAGCCAGACGGGTTCTTTGGGTGATGCCCGAGGCGGGGATGGATACCAACACGACTGGTGCCAACTCAGCAAGCGGAGCGATGGCCTCAAAGGCGTTTTTCTTGGAGCGTGTCTGGAAGACCTGATGCATGCTTCCGACTGGTCCTCACTCTACCTTTAGGAGGTTTTATTTTAAGCCGGTGCTAAAAGTAGCTCAGTTGGTTGTTGATAAGCTTTGAACTGGCATAATCTGAGCCCCTAGTCCTGAAATATAATGAAAATTTGCCTATCTGTAATAAAGGTAAGTTTCAATTCTATTAAGGACACAAGGCGAGAGAATTATCCCACCCAATGACCACTGAAGAGGTGGACCCTCCCTGTTCTGGTGTAAGTAATGGATTCATGAGTTTACTTAAAATGTGGTGCATGGTTATTTAATAGCTTTGGTCATATATGTAGTGCTTTCGGGTGTTGTTCTGCAACTTAGTACGTTCTGGTACGGTTCTCTGACATTGCCTATTATTTCAGGAAACAATGGATCCAAACAAGAGGTGTGACGTACGACAAGGATTGATTTGAGCGAAGAAATGGGAAGAGTAGAAAGCGTGGAAGGACCAACTAGGGTCTGGAGTGCAGACAACGTGGAAGGACTTCTTCTAAAACTCTATTTCCCTGCTGTTCATAGGAAATGTTATGTTAAAAATGGCTGCTGTGGAAAATAAAGCGAAGGAAAAAGGTATAACCCTCGCCTCCGTGTCCTTAATAGAATTGAAACATACCTTTACTACAGCTATAAAAAATTTCATTCACAGATATTTTTTAGAAATACGATTTTCTGGCCTACTTCTGTAAGTTCTTGTGATTACATGAAAGCCATACATCTGTACGACTGCTAGGACATCTCCCTTGGGTGAAATGCCGTCACAAGTTAAGAATTAGGCCCCTAATTAGGTGTGGAGTTAGCCAAGAACTTTTGTTTTTATTTAAAAATGTCATCTTTCTCGCTCTATTACTCGACTGGCTTTCACTCTTTCACAAGGAGCATGTTGGGACACAATGTAGTTTTGTTTAGTGCCATGGACATCTGTGGCAATGTGAACGTTTTGAGATCAAAAATTTGTATTGCTTTTTGCCAATGTTTGTTATAATGGTGAGGGCCTTTTTACAAAACCATATGAAAACAAGAAACACATTGACAAAACCAAAAGGCTGACCTCCAATATCAGACCTACCGGCGTTGCCAACGTTTATTTTCATGTTCCCCATTATCTTGTTGAAACTGGTTGCACTGATTTTCCATTATGAATATTTTTTGGGAAATATTAGCATGGATAAACACATTTTACTAAATGATGTTTCAAAGAAATGTGTCCTAGAATTTCAGTTTAGCAAAAATTACTTTCCTTGTTGCATTTTTTTGTTGACATTTTATTTTGAAAGTAAAGGATCATCAATGTTGCTTTCAAGGTTCTGCTGATATCTGCATCTAATTAGAAAGTATTCACAGAACACTGTATGTAGCCTCATATTGTTAAACTTTGCAAATGTGTGTACACATTTTTAAACTGGAACCACTGTCAGTACTGCAGTCCAAGCTTACATTTCCTTAGAGTGCTCACCCAAATAAGAAAGGCTTTGTATTAATGAACCATTAATACAAGTACAAACAGTATTAACGTATGGACACAAATATTAGCTTAACAGCGGACAATGCGCTTCCCTGATCCATAATGTGGTACTGTGAACTGGCAGCCAAAGGGTTTATGCTGTTGGGGGTTATGCCTTCTTATCCCAAGGACAAAATAAACATGAAAATGTGTTGCTCTTGACCCTAAACATGTCCTACTTAAGCGCACCATGATCACGTGACAGGACCAACACAGGATCCCCTACCCATCCGACAGGGCAGGACCCTGAACATATGCCTCCCATTCCAACCACCCAGTGCAACTATACCACCTGTGACCCCGAGGATACCCGGCCACTGTCAATAATACAGTGAGGCCCACAGAGGAGTGAAAACCGAATAAAATGCTTCAAACAAGAATATCCACATCAGAGTGAATTTGAGCAACCATACGCCTCCCATCATGGCAACTACAGGCCGCTTTACAATGTGCATGCATTGGAGCCAAGACAATCGATCCCCCGTCTCCAAATAAGTAAATACTTAGCAACTCCAAGGCTAAGGTCACATAGCGAAGTTAAACTTGGAAACATTATTGGGACTAGATCAGCATCAAATCAGTTAACATTGTTTCCAGCACTATGTCTGCAGCAGCACATGGGATGTCGGAGGCCAGACTGGCCGAGGGGAGAATCGAAGGCACCCCCCTCAAGTGACTACGGGCCAGCAGAAACAGACAACTGAATGGTGCCATTCTCCTGGATCATTATTCAGGGTCAAACCAGTCTGTCAATCCCCGAAGAACCCCACCCCCTACTCCCAGGTCAGACCCCTCCTGAACCACAGATGGCACCAGGACCTGATCTTGCACAACAGCGCTCCCTCAGCCAGCAAGCTGAATTTTTGTCTCACATTTCCAGCCCACCCCAGACATCATCCGGATGTTCAAAAAATGTGCTTTTCCTTGTGAAATTACTTTCAGTTTTGAAGGATACAACAGCTTGTATTTCAACTAAAGAGCATGCCGTTTTTGTTTTACAGTAAGGGACGATTTAGGTTGATCCTGTACCTCCCAAGTATAGGAATGACATATGGCATGTATTGTTGTCAAACACAGGCACCTCTAACTCTCTGGCAGCTCGCAACATAAAATCCCGATCTCTGTAGTTCAGGATATTAGCAATGATGGCCAACGGAGGGAGAGGAACCAGTGCCCTGTGAGCCCCCTGAACCACAAAAAAATATAAAAGGCATTGTGGCAGGAGCTGCAGTCTCACCCTTTGTTTCAGGAATACCTCGGCAGAGGAGCACTCTACCCTCTCCAGGAACTCCCAGCACTCGGATGGTATTGCAGCGGGAGTGGCCTTCTGGGTCTTCCACCCTAAACTCCAACTCCCATGTAACAGGAGACATTTTGGCTATTTGATGTTTGAGGGCGTAACATCCCCCTGCAGACTCTCAATGTTGCTCTCCACAGCAGCTACCTTGTCAGCCACTCTCCGTAGATTGGCCCTAAGTAAATTGACCATTATAGACAGTCTACATTTTTTGTTTACGTGCTGTCCAGGAGCCCTGGATAGCCGCCAGCCATTCAGCTTGCGAAGGTTTGGCCTCGTGCTCTGGGGATGCATCACCAGAGTCTGTGCCACCCTGCCGGGTGATCCTCTGGGATGGCTGCCTAGGCATGGTGTACTGCATGATGGTATTGCTGAACATCCCCAAGAGTCACAGCATAAACTCCACAAGTGGTCTTATTCGAAAGCGCTACAATTATCCCCATGCTAATTAAAACCAGGCTCGGCATTCACCAGGCATCCCAGCAGCACGCCCCAGGTCTGTATCGTGGCCTGCAGATCACAGGCAGCGTAATAAGTCTCAAGATCCACCATCGTCAGTCCACACCAGACAAGACCCTCATCCACCATGCCAACTGCTGCACTATCAGGGGCATATGCCTCAGAAGCCGCAGCCTATCACTGGGGCACTTCTCCAACCGCTGTATGACAGCGCCGCACTCCTGTGTTCCCCAGGAAGAAATGCTTGGGTGCCCCTGACGCACAGAGAGACTACCTGCAGTGGACGATGACTCTCAGAGGCTAGTCAGTCTCCTCTGTAGAGTCAACGACGAGTTCCCATCACTCAGGTCTCATAGTCCCACCTGCTGGCCTAGTCGCAGGATCCCAGAATAGGGATTCCCTTTTGGATCCACATCCGCAGCCCGAAGTCTCTGCCCACGGGCCCACCTGGAGTGAAGGCACTGTCGCCCCCACCCTCACATATGGGTCACCCTCCATCCACTGGTGCCCAGTGGGCGCAAGCCTGCAGCAGCCACTACCGGCCAGGACCAGGCAGATGCTCATCTGGTGCAGCCCTTCATCCCCTTCCAGGTGCTATGATCTTCTGGACTGCCTCCAGAGCCGATGTGCTACTCATTCCGAAGTTTAGTTGTAACCTTCTACCTTAATTTGAGTGATTGCATTGCACTGCAAGAGTAACAACGTAATAGCCCTCACTGTCTACTCCTGCTGGGCCCCTATCGTGTCTCTCTCTAATGCATCATATGGTAGCATATTAAACCCATTCCTACTGCTGTTGGTAGTGCTGTTTATTACCATTTTTATGAAGAGAATAGCAATTTAGTTTCTATAAAAGCAGCAGTTTATCTGGCACGTTTACTGAACCACCTCTAACTAAGAGAACATTAGTTGACGATTGGGTCTGGGTCTCTTTTGTGAGGCGCTGCTCGTGCCATGACCCGATTTGGAAACAACTGAGCATTATGAAGGAAAGCATGATGCAACAATTAACTGTGGTCTGTACAAACTGTGACTACTGAAAATCTCTCTGAGCAACAATGGCATAATTGCCTACACCAGAAAAGCGTACCAACTGCGCAATAAGCTAAAACACAAAAAACTGTACATAAAGACAGTATTTATTTGTGCACTAAACAAGGGACAAAGATCCAAAAAAACATAACAGCCAGCCATAAAGCGGCATCCTTCCAGCAACACATGCTCAATGACTATAAGATTGCTGCCTCAAATATCAGTCCCCATCCGAGGTTGAAATTAACTAAGTTTACTAACAACTGTTGTACAACCAAGGAGACAGCAGTTTAAAGCTTCCTGTAAGAAGAGGCGGTATTTTAGCTAATCTGAATGTATCCTGTTCGGCTAGAAAAAGAGTTATTTAAACAGATTAATTACCCAATGCTATGACTGCTATGACAGTGAAAGGAATAGGAAGTCCAAATGTTGTGCTGAGAATAAACTGCAATTCACTTCATAGTAATGCTATATTAACTCACTCTTCCATTCATTATTGAACTCTTCAAGCAACAGAAACATCTAAGCCATTAACCAGTGAAGACACAGTATTGCCTAGTGGAATGGTGGACCGCAATTTAGCAAACATTCTAATACAGATTTCTAAAAAAATGTAACGAAAAACTCATGACAATAAATATTACCATGTAACACTACTAAGCAAATAGAAATCTACATGTATTTGTTTATAAACAGAAGCATGAGTGCATCACTGTATTTAAGGTCGGATTTAAAAAAAATACAATTCTGTTTTTGTTTTCTTAACCTTTAACTCCTTCGGAGAGTTGGATGGACAGGGGCCGTCCGACACCAGCGGTGGGCGTGTGAGTCGGACTATTTCCGGCCGTCCTGGCCCCTACCCACAGGGGAAGTGATGGTGCTCCCACTGTGGGCCGTCCTTGTGCAGCCCCCACCAGGGGTGGCAGCTGAACTGCTTCCACGGATAATCATTATATTTTGAGTAGTGTGACGTCACTGCGCACTGCACCAGCGAATTGAAGAATAGTTGAGTTTCTCCACGGGAGGGGGGAGTTTATTGGAACAAAGAGGGGACCGTCTGAAGCACAAAAGGGGTTACAGGATACTACTTACCATGGGTTACTTATGTGAACTACTTTTAAAGTAGTCTCTGATCAGACTGGTGCTGAGGTGAAAGGATATTTAATTACATGCAAGAAAGCTATGAGTTTCACCCTGCCAACTCTTCCTTCTTTTGGTCTATGTATGTAGAGGCTGAGTGTCCTTCCAAGGGCCAGCCTGCTTTGCCTCTTCCCCAACTACTGGCAACAAGGTGTCGAAAAGACTGTAGGAAATCACATAGCTGAAACTTAAAAAAAAACTTTAGTAAAAAGGGTGGAACTGAAGAGGACCATGTCTTTAGTGTAAGTAGTAAATGGGAAGCAATGGCGGAGAAGGAGTAGTTTCTGTCCTGTAACTCCAGTTCTGTAGTAGGGGTATCTCTGTTATAGTCATAATCTAGTGAATAGTCCCGCCCATGTGGCACGGACCCCGGAGCAATAAAAAAATAATCTCTTAAATTGTCAAAAAATGCAGAACTGCACAGACACTTAAGAGAGAATTTAAAGACAGATAATGCAGCCTATATCTACAGGCTACACTGTCCAGTACTTCTACTAGAAATTCCACCAAAAACCCACAACAGCACAGCCTGTCCAGATTTCTCCACAGAGAAAAACTTTCCTTTCTCAGCAAAACCCTCTGGAATAATAGAGAGGAAGGAATGGACAGACAAGCCCCATAGGCTGCCATTATGTGGCTCAAACAGGATACTGTGCCTTTAAGAGAATCTTCCAGAACACTCTCAGTATCCCAGAATGCACAGCAGGTCCCTCTTACTTTCCGTTCTTTTTGAAGGCGTAACACGCCAGACCTGTAGCATTCCGTACATAATATCTTTCTCCACCGGGGAGGAGGGCGGGCGCTTAGGACTAT
The DNA here is from genome assembly GCF_964263255.1 of Lissotriton vulgaris. NCBI lineage: Eukaryota > Metazoa > Chordata > Amphibia > Caudata > Salamandridae > Lissotriton > Lissotriton vulgaris. The sequence continues at coordinate 473,002 of NW_028253053.1, forward strand.
AACAGAGATACCTCTACTACAGAACTAGAGTTACAGGACAGAAACTACTCCTTCTGTAGTAGGGGGATCTCTGTGTATAGTCATAATCTAGTGAATAGAATGGCAAGGCCATCCCCACATCAAAGCGGCGATGGAGAGAATAGAATTAACACCACTACTGTGCGAACAGATTTCGCAGCGAAGCCTGCCCAACCTGAGCGTCTGTCCTGGCATCAGTGACCAGACAGTAATGCTCATCAAGGTATGGACCGACTTCCAAGTGGCCGCCTTGCAGATTTCTGCAATAGGAACATTACACCCTCCTAACATCCAGGGAATGCAGAGGCCTTTCCTTTGGAGATGAAGGATTCTGAAAAAACGTAGGTAAAGTTATGGTCTGGTTAACATGGAAATCAGAGATAACTTTAGGAAGAAAGACAGGGAGAGTACGCAGAACAACATTAGCAGCATGAAATACAGCATAAGGTTCTTGGCAACAAAACGCCTGAATTTCACTCACCCTGCGGGCCGATGTGATGGCCACGAGGAAAAAAGCCTTCCAGGACAGGTGCTTCAACGAAGCCTTATGAATAGGTTCGAAAAGCTGCTCCATCAATCTGGACAGCACCATTCAAGTCCCATGAAGGCTGATGGAGCGAGTTTCAGAAATAATTTTATTCTGGCTCGTGAAGTTAATCTCCCATAACACGATTAATTATACTAATAGGTTTTTGCATGTTTTGTGTAATTAAATCAATCTAGAGTAAAAATTTCACACACCATTACACGGGACTAACGTTATATGCTTTATGTTGCATTTGCAAGTATGTTTTATAATACATAACTAACGTTGTTTTGTTTGTCTTATTGTCTTTGTCAACATTAATGCGGCTGATTAATTAATTGCATGTGCTTATTTTATACGTGCTTTCGTCTATGTTGTGTCGGTTTATCTTTTTCAGATATTTCAAGAATCCTGCTGGACATTATGAAGAATTGTAGATTTTTATTAAATGTTGCTTTTCTATGTGCTTTTGCTAGGTGACATATACTAATGGGTTAACATTAGCAATGGAGGGTGGGTAACAGAATGACTTTCATAACCTGAAATTAATTATTCTTTTGTGTTTGTTTGAATACTAGCCCGAGTGAAGGGCTTGAGGCCTGTGGTTTATGGAGAATGTTGGTTAGCCTGACTGAGATGAGCCAAGCACAGCCATGATGGAAAGTTCTTCCATTAAGACATTTCTTTGAATAAACTGAACTCTAAACAAAAACTATTGTGCGGAATGTGCTCTGAAAAGTTATTTTTCCAAGGCTAAGGAAGTGCCAAGTGAAAAATCGGCAGAGCTATGGAGGAAACTGTGAACTTTTTAAAATAAAATGTTTCGAAATTCGGAAGCCGGTGTCGCTTCACGTGAAAGGACAATGGCAATGACGTTCTCGTGTGTAGAAAAAGTGGCCTCAAGATGGTCTGACGACTAGCAACCAATCAGGTTGCTGAAAAACATTAAATATTAACATTTTAGTTAGATTAGTGAGTTAGAAAGGTATAAAGACTAAGCCCTTTGAGAGGAGCGGGGCTGACTGTTCCTGAGGGCGAAGTGCTGTCCGATTTCTTGGGACACGCAAGATTGAATAATGCATTTAAATGTCTTTTTCCCAACAGGTCAGAAAGCTTAATTTAGGGTATTAGGGTTTGTTTGCTTTAATTCATGATTTTGAGCAATTTGAAGTGCCAGACTTTTGTGCCATTAAAAAGATACTGATTTAATAAAAAATGTTTGCAAATATTATAAGAGCTAATAAAGTGATTGGAAATAAAAAGCTTTAACTTTTAAATAAAAGACTTAAAACGTCGAGCTGGTCTTGATTAATTTAGTCGTTACCATCAGTAGATTCATTGGCCAAAAGTGGCTTAATTGTTTTCATTATTTACTAATGGTCAGAATGTTATACTGCAGTTGTATATAATGTACATATAAAGTTTAAGTGGCATGATTAATTAGGCCACATGATTCAGTTGCTCAATTTTTCTGTCTCAGTCACATGGGCCTTTGGTGATATTATAGTATGGTGAGTATTAGGTAGTGACTAGTGTAGTTGAGACAGAATTTCTATAGGGGCGCTGGATCAAGGTGAAGGAAGCCGGATAGGAGGGAACACTTTCTTCAAGCCTTTCAAAAAGTCCATGATCACAGGGATCTGCAAGAAGGTAGTCTGTGAAGGGCATTTCCTGTCGGCAGTCAGCGCAGCAAGATGAACCTTAATGGAATGAACCTTAAGGCCAGACTGCGCCAAATATAGAAGATACGGAAGGATGAAATCTTCCTTACACGTCATTGGATCATAGTTCTTGGACTTGCACCAGATGCAGAATCCCTTCCACTTGTAAGCAAAGGAAGTCCTAGTGGAAGGTTGCTAGCCTCCTTCAGTATGTCCATACAATCTCATGGTAGATTCAAATGGCCATACTGCACTCTCTCAGGAGCCATGCCGCCAAACTCAAAGACGAGAGGTTGGGGTGCAATATCTGCCCCCCGAACTTCGTGAGAAGGTCAGGCCTGCACGGCAGCCGTATGTGCAGAAGGAGAGACCGTTGAAGCAGGTCCGTGAACCACCACACTGCCTGGGCCATTCCTGGGCCAACAGGATCATCCGTGCCCTGGACTGGGACAGCTTGATGAGCACCGCCGGAATCAGGGGAATGGGCGGAAAAACGCACAGAAAGCTGTTCGACCAGTCGATCCATAGCGCATTCCCCAGCGTCCCCTGCTGGCAGTACCTGGCGGCGAAGTCTCGGCATTTGCTGTTTTCGGCGGTGGCGAACAGATCTACGTCTGGAGTCCCCCACCTTGCGAAGACTTCTCCTAGTACCTCGTCGTTCATGACCCATTTGTGGTTTTCCTGAATAGATCTGCTCAGCGCGTCCGCCTGAACATTCTGCACACCTGGCAGATGAGACTCCGTTATCGTCTCTCCTCTGGCTAACAGCCAGTGCCAGATCGCCTGCGCTTCCTGTGACAGTGTGCGTGATCTTGCACCCCCCTGCTTGTCGAGGTAAAACATTGTGGTCTTATTGTCTGACCGCACAAGCAAGGAGTCAGTCTGGAAGGACAGATGAAAGGTCTTCCGTGCCAAGTGAATAGCTCTGAATTCCAGGAAACTGATGAGACGTGGACTCGGTCGGAGACCATGCTCCCTGGATCTGTAGATGGTCTGAATGCGCTCCCCAGCCCAGGAGAGACACATCCGTAACGATAGTCCGAGTCGGGAAGTCCCTGTGGAAAGGAACCCCTCTGAGAACATTCTCTGCTGAGCACTACCATCTCAGGGACAGTTGGACGTGAAGAAATAACTGAATCGGGTCGTCCCAACACCCTTACTTCTGGTTCCAGTGGTCCTCCAAACCGTCCTGTAGCGGCCACATGTGTAGGCGCGCACGCGGAGTGAGGAAGGTACAAGAGGCCATCTATCCCTGTAGAGAAGACATCGTCCTCACTGTTGTAGATGGAGCAGCTAAGAGAGCCTGAGCCTTCCAAAGGATGGATAAGCGTCTCTCCTCCGAGGGAGACACGCTAGCCGACATCTTATTGGAGGCTCCCGAGTACTGCAGGCACTGTACCGGGATCGGTACAGACTTGGACAGATCTATGTGCAACCCCAGACGGTCCAGCAGGACAGTCGTCCTGTCGAAGTGCAATCGTGCTTCCTGGAAGTTGGAGGCTTAGAGCAACTAATCGTCCATGTATGGGAAGACAAACACCTTGTTCAGTCTCAGGTGCGCTGCTATCACAGCCATGCATGTCGAAAAAGTCCTGGGTGCAGACTTCAATCCACACGGTAGTATGGTGTACTAATAGTGATTGGTGCCGACGAGGAAGCGCAGAAATTTCTGAAGTTTCCAAGGAATGGGCACCTGGAGGTACGCATCCTGCAGGCCTATAGTGCACAGCCATCCTCCTCTTTGTAGCTTAGGATAAATCCAGCACAAAGACCGCAACCCTCCATTTGCTTAACGCAAAACCAGAATGGGCCTGAACTCGAACTGGTCCCTCTCTCGCCCCCGAAAGCACCATGACTACAGACCTTCTCTTAAGAGACCGAAGGACGTATTATCTCCCTGCTTCCCAACAGGGTAACGGCCTCTGCTCGGAACTCGCGCAGCTGGAACTGCAAGTGAACCGGTGGAATTGCTGGAGGAGGGCTGACAACGAAGACTGTCTAGACCCGGCCGGCCTTTGTTCGCCGAAGAGCATCAAGCTCTCCTGCGTATGCGCACAATATACTTGTGAATTATTAAATGGCAGCCCGGGACCACAGACAAATTCTGGGAGGAAAAGACGCCGCTGGAAAGGGCGGAAGGCCTTAAGCCGTTCTCCACGCCCCAAACCTACAGCCTTCAAAAATCTCCGATTTTCATGCGGGCCACTCACTACCCTCATGGCAGCCCAAGGGGTGCCCAAAGAACAGGAGAGTAGAAGCACACCACTGAACCACAGGCTGCAGAGAAGTCAGACGAATACACGTATGGCAACGTAGGACAAATCCACCATACCTGGGGGTCGGCAGGAGAGAAAAACTCCGCTCCGAGACCGATGTTTAGATCTGAATCTATCAGGCCCTTTAGACTATCTCTTGTAAGGCCTCCCTCCTGCTCTCGGCCGGGGAACCACAAATCGGTGGAGAAACAGCCCCACACAGGGGTCTTACCACAACGGCCCAGCAACAGCGGGCCACAGCATGCTGACTGCATGCCGCCACCCCTGTGACCAAGTCAGTAGTACGGTCGAAGCCAGAACCTCCTGGCAGGTGGTAGTGGACGAAAGTTAAGTACCACCAACCAGTTAAGAGGAGGAGAGAGCCTTCCCGTACTCATTGAAGAAGCCTACCTGGCATCAAGGCACAGGGGGTTTGCAGACTGAGGGACCAAAGGCCCCTGGGGTGGTGGGTGGGAGAGGGAATTGAGAGAATTCCTTAGCAACCCCGGTGGTCACACCAGTGGTGGCAGAGCAGGAGGCGACCCACGCTGAGTAGATATGCGAATACTCAAAACTAAGCAAAAGGACCAACGTCCCCCGCTTACATGTGGTTAAGTAGCCACAGACTCCCCATCGGAAGGGTTCCTAGGCCCCTTGGGTGGTGGGTGGGAGAGGGAATCGAGAGAATTCCTTAGCAACCCCGGTGGTCACACCAGTGGTGGCAGAGCAGGAGGCGACCCACGCTGAGTAGATATGCGAATACTCAAAACTAAGCAAAAGGACCAACGTCCCCCGCTTACATGTGGTAAGTAGCCACAGACTCCCCATCGGAAGGGTTCCTCGACGCTGATCAACTGAACGGCGTCCTGAGTGGACATTGCCGAGAACACAAAGTCCCCTCCTACGAAGAGAGGCTCACCATTGAGCGAGGCCTGGAACAAGACCCAGGCGTCAAGCGCCGGCAAGTATTCCGCTGCTGTAACCCATGACGTCGACCTCACTACGACGTCACCATCACTAAGACAGTGACTGTCTCTACGACATTGCTGTACATCGACATTAAGCAGCACTGCACCGAGACTTGAGCCATCCATAACGGTGACGTCTGGCCTAACAGAAGATAGCGGAGCCTAAGCGACCAACGCCCCAAAAAGAGCATCACTGCTCCATGACGTAGAGCCTCACTGCTCCATGACGTCGAGCATCAGTGCCCCATGACGTCGAGCATCAGTGCCCCATGACGTCGAGCGTCACTGCTCCATGACGTCGAGGCACTTCCATGACGTCGAGGCACTTCCATGACGTCGAGGCACTGACCGGAACCGCGTCATAGCTCAGATGTGCTCCTACTGGGGGGAACCCCAGAGGACACAGCATGGGGACTGGTAGAGGCCCTACCCTCTCCTTACCCAGAGGCTGAAGATGCCTTCAAACTCCCCTGCTCCAAACCTGGGAGCCGAAGCCTCCTAGAAAAGAAATTACAGAGAAGACAGGTGTCAAAAGACACAGGCAAACACAGAATATAAACTCTGTGAGCTTCAGCTTAGGTCCTTAATTCAGCTGCAGACAAAGCACTTGTCAGACAGAAATAGTACCAAGGCAAGAAGACTGCAGAAATTCTGCCAAAAAGAAAACACAGCAGAACGTAGCTAAAGACCAAAGACGCCGAGTGAAGCTGCAAAAACACAAAATTATCACAAAAATGGAATAAAACAAGCTCAAAAAAGAAGAGCTAATGCTCCAGGGTCCTGCTAGCAGGAACCGGAAAAAAGAACTGAAAGTAAGAGGGACCTGCTGTGCATTCTGGGATACTGAGTGTGTTCTGTCTGGAAGGTTCTCTTAAAGGCACAGTATTCTGTTTTGAGCCACATAATGGCAGCCTATGGGGCTTGTCTGTCCATTCCTTCCTTTCTATCATTCCAGAGGGTTTTGCTGAAAAGGAAAGTTTTTCTCTGTGGAGAAATCTGGACAGGCTGTGCTGTTGTGGGTTTTTGGTGGAATTTCTAGTAGAAGTACTGGACAGTGTAGCCTGTGGATATAGGCTGCAGTATCTGTCTTTAAATTCTCTCTTAAGTGTCTGTGCAGTTCTGCATTTTTTGACAACTCAAGAGATTATTTTTGATTGCTCCGGGGTCCGCGCACATGGGCGGGACTATTCACTAGATTATGACTATACACAGAGATTCCCTACTACAGAAGAAAATCTGAAAGCGCATGGGGCATTCCTACACCCCTACCTGACATAATGACTAACAAAAATACTGTCTTATTATGGGGTAATTATTTCAAACAGCAGAACACATAGGTACATCTGGAGCTCCCTTTAGGAATCAAAAGACACAAAAAGTGGGATTCTTGCTGGATCAGCATAAAATGTTCTGCAAACTTTGCAGTCCTTATGGATTTGGTCATGGTAATGGCAATGAATGAATTTCCTATGAGGGTCATAAGAGAATACTCTCAATTCTGCACAAGTCACAAGCCTTAAAGCTACAGGCTCTTAGTAGATGATTTTGCCATTTTAAAATTCAGTAAAATTAGTTATTCCAGAAGTTGTACTGTAATATCTCAACACATCCACCTAAAGAAAGGTTAGAAGTAATATATCTGAAGAAAAAGGCTGATAGAAGAAAGCAAAGCTCTTGGATTCCGTTTTCACACAGAGTGATAATAAAAGCGGAGGTGAGATGGCTGCTAGGAAGGGTGAGGCTGGGGGGGTGAATCTCTTATCTCTTTTGTTGAAGTTTGTTCAGCAGGAATCCCAAGCACCGACAAACTGCGAAGTCACAGCTATGGTTCCGTGTTGCCAAAAATCCTCAAGATGATGACTCAACCCAAAAAAGCAGGTATTTAAACAGTGGATTCGCGTCTTTACCGGGCCCTTTGCTGTACTTTTACCACTGTACTTTTACTATTCTTTATGGTCTCTCTAGTAACCTGCACACAAGGTCAAAATGTAGGTCCTGTTGAATGTTCCTACACCTACTAATGGATAATAGATGGGCAGAAACTTGTTGACCACTCTCATGTTGTGGTTGAGGTTCTCCCCTTACATTTTAGTTTTAATCCTATTCTTCGGGTACAGAATAAATTAGTTGAGTTCCAGCAAGAGGTACATTTAGTTCACACTATTTATCTTTTGGGCACTCCGTGCCTCCACCTATACCTTCTATTCACTTAGGGCACAGCTTTCCAAACTTTTCATGTTGGTGACACACCTTTTTGTGAAAGCAATTTCAGGGACACGGTAACGCGAGCGCAGAGAGCGAGACTGAACCACCTAAGGGGGTTGCGATAATTTTTTGAAAAAGTAGTGGGCAAATGGTGCATTTCCAAGAAAATTTGAGAAAGCAGGAAGGTTAATAAAGCAATTGTTAATCTGGTCTAACAAAGCCCGTGACTGGCAAAACTTAGTGTAAGCAAGGTTAGGTTTTTGTATGAAACAAGAATATAATCATGCACACATTGACACATACCCCAGTCATTTACGGCACAACCACACCCACACACAACCCCACACACCCGACACACACCCACACAGCCCCACACACACACACCCCCCACACACAAACCCCCCCCCTACACACACACCCTCCCACTTTCAGGGGAATAAAATCAATATAACTGAGAGACACTCAACAGCAGTCCATAAAACCTTTGGGACTTCCCACCTCGACAAGGAACAAGGCCTGTTGAGATGTGTCAAGCTGGGATGTTTCTTCATGCGATTAATAATCTTCACCAAACACAACAATAGCATAGTTTCTACTATCTGTGAGGTAAGGTACTGATGTTAACCGGCAATGAATGTGTCTGAAGCACTACCTACTTTCTTGTAAAACAATAACATTTGTTTGTTAAAACAAAATGACTTGACAGACATATTAGCATTTTATTTTCCTTCACTAAGTCGTATACCCGGTACTACATTTAAGCCTGTGTCACTCTACTTATTTTCTAAGAAATAAGAGCTGGTCTGTTCTTCCTCACATGGTTCAGAGTATTATTTAGCATATTTAAATAACCTTGCAAAAATCTAATATGTGTTTTTGATGCGCTCTTTACACTAACATTTTCATGGCAAATCTGTATTCCTATCAAATTAACGTTCCTTTTATTCCATTCAAAATTAATCGTGCGGGGTGGGAAGGGCCTATCACCTCATCTACTCCTATGTTTCCTGCTTTAACTGGCATTTTACTTTTTTGCACTTTCTTTCCACGTGCTATTGGTACTCAGCACAATCAATCATGCTTTAGTCACTGCATTTTGTCCTGGAAGTAATATTAAAAATATATACTGTTTGTATAGCATATACAGCTTAAACTCGGCGGAGGGAGTTTCAAATACAGAGATTTAGTGGTTTAAACAGTGGCGGTGCGTCCATGGGGGGCGTTGGGGCGTTGCCCCACTAGCCATGGACGACCGTCACTGTGACATGCATTATAACAAGTACATTTTTAAATACTTTTTTTAAATAAATCACAGCGCACTGACTCGGCGCTCCCGGCCCGGGACAAGCCCGAGAGCATCGGGCATTGCTTAGGAAGTGGGCCGTAGGGGGCGGGGCTGCAGCAGAGTGATTGACAGCACACAGCACAGGCGGCAGCCAGAGCACTGAGTATAGCCGTAGCGAAAGCACTAGCAGCTGCAGCGGGGTGACACTGGCTGCGCATGTGACAGCCAGGAGTCATCAGATTTTAGACTTGCCTGCGCATGCGTACATGTGTAAGACCTTCCCCCCCACATCCCCCCCATTGCACTGAGACACAGGCAGGGACCCGAGCCCCGGTCTCATTATGGGCAGATTTTATCCTGCACGAGGCCAATCCTGGCGCAGTGGCGCTGTTAAGGCTGCGCCAGGATTGGGTGACTGACACACTGGTACAGCAGGGATGGTGCCGCGCGTGGGTGTTGGCTGCTCAGCTCAGTATGGCCAATCACATATGGCTATATCAAGCCATGTCGAGGTGATTGGCCAGTTCTGTAAGCTGCAGTCACGTCACCGCGCGTGGCGAACCCTGCCACTGCAACAACAACAAAAAGTGATAGTGAAAGTAGTTGAGTCAGTCAGAAAGCGCGTGACTCCAGTGACTCGTCGTGACTTGTTGTGCCTGGCCAGTGTGCCTACAGACGGACGGAATTATATTGCACTGGCCTGCCTGGGTATGCTAATTTTATGCTTCTCTTTTAGATTCTTTATTTAGTGGGAAAATATCGTTGATAAATAGGCAGTTGGCTGCCCAGCAATACTGGTTGTTCTTTTGACCCTGACCCCTTGCCCCGGCCTCAGCACGCCTTGCTTCGCTTGCGGTGGGAGATCTGACAGTACTTGCAGGCTGCAGCGGCATCTTTTCTCTGGCCCCTGGCCCTAACTCTTTTCTGTAGTTCCGGACCGGTGCTCTCCCTCGGTGGCAGGACTGAGAGGGAAATGGTCGCCGTCGTTCTGGTTAGTGTCGACAAGCCTGTCTTTGAAGTACACGTTCCAATTCCAAATGCACCCCCTTCTATCTAGTGATAAAACTCTCACAAGCTCCTGACGGTCTGACCCCGGCTAATGAATATCCGATGGCTGCAACTGAACAGGCCTCAATCATGGAGGTAGCTGCTAGCCTGCTCCGTCTGTGTACTGTATATTAACCTCTGATAATACCCTGAGGTGCCCAATGCTGCTGTACTTTCTAATTATGGAGGTGGCTACGATGCAGCTGTCTAGTTGCTCATGCTCACTGTGCCACATTGGATTCAAGCCCCTGGTGCTGTGGTGAGTAAAAGAACGATTAAACTCAGATCTCTTAACTGGGGTCGAGGGGCGAAACGTTTCAGCACTCCATCTTTTGCCACGTACTAGTATCGTTGGCATTTCAACTTCCAGCACTGTAAAGCATAAACCTGCCGATGCCTGTCTTGTGCTGATATATCCAGCAATCGGAAGTATATTTGCCATTGCCATCCATAGCATGTAGGAGACTCAAACATTTAAAAACAAGATTACTAACTTATTTGTATTAATAAAAGGTGCGTATATATGCCTTTGTAAATACAGCAGTGATGTTTGTAGTGATAGAAAGCTGCTAGCTTACATATGAGAAAATAAATCAAATCTAATGCAAAAGGGAACTATATCAGCCCCATGTATCATGGAAGATCGGGACCAAAACAAATGCTGCTTAGAGGTTCTGGGTCATTGCAGTCAATAAATCGCATGAATGTAATTCAGGCTGTCTAGGGATCTCAAGGTCGAGGAGTGATGTTTGCTTGTGGTGGTTGTTTTTTTCACCCGAAGCCATACCGGATGTGTTTAGTCAAGTCTATTATAATGAATGTCGATCTTGGAGGCTTTAGTTTGTAGGAATTCTTCAAAGATGGCCTTTTATCATTCTCATGAGTTCGTTTGTAGGACCCTAAACAGATCATGACGCATCTCTGATGTATTGATGTCTTTTTATGATCAGGTGCTTGTTTACTTGAGCATAGTGACTGTCACCTGCAGCATAAAAGTCGTTTGGCCAGGAAAATGTTTAAATTTACAAGTAAAGCCCTGTGTTCTCAGACTTAGTTAATAAAGTTATATATAAGTAGCACACTGGACTCGGGCCACTTAGCAATAAGTGGCAATGATGCTGTGTACAGGTACCCCCTCCACTGTGCTTGTACACTTGTTCAGAGTGTCTCAGATAAGAGCATCCTACTAAGCTGATGCAGTGCACTCTCAATAGGGTGCCGTCATTTGTCCCAGACCCTCACGACTCACCAAGGAATAGGATATACACTAATTTGCACCCACCATCACATGGAAACAGAGGCAAAACACAGGCCGCCCTGCAGACTCTGCTGTGCAGGAATCCCCTTCAGGAAGAAATAGATCATCCCAAGGCCTAAGCATATCTTACAGACATAGGAGTCTCAGTGGACCCTGCATTCTGCTGAGGGAATAATTTTGCATTTTGCCACTGCACAGAAACACTCATCTCCTGGTGGTTTTGTTGGGGGGGGGGGGGGGGCACTGTTGTGCTGCTCCTCACTACCGGTCTCTGGGTCTTCATTGGTTCGTGCTGTGGCTGGGAGGGTGTGGCATTTTTACTGGTGATCCACAAAATGGCTGCCAAGGTTTGGGAGTGTTGTGAAAGGTGCAGCGGGAATCACAGCTGCCACAGGAGGATCCTAAAACATCACAAGGGGAGCTGCCGCTCCTGCGATGTTGTGTAGGAACTGCTGTCAGGCTTTCCAGGGGTTCCCGCTCTCTGACCATCTCCTGGTGGGTGGGTGTTGGTTGGTCATCATAGCAGAGAGTGGGGTAGGCACATGCTGAGAAGCACAGGAGGTTAGGGTGCAAGGAGTAGCCCTAGGCTAGGTGGTAGCCTGCTAGTCAAGTTACCCAATAATGTGGGTTCCCTGGAGGGCGGGTGAGTCTGACAGACCGGGGCTGAGCATCTAACTACTTCTTCTCCTGGTGGGGTCATTTATGCATCCACTCAATTTACAATAAACCCTCTCCTAATCTACTAGCGTTGTCTGCATATTTCTACATGCAAATTTACATCAAAACACACGCTAGTTTCTGATAGCAACGCTGTCCTTGAATGACAAGTCTCAGATTACCAACCACACTCTACCGCTGTTCAGAGTAGTGTTCTCGCACTCCCAGACTTGCTGTAGCACAATAATGGAAAAACAGTCACAATCCCCAGAGACTGGCAGTCAGTCACACACTACCGGCTGCCCTCTCAAACTTCTGGGAGCCCTCTCACGCCCCTCACAGATTACCACGCGACACTCTCAACAGCACTCTAACCAGTCCTCACAAAGTAGCAGCACAGCATCAAGGCACTCTTGAATGAATTGTGAATTTCTGCATTTATTGTGGATGGGTGAGTGAGTGAATGCAAGAATGAGTCCGGATGATGAATAGATGCATGAGAGTGACTGAGTGTATGGATCATTAGTGATTAAGTACATGGATGGGCGGATGAATGTCTTGATGGGTGGAAGCTGCAGTGAAAGCCACATCTAATGATTTTGCCAATGCTTCTTTTTCATTGGTTTCCCATTTAGGAACGCAGACACTTCCATTAATCAAGGTGCAAACACTGCCAGTTAAGCTGTTTGCACAACCAGGTCTCATTGTACGTGCGAAACACTGGCATCCTTGGGTGCTTTCACTTAGTGATTCACTAACCACTTCCTCAGCACTTCTCGGCCCAGGGAGGTCTGTGCTCGATGTATGTTCTAATCTCAACCACTGCTGACTTCTAGCCATGTGACGTGTCGTCACCCTTTGCCCCAGTGTGCTGCCACTACTGCCTTGCAATCATGTGGTTTAAGGGCTAGAGCGGCCGACTTGGCAGCTGGCGAACCATCTTCGAGTCTGTCAACAGGCTCAAATAATTTTTGTGATTCTGGGCAAATCACTTAATCTCCCTCTACCTAAAAAAAAAATATGAACCTGTCCGTCTGTAATGCAACTGGTGCTCATGTAAAGCTCTCTGAGTCTGATACCTGCTGGTCGAGTTCGCTCTGTGTAAAACGGCAAAAAAGGGCATCCTAACTTCTGTAACAATTATTTTAAGCTCTATGAGTAGGTGAGTCGTGAGTGGAGTGCCATATACAACCAACCCACCAATTTTAGATCACTAACTGTTACCAGTGGCTGCCCTCCATTTATTGTGTTGATTCAATTACTCCTGGTATGTTAAGTGTGCATTATTTATGCAATAGTGTCTAATCTTTGGTATATTTCCTATGATGAGAGTATTCACTGGAGGCCGGTACATTAGTATGTACAGTAAAGCAGGGTTTTAGATTCCTCTCTAACATTATGCTTAGGATTCTCGCTGTTCTGTGGTCATTCCTTGGCAGTCCAAAAGTCTAGTCTGACCCATTCCTTTATTGGGTTCAGTGGATTGAATTCTCATTCATTTTGCTGTATGGGTGACATGCGTTCTTGTTGCTGGCACAAGCGAATTAAATGTCCGATTTTCTCAGTTGTGGACTTAAGGCTGAGAATGTAATGCTATTACGTTCGTTTCTTGTGAGAAGTCTGCCATGATAAACATCTCGTGAATGTTCTAATAAAGGGGGCACTTCATTTATTAGCATCATAGAGTATTTATGTGGCCTGTTGGTGTCTCAGAAGGCTTTGCCGTATCTGTCCTCTATCTCGGTGGAGGGGATTGGGGAGGATAGGTAGGGAGGCTATCTCATGCGGAGTGATAACAGGCTGAAATCGCCTCGAGGTGCCCCACTGCACTGCCCAGGGATGGGTACTTCGAGCCATGACGCACTTTCAAATCAGAAAAACAGTACTAGCCAGCAGCAGCACATTTTTCAGCTTTTATCATTTACAATGCTTTCTATGTCATTTAAGGTGCGCAGAAAGCAACTGTTTTCTACACTACAAAATTCTGATTATTAAAATTTGTTATGACCAAGACTTCTTAAGGTCTAGTAAACAGTTACTTTTGGTCAGTGGAATTTGAATGCGCATCAACTGTATTGTGGAAACACATTTGGATTTGCAATATTTAAATTTGCCTGCAGTGTTAATTGTTATAGTTATGTTTATATGTCAGTAGTAATTGTGTGGTCCATTTTGAGGGCAAGGCCACATCCTATAAACAATGTTTTGGTCCACCGTCTAAAGCAGGGGTCTCCAACAGGTCGATCGCGAGCTACCGGTAGCTTGCCGACCCTCTGATAGTAGCTCGCGCTGCTATTTAATTATTGCGACGTCATTTACAAATTTATTTTGTATCCCGTCATTTTCTTTAAGAACTATCAGCCCTTTTTCACAACTCTTCCGCCCGTGCCCACCCTCACACAAACCAGCTGCTCTGATTGGCTTTAGCGAGCTTAGCTGTTGCGGGGCGGGCTGAAGAACGTGACGTCTTTCCGCCTAGTAGTCACGCGCCACCTGCCTTTTCCAGGCTGGTTCCGAGTTCGGACCATCTTCCACTCTCTTGGGCCTCCCGGAGCAGCTCTGAGGTAAGAGGAGACACTGACCCTGAATGAGCCGAGTCGCCGGCTAAAAAGCACTCAGTGCTTGCAAGGTTTATGATTTTAGCGTTGTCTGCCACTGCACTTTAGAATTAGATGTGCCTCCTTAGGTAATAAAGCGCAGTGGCAGATATCGTTAAAATTAAAAGTCCTTTCAGGCACTGGGCCGATATTGCGGTGGGAGTCGATGTTAAAAGTCTAAGATTCTTGTCTGCACTAATCTGCTTTCACTGACTTTACCACACTTGCGCCTTCGCGTAGTAGTCAGTGAAAGCGGATTATTCTGTGAAAGTGCATGCAAGTACCTTTGATTTAAACATCGGCTGCCACTGTGCTTTACATATGCATTAGGAATAAAGTGCGGTGGCAGCCAAAGTTAACATCAAAGGTCCTTGCAGGCACTCTACCACTGTGGCAGCCAACTTAAGTGCTCGCCTGCACTGAACACCTTAAAATTCATGCAAATATATAGCGCAGTGTAGTAATCAGTGAAAGGCTTTCACTGATTACTACACCGCGCTATTTATTTGCCTTTTTATGACTGTGACAGCTGTTAGCAGGCCTGGTTAGCATGCACGGACCTTTGATTTAACATCGGCTGCCACCATGCTTACATTTGCCTTAACCCACAGTAATGAAGCACAGTGGCACCGACGTTGAAATTCAAAGTCCTTGCATGCACTGTGCTGCTACCGCTCTTTAAATCCTCGGTGGCAGCCAAAACAAAAAATCCAAGGTGCTTGCCTGCACTGAACTGCTTTCACAGTCATGCAAAGGCAAATATATAGCGCAGTGAAGTAATCACTGAAAGGATTTCATTGATTACTACACTGCGCTATATATTTGTCTTTACATGACTGTGAAAGCAGTTCAGAGCATGCAAGGACCTTTGATTTTAACATCGGCTGCCACCGTGCTTTAACATTTGCCTTACCAGTGATAAAGCACAGCGGCAGCTGACATTCAAATTAAAAGACCTTGCATGTACTGTACTGCAGCTATGGTGGCGTGACCTATGCCAAACTTGGTGATGAATGTACTTCTTGGAAACAGAGAGAGAGAGATCTTTGTATAATTTGTAAACTTACAATACAAAGGAAGTTTTTACTCGCAGTAAAGTAGCACAGAGAGTCAACATGCCTGCTGCAAAGAAGGTGCATATTGTTGCTAGCTAGCTCTTTGAGCTAAAATCCTAATGTAGACAAGTAACTTATCAAAGAGCTGCATGACAACTGCAAAGTAGAGGCTGGCTGGCCTGGGCTGGTGGACCATTATGATTTCTCCCAGTTGTTGTAAAATAGGTTCATTTGGGTAGAAATCAATTCCTATTAGAATCCCCCAACCATGTTGTTAGGAGTTAGGTTTAAAAAAAAAACTAGTTTTCTGTCTCTCCTGACCAAGCACTCTTAAACTATCCTGCCTACCAGTATGGATGACTTGTCACTCCTATACCTTCTTTTCCCCTGTCTTATGTAACATTTCACTGATTGTCTCTGTGTAAATCTGTGTCATGTAAAGTGTTCTGACACCTTACGGTCCTGATTTTGAAGCTATTATTAATTGAAAGGTCTTAAACCGCACACATGCCCAGTCTTTTCTTTCAGTGTTATTGTGTTCAAACCACAGTATGGGCTCTGAAGAAATAGGCTTAACGTCATTGAAACTGGGCGGGAGAGGCCTCTCTGTAAAATGCGCAAGTTGCTTAGGGTTTAGTAGCTCACAACGATTTTCACTGACCAGAAGTAGCTCTCACTACACAAAAGGTTGGAGACCCCTGGTCTAAAGCATTTGAATTTTCCAGCACTATTACCTGTTATGAAGCTCTGTGGTTATACTGAATAAGCAGCTACCTATGTTATATGACATCTCTTTAATAATGTAATACCTGCACTTTCACAATTGCTTTATTAACCTTCCTGCTTTCTCAAATTTGCTTGAAAATGCACAATTTTTCCACGATTTTTTCAAAATTTTCTCGGGGGGAATTCCCCCCGAACCCTCCTTAGGGGGTTCGGGCTCGCTCGCTACGCTCGCTCGCTACGGTGCCGTATGATTACCATTTTACGCCTCACCACTTTCAAATGTCACCAGCCGCCACTGGGTTTAAAATGTCCCAAAACGGTCTAAGCCTCACTACTTACTGACCGAGTGAACTGAAAAATGTCAGAAGTCCGAAAGGGCTCATAAGGAGTCAGTGGCTTCTAAGTGATCACTAATATTTAAACATAAATAAAAGATGTATTCCCTGACCTTCACACAGTGCCGAAGAACAGAACTAGAACTATGCATAGTAGTAACACCACACCTTTCTAGTGATATCTCTTCCCTTAGTGGCAGCACTCCAGTCTGGTCACATTGATTTTCGGCCTCATTTTTTATTGGTTTTTCAAAACCTAATACAAGAGGAGATGGGGAAACTCATCGGCGAACCAAATCCCACCCTATTCTTTCCACCCTTTGAGCCCCCATCACCTGTACCCTTCTGTGGTTTCCCCCTAGAGCTATACATTGAGTTACCAACTTTGTTCCTTCCCTCACAGTACTGCACACCTCAGTATTTTAATTTGATCCTGTATTGATATGAGCTTGGGGCACGATACTCCTTGCCACTGCTGTTCTTGCTGCTCCTTAATGAAGTTGGTGAGTGCAGTCTCCCGCATTCCGATATCAGTATCCCAGCAAGGCAGCGCGCTCAGGGCCGTGAGCAGCGCTGTAGCACTCCCGGAGGGAGGGAGGGAGGGGGAGGTCAATACTAACTGGAGCTCCTGTCCTCGAGGCTCCACTCTGCAGCTGCTCCGTGTGCACATAGCGTGAGTCGCATTCCCGTAATATCGGCAGGTCGGCAGACAGACAGACATCATTGAGTCGCATCGCGCGACAGACCTACGTGTGGGTCACGACACATTAACGTGACGCTCCACACAGTTTGAAAAGCTGTGACTTAGGGTATAGCAATCCAAAATAGCTGCTCCTGACTAGAAGAGTTCTAGTCTACACCGCGCCAACTGGTTGTGGTGTGAAGAGGAACCTTAAGCTGAAGCATGCCACCTAAGGGTGGGAAGAGGGATTTTGTCCTAACAGATACCTGCTCTTGGAGCAACAGACGGAGCAGAACTTTCTTATTGCACCATTCAGCCACGCTAGTGGACAGCCCAAAGTATTATTTGTGTTAGGTCCCATTAGAGATACCTTTACTAAATTAGAGCATAATACCTTTCAAGACATCACTTAGAAATACAAACCTACCCCCAGAGTAAGTTGATTTAATGGAAGCTCTCCAAGCCACTAGAAGGAATTCCATCGCTTCTGGTCAATGGCGTAGCTAGGTGGGGGGGGGGGGGTCCGCCCCAGGCGGCACTATTTTGAGGGCGGCCGCCACACGGCACTGGCCCGTTGCGGCGGCCTTTATAATTTATTTGGGTACACTGACTGACAGTAGTGTCAGTCAGTGTCCTCAAATAAATTATAAATGCCGCCGCAACGAGCCAGTGCCGCGCGGGCGTCGTTTAAAGTGCAAGCGCTGCGCACCTGCTTGCCAAAATCGACCCTGCCCCGACGACCCTCAGTCTTGTGCGGTGCGCGTCACATTCACCATACAAATAAATAAATAACCAGTAAGACTTGAAAACGTTTTATACTTAAAAGAACTTAGAAGAAAAAGCAAACTGGTATACTAACATAAATGACCTCACTGCCGTTTATTCATTCGCACTGAACTCGCAGAGAGTTGGTTCAAGCTGTGGAAAAAACCTTGTTTCTATATGGTGAAACCGAAGAGGGAGAGCGGCTTTGTCCTGCGGAGATCAGAAAAAGGGCAAAAGGCTTTACTTTCCACTGTTCCGAAACTGAAGCGGGGACAACTGACGTCACAGGGACCAGTCTGTGCCAAGAGACAGGGGAGGAAAGAGGGCGAGTAGGCGGCAGTTATTGGTTGTTTGGTCAAGTTAGGCTGGAATGAAGCCTCTCATTAGGGGCTGCTCGAGTACAATCCTGACTTTGACCGAGGCCGCTGCAGTGCCAGACTAAGAGTAAACTGGTGCCTGCAGCTTCCCATCACTATACCACGCACTTCTGGACCGGACCTCGGCCGTGGCTGCCAGATTCGAATTTGGGGCCTGCAGCCTCTCATGCCGATGATGACGCTGGCCGCTCTGCCAAACTGCCATGGACAGCAGTGTCCGGTAATGTAAATCTCAATTGTATTTAATTTTAAGCCGTCATCTTCACTGCTGAGATTCTGCTATGCGACCCGTACTGTGCTCGGCTTCAGGACTTTCAGTTCAAAGGTCTCGAGGAAGTACGGGCGGGCGTGTGACCTTGCCAATCTCAACTGACATTGGGCAATAATCAATGTGACCTCCTCTTCCTCGGCGAGTGAAATCTTCTTGTCTGGCATTCCATTGACAGGGTCAGTGTTTTAAATGAGGAGGGACTCATTCTTTACTTACACTTCTTAAATTTAAAAGAGAGCACATGCACTTTTTTTTTATCAGGGCCCAATACTTTTAAAAGGAGAGTGCTGGCTCTTCTTAGTAGCACACAGGTACGCTGGAATAGTGAGCACATACATTTTTATATTTGCATTGCAAAATCATCCTGGTAACTGACCTCTGTGTGATGCCAGAGAAGTTTTCTGCTTCGCTGCCTCAGAGGCAGTGTTACACGTCATGGACACCCAACGGAAGTGACATAAATCTGTAAAAACTTCTAATTCTAAAGACCAGCATACTGCCATAATACCATTTGACACTCTAAATAGTAAATAAACTGTTTGCCTCGTCAGTATACAAAGAAATGTGTTAAATGGAGCACAACTGAATTATATCATAATGCAGAAAGGGACAACAAAGTCCATGTTGAGGCTCTGCTTCGCCTAGCTGAATATGACGGGGCCATATATTATGAGGCAAGCTGTTTTCTTATCGAAAATAAACACTAAACACCAAAGCGGAGACAGTGAGTTGCAGTTAGTTCTATATTACGGGAGCACTGCCAGCAAGCTCTCTTGCACTCCTGTCCAAAAACACTGGCTAAAGAAGCTCTCTGCCTCAGCCTGGCACTGCAGGGAGGACCTTTTTCTGGTAGCAACTGTGTGTCCAGCAAGAGCGCACTTTCTGATCTGTGCAATGGGGGCATTTTCTTTGAGACAGTGAGCAGGGCTAAGATACCTTTAGAACTTCTCATGTCTAAAAAGGGCCTACTTTTTAATATTTTAAGTCATATGGCAGTTGAATGTCACTCATAAGACTGGGACCTTGTAGCACTAAACGTACACAACTCACTATTCTCCACTGCACCGACCAGGATTCAGTTCTGTGGCTCTCTGGTTCAGTGCTGTAACTAATAGAGGTCCCAAGTGGAGAGCCCGGACACACTCCCATTAGTACCCTTCCATTTCTGGTGTTTATCGGCAGTTTAAAGATCTTCTTAGAGTTCATCGTTGCTCCAATGGGTGTAGTTTGTGATATTTATGTCTTATTTGTCTTCATTGCTTGATTATGTTCACGAGAAAGTGTCACTCATAGTTGTTGAATGTCACTCATAATTACCTTGAATGTATGGAAATGTCACACAAGCTATCTGAAACCTTGGCAACTATGTCACATTCCTGAATTAAGTGCACAAATGAGCAGGATAGAGGTTTGTGGAAGCTCTGAATGGATATAGTGAGTGTTTTCTATTTCCCCTTTTAAAGTGTGGCAAGGGAAAATGCAAAAATCATCGAGCTATTCTCTTCATGTTATTGTGATCAAGGTTAAAGCAAACAATGCTGCCTGCAGCGAACACACCACAGTGCGCGATGTACCTCAGTGTTTGTGGTGCGTTTGTCAGGCAGTTATTACTGGGTTATGACTGTAACTTGAGTAATCGTGGCCAAGTCTCTTGCCTCGTTTCTCTTAGCTGTCAAAAGCGGAATTCCTTTTAACACCATCAGTGCTGCAGCAATTCCCCCTCTGTGCTGACTCATTTATTCCCATTGTTCATGATGAGCTCGTCATGAGCACACAAGCAGTGTACTGCATGACGAGCTGAGCTCGTCATGAGCATCAAAGGGGTTAAAGCAGTGGGTTATTAAGCACAAAAAGGATTGAGATATAACGCAAAGCACCCTGACATGGCACGCGCAGCCCTCTTCATGTTGAATCCCCTGGGAGCAGGTGCATGAAAGTTTTTGCCCAAGTTAATGTTCTCTATGGGCACACGTCTTTCCTCTGGGCCTGTAAGCAGCTTGCATGCCATGACACCAGTCTGCATGTTCTGATATAAAGACATCTGCTCTGACATCAGCGTGTGCCCACCTTGATTTGTGCTCCTTTCTGTCCAGCACACAGGTAGGCACTCACTGACACAGGCACGCACTGAGGGGTTCAATCCTCAACATGGAGCTTGATCTGTGTAGGAGCCTGCCAACAGGCTAGGGTGCAAGTCAACAGCACATGAACTCTACCACGCGACAAGTGTACAGACATGTGCCTAGAATCAAAGTATTTGGGGTAAACTATTTACGAAATATCCTCTGTTTCATGCTTGAGAGTCACTTTCAAGCCATTCTGTCTATTTCAGAGGGGATGAACAGATGATGAAAAAAAGTATTGAGGTGCGGCGCAGATTTCAGTAGCCAACACCGTCCCTC
Source organism: Lissotriton vulgaris (assembly GCF_964263255.1). Lineage (NCBI taxonomy): Eukaryota > Metazoa > Chordata > Amphibia > Caudata > Salamandridae > Lissotriton > Lissotriton vulgaris. The sequence goes on from NW_028253053.1 coordinate 494,092, forward strand.
ATTAGGTTCTTTTGAACACTGCATCCTTCTTTGTCCCATGCTATGTCCAGTTTTGCTTCCACATCCCAAGTGTCTCTGGGCACAGTTGGGGAACATCAGATCTTGTTATCCTCTCAAACTCTTTTTCAAATAATTATTCTCTATTGCAGATGAGGGCGTGTCGGCAAAACAGAACGCCCCCATGAGGAGCTTGACACCCTCTCTGCTCTTCCTCTTACCTACTACCACAGGCCTCACTGCCCCAGAGCAGAAGCCTCCACTGTTCCTCTTTGGGGATGGCTGCCTATGGGGGTGGTGAGCAGAGACTAAACAGACAGAACAACAGGGACATAAACAGTGCCACAACAAGTCAGAATGCTTCCAAAGATCTCAGTGGAACTTACCTCTTCGGTAAAGCTTCCATAGAGAGTGAGGCAATGATATTATTTACTGGCACTGACTGAATGGTGCCAGAAGCAGGGCCATCCTTGGTTTGAAACTCAAAGATTCTACAGTTAAGTTATTTTTTGGTAAGAAACATTTATTGGCATTTCGCTTGACAAGTCCATACAATAAAATGGACAAAAGCTACTCCACAAACAGCAGATTAAAACCATGTCAGGTTTATATGGCTCCCCCACTCCTCCCCACTTCTGACAGACTAAAAAAGCAGCTGAGCTGCTATTCGAAGGATAGTGAAGACTAAAGTAGACCTGAGTGTACCCACTTTGCTCAGCACTTGTGTTTTAGGAAGGCATCAGTGCTTTAAATGAGCAGGTACTTTTTCAAGAGTTACGTAATACATTTAATTGGAGAGTACCGGCAATTCTCAAGAGTGACCTAATACGTTTTATTGGAGAGTACCAGCACTTCTCAAGAGTACCGGTACTTCTCAGAAACAAGCATTTACTCTGGTAAAGGGTGCCTGCTCTTCAATTTTTCCATTTCTAGCTTTGGAAGGCATAGGTAGGTAACATGACTCAAGCTACTGTACATTTTTCAAGGATGAGCACAGGAAGTGATTCGTTTTTGCTTGTTTCGTCCTAAGTAAGTTCTTTCACACCCAATTCCAGAGCTCAGCTTAGCAGGGTGCTGCCTCTGGAGGAGAGGTTGTGAGCTTCACCTGACTATTAGCGGCGATACTACGTGTCTCTCGGACCTCTTTCAAGTGCTTGCTGTCCTTTATCCCCAGCACCACTCCAGGGGGCGGCAATCTGAAGGATAGCCAGAGCGCCACAAGCTCTAGCTACGCCTCTGCTTCTGGTGATAGCAAGTAACATAAGGGACTAGAAAATGCTGGCACGTATTGTAGCATCTCTTATAAAGCATCATGAATGTTGTGTGTTATTTATATTTAATGTATGTATATAGGATCTAAGTATGTATGTTGTCATCTACTCCTCTGCTCCAGCTCCTGGTAGGGAATGTAGAACGTTGGCTGGGAAGGTTCTGGGTGAATAGGAGCAAGAAGTTGGATGAAGAGGTGGCTTTTTGTCAGGGGTCATTTCTGGTAGCCTAATAAACTACCTTTGGAAATCATCCAACTGAGTGGTCCCTTCTGAAGATTGGCGACGAGGACAGCATCAGCCTATCAACATAGTCCTTGGACACTCTGTGGCTCATACTTTATGGAACCAGTTTCAGCTATACTGCAAACCCCGATTCAACCTATGAAGATGGTAAACTCCTTACATGTGTAATCGTGGCTGAGTGAGCGGCAGCCTTTCATGTGTGCAGCAAGTATTGGAGTTGTGTGGCATGTTGTGCAGTCATTCTGTTAATCAGCAGACTTGTGGGGTCCAAATTTTTGCTAGGGCACTCTGACCGATTCAGCTTGTGACTCCCTCTGTGACGCACATCTATTTAATACGAGGGCCTATGCGCGTGCGATGATGGTACGCGTTGGGGTCTCTGTGAAGTCTCACTGGAGACTGACGGTGAAGAGAGGCGCCAATGTACGGGATTTGGACCGGGTCTCTGCTGGCCACCTGCTGAGAGCATAATCGAGCCCCTGAAGTGGAAGCCTCTGCTGGTAGGCTTGAAAGCAGGTGTGGCTTCCGGGCATCTAGGGCGTGTCCTGACTGCATACATAAAGTTTGTGGTCGTTCGCAACTTTTACGTGGATGGGTATTGTTTTTTCCAGCTGTAACGTTGTTTGGCAATACACTTTTAGGTTTTAAACAGTACTGCTGAGATGCAGTGTGAAAATAATCTTCCCCTTTGAATGAAATGTCCATTTGCAGTGTCACAGCTTCTCAGGCAATATTCTGACTGGTATTTGTTACTGATGCTCCCATTTGTTTATTCTGTGCAATTTGTATGTATGTGCAGGACAGTTTCCCAGTCAATATTCTGACTGGTTGATGTTACTGCTGTTCCCATTTGATAATACTGTGAAAGTTATCTGCGTTTCAACTCATTTAAGGTCATAGTTTTTCCCCCCAAGCTCACAGTAGTGTTTATATCTGGTGCATATCTATATATTTTGGAGGAGGCGTTAAAACATGTCGGAAATGTGTTGGTAAGTTCAGGTTGTGTGTGCATTGCTGCCTTTTTAGTTTTAAAGGAGCCTTTTGAACTTTCCAATATATTTAGAGCAGAGAGGACAGCATTTTGCATTGTAAAAATATTTAATAGAGCATGGCAGCGCAATCTATACCTGCACTCCCAATGTTTTTACAAGAAACATGTTCTCAGAGTATGGCATTAGAAAGACACGTTTCAAAAGGACCTGGAGGCCCTTGGGGGAACACTTTTGTGGCCAAGTGGAAATTGGCCATATTAAAGCAGTCTAGGTGTGGAAGGGAGAAAAGTTCTTGAAACGTCACCCATATCTGTGACTGACAATAACAATGTGGATGCAGGTTCTGAAGAGGTGATGAATTGGAGGATAAGTATTTGGGCGATTCGAAAGCACTGGAATAAAGCTAAGGCAAGAAGACTTGTATTGTGGTAGGGAGACACAAGTTTTTTTCGGGAGTTCAGTTGCAGGGAGAGACGATTTAACAAAATGTTGGTGTTGAAAATGTTGGCCATATCATGTACGTTCAAAGATTTGCGCGATGAAAAACAAGATCAGCAGATTAATAGAACTTCTAATACTAGGATCAAGAAAAGTTGCTAGATCTGAAAGATTTCACATTGGAAAAGACGACTGATATCGCTAGAAACACAGAGAACACACCACGATATGTGAACGAATTAAGAAGTAATACCTCCAAGGTGAAGGGGGAACAGAGGGAGTACCGACGTGAACTCAGAGCACAAGACCTCACGCAAAACATGAAATGTTGCAGGTATCAAAAAAAGCTCTAAAAACATAAGACAGTGACAAGAGAAGGGTGTGCTACAGGCGTGGAAGTGTGAGGCATACAGCGTGAGCAGGTAATTATCTGGCTTCAAAGGTGATGTGTTTCAAATGGGAAAAAAATAGCACACTTCTCCAAAATATGCAACATGGTTGGTAATTCCAATATCAAACTGAGAGTTTATCTTGAGAATGAGGGTGAAGCACTGCAAAATGTGCAGGAAGTTTCCATGGATGATGAGGACGATGTTGAACTGGTGGTTGTTTGCAGTGTGGAATCACCTGGTGGCATGAATTTAAAGAGCGGCTCTTAACATCCTCCTAAGTGTACTGTAAAGGTGAATGTCATGGGGGTGCAAGTGTGTGCAGATTTATGTTCACCATTCACTGTGATGAACAAATCGGTGCAGGAGGACAGAGGCAAGTGTAAGCTCTGTCTTACTTATAGTTAATCAGAGGACTACCGTGGAAACAAATTGCCTGTGTAGGGATATTTCACAGCAGAATTGGAATGTCAAAGGAGGAAAGCAACAGGCAAGGTTTATGTAGTTGAGAAGGGTAGAACATTACTGGGATGGCGGTAAAAAGAGCTTTGTGTATGATACTAAATCCCAACCATCCTAACCAAGTCTTACAGCCCAGGGTAGTGTGAATAGATGGAGTGCATTGTTCACAGACTTTCGTAGGTGAAGTGAGTCCAGAGGATGAGGAGTGGATGTGACAGAAATTGCTGAAGTATGCGAGGGTGCTATCAATGAGGTTGAAAGGAGGAAAGCAGTTTCAGAGGAAGTTGAGTTAGAGGCACTGGTCAAGGGATTGTCTTCCGAAAGTGGCTGGAAGGTGTCAGATGAGTTATCAGCCTTCCAAAATGTGTGGAATGAGTTGTCAGTGGTGAAGGAAACTGAGGATGAATGATAGATTGGTGGTAGCAATCAGTTTGTGCAAAGATAGTTGGCATTATTGCACGAAGGGCATGGTGGCATGTCTGCCATGAAGTGGAAGGCTCAAATCAATTTCTGGTGGCCGGACATGGATTTAACAAATTGAACATTTTGTCCGGAATTGTATGCCATGCATGTTTAGCCACACGTCTCACATATTGCAAGACACTCCCATAAATCCTATTGAGTTTCCGGACCAGGCTTGGGAAATAGTGGACATTGATATTTGTGGCCCATACGATTGTTTAGGAGCGAATGATAGATTTGCCGTAGTAATGATGGATTATCATGTTGATGCCTTGTTCTACGGCTATACAGAGTTGGATGGAGAGAACGAATCAGCGTGTGGAAGAGAGTGATGTATTAAATGAAAGTTAGAAAATGTCAACATCCGTATGTGCAGAGGCATAATTCTAAACTGATGAAAAAGTGTAGAAATTAATTTTTGAAAAACGAATTTATATTAGAGTATGTGCAGGAGGCATGCGTAAGGAAATTGTTCAAAATGTTCTGATCCAAAGGAAGTGCTTTAAGTTAAAGGAAATATGGTGAGGCTATCTAATAGTAGATGGTAAGAAGGGTTTCATTATGCAGTGAGCAAGAGTGGACAAGACCTGAAAAACCATCTTCAATGGAACCATGGACAGAATATCCAACCTGGTCAGGATGATGCCAAAGAAATTTGAAGATTACATGTTTTCATGGGTTCTTTTTTTTCAGAGTTGGATTCGCTTTGTGGACATATACTAAAGTACAAATTCAGTCAAGGCTGAACACATCCAATCTAAGGGTCCTTGTCAGAATCGTATGGACCAACAGAATACATGGCGTTGTAAACTTAACCCACGGAGTGGAGAAGAGCAATTCGGACTTTAAGTCCGATAATCGTGTATGTGGGCCAAAAGGTGCGTCGCGTTGTTAGCGTGATCGACGGAATAAGAATATTGATCAAAGATGGCCGGGAGAGATCATATGGGCCTTCAGAATAATTTATGTGGTTCTCCGGTCTCTCTCTATGATCGGCAAAGGAAATCCAGCTAGTAACCAGGAGGCTCGCCACGTATTCTGTTGGTCCATACGATTCTGACAAGGACCCTTAGATTGGATGTGTTCGGCCTTGACTTCCTTCGCTACTGAAACTGAATTTACATCTGTGTGGCTTATAGTTGATATTAGGGGCAGCTGCACCCTTTCTCCGATATAGATTTGTGATCTACTTTGAAAATTAACGTTTTCTAGCATCCAAATTGAGATTACACTTGGTTCTTATACAGTTCACAACTGACACCAGTCCTGAAGATGGTCTCACAAAGTGTTCTTTAGGAGACCGAAACGTCGACCTCCGCCTCATCCTTACTTTATGTTAAGTATTGAGATTTTGGATAGGTGTTTTAAGGTTCTGTTGAGTCATTTATTTACATATTGTTTGTGTACCTGCAGACCTAATCAATTTTGAATCATTTATATCTGTATATGAAATTAATCGTTTTACCACTTGATAAATTCTATTTTCCTATACACCTTTGTGTTTGTTATCCATGTATTTTTTATGTGTTTTGATGAAATGCGGTTATTTATAATCATTAATCCATCTTTAATTAATTGATTTCTTATAAGGATCATTAACTTATCCTTTCTAGTCAAGTTTGAATTATCAATTGTTGTTTAAACAAATTCCCTTGAAGGCACCTATACCCCTCTACTTAATCACCCAAGCCCTCAAGGGTATTTTGGGTCGCTCACTGTTCTATTTTCCATGTAGATATAGCACTCCTCCAGGAGACTCACATTGCAGCTAATACACCAACATCATTGGGTCCAAGATGGGCTGAAACAGTACACAGCTCAAACTACTCCTCCTACTCAAGGGGTGTTATCATTCTTATGCGCAAAGGGGTTCACTTTCAGGTCACGCAAGTCCTGAAAGATGAGGAGGGCCGATATGTAATTGTGGTCGGCACTCTACGGAATCAACACATAGCGTTAATAAATACGAATGGGCAGAATATAGATGACCCCGGTTTCTATACTAAAGTGTGGCATGTCCTCACGGATTTAAACATCACGAGCCTACTGTGGGGAGGCGATTTCAATATTGCTCTGCGTGCTGGGCTGGACCGTTCACCCAATGCCACAGAATCACACAGAAAGGCTCTTGCCACACTACAACACGCTATGCTAGATTTACATCTTCGTGACATATGGAGAGAAAAGGCATGCGGATCGCACTGAAGCCACGCACATCACTGCAGCACACAATAGCTGGTCATGAATCGACTACTGGTTAGGAACGGGTGAGATCTCATTATGGACCACCTCAATTAAGCACTTGCCCCGTACACTGTCCGATCATAGCCCAGTATTACTGACAATGCAAATACCACATTACACCCCCCCTCCTTTTACCTGGCACTTCAATGCCGCGGCACTTCTAGATACAGTGTATACAGACACAATACACACGGCCATAGTGGACTACTTTGAATTAAATGCACCAACTACTGACGATCTGGGACTCTTATGGGAAGCATTTAAAGCGACCATTAGAGGCAAATGCATTAGCACCACTACAAGTATTCTTAAAGATATTAGTCAGCAGTTGCATATTCGGGAAACTCAACTACGTGACTTAGAGCAGCAATATGAACTAACACGAGACACCACATTACTGGGAGACATAAAAATGGTCCTATTAGAGCACCAAACATATGCAACTGACTAACTTAACTACATCTCGAAACGTAAGGCGGCACAGGCTTATGGGGAAGGTGGCAGGCCCGGGAAAAATCTGGCACACAAAATCTGCACTGGTCATGCCCCGCAAATAATTCGGTCAATAAAAGACCCCGCGGGTTCTCCCAAACATGACATAACTGAAATACTAGGCTAATTCAGGAACACATACGGTCAACTGTACAGTTCGCACCCCACTGTCCCAGTAGACGACACAATGAACTACATGGCAGATGTTGAAATTGCATGGCTCTCAGATGCACACAAGGCATATCTATCACGTCCTATCACAATCGAAGAAATCACTGACGTCTTTAAAACTCTCCCTAATGGTAAAGCGCCAGGACCGGATGGGTTCACGGGTGAATTTTATAAGGCATTTGCCGATTTACTGGCCCCACACCTGTTAAGGATGTATGGTGATGCTCATGAAAAACAAATTCTCCCATCGTCCCTGCGGGAAGCGATGTTAATAGCGCTGTTGAAGCCGGGCAAAGACCCAGAAAGCTGCGACTCATATAGGCCCTTATCACTTATCAACGTAGACATTAAGATCATTGCGAATTCAATTGCTACACGGCTCAAACCACTCATGTCCTTACTGGTACGGCCGGATCAGGCTGGCTTCATACCGGAAAGATCCACGACAATACGCGAACTCTCTTTGCACTATCTCCCTACTTGGTGCCCGATACTAAAGCTGCGGCGGTCCTACTGGACGTGGCCAAAGCGCTTGATACGATAGAATGGCCATATTTACATGCAGTCTTACGGCGTATGGGCTTCCCGACTATATTCTTGCAGTGGATATCAATGCTATATACTGACCTATCCGCCCGCATAAAAATTAACAACTACATATCTGACCCTATCATAATAGAAAGAGGAACCAGACAGGGCTGTCCCCTATCCCCATTGCTATTCGCGTTAGTGTTGGAACCATTAGCTTGCAAGATCAGGCAACACCATCGATACTCGGCGCTCCAGTTCCCAACTCGGCCCTTAAACATATCGCTATATGCGGACAGCATGGTGCTTTATGTTAAGGACCCAGCACTAAACCTCAATCCCCTATTACGCGAATACATAAAATTTGGCCAACACTCATCTCTACAAATTAACTGGTCCAAGTCACAGATTATTTCACGTACAAGCGCAATTTGCCCACTACTGGTATAATGAAATACCCTTCATGACACATGTTGCTATTGAAGCAGGGGACGCACATCCTATACCTCTATCAGCCATACTACCGCATCTGAGGCCTCCCTTACATGCACGTGACAAACGTGATTGACGCCACTAATAAAGCCTGGTACTTGATGGGTACGAAAGCAAACAAACTGCCATTATATGCGCCGGCCCTCCCGTTACCACATCATCTGGCGCTCTCGGTAACCCAAGAAACTGTTGGCCTGGATTTACTTCGACAGGCAGGGATAGATACAATGGGCTATTTATTCGATGAGGGTAAATTCAAATCAGTAGAGAGTCTGAGCTATGTTAGTAACCCAACACTACAGTTTACCTTTACATACTACCGACTACAGAGAGCGATAAAAGAATTCTACCCATCATACCCTGTAGAACCTCAGCACATGTCCTCCCTACAGTTTATGCTAACGGCACCTACTGCGAGCCACATGGTTTCTAACCTATACCCTAGATTGCAGGAGGATATAGCAGGCAACACAGAAAAAACGAGAAACACATGGAATGCTTACCTATTCACACCACTGTCTGTAGAAGAATGGCGCACAACATGCATGCTGACAAATATGTTGACGCCGAATGGCAATTTGAGAATAATTCACTACAAATACTTACACCAAATGTACTATACACCACAAAGGCTTTATAGATATGGTTTGTGTGACAATTCTAGATGTAAAAGGTGTCAAATGGAAGATGCTGGATTTATCCATCTGGCATGGAACTGCCCGAAAATTGCGGACTATTGGGTTCAGGTAACGGGGGCGCTGAGCGTTATGCTGAATGTACCTATGGAGTGTACGATACGTACCTGTTTATTGGGCTTAGTTCCTCACATATGGGCAAGGAAGCGCAAATTCTGTGTTATAGCGCTGTTATTGGCAAAGCGTAGAATCTCGTTACACTGGAATGGCTCAGGGTCTCCAACACTGAGGCAATGGATAGTAGACTTAACTTATTGTACAGATACCCTGTTGACATAGGAGGAGGACCTTCCGGCAGGATCACGGCCAAAAGACTACTGGTTATATCTAATTGACTATCTGAAATCACAGCCGTTAGACCAACATTTATAGGCTTTGCTGCACATGCCCCATTCTGGCGAGGGTTACAATGAAATGTCATTTTGGTGGGAGGGCGAATACTGTGGTGCAGCGGTCGATGTTTTATTTCTTTTTTTCCTTTCGGTTTATCTCATGTTTGTATGTTTTCCTCTTTGCAAATGCCAATAAAAACAAATTAAAAGAAAATATATTATAAAGAGAGAGCCCAAACCTTTGAGGCGGGTAATCTAAGGCACCACAGCACCAATCTGAACACCCAATACAGCATTGCAAAAGGCAGTATCAGCAGATGGAGATGGGCTATACAGCAGACCACCATATACATTATAAGGGGGAAAGAACGTTAGGGGAAAAGTAGTCCGTTGTGGGCGTTCTGCTGAAAAGCCATGGGCGTGTGCATAGAGCGTTGGGCGCGGCCTGCTGGGACTGCTGTCTCAATACGAGGGGGCGTTGCATTTACCATTTGGGCGTGTGTATGGGCGTGTGCATAGTGATGGGCGCGGACTGCTGGGACTATGAGGGGCAGTAGCATTTACCATTGTTGTGGGCGTTGGCCATTGACGCGATCTGGGGCGTGTAATTGCCGTCGGAAGGAGCGGAGCCGTCCCAATATGAGTGGGCGTCGCCCCAATACATGTGGCCGTTGCATTTACCATTGTTGTGGCCATTGCATTAACCATTGTTGTGGGCGTTGCATGTTGACGCGATGTGGGGCGTCTAATAGCCGTCGGCTGGAGCGGAGCGTCAGGTGGAGCGCATAAACACGTTCACGTCTGCAGCGGACACAAACGTTCTCATATTGCATTGAGGACACGGCTTCACAGTGGACCCATTCTTCTGTGGGGGCTGAGCCGGGTGATTAGGCGATTCCTAGTCGCGGGGCCTGAGCCGGGTGATGAGGCGATTCAGAGTAAGTTTTAAAATAAATTTGCCTTGCAAATTCAAAGCATTGCAGACATTTTATTTCATCCCCGGACAACGTTGGGACAGGCTGCTAGTGTTGGATAAAAAGGTTCTGGGTGGACAGGAGCTAGCATTTGGTTGGAGAGGTGGGTACCTGTCAGAGGTCGTTGCTGATAGCCAAATAAACTACCCTTGGAAATCATCAGAGTGTCCCCTTCTTAAAAGTATCCACAACTTGTTGAAAGACAGTAATATGGGCTGCCTGCTTCTCATTTATGATAACTAGATTACTCTGGGTTAAAAGGCAATGCTAGCACATTGTTGACCACCGAGGCAAAGCTTGCAGACTTAGCTCAACAGTTTGGCCTCCAGCTTCCTGATGACTTTCAGAAGTATTGAAGTGCACGAGTCACATGCTGTAGCATGTGTTCCAAGTTCAAACATCACATGCAGCAGTTTTGTGTGTTTCACAATTAAATTTTTGCAGCTTCTGCAACAGGGTTAAAACTCTGATTTTTGGAGGAGTCCTTTGACTTAGGCTGATTAAGCACCAAGAAAGTGAAAGACCCTCGTTCATGATACATGGAAAAACAGAAATGATGCTAGTGCACCGGTTTGAACTTATTGTATTCCGATGTTCTATCCAATGAGCAGAGAAAGTCAAGAGAGGTGGCAGGGATTAAGGGCAAACACTAAAGTATGAGTAAAGTCCACGGCTTATGAAAGCAAATACAAAGCAGGGAAAGTGTTGGGTGCTCAAGAACGAAGAGAAGCCACCAATTCCTCTTCTGTTTCTGCAAGTTCAAATCATCAAATAGGTTCGGATTACTCCCAAATAAGTCCACACAGAGATGCGTTGATGGTACTGACATCCTTTAATCTTTTTCAAACAGAAATATGTACATTTCACTGCCTCTGCCAACACATGTTTCGTCTGAGCAGCAAGTACGCATCAGACTTTGTTGGGGGTAATTAAGTAGTCTACTGAGAGGTATAGCCCAATCATAATCCACTTCACAGACTTCAGTACCTTATGTTTTTGTCATACATCCTAGTAAGGAATGCTTCTGAGTATCACCTCGCTTATGACATTCGGAAGAGTGCAGCCAAGCAGAACTGAACTTAAGTAAGGTTGGCAATGCCAGCGTTCTTGCTGTTCAGACGAAACAAGTGTTAGCAGAGGCAGGGAAATGTGCATACTTCTATTTGAAAAAGAATAAAGGATGTTGGTGACAAACAACATAACTATAAATTGACTTATTTGGGAGCGCTCAAAACCTATTATTAGATATTCAATGGCCAGAGTGCGGCTGAAGCCGTATGATAACACTAGGCAGAGCTGGAAAGTTACAACTGAGGGAAAAGCTTTCTGCGCCAGTCTAACGGCTTGCAGGCTATAGAAGCATCTGCAAGAAGATGTATCCACTAAAAACACTTTTAAGTGGATAAAGTAATAAGTTTATTGTGGGTACTAATAGCCATTGGCTTAAAGAAATCCCGGAAGCAACTAATTAGTCTTATCGTCTCCATGTGGATAATAGGAATAGTACTGTGCAGGGAAAGAATTATTGGGGGAGGCAGCACACATTTTTAATATTCTGAAATAGTTTAAACTACAGCCATCGGAATCTTATTATTAACAGCAATTTCATGCTAGCTGGTCACGGTCTTAAATGTGGACACCGGTGTCTCAGGTTTTCTGTGCAAAAATCATATTTATTCGTTGGAATTATATTCCTCAGGTTGCTATAATTGTTTTCCAGCCAACCTTTAGACTCCGCATGCTGGTTGTTGCCCGTTTTAGGTCTCGCACCTGGCGACGCAGCGCAAAGCACTGTAGCCAGCGAGACCTATTGTCGTCGACTTGGCTCTCAAAGGAGACAAGAGATGGGCACGCCCAGGCCGGACTGGAACGGTGAACGTGCGCGTTCACCACGTACAGACATGCGATGTTCCCATCTCCTGTCCCCCTTCTTCACAGCGTTAAATACACCAAATGGCCAAGAAGTGGCAGCACACTGGAGCTTACAATAAAATATGCATCGATGGAGTGGCCTGCAACGGCGGAACTGATCAGGACAGGCACTCGCTAGTGCCAGCATTCAGCCCCACTTACCGGGCTGCTGTGCAGACTCCGTTTCTGTCTTCTTGGCGGCATTCTTGCGGGGTTCCCAGGTGACGCCCTTAAGGGGCTCTATCAGCATACGTGAGCTCCTGAAGAAACAAACCTCCCCTCTCCACTTCACGCAGGCCCCTTCCTGGGACACGGGACTTCTGAGAACTTCAGCCGCTACCGCGGGGCTCTCCCTTCCTCATGGCAGCCCCGCAAGAACGAGCCACACCAGCCTCTTCTAGCTGCGCCACAGGCCCCACCCATGTCACAGACAAGGATGCCTGACTTTCCTGGTTTCGTGCCCCCCCAACCTGCCACCGCGCCTCGGGGACGAGAGACGTGATGGGGTTCCACAGGCACCATGCCTTGTGAGTGACTGCACAACTAGGTTGTTTCAGTGGTAAAAGACCGGCACAACACACTTCCAGTGGCCCTGGGAGAATGCTTTGTGCGCGCCACTCCCTGTGCCGCTGCGAACCACGTGGTGGTGATTCAGCCCTCGTCCCACCAGGGCTCAGGAGTGCAGCAGTATGCAGCGTCTGACGTGGCAGGGAGCTCGTGTGGAGTGCTTTGCTCTCTGCCCACTGGGAACTTATTTACGTGCTTTGGTTAATTTTCAGCGATAGTCCTGACTTGTATGTATGATGCTACTTGTAGCATATATATCCTGATGCAATGACAGAAACCTCAAAATACAAGTCGGGCGGCACAGTATGATGAGTACTGATTTTTAACTTATGTGTTTGTAAGCCACACCTTTAATTACATTGGTCACGCCCCTTTGACACCCCCCCCCCCCAAGAGCCCTGGGTATATGTACTGAAGCCACGTGGGTTCTCCACACTGCGCACGGATTACTCACTCATGTGAACTCCTCACAATGTCCACCAGAACCTTCTCCAGTCCTCACCCTGCATCAGTGTCAGACCCCCCCACACACACACACACACACACACACACACACACACACACACACACACACACACACACACACACACGACATGCAGCACCCACCACCGACTGTTTTTTGCATGTTTAACTTTGTGGTTCATCTTACTTTATTACAAACTCGGAACTGCAAGTCCCAGAATGCTCCGAAACATTTGGCTAGATGAGCTAATAACAGATTGGCTTCGGAGAGTGCTACTGATAACCTGCACCTGCGTTTTATGACTTACACTGGCTATTGTGACAACTCTTCGTACTGCCCACTATTGCTTGTACATATGATCAGGCTGTTGGTGCAGCTGGCTCAATTAAAATGAGTAGCTAGTATAAACCCCAAAATGCACTGTGTCTGTACGTAAAAGAAAAGTTCAGGAATGACAATGTGGTGCCTTCAGGACAGGGGGAACATGTTCGCAGCAGCCGGCAAGGAGGGCCCATCCCTTCGAATTTTGCGGGTCTTACAAAGAGCCCTTGCCACAGTGTATCACTTTTTAGGTCTTGCACCTGGCAACTCAGCGCGAAGAGCTGTCGCCAGCGAGACCTATTGGCGTCAACTGGTCTCTCAAGGGAGACAGGAGATGGGCACGCGCAGGCCGGACTTCCTTCATCCAACCTCCTAACTCCAGCAGACATCCCTCTGGTGTACATAGATTTGTACTTTCAAAGTCCTCACACATCTTCCCCCAATATCTATTTACATGGGAGCATCCACGCACCATGTGAAACAAGCATTTACAATGCAATAGGTCTCGCATTATTAAAGTTGCCAGAGATAGACAAGGCAAGAGATAGACAAGACGAGAGACAGGGACAGAGACAGGGACAGAGACAGGGACAGAGACAGGGACAGAGACAGGGACAGAGACAGGGACAGAGACAGGGACAGACATAGGGACAGAGACAGGGACAGACATAGGGACAGACATAGGGACAGACATAGGGACAGACATAGGGACAGACATAGGGACAGACATAGGGACAGACATAGGGACAGACATAGGGACAGACATAGGGACAGACATAGGGACAGACATAGGGACAGACATAGGGACACAGATAGGGACACAGATAGGGACAGATAGGGACAGAGATAGGGACAGAGATAGGGACAGAGATAGGGACAGAGATAGGGACAGAGATGGGGACAGAGATAGGGACAGAGATAGGGACAGAGATAGGGACAGAGATAGGGACAGAGATAGGGACAGAGATAGGGACAGAGATAGGGACAGAGATAGGGACAGAGATAAGGCTGCTATATCGGTTTCCTTCAATTTCTGGCGGATCGCCACAGATGCTGCTTCACCTTTTATGTTGGCTAATAATATAGCCGAGACCAGCTTGAAGTCTTTTAGTAATTTCATACCCAGAGTTAAAGCTGGTTCTGGACCGTATTCGTTTTGAATCTGTCTTAGTACATCTGGTATTACCGCCATAGACGGGACACCATGTGTTTTTGTGTAGATGGAAGCAAAGACTGTGCCCCAAGTGTCACAGTCCTCCACAAGTGGTGCGATCCCCATTGGGAGACAGATAGTCAGAATTCTGTGTTCATCAGTAGGCGTAGTATCAGGAAATACTGCCTTTATTTGAGTAATTATCTGTGCTAACTAGAATGGAATTTGTTCCTGTTTTATGGGTACTTTACCAAGACATGATTGTATGTTCTGTGGTGTGATTTTGTTTATGGTCCCCTGGTGAGGGGTCTGCTGTGGAATGTTAAATGTTGGTTGGACTATTGAGGTCCGCATGACATATTGGACTAATTGTCTATGTATTTTAATTAAGAGTTTTAGCTGAGCTAAAAGTTCAGGAACTGATATTTTATCAATGTCTGGATGTGGTGTGTAGCTGGCTAGAACCGGCCACGTTGCTCCTGGTCTACCTAGTGGACCGAGCCTGGTAATGTGATCTTTATGTTTTAGGGCGTCTTTAAACCAGAGCAGGTGCTCTTAGTATTTTAGTGGGATTTCAATCTCTTCGAAAGGACTGTATTCATCCGGAGGTTCCTCTATTTTGTAATAGTGGAAGTCTTTTGTCGTAGCGTGTGCTGTTGGAAAATGTATCCATGAATAGAATACCTCTGTCTGCCGATATTCATGTGCCTCTATCACGAATAGGACTGTACCACCTCTTGGTGTCAGTCCATTTTCTATACGTTTTAGAGTTAAAGTTCTTCTTACATTGACCGGAATGAGTATTGCGTCCGGGTCCGTTTCATGGAGACTTACGTCTTCTTCTAAGAGTTGAACTGGTAGTATAGCTCGCTCCCTTTCTTCGTCACTTTCTGCCATTTAACTGACTGAAAGTTTTCTGTTGCAGATCGAGTTTCAAGGAAACAAAGATTAGGTGCACAGTATTTTGGAACACTGTATCCTTCAACGTTGATCACACCAAAAACTAATACATAGGATTCTCATCCTACTAAGTTCCGGCGGAAATTAACCTTTCACCCACTCCAGAAGTCTATTGGAGTTTTTAGGGGGAAAGGGTTCTGTGTGATAAAGCACGACTGAGTTACTCTAGTGTCTTGCGTTAGATTGTCGCCTTAACAAACGTTGGACGCCATGTAGTGTAGTTCCTATTTTCCCAATAGGCTCTGCGCATTGGAATAACAAACAGCAGTGTAGACGTAGGACTGAGGTCATCTAGGTCTCTACTGACTATGTTAAACTTAATTTAGGTTTGCGCCAGCTAGCTCAGAGGTCACTGGAAACTTTCTTGAATGAAATAGGGAGGGACAAGCGCCCCTGGGATTCAGTTTCCGACAACCGCATAAACATGACAACTTTGCTCCCTCAGAATAAGAGTATATCTCTAGAGTCGTGTGAAAACAATAGACAGCTATTTCACTCAGTCAGCAGTGCATACTTAGTTTCACCAGAAAGCAGAGAAATAAAAAGGTGTTATTTATTGAGCAGTCTTCTTTCTCACGCAAGAGAAGTGAATTGCCACAATTGCAATACTTAAAGTAAAGTGCGTACAGTAAAAGTAGTATTATGAAATAATACTGTAAAAGCATTGATACGGTTTCTTAGCCATATGATACTTTAACATGGATAAAATATATACATACATAAATACATTGACTAAAGTACTCAACTGGTGCTTTTAACTAAGCCTAACCCGGTGTACTTGACCTAAGCCTAATACTTGGGAAGGGATGAGTAGGTAGCAGCTTTAAGCTAATTTGGTTAAGATAATTTTGCCAAGAATCTGCATCAAGAATTCTCTTAAGGATTTAGTCAGCTCCGTACCTTGGTAATAGAATGTGGGAGGTCTGGTATCTCTTTCCTCAGGACTCGATATTCCAGCAACCCGCAAGGGTAGGCTGGAAACACCGGAGCTGGATTTACTCGGCTGGAGAAAAAGACAGCATCTCTCTCAGTGCGTCAAACAGGAGGGGCGGCTTCCGTGGGCACTCGCATCAGCTGGGCTCTCGGGCAAGTAGATGGCCGCTCTGCTCCAAACCACCGTGTATTTGCTTAAGGCAACTGTTGGTATTTTATACCTGAAAGGTGCCAGGTTTGACGTAAGGTTGGACATAAGACGTCACCAAGAACTAACATTTCTTGCTGAACTTCAGGAGGTCTTGTTCAAATCAAAACAAAAGCAGGGGGGTTTCCCGGGCTGCTGGAGGTTTGGTTTGTTTAAAGAACACGTTGTGCTTTCTAGGAGTCAATGGGAATAGCCGTGCTGTGCTTTGGATTGCATGGGCTATTACTGAATATGAATCTGATTCTTATGCCTTTATCAGGATATTATTGATTATAACCTCACAAGGGCATAAATCGGGAATATAGAATTAGGGTCCTAGATATGAACACGACAAGACAGACAGAGAAGGACAGACTAGAGACAGACAGAGAGGGACAGACCAGAGACAGACAGACAGAGTTTGAGCTATTGGCATTGTAAATGACAATGCCTTTTATTAATTTGTTTTTAAAACCTGCAATCGGTGCATAAACACGCACTTTGAACGTATAGTCCTTGCTTACAATTAGCAAGGCTGGCAGTAAAAGAGTCTGCCAGCCTTGCTTCTCATAAGCATGGACTATAAGTACAAAGTGCTTTTTTACGCACCGAGATGCAAATGAATAAAAGGCATTGTCAGTTCAGTTCAGTAAACTTTATTCGGTTATATTTCATAACCATAAAATTACATACAATCACATTAAAATTTTAGCATCATCAAACATCAATTAGCAGTCAATTTTGGAAGAATAATAACAAACTATACAAAGTATTTTATGCACAAGCAAAAAATCATATTATCATCGTCTTGCGCAGATAAAATACATTTTTAAGAAACGCCCCCACGGAAGAGACGGAAAAAACGTCTTCAAAGCTCTGTATAGCCAGAAATGCAGGGCAACACTGTCTCAAATTCATATATTTTAAAATTGGCATAATCCATCTCTTTCTAGGTGTCACATAAAATCTACAAAAAAATAAAATATGAATATCCGATTGATCAGAGACGTTGTCACAGTGGCATGTACACATAACCATGGACCAGTTATTTGTAATTGGGAAGCTCAGTAATCTAAACAATATACCAAATCTGAATCTTATCAATAAAAACCTTTCATATTCACTCATTTGTAGGTTTAGATAAGGCTGAAAATTACCTCCTTTAGTAATCATTTGATGGGAAGTCACAGTCTTTTTTTACCATTTCAACTGATTCTCTTTGGTTCACCATAAAATCTAGGCACGGTTGTTTGAGAGTATTCCTAGTAATATTGAGCATAGTTTCTGGCTCATCAAAATACTCCGGGTGTCTGATGTTGTTAAAAACTGTTTTTATATAGTGTAACCATTTTATCCTTTTGGCCCCATCCAACTTTAGCACATCTCCCAGATAAGATGGTTTAAATAACATCTCTCAGTAGTCCATACCCAATGCCAAAGCAGCAACGGTTGAATTTTAATTAGGTCTTCCAGGAAATAGATACCCAGTTCTGTGTGACAGTTATAATTTGACATACTCGATGGAAGTGACAATAGAAATAGTAAGAAAATATTTTCACTTATTTGCAAACTATTAACATTTAAATTTCCCCAGATGCCAGCCCCATATAACGCTACTGAGACGCAGCTGCTTTTATAAATATATAGCAGCTCTTTGACTGGCTTTTTGCCCATCTTTCTGCTAAAAGACTTAAGTGCCATTATGGATTTGGAAAAAAGTAAATTCCTGGCCTGTATTGCCCTATTCCAGTTCCCAGTATGGTCGAATAGAATCCCCAGATACGAAAAAGTTGGGGTATATGCTGTAGTGGGGTTGACCCAATAAACATTGTTTTCTTCTTTTGTCGGACGTTTCCCCCACAATTCATCACATAGGTCTTGGTACAATTGATTTGAAGTTCGAGTTTATCCATAAAACCACTAAAAGACGAAATCATGGCCTGCATAGCTAATGGGGTTCTGGCCATAAGCACCGTATCATCTGCATAAATAAGTGCAGGTAACCGGCGAGTCGTGGCACTTGGGATATCGTTACATTCATTTAGGAGTGAGTCCTCTAAGTTATTAATGTAGATAGAGAATAGGAATGGGGCAAGGACGCACCCCTGCCTCACGCCCCTCCCCACTCTAAATTCCCTTGTACACTCACCGTTTAAGCCAAATCTGACCATTGCACCAGCTCCATTATATAATTCTCTTAAAAAGCTGATGATATTAGCTTCTACACCCATGCTAGTTAGGATTGTCCATAATTTGCCATGATTTACAAAATCAAATGCTGAAGTGAGTTCTAAGAATGTTAAATAGAGTCTACCTCCCTTCGCCGTGGTATATTTCTCAATCAAAATTGATAGATTAAGTACTTGCTTTGTTGTGCCAACTCCTTCTCGGAAACCCATATTGGAGATCACTTATGATATGGTGTTCCTCTGCCCATTTCTGAAGTCTATCTAAAATGACCCTACCAATAATTTTTATGGTAGAGTCAAGTAGTGATATGGGCCGATAACAGGCACAGCTGGATCTATCACCTTTTTTAAATATCGGGATAATAATGGATTTGTACCATGTATCGAGTAATCCTTTAGAGCAAGTGGCATTAAAAATCCTGGTGAGTAGCGGAGCCCAGAGATCGATATTCTTTTTAAAGATATCTACTGGAACACCGTCGGGCCCTGATGCCTTGCCCCCAAGACTGGACTTGATACCCTTTATTACCTCTTCAAGTTGGAAGTTAAGTTGATGGCCTTCTACATATTTCTCCTTAGCCATAGGTTCCTTTATAAGGTTAGTGGTGGATACTGATGTTTTATATAAAGTTTCAAAATGCTTCACCCAATCTTTCTCACTTATGGCTATCTCCATACGGGCCTTTGAACTATCCTTAAAAAAAGGTGCATTGACTGCTTTCCAAAAAGCAGTCATGTCCTTTAGTTCTGAGGCCTCC
The DNA here is from genome assembly GCF_964263255.1 of Lissotriton vulgaris. Lineage (NCBI taxonomy): Eukaryota > Metazoa > Chordata > Amphibia > Caudata > Salamandridae > Lissotriton > Lissotriton vulgaris. The sequence goes on from NW_028253053.1 coordinate 513,716, forward strand.
AAAATGGCAGACCATGCTTTATTTTTTAGAAACTCCTTTTGGGTTTTGAGTGCTGTTTTATACTCCTTACGTAAAACCCTTATCAGGGATTGATCTCTCACTTGCTGCTGCAAAGCCGTTTTTAACAATTTGTGAGCTTTGCTACATTCCGGAGTAAACAACCCATTGCTTCTAGCTTTACACTTGTTAGCCTTAACATCAACCCATAGTCCTTTTTTTTATATTGGCCATAATCTCTCTGAAATTGGTTATAATTTCAGAGTCCTTTGTTTCCGGGTCTAGGCATGCGTCGAACTTTATACTACATGCTTTCACAAGTTTACTAAGAAATATCTCAGGGACCACCCTAGTCCATTTAAGGACATACCCATTTTGTCTCTTTATATCCACATCAACAGAAAAAAACTCTACTTTCTTATGCACATTTAAAAATGTATCCATTAGTTCTAACCTTATCGGAAAATGATCGCTGAGAGGGACATTCAGGACATTATAATTAACAATACAATCATGGTAACTAGTAGAAATGAGGATATAATCTACAGTCGACATCATTCCTCTGCCAGTAAAAGTTGCAGTAAATGGCACTCTGTTATAGCACAATTCATTTGCAAACCCTAAATTGTAGGTAAACAGAATTTCATTCAATGCATTCCCCAATGTCGAGTGCTCAAAATGGGATATATTAATATCCCTTTCTATTGATAATCCACAATTTCCAGTTCCACCTCTGGAACATAAGGAACAGTTAAAATCCCCGCCCCATATTACAGTAAATATCCTTTTAGAACCATTGATGATAGTGTTTAACTTGCTATTCAGGGTTTTAAGTACCGACAATATAGTTACAGAAGGAATGTTGTTATAAAAATTAACTATTAAGGAAGATACAGAACTACTAAAATGAACCCCAACAATATGAAAGTAAGATGTGTGAAAATAAAGCTCTAATTTTTTTAAATTTAGGCGATTTGAGATATACATACATAAACCCCCTTTCGCTCTTCCATGTGCCGAGGCTACAGCGGGGATAGAAACTGTTATGAAGCCACTCAAATGATGTTCCCCCTCTGCCCATGTTTCTTGGAGGCATAAGATGTCACAATTTTCAGTAAAAAGCCTCCAAGCAGGATTCTCTAACTTAGCCCGAAGGCCGGCTATGTTCCAAAATGTTATGGACCATTTTTTCCCCAGAGTTTATCTAATCCACCACTAGCACATCGCTCACTGTCTTTAATTATTTCCGGGAGGCCCATCCCCACGATTTCATTACCTTTATCAGTTTCATGGTACTTTTCTTTTACCCTTTGCTCCTCAAGAATGCTGGCAGGATCAGCTTGGCCTATATCATCACTATTACCGTTACCACACATCAGGTGCCCGTCAGACAATTTTTCCCTCGAACATATTACATTGAGTCATTCATTCTCATCCAATCCAGAGAAATGGTGGAATAAATTTGACAATGGTATGTCCCAATTATCCCTGGGATTATAGGTATGGAAATTGTCCCTGGAATTACTGTCCCAATTATCCCTGGGATTATAGGTATGGAAATTGTCCCTGGAATTACTGGTGTAGAGGTTGTTATTGTTAAACAATGGTTTATTTGGGTACATTGGCGAAAAACAAGGGGTATTATTCCTGCTATGAAAGTTACGTACAACCGGATTCATAATTGAATTCGATCTGTATGGTGCATGGGGTCTATACATCTTAGGAGGATAGGAAGTAGGCATGAGTTGTAAAAAAGGGGAGTCATTTCCATTGTAATGTCTGTGAACTGGGTTCAAGATTGAATTTGATCTATATAAACCATCGAATCTCCGTTTATTTAAAGGAAAATGATTTGTGTTAGTCGTTGGTGGATTATTATTATTTGGGGGCATCATTAGAGCTTCCGGATAGAAGTAGCTCAAGTTACGCGTAGAGATACCTCCCTCACATCTCCCTGGGAACCAGTCACTGATATATGTGACCAGTCTATGATCTTTAAAATTGACGATGATAACATCCCCTTCGATGTCCTTAGGTCTAAGTCCCACCCAATTACATCGCCTAACTGAAACTATATCTCCATTTAGGTGCATAGGGAGTGGTCTATTTTTTCACAGCCAATAAATGACTTTATTTTTAAGACTGGAATTATGTTCTGTATTTCCAGCTGGCATGACCGGGACTCCTGTAAGAATGATGACATAATTTGAAGATTCCGGGGGCAGATCAGCAACATTTCTAGTTTTTGTTCTATTTGTTTGAATAAGCTTGCTTGGGGGTTCATTTGTGGTATGGCCTCTTTTTAATATGCCTATATTGGATTTTTCCTTATTTGTATTCTCAGTAGCTGTGAGAGGTTTAGTACCCGTCAGTACATTAGATTTTACTATGGCAGGCTTTTTGTTTAATATAGGGGTAGCAGTTTGTTGCTTGAGTAGATTGCTAAGAGGCTGTTTTACTACCGGGTGCATATTACTTTGGTCACTGGATTTATGGCAAGCTACTATCTTTTGCTCTTGCAAGATCTGATCCATTTTCTCTCCTAACCTTTTGACCCTTTCGGTAAGTGGGAGAATCAAAGCCTTGATAAGGCAATCAATATCCTTTATTAGCCCTTCATAACTTGGGGCAAGTATCGAATTGGCAGTCAAATGCCCTATTGATTCCACATTCCCTGCTTCCTTAGTTATCTTGTGCGGGGAAGTACATATTACTAATGGATAGTCTATTCCCCTTTTTGATTCCACCCTTCCTTCTTTTTCTCGGTGGTGAACGAGAAACACTATTAAATTCCTTAGTGGGAGGTTTTTTAAACTTTTTGTCAGGTACAATAATCGGGTGAGGATCAGATCCTAAGGGTGTAAATACAGGGGAAGGTACATTTATATCGTGAAGAGGTGCTACATCATTAGGTAAAGGAGTACTTAAGTCGATTGGCTGATTTTGGTTTGGCTCAGAAGAATTATGGTCAGGAATGACTATAATATCGTCTTGGGCAAGGTGGTTATTCTGAAATATGAGCGGAATAACGTCTGTGCTAAGTAGCTCAGCATCAGATTCTTTATGAATAATTGAATCTGATGCAGTACATGTATCCACCCTCTGGGCAGGAAGTGGTCTTTGTTTTAGGAGCTCAATAGATAGACGACGCCCAGCTCGCTTCTCTGCGAGCGTAATCTCTCTATCGACTTCGCTCTTCACTTTAGAAAAGAATTTGTCCAATGGACCTAGAATAGGAACCCCTGCCGTGCCAGATAAGGGATTCGCTACTAGTGAAGACATTTTAGGTGTAAAAGTAAAGTTCAAAGGAACTATGTATGAGAAACCTAAGGGTGCAACTAATAAAAAACCCGGTTAAGCATAATGGGTCATGTAGGACATAACAATCAATAATACAAGTAAAGTACGAGAAGTATGGGGCTAAAATCAAAGTCGGAGTGTAGTAACTATACCGCAGGTCCACTTTCCAAATAACAGGGGGGTGGCCCAGCCCAGCCTCCTTCAGCCCCTGACGGCCACGGACGGTCCCGCCCTTGTCCCGGGCTTCTCCCGCGCGCTCCCGCGCTGCGGGACCAGGCTGTTGCTTTTATCTGTTCTAGATGAGGGGAGGAGCCTGCAGGGAGAGCGTCCAGGTGCTGTCAATGGAGGCGGGCGGGCGCTCCTGGGACTTGTAGTCCTGCGCCCACCCTCGCTCGCAGCCCTAACTTCAGCAGCAACCCCACAAAGTCACAAACAAACGTGGTCTTCCAACAGGGTTCAGATGGTATATCAGCAGCCGCCCCACACGGAGCGGGACCCGCGCAGCGGGTTTCGTGAGGAGTTATCAGGAAGAGAAGAGTATCTCGCAGTCCCAGACGTGGCAAGCAAGGACAAAGAATTCCACCGATGATGCAGTTTGAAGCACTTTTCAAATAACACGAAAAGGGGGAGGAGCCTGCAGGGAGAGCGTCCAGGTCCTGTCAATGGAGGGGGGCGGGCACTCCTGGGACTTGTAGACCTGCGCCCACCCTCGCTCGCAGCCCTAACTTCAGCAGCAACCCCACAAAGTCACAAACAAACGTGGTCTTCCAACAGGGTTCAGATGGTATATCAGCAGCCGCCCCACACGAAGCGGGACCCGCGCAGCGGGTTCCGCGAGGAGTTATCAGGAAGAGAAGAGTATCTCGCAGTCCCAGACGTGGCAAGCAAGGACAAAGGCTAACGGCATTGTCATTTACAATGCCAATAGCTCAAACTTTAATAATGCAAGACCTATTGCATTGTAAATGTGTGTTATATATATATAAGTAAATTGTCCCTGGCACCCAGGGCTTTACTAAGACGTTTGAAACCCTTGGTTTCGTTTTATGTGAAGCCCTCTGTGCAAGTACCAACATCCCAATAACCATGGACTTCGTAAAGAGAAACCCAGGATCCTGATGTGAACTTGCATGCTTCACAGCCTCCTCAAAGCATTGAAACGCAAAATAATTATTAACAATAAAAGCCACATACAAAGACTTAAGAATAATCACCATTAGGATATTCATGAATACTTAAGTGCTATTAACAATTTTAAGGAAATAAATCATTTAATTTAATGCCTCACTGACAGTCCTTAAAGTTAGAGACTAAACCCAAGAAGCAATGAACCAATTAACCTCAAAGCAACCAGACATTCTTCAGAAAAGCAAACTTAGTGCATAGTTCCACATGGTTAAGTAGTTTCATCAAATTTTAAACCTTTTTAGTGCATTCATTTTGGTATTTACTTGGAACCTCAGATATAAGATTTCATGCATTCAACCATGATTCATGAGAAAGAGTCAAATATACAAACCAGAGAGGCTTTCTGCATATCTTACAAAACACAGAGGCCTGAATGGTAAAGAATGAGCGATGCAAGCACATTTCAGAGCTGAATTTCTGAAGACTGAGCACGTTTGTTGCATATTTTCTCAATCTTACATTTCAAAGGCAGAAAATTACTTTAAACAACTAAAAGCTGTTTGGAGCTACATGGGAATCACCCCCATCTCCACATCTAATGATTAACACAATTTAGGATTCAGACATTCTAATCTTAGATTGGCAAAATAGATTACTGCAGTACCCTTCACCAAGGATTTACAAACTTTTAGCTCAAGAAGTTACAGGCATCCATAAACAGGTTAGGCACATTATTTATGGGAACAGCACGACATGTATACTTTGAACTCTTCATCTTAAAGCAGATGAGTTGAGAATGACAAGGCCATTTGGAAACTTTACTTATCCTTAAATTAAGAGACTCCTACCTCTGCAGCTCCTTTCCATGACCGTATAGCTTCATCCAACTCCCTTGTTGGGCTGGAACGAGATGTGCCACCACCAGCGGCAGTTTTCCTTTCTTGTGCCACAGCTTCCGCAAAACATGAATGTGCCACAGGTTGGACTTTCTGCAATGCTTGTGACAAAAATTGGAAGTGGACATGCATCACTGTCAAGAAACAGCGACCAAGCACCTATAATAAAAAAAAATGAAAATATGTGCATTACATTTAAAAATGCGCTTCCAACACAATTATAGAACCAAAGCATAAAAATAAATATAAATATTTTTTTTAAACTTTTAATTATTTGATGAGAGCAAGCCCGTTGCCATGGCGACATTATATCAAATCAGTACGATCCAACTGCAGCACAACCAACACAAGTAAAACAAGGAAATTACAACAAAACAGAAAAATAATTGAATCTTTTAAGGAAACTGGTCAATTACTCTGTATGTGCTTTTGATATGAAAATATAAAAAAAGACATCTTAATGATGAATAACAAAGACTTTCTGTATTTCCATCAATTTACAAAAATTACATGAAAAAGGTCTAGCCTATTGAAATGGCCTTAGTTTACAGTTTGGGAACAGTACAACATTTATATTCTATTCATGATTCTTTCAGATATTTTATTTCCCAGATCAAACTGGGAAATTGTCACTAAAATGAATCTCATGATCAAGCTATTTAATTCAATCTTTCGTTTAAGGTAGAAAAAATGAGATGGGAAAAGCAATATGGAATGATCACGGGGACAAGAACAAGTTACTAACGGGAAACTAACACTAATTCCATAAGTTGTTGCTCAGCTACCAAATTGTGTAAACTACATCATCTGGTGATATAATCGAAATGCACAAATGTATTCTGAAATGAATAAAAACCGGACACCACATATGCTCACTTTCTCTGGAGGGCCTGGTCTCTTCCTATGTCACATGCATGTGTCCCCATTCCTGTTTTTACTAACTTGTTAGTAAATTTAAATCTACAACAATGCATTGATCAGGAACGGTAGTTATTATACAGAACAATGGATACAGAATGTAGGTGGAGCAGCTCATGTGACTACTCTAATAATGCTTACAGAACTGCAGTGGAAGCTGTTCATGTGACCTCTCTGGAGGTGTTTGATAAGAACATGCGTTTGACAACTGTACATGCTACCGTACTATAGGTAAGCAAGGCACCTCTATAATATGGGACACTTGGATCTCACAGTTACAAGTCATAATGCAGCAAAAAATTGCACAGATGCTGGCTTTTATGGGGAAATGTATTACTAATATTATTACTTCTGTGCTAGGGGCATTGCAGGTATGGCTGCTATGTATTAACTAAGTAGAAGTTGCATTCCAAATTGGTAAAGCCGTCAGTACATTATTGATGGCAGCACTGAAGCGATCCCTGCTGGCAATTTTGCATTGAGTGGCCTCTGATCTGGTTTTGTCTGATGTGAACGCCATTAGAACACTAATATTTGCAGCTCGGTATGATTTTCATTGATTATAAGTTGCTCTTATTACAGAAAAGGTAGGAGTCCCCAGGTATAGCCTTGCAGAGCTCTTGCGGTCAAATCAAGAAGAGCTGTTTATTTTATTTTTTTCTGTTCCATGGTTACTTTGTGAAAACAATTACTTGACAAACTACATGGATACATATCATGTACATGTCACTGTTCAGCTAGCATTTCACTCTGCAACTTTAGGAATTTCCATCTCGCATCACTACTTAATGAAGAAAATAGGACACGTCCACGTCTAGTTTCCTACGGCAAAATCTTTGCACAAGATAATCAAATTTGAGTCCCAATTTAGGTTTCACAGGACAATCCAGGATTGTAATCCAAATTTTTTGGATACATTCCATTACGGTCCTTGGGGAATGCTATAAGGAAGATTCGCACTGCTCCAGATTTTGAGGACACCTACCAAGGGGAACTGCGCCTTGTCCAGTGCAGGAGCAGAACTTTGTTCTGTACTCCTACAACGCCTTCTTCCCACCACACATCAAATAGGCTTTCAGAGGCAGTATGACAAATGTGCTGAATATGGAAATACATTTTATTACGTTGTATTGCTATGCTGGGAATAATGAAGTAAGGCAGGATTTCATTTCCTAAACTACTAGTCAAATACTAAGTTTAGGGCCGACTCCCAAAACCATGGAAATATGAGGTGCGAGGGATAGAAGCTGGTAGGGTAAGAAAATTACCCATTGTAACTCTACTACACAGGAGGCCCTATCTCATAAGGCAGAAGTCACCTATGAATGGCTGTGCACCCCAACTTCGATGTCAATTTACTTGGAGCCCTAGTAGTTCCCCTTGATGCCTCTTAATTCCCTTTCAAAGATTCCTGTGTAATTTAAGATTTTTCTATCGCATTTCACTCAATCAATCAATGAAGAAATTTGTATAGCGCGCTACTCACCCGGAGGGTCTCAAGGCGCTTGGGGGAGGGGGGTCTGCTACTGTTCGAAGAGCCAGGTCTTGAGTTGCTTCCTGAAGGAGAAGTGGTCTTGGGTCTGACTGAGGTGGATGGGGAGGGAGTTCCATGTCTTGGCTACCAGGTAGGAGAAGGGTATACTCAGATGTGAGTCCCTTGCTCATTGCACCATCAGGATTCAAGCAAGCCGGGCCGAAGACGGCTGAAATGCCAGAAACCGGTCCCCGGAAGCTTGTTTCCTTCCCAGTATAAGAATTGGCTTGGTAGTTTGGTCTGCCCTGTTCCCATGATGCACTGGGCCAGGGTCAGACTAATTTGCATATAGCCAAGTTCTGAGCTGGGATGGTGCAGTGAGCTCAAAAACGGTGATGGATCAAGCCCTGATCTTTGGACTGGGTAAGAGTGGTCTGCTTAATTCAGACACTCTGTTCATCACCACCCCCTTTTCTGAATCATTTTTGTCCACCATAAGCGTGGAAGGGTATACTCAGATGTGAGTCCCTTGCTCATTGCACCATCAGGATTCAAGCAAGCCGGGCCGAAGACGGCTGAAATGCCAGAAACCGGTCCCCGGAAGCTTGTTTCCTTCCCAGTATAAGAATTGGCTTGGTAGTTTGGTCTGCCCTGTTCCCATGATGCACTGGGCCAGGGTCAGACTAATTTGCATATAGCCAAGTTCTGAGCTGGGATGGTGCAGTGAGCTCAAAAAACGGTGATGGATCAAGCCCTGATCTTTGGACTGGGTAAGAGTGGTCTGCTTAATTCAGACACTCTGTTTATCACCACTCCCTTTTCTGTGCCAGGTAGGATTAGCATTTTCTTCCCATGGTGGCTCTTCGGATGCGCCGAACGGCGGCGATGGCGTGGTTGGTCGATCGTAGCTGGCGGGTGGGAGTGTAGAATGTCAGGTGGTCGTTGAGGTTCCTGGGGCCTAGGTCGTGGAGAGGTTTATGTGCGTGGGTGAGGAGTCGGAACGCGATTCTCTTGTTGACGGGGAGCAAGTGCAGGTCTCTCAGGTGTCCGGAGATGTGGCTGTGACGGGGGAACTTTGTCCTATAAAACTCATACCCAGAGTATTTTACCTCCTGCCCTATGTGGACCAAACCCATCTAACTGTAAATGGCAATGTGCTACTGTACAATACTTAAGTTACATTAAAAAAAATCGCCCTACCTAATGTCCATTAAAGGTAGGTGGGTCGTCAACGTTTGTTGTTCTAAAACGTGGGTCGTGGTTCTAAACAGTTTGGGAAAAACTGCACTACTCCATTTCACTCCACAACACTTCATCTAGGCCACTCCATGACTCACTATGCTAACCTACTCCACTCTACACCCGTCCATTCTATGAGACTCCCCTCCCCGACACACTACTCCACAACACTCCATGCTATTGTATGGCACTCCACGACATTCCACAAACTTTTAGCCGTGCTGAACAGCAGCTAAGCTGGTGTACAACATGGCCAAAACACACTGGAAAAGTCAAGAGCTCTTGCTTAGGTGAGCTCTATTGGGTTTGCCGTTGATTGTAACACTTCAACCGGCATATGTGGTCTTCAATATGAAATATTCTCTCTTTCGCATGCAATGTTTGTATCTGCGTTTAATGCTATTACATGCCCTTTGCGCACAAGTTCCCAGTGAAGATCTGACCTGCAATATGTGCATGTTACCCAGAACCACTGATGAATTGTAACTCTTTGCTGAGTGTCTAATGTCGGGCTTTAAAGCGTTTATGATTCAAACGTGTTTAATAAAATCGAAATCTCAATTTTCTGGCCATACAAAGATACTGTTAGGAGACAACAAGAGAAGGTTTTCATGACATTAATCAGGCAGGGCAGCAGCAGGGTGAGTTTGAAGATATCTTTGTAAAGAGCTATTAAGTATCACTGAAAAAGTCTTGTGAACTGCAACTCAAGACACCTATTCCTTGAAAATGTACAGAAGGAAGTAGGTATTTTCTCATACCAAAGGAGATCAGTCCACTGTAGCAGTCACCCAAACGTGACCAGTAATAAGAACTGGGATGGTTATTCATTTGATGGAAGGAGGGGAATGGGCAACTAGATATCCAAACTCATGATGTTAGAACTGGTATCACAACACCCCTGGGCTTTATAGCCCAGAGTCACATGATTAATTGATCAACCCAATCAACTGCATTAAAGTTGATTGCGCTGCTTTGGGCCATGCTGCTGCAACTTTACTACAAACACAGTGTGGCATGGCCTATCATAAGTCAAGTCAAAGAACTTTATTCGACTTATGTCATAAAAGTGTAGTACATAAAAATTTGGACATTGTACATAAGAAAATATATTGGTAGATAGCAGTTTCATCAACATCCTGAGAACAGTTAGACGTGTCTTATCCCAATGAAAAAAAATCGCAACTTTTTAGAGCTCACAATAGTTTATCAAATTTCAAAAAGCTTAAATAATTAATACAACCTGGTAATAGAATTAATGTTAACAACAGATTGGTCAATCTCAAGAGAGACAATAATAACTTGAGTTAACAAGCATTTGCAATGCAATAGGTCTCGCATTTACTTAAGTTTGAGCTATTGGCATTGAAAATGACAATGCCTTTTATTTAGGTTTTCGTTTTAAAAACAAAGAAAAGGAATTGTCATTTACAATGTCAATAACTTAAACTCCCACAAATGCTAGACCTATTGCTTTGCAAATGCTTTTTTGCTTTTAGTTTGCCTAGTGGAAGCACGTACAATGCTTTTACTTTCTGGGCCATATGGTTAATTGAATGATTTGTGCACCCACACATCAAAGCACACCTGATGCGCAGACCTCTTTTTATAGACCCAAAGAGGTGGCCTCTTCACACCACCCAAATTAATATTTCATAGCCCCATTACCGCCACCAAAGCGCCTGAGCCAGGACTGGTAAATGTGCTCTGAAGTTTTAACGTGATTTAATGAGCTAAGAGACCCATGCAGTGATGTGTTACTTGTAGGTCACAGGTTCTGTTCTGCAGATATAAAAATGAAGCACTTCTTAAGGGGCACTACGAATGACAAAAATGTTATTCCAAACTGAAAACTTAAATTGAAACAAAAGGAAACTAACATGAAATGGACTTGAAATTCCAACTTCCTCAACGTGGTATAAGGTGTTTTACTGGGGGGCTTGGCTGGGCTTCGGTTGCTTTGCAATAATGAAGTGATGGGGGTGGGGGCAGTACAGACGGGAGCTGAAGCTGTACAACCATGGACAGAAGCAAATGTAAACAAGAGACTAGGAAAAAGCATCGAACCCACTGTCCAAGTGAGGAGAATCTTGTCAAACAGAAAATACAACTGGCCCAAAATATAAATTTGATGACAGTAATGACAGCCTTCAAGGGCATGGTGTACCAACTGCATAAGCTGTCGCAGTCATCCTCGCCTGTAACATCCACTCCTTTGAAGGCGGAATGTCTTCTCAGGAACCGTCACCACTGGAGCTTTCAAGCTGCTCGCATGGCCAGTGCATAAGAACATTCAGTGTCTTCGTTCCGCTGTCCCTCCGACTTACACTGCCTTCCGCATCCCTGGCGTCTGTGCCAATGCTCCAGACTCAACCACCCCTGGCAGTATCATTTGCGCGTCTAATTGTTTTTGTCACATGTCGTGCCAATAAAGAACCTGGCTGGCGTTCTAACACTCACGCAGAAAATTACAACCATGTGTGCCAAAAAATGAGCAATCACCCAATAGAGACACCCAAGGCAGCTGCAGGAAATGGAACTATGAAGCCACTCGAATTAAAAGTAGTGAATGCATACCAGCAACCTGAAACTCTAGCGATTCTGGCATGTCGGAATCCCAGCTATGGCTAAATGCACTGCGCTTACAACATCGCGGGCGCACTCTGGAAGTCAGGCAGCCTTTGTTTGGACGTGGGCGGGGCTCGTCAAAGAAACAGGAAGTAACCGCCGAGGAGGACGTCCGAAACATTCAGGCTCCACGCTGAAGTCCCGGGGCGATTCAGAGAGACCGGGCGAAAGAGCGAGGGCAGACTGCATGGCAACAGAGGCAACACGGGGCTCCCGAGGGGTGAGGAGACCCCTGCGGCGTGCCAAAAGACGGCCCAGGAACCTGCACACCGAGCCGGTAAGTGAGAGCTTGCAGGCTGTTAGAAGAAAAGTGTGCGCGCGCGCATGTGTGTGTGTGTGTGTTTGTGCGCGTGTGTGCCTGTGTGTCTGTGTGTGTGAATGTATGCATGCATGCATGCGTGCGTGTGTAAAAAGAGCCGATGACTGGTGGTGGATGGAAAGTGAAAGTAACCAGCGCGAGTGTGTTTTAGTCTGTGTGGTGGCTGGCTGTGTGCGCACGCGTGGACGGAGCCGACGTGCGCGTTCGCGCACCCAAATCCAGGGGAAAAGCGCGTGGCACCCTCTTGTCCGTCATTCCCCCGAAGTCGATAACTATAGTTGTCGATCTGGACTGCATCCTACGGATGCTTACCAGCTCGACCTAAAAATTGTGAAAAAGAGACGAGCATTTAAGCAAAAGTGCAATATGCATTATTGCAAAATGTTATGCTAAAATTTCATTCATGATACAGAAATTGCAATGATAGAACAGCAATATCCTCAAAGTTGACAACAAATTGGACAGTCTCAAGAGGGATAATAATAAGTCTGGTTTAAGATTTAAAAGGGTGGCGAACAATTAAATAACAGTGGAATGCGTGTTAGTGCAGATTGCAACAATAAATCTGCGGCGTTCTCAACGGTATTGGACCTGCGCAATGCCATAACGCTTCCTAATAAAAAGTGCCCCTCTTATAAAGTTTAACAAAAGCATAACAGATTACAGGAGATTCATGGAAATGCAAGAATCTAAAGCCTTCATGCTATGAGCAAGGGCTGTGTGATCTCAGGAGAGGGAGCAAAAAGGCTGTTCTAAGGGTTTTATAAAGTGCACAGAAAATTACAAAGTGCAATGTGGGCTGCTTTGAAGTGCTATCACAGGGGCATGGTGGAGGGTTTTTCAACCACCCACCTTGGGTAGGAAATGCCGCTAAGAAATGTACGGTCCTCAGGCACAACCTGGTTAAATAACATCTATGCTGTGGGTTTAGAATTAAGGACAAATACAATCGCATTTCTTGTCTAGGAAAATCTAATTAAAATTACCTAAAACATGTTGCTGAGAGAAAGATCACTGATGTTTAAACATCGCCCTTTCTAGATATGCTGTCAAAGTCAAAAATAAGCTTTATTCGATTTTTGTTGCAAAATCATAAAAGCACATGTTAAAAGTACAGTTAAAAAAGTGTTAAAAAGTTTAAGAATAACAATCGCAACTAAATACACAAGGCTAAAAATCATCAGAAATGACAGCAGGCAAATTATTTCCTTTTGATCAAGATCAGAGCTAAAAAGACGGGATCATACAAATACATACATCCTCACTACCAACATTTTTCTGTGCCACTACTAAGAGGTATTAATTACATAAAATTCATAGATGTTCCTAGTACAAAAATTAGTTAAAAAAGAGGACAACTAGGTACTGCACATAAGTCACATAAATCACATAGTGTTCCTGAGACTAATGAGTATCCTTAAGTAGGAGGAAACCGCTTTTATGACGAAATCGGATTCCAATTGTTTTAACTTAAGGAATTCCGCTCTACATCCCCTTATTCCCCATTTTGTAAGGATCAGTTTCAAAAACCTTTTCCTAGGGGTCGCGTAGAATTTGCAGAACAGGATGCAGTGGATGTTGGTTTGGTAGGATAAATCATCGCATGGACACTTCACCAAATGTTTGGACCAGTCATTACATTCGGGAAATGTCACCATACAGAAATAGGTATCCACACGGAACCTAGTCAAAAGCATTCGTGTGAAGCAACTACAATCTAATAATAAGTAAGGCTGTATCCCTACGTGAGAGATAAGTAACTGATTCACCATGGCGGTGTGTTTACCCTTTTAAAAGTGACCACCTTTTCTTATCCAGATCAGTTTTGTAAGCGTGCGTCTTGGGACCCTTTCCATACATGTTGGGTTATAGAAGTATTCTCTGTGCCCAATATCAGACATGTTTTTGATATAATTTAACCATTTAATGTTTACAACCCCATCTAACGATAGGCAATCCGTAACGATAGCTCTATTTAAGGATGTTTCTGGCGTTACCCAAATTTTGTGCCATAGGAGCAATGGAGAAGATTTAATCGTATCCACAATAAATGGTAACCCAACTTCACAATGCTAAAATAAATGGGCATGCATTTAGGGGCTGCTAATAGGTAACGGATGAAATAATTTTCAGAACATTGTATCTGCTCTACCTTAACAATTCCCCAGATTCCGGCCCGTAAGTGCCAGTAGGAACAAATTTTGTTTTATAAATTTGGATAAGTTCACGCACTGGTCCCCCACCCCGTAAGTGCCAGTAGGAACAAATTTTGTTTTATAAATTTGGATAAGTTCACGCACTGGTCCCCCGCCCTGTTTCCTGGTGAAATTTATATAAATTTGGATAAGTTCACGTACTGGTCCCCCGCCCAGTTTCCTGGTGAAATTTATCAGGGCACCATTGGCCCTAGAAAAGGCCAATTTTCTTGCAAACACTGCCTCATTCCAAGTTCTACTATCAAAATTAATTCCCAGGTAAGAGAATCTACTAATATTCTCGATCTTATTTTTTCCCAGGAAAATTGCCTTGCTGGATCTGATCGTGGTGCCACATGTCATGGAATATGTTTTTGAGACATTGATTACTAGCCCTCGGGTATTCATATATTCTGAAAATTTAACCACAGCCCTTTGTAGGCCGACGACAGTTCGTGACATGATTGCTGCGTCATCCGCATACAAGAGGATGGGAATTGGATTTCCCCCCGCAGAAGGATAGTCAAACTGAAATTCCTTTAGGTGTTGTCCCACACTGTTGATATATAGGGTGAAGAGAAAGGGCGCCAGAATTCACCCTTGTCTCACGCCTCTTCTTATATTAAATTTATCAGAGCATTCTCCCCTCCTCCCATACCGTACCCGGGCCCCTTCGTCTCTATACAGTTCCTTGATAAGTGATAGGGTCTGTTGGTCTATGCCCATATCTCTAAGCGTCTTCCATAACATAGTGTGGTTCACACAATCGAACGCGGAGCTTAGGTCCACGAAGGAAATAAATAAACTTCCTCTCTTGGCTTGGGTATATTTAGCTGTTAGTAGTGCTAGGTTTAGGCCCTGTTCAATAGTGCCCTTGCCTGTGCGGAAACAATATTGTAAATTGGTGAATTTTCCTCCGCCCCAGCCTATTAAGGATTATCCTGCCCGCTACCTTCATTAAAGCATCTAAAAGGGATATCGGTCGATAACAAACGGGGTTATTCCTATCCCCTTTTTTAAAGATTGGTATAACAATCGCTTCTGGCCAGGTTGAAATAAAGCCAGAAGCATTAGAGCGATTTAGGACCTTTGTTAACAGGGGTGACCAGAGAGATAGCTCAAATTTATATAAATCAATCGGAACACCGTCCGGTCCTGGTGCTTTCCCCGGGGTGCTATCCTTAATTGCCTTGATGACCTCTGCATGATAAAATACGATCCCCAATGGGAACGCCTCTGATCGCTCGACCTCTTCATGTGATACCATCTGGTTATCTGTATCATTATCACTCTCGGGTGTGTTAGGGTTATCGTATAAATTAGAAAAGTGCTTAACCCATATGTCCCCAGGAATAGCTAAGTCAATGATGTCTGTTTCTTTATCTGTCAGAAAGGGTGCATTGACTGCTCTCCAAAAAGCTATGTTATCATTCTTTAAACATGACTCATGAAGGTTCTGCCAGGTTTCGTTTTTTAACTCTCGTTTCCTTCAGGTTAAGGCAGCATGATAAGATCTTCGAGTCTGCCTTACTAACTCCATCGATCTAGGGACTTCCTGTAGAGCACATTTCAGATTGTGATGTGCCCTAGAACAATCTTTGTCAAACCAACCCTTGACTTTATGTGTATGATTTTTATATTCTCTTGTCTATATTTTGTCTATATTCTCTTGTCTATATTTTGTAATTTCGCCCGTGATTTTACCGAAGGAGTTAAGAACTTGATGATTATCTTCGGACAATGAGAGGCAAGTTATCAAGTGGTCAAAAGTGTTGGTGACCAGTTTTCGGGTAAAAGCTTCAGAATCTACTTTTGCCCATTTAATGGAGTAGCCGTTGGTGCTTGCTAAGTTAATCGGGGTATTGTGAATGACCTTAGTATTTGTTTCTAGTCCCTTTATTTTCAGGCAGAACGAAATGGGCTAATCAATCAATCAATCAAAGACATTTATAGAGCGCACTACTTACCCGGAGGGTCTCAAGGCGCTTGGGGGGGGGGGGGTGCTGCTACTGCTCGAACAGCCAGGTCTTGAGCTTCTTCCTGAAGGAGAGGTGGTCTTGGGTCAGGCGCAGGTCGGTCGGGAGGGAGTTCCAGGTCTTGGCGGCCAGGTAGGAGAAGGACCTTCCTCCTGTTGTCGTTCTTCGGATGCGGGGGACGGCGGCGAGGGACTGGCTGATCGGAGGTGGCGTTTGATGCGGTTGTTGAGGTAGCTCGGGCCTTGATCGTGTAGGGCTTTGTGTGCGTGGGTGAGGAGACGGAAGGTGATTCTTTTGTTGACGGGGAGCCAATGCAGGTCTCTCAGATGTCCGGAGATGTGGCTGTTTCGTGGGATGTCGAGGATGAGTCTGGCTGAGGTGTTCTGGATCCGCTGGAGTCTCTTCTGGAGCTTGGCGGTGGTTCCGGCGTAGAGGGCGTTGCCGTAGTCCAGTCGGCTGGTGACGAGGGCCTGGGTGACCGTCTTCCTGGTCTCGGTGGGGATCCACCGGAAGATCTTCCGTAGCATGCGCAGGATGTTGAAGCACGACGAGGAGACGGCGTTGACTTGTCTGGTCATGGAAAGGGAGGAGTCCAGGATGAAGCCCAGGTTGCGTGCGTGGTCTGTCGGTTTGGGTGCGGTGCCCAGGGCGGGGGGCCACCAGGAGTCGTCCCAGGCGGAGGGCGAGGAGCCCAGGATGAGGACTTCCGTCTTGTCTGAGTTCAGTTTCAGGCGGCTGGTCGTCATCTACTCGGCTACATCTTTCATCCCTTCGTGAAGGTTGGCTCTGGCGGCGGCGGGGTCGTTGGTCAGGGAGAGGATCAGCTGGGTGTCGTCGGCGTAGGAGATGATGTTGAGGTTGTGTTGGCGTGCGATGGCCGCGAGGGGGCTCATGTAGACGTTGAAGAGGGTAGGGCTCAGCGAGGATCCTTGAGGGACGCCGCAGATGACTTCGGTGGCCTCTGACTTGTACGGTGGTAGACGGACTCTCTGTGTTCTTCCGTCGAGGAAGGAGATGATCCATTCCAGTGCCTTCTCCTGGATTCCGACGTTGCTGAGGCGCTGCACTAGGGTGCGGTGGCAGACAGTGTTGAATGCCACGGAGAGGTCTAGGAGATTGAGGGCCGCTGTTTCTCCGTTGTCCATCAGGGCTCGGATGTCATCGGTGGCAGCGATGAGGGCGGTCTCGGTGCTGTGGTTGGCTCGGAAGCCAGACTGTGAGGGGTCGAGGGATCCATTCGTCTCGAGGAAGGTGGCCAGCTGTTTGTTGACGGTCTTCTCGCTGACTTTGGCTGTAAACGGGAGGAGCGAGATGGGGCGGTAATTCTTGAGTTCGGTGGGGTCCGCTGTTGGTTTCTTTAGTAGAGCGCTGAGTTCGGCCTGCTTCCAGCTCTCCGGGAAGGTGGCGGTGTCGAAGGAGGTGTTGATGATGTCCCGCAGGTGGGGTGCGATGACAGCGTCGGCCTTGTTGAAGACGTGGTGAGGGCAGGGGTCGGTCGGAGATCCGGAGTGGATGGAGTTCATCATGCGGACGGTGTCTTCGGTGCTGATCGGAGTCCAGGCGCGGAGGGTGGTGGTGGGGGGCGTTGCTGCGGTCGTGGCGTGCGTCGGTTGAATGCTGAAGCTGTTGTGTATGTCCGCGATCTTGTTGTGGAAGTAGGTGGCGAGGGAGTTGCAGAGGTCTTGCGATGGCTAATGATCGCTCATGGTGGTATTGAGTGTCTCCCAGGACAAAACAAGTGACCAATATCTAGAGGACAGAATGGTAAAATCAATTATAGAATTTGCCCCTCTCACATTAAAAGTTGGTTTAAACTCCTCTGCCGGTGAGCAACTTTCGTTGACATAGCTTAAATCGAAATGGAATATCAATGTATTCAGCAAATCCCCCAACCTGGAGTGAACAAAATGAGTTTGGGCATCTTCCCTGTTCTCCGCCAGGACACAGATACCAGTAGCAGAGCAAGAACAGGCATTAATCAAGCACTCTCACAAGATATGTAATGATCCAAGTAATTATCACAAGTTTACAGAATACAGTTCATTGATAGGAAATGGACTTCCAAAGTACGGATCCAGAGCCAAGCGTTAGACTTCAAATCTTTATTTCATGAACATTAAAAAATATTTCCAGCTTGTCCTGCCGACACGTGTTTCGTCTCTTTGGAGACTTTTTCAAGGCTGGAAGTATAGAAAAGCTAAAATCAATATTTACACAATATACACTATACATATACAATATCATAGAAAAATATATACAGAGAAGTCTAACAAAAACATATATTATCTGAAGGTGTATCACACCTTATAGAGAAAGAACAAGAAAAAGAAACCAGTCATAGTTTATACTGATCAGGATAACGGACTGGCACGGCCTTTATAAATTTTACTATTATAATTTGGGATACTATAACTCTTCACCTATAAGAATATGGTCATTGAGGTTCATATCACGTCTCGGCTAACGTTACAAGATGGCCGCCATGATTCTACGAGGGTTCTAAGAAGGGACTCGTTCCACTGCATGACCTATACGTGGTTTCCTTGTATAAGCCACGCCCCCGCCATTCGCTTAAAATCCGGCGCGAGACAATGTCACAAGTAGCTGATAAGCAGTGGAGGTGTCAGGGTGACGCTGCGACAAACGAGGTATGATCTAGGATTAACAGATGAATTTTCGGATAGTTAAAGGAACTAAAGGGTTATTTAGGACAAACTAACAACTTATTTGAAATTTTGGAGCAACATAATAGTTAACTAAGTTGCTTTCGTGTACTGTTTTGAATGGTCCTAATTCCCCAGCGCCCGCACGTGGACAGTTTAAAGCTTTCTTTATAATGGGAACTTGCCCTTCTCAGTAACCCGCTTTTGTTATATTTTGAACCACGAGGGTGTGTTTACTCTTGCCTCTTTGTTTTAACGTACTGTTTTATGGGTCATAATCCCGACGCACCAGAGTCTGTCTTTCCTTGCTTTCGGGGTTAGTATTTTGTTCCATTTATATCTGAAGTCACTCTGACGTATATTTATTTATTTATTTTTATTTATTTTATTTATATGTGTTTGTGATTACCGTTTGCCACGAATAACGCCACTAATAACTATTCACAGCTGGAACAATCCTTACGCTTGTTTGTTTCTTTAATTTTTTTATTATTCAGTGACTTATCATGGTCATCATTCAAATTTAAGAAAAGTTGATTCTACCTCCACGAAGCAAGATTTGTAATTGATTAAGTAAGTAGACATATATAGTGACTGTTTGCTTTTTGTTATCTTGCATTGAATTATTAGTTAGACTGCACTTTTGTTCTACTAGATATAGGATCTATTGTATCCACTGATTGTACTATTCAGAGTGTAGACATTTAGTTTATATTCTTGACTTTGAACCACTGCAATAGTGTTAAACGTAGGATCTTGGTTCTCTATCAGGACTCATGCACTTGGATACCGTATAGGGATACCTTATAGGCGAACAATTATGTCTTAGTTCTAAATATTCACAGACTGTGGAGTATCTAATATGTATATAGACTTTTCCTCATTATGGCATTTCACAACTTTTTGCCCCTACTCTTAGGTCTATCTTCTTTTACTCTGAACTATTACTCTGGATGTCACTCCATGCTCTTCATGAATATATACCAGTGAACCTGACTACAAGGATTGTGTCCCTAAGATATATCTTTTTTGGGTATGTCTCTAAGTATTATTATGTTATCTTATAGTAGAGGTTTTATTTTATCCCTTACTCCATTTAAAATTGGTGTTCTCAATTCTTTAGGACTCATATTACTGGTGTGACCTTAGAACTCGGCTTCATCTGCATTAGATAACAAGATTCGTGGTGTTAAATATCAGTGCATTATTTCCGTCTTCTTGGGTATGTTTATTTATACTTTTTATAACTTGTGAGACATAATCGGACACTATAGGGACGTGATGCCCTAATTCCATGTGCTCTTAGACTCAGTGCCTTTAAGAATTCTTTGTAACATGATCATGTCATTTAGTAATTTTATACCTAAACTAAAGCTTGAACATGTGAGTCTATTGATGATACCTTTTGCATATTATGGATGTTGTTCATTGACCTAATGTGATAAGTG
The DNA here is from genome assembly GCF_964263255.1 of Lissotriton vulgaris. Lineage (NCBI taxonomy): Eukaryota > Metazoa > Chordata > Amphibia > Caudata > Salamandridae > Lissotriton > Lissotriton vulgaris. The sequence goes on from NW_028253053.1 coordinate 533,897, forward strand.
GAATAAGAGGATATATGATAATTATGAACATCAACCGTTTCTGCTATATTATTACAATAAGGACAACTTTATGTTTGGATATTAACATGCTTACTGGTTTCTTTTTCTTGTGGTTTCTCTATAAGGTGTGATACACCTTCAGATAATATATGTTTTTGTTAGACTTCTCTGTATATATTTTTCTATGATATTGTATATGTATAGTGTATATTGTGGAAATATTGATTTTAGCTTTTCTATACTTCCAGCCTTGAAAAAGTCTCTAAAGAGACGAAACACGTGTCGGCAGGACAAGCTGGAAATATTTTTTAATGTTTATGAAATAAAGATTTGAAGTCTAACGCTTGGCTCTGGATCCGTACTTTGGAAGTCCATTTCCTATCAATGAACTGTATTCTGTAAACTTGTGATAATTACTTGGATCATTACATATCTTGTGAGAGTGCTTGATTAATGCCTGTTCTTTCTCTGGTACTTAACATTAGCAAAATCTTCTTTTGCTAATCTAACACTCCTGGTGGTGGGTGTTTGACAGGACAACAGAGCACCTCACATTAAGAATTATATATAATTTACATTACACGTATACGTGTTTAGAGAATTGTATTTCTCATATGTGCGGACGTTTTCTCACTCTTGAGAAACACTACCACCACAATCCCGTATTGCACAGATACCAGTAGTGCTGCGGGTGCAGAGCGTACAATTAAAATCACCCACCCATAGAAGTGCCAAATCCCCATCCCCTATTTTTTTTCTAGACTAATCAGTGAACTTCTAAGACTGTTCATAGTCCCTTTCCATAGGGATGCATGGGCATTGTTATAACAATTAATAATGGCCATATTGTTCAATCCTGACCAATTGATTAATAAAATCTGGTAACATTCCATTCAGATAAATTTAACAACTGAAATCCCTGCTGTGGTTGAAATGTAGGTGCACAAACCTCCTTTGTTTCTACCGTGTTGGCTTGCAATGGCGGGTGTATTAAAGGTTTGATATCCTATCAAGTGAATGTCTTGGACCGTCCAGGTTTCTTGGAAGCACAATATATTGTGCTTGTTTACTATGTCTAACCATTCTTGGAGGTCCACTTTATCCTTTAAACCCGCTATGTTCCATGATATAATAGACTGGCCTTTGGGGGTTTTCTTATTAGCGGTGTCGTCCTCTCTCATCTTAGATCTTATGTCAAGTGGTCCTTCTTCCCTGTATATCATGTCGTTAGCAGTATGTATAGCTGGCTCATAATCCCTAGAAACCTCTGTTGTGAGTCAGTCCACCCCCTCCAATCCAGAGAGAGAAGCAAATCGGTTAAAGGTGGAGATGTTAAAGGTAGGGCCCGCCGGGGTACGCGTATAGGGATACCGTGGTCTTGAGGGATTACTTAATAAAGCTTGTGGGTAGAAATAACTTAAATCAAGGGTAGATATACCTCCCCCGCCATTCTCAAGGTACCAGTCTCTGATATGGATAGTCGCCCTGCGATCTCAAATTGATAATGATGACATCCCCCTGTATGTCTTTCGGTCTTTGTCCCACCCAACCTAATCTTCTTACATATAAAATTTCACCATCTATGTTAGGGGGTAATGGCCTGTTCTTTCTCAGCCAGTGCACTACTTTGTTCTTAAGTTATGGGTATCCCTCAGTTTTCCCCGCTACCAGCTCTGGGACCCCAGTGAGTATTTTGACATAAGGTGCCGCCTCTGTAGGGAGATCTATTTGATGGACGGTTCCTTTTGAGTTTTTATCTGAATGAAATGTCCTTCCGGTATTTCCGTGCTTGTAATCTAGCTTACTTGCTTGCCCTCCGGATCTTTCTTCACTAGGTCGGTATCTATATTCATTTTCAGAGGGGCCGGGGTGTTATCGTGGGCTGGGGGTAATAAATCAACACTATTTAAAGGGTTAGTTGTTTTCGGCCCTGTGGATAGCACAGAAGAGATCAAGTCATGTCTATTAGCTGGCAATTCCCTGAGTAGTTTAGTGTTAGTAGTAGTCGATTCGTGGATGGACCGCAATTGCTCTGCCATTCTTTTCACTCTCTAAATGAGTGGTAATAATTAGGATTTGACCAGTTGTTCAATGTTTCCCATTAGATCTTGAATAAGATGGAAATATGGAGGCGAGTGATCTGGCACAGGCTTTCTTGCTGCAGAACCTTGGCCTTTAAGGGGCTCAAAGCAATTTTAGGTGTTTTTGCTTGTCTGCCTATTTGGCTATTCCCCTCTCGCTTTCTTTCGTTTGGAAGTCCTGACCCCAATGATATAATCTTATTGGTGGTGGGCTTCCTAGATGTCAATAGTGTTTGCTCCTCGGAAGAAATTTCCGTTTGGGATCCTATATTTAGGTCTATAAAATTAGGCTCCCTGCTTATCTCTGCTGATTTTGCTAGATCTTGTGGCTGTGGAGGAATGCCAGTGTTGTTTAATTGTTCTATATCGATGCCGTGATTAGGTGGTGTGGTCGCTAGCTGGATGGGACCCAGGGAGGAGCGTTTATACAGCAATTCTGAAGACAGGCGCCGCTCAGTGATGGCTATTTCACGTTCTAACACTGTAGTGGCCCTTGTAATAAACTGGTCTAGGGTCCCTCTGACAGTCCCTCCCACCAGGGATTTCCTGCCATTACTGAGCCGTGAGTTAATTTTTCTAGTATGTATATATGGTTTACAGCTTGTAATGCAAAGCTGATGACCAGATACCGGGGATTATATTGACACAAATATTACATAGTCCATTTAAGATCTTACTTTTAGTGTGCATGTCCCGGGTAACCAATATAAGGGAGATGGCCCAGCCCAGCCTCGGACGGCCTGCCCTTTGCCCGGGCTTAGCCGAACGCCGCCCGCGCGCGTCCCGCGATGCGGAGGGAACGCCGGTGTTTTCAGCGCCTCCGGGCGCGGAAGTGGGCGTGGGTGGGTGGGGAAATCCCGCACTGGATTCTGGGGGTTGTAGTCCCCCGGCTCGGCGGCCGCGGGATGTTGCAATAGGCGGCAGCGGTGGGGGGGGGACCAACAGCCAAAGGTGACCGCGCGCTCACAGCACGAAACAGGCAACTGGGCAATAATCCTTTCACCAAAAAAGTCTCCAGGCAAGTGTCTGACCGTGACCGCTGTCTTAATCTGGTCTTTAGCTGATCACTGCTGATATGAGCTTGGGCATTAAAGATCTCAATAAGGCCCAGTTCACCGAGGGCGTGTAAAGTATCCCAGCCAGGGAATTTTTTCAGCAAGGATAGGTTTTGGAAAATCTAGTTCGGATGTCGTCCATATTTTAACCCACAATAACATCGGAGCCAGGCTTATGCAGCCTTCCATATAGTTCAAACCCACCTCAGAGTGACAAAAAGAAGTCGAAAAGCTTTGAGGGACCTTCAAAAGTCTCTTAAGAAAGCTATTCCCAATAACATGCATTTCGGAGCAGTTACTGTAGCCCTAAACTTCAGCCCCACACACACACACCCAGAGCCACACACACACCCAGAGCCACACACACACCCAGAGCCACACACACACACCCAGAGCCACACACACCCACACCCAGAGCCACACACACCAAGAGCCACACACACACACACTCCCAGAGCCACACACACACACACTCCCAGAGCCACACACACACACACTCAGAGCCACACACACACACTCAGAGCCACACACACACACTCAGAGCCACACACACACACACTCAGAGCCACACACACACACACTCAGAGCCACACACACACACACTCAGAGCCACACACACACACACTCAGAGCCACACACACACACTCAGAGCCACACACACACACTCAGAGCCACACACACACACTCAGAGCCACACACACACCCAGAGCCACACACATCCACCCAATGCCACACACACCCACCCAGAGCCATGCTTTCAAGGGGACTCCCTGCTGAGCACAACACCATGCCCAAAATATGGATATTATGACATGTTGAATTCATTCACAGTCTTGACTCATCAGATAAGCCAAAGGAATGCGAATGGCACTGAACACATCAATGCCGAGTGTTACAACCTGCAGCCAGGCTTCCTTTTGTAACAGACTTCTCTGTGCTTTCCCGATTCAGGACGACCTGTTGGTTCCAAGTTTGTGTTCCCACAGCACAGTGCAGAATTATGGAGTATAAAGGCCACCTTTCAAAAGACATAAAGGACACAACCACTCACGGACACCTTTCCACTTCAGGACCTTGAACAAATGGTGCCCTCTACTCCTGGAGAGGAGGGGGTTCTCGTCTCCCCACCTGTCAGGATGTACATCTGAAAGCTTCTTTGCCATTGGTCAATTGGGTATGACATACCAGAGTTGTGAATAAACATTACTGAAAACGCTAAGCTGCCTTTACCACCCACAATGCAGCGGTCACGCATATTTGCTGCTATTGAATTCAGAGCTCACGAGCGATGGGGGTCATACCACCTCCCACCACTGGGCTTTCTGCCACTGCTGGGTAGTTGGATTCAGGATCCAGCCCTGAATACCAGGCGCTGGACCTGTGGTGCTGTGTGACGAGTGGCTCAGCCGCTCAGCATTGCTCACAGACTATGGCCCAGCCTAGGAAGGAAAGGTAAGGTTCACAGTTGGTTGGTTTAAGGGTAACTGCTAGTCTCCTTTTATATACAACTGCGGAGGGCACTTGCAGTGTACGGGCACTTGCAGCTCAGCAGTATCCCATCCCCACACACGCACACCTTCCCTTTCTTTTTCATTCCTCAGTCTCTATCTTTTCATTCTCTGGCTTTGTTTATCGCTCCCTTTCTCTCTCACTGTCACTCACTACTACTCAACACAGAATCCTTCAAGCTCAGCTAACTCTTTTCTTACAATTTGTCAAAATTCAGAGTAGCTTTTGTGCTTTTCATGGTATACACCAAGCGTCTCCGGCTCTGTGAGATATACACGACTGACCCTGAAGTAATTTCGTACTTGTACTGGAGATGCCTTTCCTCTATGCACGTGCAACAGTTAACTCGCGCATGCTCCGTCCAGGTATTTAAAAGGGCATGCCTGTCCGCCCATTCAACCAAAATGAAAGAATAATCGCGGCACCCGCACTGTAGCGTCTGAGGAATTCCCGAAGCGCATCTGCACACCCACCACCCAGACTGGCGGAGACCCTTGTGGAGATGGTCTTTGTGTGCTGGCTCGGGGATACATAAAGTACACACTGTCCCATGTCTGCGTGCATGTACGAAGTTGTCAACAAACACATGATCAGGTCTGCATCGTGCGCGCGGCGCTACGGCTCACTTGATGATATGTTTATGCCTGGTGGCCACGAAAATACGTTTAATCTACGCTCTGTTCCAGAAGGTTACAGAATATGTTGCCAGCACCGCTGTTAATTTCGCAGCAACGTATTTTGATTTTGCTTCATGCACTAATGGGTTTCTCCAAACCTCGTTTCCTCAGCCTTATTTACCAACAAAAAACAAACATTTCTGAGCTATCCCGTCTACGCCTTCTAAAAGAGCGCCGTTTACCAAAGAAGCAAGCCGCCCCTCACCATCACCAACCCGATTCTACCCTTCTCTCAACGCTCTGGATCCGCAGCTCCAAGCTCCGGGGAGGAAAGCCCAGCAGGATGCGCTGGCGCTCGGTAGGGACTCCGGTGAGGGCTCGGACCCTTTCTTGCAGTTCCTTCACCGAAGAGGCGGTGCTCAGGCCCTGCAGCTGTGCCGTGCCCTGACGGGACTTACACCTAAGCCTCAGCATTCTCTGAGTTGGGGACCGGAAACACAGAGCCAGCAGCCTAGAGCCACGGCAACAAGATGGCAACTTGTCGGTCAGCTGCTAGGATACCTCGTGAGAAATCGTGAAAACGTGTACTCAGCGACGCCATGGTAATGTGATAGCGTCACCAGAATGGTCCATCGGTGTGTCGACAAAATAAAAATAGGACTAATCTCTACGATGTTTTGTTTGCACACTGGCAACGGCCACAGAGCGCTGCCAACCCCAGCAACAAGCATTAAGCACGGGCACACGGACAGAGGGAGGAAGGGGGGGCGGGAACGGGCAAACGGACACATATTTTATTAACAAAAGCTAGAATAATATCGATCACCTTTACATGGTACGAGAATAAAGTATTTACCTACTCCCTCTACTCCAGTTTAGTTTTGCGTTTAATCATCCTGCCGCACCAAAAATAGGAAACCACGATTGCGTTGATCAGTACTGAATCGGTTCCACAACACAATACATATCTTCATAGTAGATAGTTAACACCTCTACAAGTCTAAAACAATAAAATAAGTCTCTCATTCAGAAAGGATTGCACTGCCAACATAAATCCTGTACTAGCGTGTTTAATTCTGCATTAAATTTAGTAGAATGCACTCATAAAGAGGTATTTCTGTATATGCACGCAGTGAAGCAAAAAATGCCGAACACTCCTACAGCATTAGAATCTTGCACCATTATGCCAAAGCTAAACATCCATGGCTCCCAATTCCCTCTATGACACCTATGTAACTTCTGCTCTTTGCTCACATATTCTAGAAACTAATACAATGTACATTGATTACCATGCATTGTACAGCACCCGTTACATACATGCGTTAACCTATGTTCCAGCACTCAACATGAGCCTATACACAAATGAAGAAAGAACAAACAAATTTCCGATAAAAACACTTATAAGAACAAGTGCCTTCCGAAAATAAAGACTAGCGCCTATGCTAGCTATGCTCAGCGGCAGAATGAAGAAGCCAAGCTATATAATGAGAAATGACATCACACACCAACTCAAGTGTCCATCTAGAATGTAAACGCATTGAAACTTAAAAAAATCTTGGGACTTCTTGCTTCTTTGAATTGGTTACAACAGAGCGCTTTCTCAACTCATAGGGGTAGCAAAACACTACATAGGTTATGAAGTACACTGCAATGCTTGCAGCAGAGTGGACAGCCAAAGAAAACAAGGAAAGGCACGGACAGCGGGAGGGAGGGCAGGAAAGGCACGGACAGCGGGAGGGGGGCGAGAAAGGCACGGACAGCGGGAGGGGGGCGAGAAAGGCACGGACAGCGGGAGGGGGGGCAGGAAAGGCACGGACAGCGGGAGGGGGGCAGGAAAGGCACGGACTGTGGGAGGGGGTGCGGGAAAGGCACGGACAGCGGAAGGGGGGCAGGAAAGGCACGGACAGCGGAAGGGGGGCGGGAAAGGCACGGACAACGGGAGGGGGGCAGGAAAGGCACGGACAGCGGGAGAAGGGCGGGAAAGGCACGGACAGCGGGAGGGAGGCGGGAAAGGCACGGACAGCGGGAGGGGGGGCGGGAAAGGCACAGACAGCGGGAGGGTGGGCGGGAAAGGCACAGACAGCGGGAGGGAGGGCGGGAAAGGCACAGACAGCGGGAGGGTGGGCGGGAAAGGCACAGACAGCGGGAGGGTGGGCGGGAAAGGCACAGACAGGTGGAGGGGGCGGGAAAGGCACGGACAGCGGGAGGGGGGCGGCAAAGGCACGGACAGCGGAAGGGGGGGCGGGAAAGGCACGGATAGCGGGAGGGGGCAGGAAAGGCACGGACAGCGGGAGGGGGGAGGGAAAGGCACAGACAGCGGGAGGGTGGGCGGGAAAGGCACAGACAGCGGGAGGGTGGGCGGGAAAGGCACAGACAGCGGGAGAGTGGGCGGGAAAGGCACAGACAGCGGGAGGGTGGGCGGGAAAGGCACAGACAGCGGGAGGGTGGGCGGGAAAGGCACAGACAGGTGGAGGGGGGCGGGAAAGGCACGGACAGCGGGAGGGGGGCGGCAAAGGCACGGACACCGGAAGGGGGGGCGGCAAAGGCACGGACAGCGGAAGGGGGGGGCGGCAAAGGCACGGACAGCGGGAGGGGGCGGGAAAGGCACGGACAGCGGGAGGGGGGAGGGAAAGGCAGACAGCGGGAGGGGGGGCGGGAAAGGCACAGACAGCGGGAGGGGGGGCGGGAAAGGCACGGATAGCGGGAGGGGGGGCGGGAAAGGCACGGATAGCGGGAGGGGGGGCGGGAAAGGCACGGATAGCGGGAGGGGGGCGGGAAAGGCACGGACAGCGGGAGGGGGGAGCGGGAACAGACACACGGACAGCTGGAGGGGGGCCACAATCAAAAGCACTCACCTGGACCTGGACTTCCTCCGGCGGCGGTCGGCCGTGGAATGACCTAAAGAAACCTGGACGAACAAAAAAATAAACCCCGCTCACCGCCGCACTGACGTGATAAAAGGGGCTGGATGAGAAAAATTCTCAGGAACGCCCACGAGTCGCCTCGCAGAATGACGGACGCCTCTCTCTTCCAATGGCTAGCCTCCATTTATGGAGCTAGCCAATGAAACAGAGACGCGGGACTTTAGCCAAACCGGTAAACAAAAGTTTTCGCCCTGCGCAAACGCTGCTGCGCAGCGGATCGCGAGGCGAAACCTAAAAAGTGCTTCAAATGCTCCATGTTTTGCTGCACCCTTAAGGTTGGGAGAGGGTCCTATGGGTTTTAAAAAATCCCCAGATAACAAAAACATGATACCTTATCAAGAAGGTTTATTTGCATATAGAAAGTTTTGTATCTGGTTGATTTTGGGCCATAGACCATTAATGTACGATTTCTTGTAATTTACTTTCAAATCCAGGGAGGGCATAAATTCCGAAGGCATCAAGCACATTCTGCAGACTGTTTGCAGTCCTTTCTAGCATTGGCTGCTTATAGGAGCGTGGGAATAAAATGACTACCGTTTCTCAGATAATCTAATTATTTTTGGAGCAGGGGTGCCTCAACATCATGTAAGAAGAAAAGGAACAGAAAAGGGGCCAAGATACATCCCTGGCGGACACCCTCAGTTGAGACTAGTAAGTGTGTGCTGTAACCGTAGTGTTTCAGTTGAGTCTTTGAAGAAGGGTAAGTAAACAAAGGCTCCTTCAAACACCCATGCCTCAATCATGTTCCACAGTTTGCCACCATTATAGTTATCATAAGAAGCTGAGCGTATTTCTGATGGACCCCTGAGGTAGCATTACCCTTGGAATGGCCACACACTAACGTTACAGACATATGACACCTTTAGGTACCAAAGGGTAACATTCCACAGGACGAATTAAAGGAACTTCCAGGAATAGAGAAATAATAACTGAAAACTTGAATGCCATTCACCACAGAGGTTTTGTTTAAGGGCCAGAAAATCCAATAAGGACTAACCCCATATGCTTATTAGACAGGTTGCCCGCTTTATCCAGAACAAGGAGAGAAGATGAGGGGCATTAAATGAGGGGTTATGCGCAATGGCGGTAGGTACATCCTGACAGTCTTTCTTTTCTCTTCCACAGGCAAATGTGGTACACTCAAAGGAAGTAAAGGGAAAAGTGATAAAAGGAAGTCTGTTGCGGTTGGAGGGACATAGGTCTTGATTTTCCTTGGGGTGCATTTTTAACAGTAACCCTTCAAGAAACTAGACATGCCTATGTTATTTGTAGCAGATATATATACATATACATACACACACACACACATCCATGTTCGATACTAATATAATATAGAGAGAGCCCAAACCTTTGAGGCGGGTAATCTCAGGAACCACAGCACCAATCACAACACCCAATACAGCGTTGGAAAGGGCAGTTGCAGCAGGACATAGGCTATGCAGACGCCCACCATATAAATTTAAAAGGTAAAAGAACCGTGCCAGCAAAGTAGTCCCTTGTGGGCGTGTCTGCGTTGTGGTGTGGGCATGTGGTACGTTCCGCCCTTCATGCCATGTCTCATATCGTGTGCTAATACCACCCTGCTCCCTTTAAATAGCCCTGCACCCCATAATCATAACCCACCCTTACTCCTTAAAATACCCCAACACCCTTAAACACTAACCCATCTTAACCCTATAAATATACCCTGTACCCCAAAACCTATCCCTAAACCCTAAAAACACCCCAGTACCCCCAAACCTACCCCTGAACCCTAAAAATACCCCAGTACCCCAAAACCCAAACCTACCCCTGAACCCTAAAAGTACCCCTGCACCCCCAAACCTAGCCCTGAACCCTTAAAATACCCCTGCACCCCCAAACCTAGCCCTGAACCCTTAAAATACCCCTGTACCCCCAAACCTACCCCTGAACCCAAATACCCCTGTACCCCAAAACCCAATCCTAGCACTGAACGCTAAAAATACCCCTGTACCCCAAAACCCTAACCTACCCCTGAACCCTAAAAATACCCCTGTACCCCAAAACCCAAACTTACCCTTGAACCCTAAAAATACCCCTGTACCCCAAAACCCAAACCTACCCCTGAACCCTAAAAATACCCCTGTACCCCAAAACCCAAACCTACCCCTGAACCCTAAAAATACCCTTGTACCCCAAAACCCAAACCTACCCCTGAACCCTAAAAATACCCCTGTACCCCAAAACACAAACCTAGCCCTGAACCATAAAAATACCCCTGTATCCCAAAACCCAAAACCCAAACCTAGCCTAAAAATACCCCTGTACCCCCAAGCCTAGCCTAAAAATACCCCTGTACCCCCAAACCTAGCCCTGAGCCCTAAAAATACCCCTGTACCCCCAAACCTAGCCCTGAACCCTTAAAATACCCCTGTACCCCAAAACGCAAACATAGCCCTGAACCCTAAAAATACCCCTATACCCCAAAACCCAAACCTAGCCCTGAACCCTAAAAATACCCCTGAACCCCCTAAAAATACCCCTAAACCCCAAAACCCATACCTATCCCTAAAACTTCCCCTGTACTCCAAAACATATACATCCGTACCCCAAAACATATACCCCTATACCCATACTTGCCTTATCCAAACATTTTTTTAAAACATGCTTTTACCATTCATGCATTTACAACGAATTTCGTTGTAAATGTATGCGTGGTAAAAGCATATAAAATGTAATGCCATGCGTTATAATGGCATTGCGGAGTCATGGTACTTTCGTATTGAAAGTATGCGGAGTGATGGTATGCGGAAAGAAAGTTGCTAAATAATGGGTGTTTACCCTCCCCGGTAAGTACATTGGTGGCACGGCGGCACACATCTTCAGCAACATACTCCTATTTTTTCACCACCCATTTGAAAAATGCACAGGTCTCGCTCATTGATGGCCAGCACCAACATACACTTTTAGACACACCTCCCGCCACTAGTTCTAGAATTGCGAACTTTAGAGCTGGGGTGCTATGCTCGAATCTCGGCATCAGCTCAACATCCTGTGATTCCAGGCAAATCGCTTTGTCTCGCCGTCCCTACCACAAATGAATATGTTCTTCCGTAATGTAAATTGTGCTCATGCCATGTTGTCGAGTTCACGCTATATAATATTACAAGGAAAAATAAAGTAGGGAAACTCGAGTTCACACACTGCTGAATGCGCACTCTTAAGTGCATCAGCAGTGCACTGCGAATCTGAGCGTTTTACAGGCCTGTCACAGATAAGAAATGCAATCAAAACGAAATCCTACAAAACAATATACTACTGGCCGGCAGCAATTCATACCCGGACAACGTCGGGATGGAAAATATATATATATATATATATATATATATATATATATATATATATATAACATGGATGACACATATGAAAACTACATGTTATGGTAGACACAGCAGTAACATTTAGATGATACAAATGTCAGACGCGGACACGAGCATAGACGTTGATATGAATATGCACTGTAGTAATTAAGTCCACTTGGAGATAATGAAACAGACAGTAACCTATGAATTAGTATTATTATTTAAATTGATGAACATGTGCACCAAAGTGATTTAACATGACTGGCTATAATTTTTGTAACAATGCGCAATGATAATTAATTGTTTGATATTAGCTCGCAGTCATGTTAACTTTGGAAGAAACGCACACTGTATTTAGAACAGTAAAGCACAAATACCTCACACTAGTTAGTTATGTATATAATTTTGTGATGACAACGTTAAACAATTGCAATGTGTCAAATGTCCGTAGTGAACAAATTGTAACCATGACGGTTTTGTCCTCAAAACTACAGACTCTTCTGTGTCTATGCTAGTAATGTGTTCATCCATGACTCACTGGTTGCCATAACGATGAATAGCCAATCATGACGTATAGTCTGTTCGTGATGTGTCAGCATGCAATGTACTATAAAAACGTATGCCAATTACAGCAGAGTTAAGTGAGCAAGGCGGAGGCTTCCGCCGAAACGCGTCTGTGCAGCATGTCGGATTAAATCTTTCCTTGAGTCAAAGTCACGGTGTCAGTGCCTTCCTTTCATCAGAGGGAATTGGATTGGTAATCAATACGTAGGATTCAGGTTCCTGGGAATCCCTACACTGACCCTCCTCGTTCTGGCAGCGCTGTGTAACTGGGACAAACGTGGGGTTCAACTTTCGAGAAGAGAGAAACGCAGCGCCCCCCGAAACCGGCAATCGTGGAGAAATTGACTGTGCGTGACATGGACGATTAGCTGACTCACCGGATCCCTGCGAAGGCTGGAGAGCAGTTGCGGGCGTCCAGGTAAGACGGCGAAAATCTGTGTCACTAGTCCAGCTCATTACTGCAAAGGTTTATGGGAGAGGTAGTCCTGGAGTGTGTGACGACTACACATTGTCAGGCAGTAACTTTCACAAGTAAACGTGTAAATCCGTGTATCTGTTTAAGACATGTCTGCGGAATGGGAAAAATTGCGGGAAGCGGCCGCTTTGGATATATTTGTGGACGCAGACACCAGCTCTGCGACAAAGAATAAAAAGGCAGAAACAACGACAGTCACCAACAAAGATAACAGCACTAAGAACCTATGTGCTGAACTAGAGAAACTTCGAAAAAAGGAAGTGTCAAAATGGTGGGAAATAAAATCACTACAGAGATACCTGGACGTGGGCAGAGTACCACGAGGACTCAGAATACTAGTTGCCCCCACCTACGAGAATCCTGATCCGGCCATGCTACAAGACTGGGCGGATAACAATGCCCTAGCATCCCAAAACATGCTAAAAATACTTATCAAGTATGCAGCAAGTGACCGTGATAAAATAATAACAAGGATAGAAGAAATAATGAAGGATTTGGAGTCAAGGGAAAACCAGGACGAAATAAATGTGGCACTTAAAGAAATATTAAATAGGCTTTCCAAATTGGAAGAGGAAATAAAGGAAAGGAAAGCGATAAAATTTCAAAGAGACCGAAATGACTATGTTAACGGCCGAATCTATACATTTGCTAGAAAATTTGACAATATAAAAAAACAACTATCTGCAACGGCAAGCGGGTCACAAATGACACCCGCCACGAGCGGAACAGACCTCAGTACCTCACTGGAATCAGACCCAGAAAGCATTAGTTCCTTAGTCCTCACAGGGGAAGTACCAAATCCGGCCCAGGAATTGGCTTATTTTCGTTTACAGCGCCTCAAATCGCTAAGGCCTCGGAAACAGTCACAAACAGAATGGACCAAAGGGAAATCCAAACAAAATACAAAACAAAAAGCCGCAGAAGAAAAGACAGACGCTGGGGGTGGCGAACCCACAAAACAAACAAAGCCAAAATACAGAAGAAACAGGAAACAATAATGGATGACAAACTAATGAAAGATTTGGACAACACAGTTATCAATCTAACCGATCTGGTACTAACAGCAAGAGAAACGGAAATACTATCATTGGGTTTGACATTTTGCACTTCAACTAACTTTGACTACATACAAACCCGGATAGACCTGTTCCAATATGTAAGGAAGCTCAAACTGCAGAAACATTTTCGAAACAGCACTAACAAAAATATGGGCCCGGAAAACATAGACAAAGGAATCGCTGAAACCTTGAGTATTGCGGACATTGCAGTACTAGGAGAAATGAATGCCCTTGAATACGAGGAATCCCTCAGCCAAATGACACCAGGAGAAATAGCCAACTTAGCAGACCTAAGCACACATCAAACTGTACAAACACAGTTTAAACCAAAATCTATTTTTATGCCTGTACTGCTTAAAGATGGACTAGACCTTTTTTCAGAGAATGTAATCAAAGATCTAAAAGAACTATCGATACTAAGTACGCGTCAATTCTGCACGAAAGACCACAACAAGAGAATGGAGTATAGTGCATTGATTGCCAAAATACAAAAGAGATCAGATATCGTTGTGCGGTGGTCTGATAAAGGTGGCAATGTGGTGCTATGGCCACTCAAAATGTACAATGAGGAAGCAATGAACCAATTGCTTGATCAAGAATGTTACTGTAGAGTGAGCCCAAATATCATAGTGGGTATACAGGAGAGGTATCACTGTGACTTATACAAATGGAGGAATTTGGGGCTAATAAGCAAAGCAGAACTAGCTTTCCTCAAAAATGATTATCCAACTACTCCTCAGCTATATCTCATACCCAAAGTTCACAAAAACCCAACGAAGCCACCTGGGAGACCTATTATTTCTGCCATTGGCAGTCTGTTTGAAAACACCAGCACATTTGTTGATTATTTTCTCCAACCATTTGTTAAAGACCTTCCAGCTTATATACAGGACAGTGGTGACTTTTTAAGACACATATATGATTTGCAGTGGGAACAGGACTTTGTGTTTATGTCTCTGGATGTTCAAGCGTTATACACGAGCATTAGACACACAGATGGGCTGCGGGCTTTAGAATACTATTTGAATAAACGTCCAATAGCATTGTACCAACACTCGTTGATGTTACTACAGATGGTAGAATGGTGCCTGAACAATAACACCTTTCTATTTGATAAATTGCACTACAAACAACTGCAAGGTTCGGCAATGGGTACTTGCTTCTCCCCCAGCTATGCGAATTTGCATATGGGCTGGTGGGAGGAGCAGGTATTAGCCGTTAAACATGAGGTAAAGATGTTAGAAAATGTGGTGCTATATAAGCGCTACATCGATGATATTTTTATCCTCTGGAGGGGTACCATTGAGAGTGCAGAGGCATTCGCCAAGGACCTAAATGAGAACAGCCTAAATTTAAAATTTACTAGCACAACTAGTAAGGAAATGCTCCAATTTCTGGACATAGAGGTGTATGTACAAAATAACAAAATCCAGACAAGGACCTACAGGAAACCAACAGCAGGGAATGCAGTGCTACACGCACAAAGTTTCCACCCCACTAAATTAAAGGAGTCCATTCCTTATGCAGAATGCTTGCGTATGACACGTAATTGCAGCACAGAGGAAGGAGTCACCAAGGCCAAAAAAGACCTTTTTGATAGACTAAGTAAGAGAGGGTATAAACCACACACCCTCAAAAAAGCTGAGAGCAAATGTAAAACTAAAAACAGGAAAGATTTACTATTTACCAATAACTTGGAGACTAAAACAACTCCAACAAATGTGACAGGTAACCCCCCAAGAATGATAACTGGCTACAACATGTACCACAATCAGGTCAGAAAAATTCTGCAGAAACATTGGCCCCTGATCAAAAATGATCCAGTAATAGGAAACCTGAATGGGAACAGACCAAGCTTAACATTTAGGAAGGCCAAATCCATGCGTGACCAATTAGTGAGCAACTCCCCTACACTAAAAAAACCAGTCACTTGGCCCCCACCTCAAAAAGGCTTTAAAAAGTGCATGAAGTGTAAAGCCTGTAAACAAGGAATAAATACGAAGGAGGTCACTGTACCATTCAGGAACAAACCCTACACCATCAGGGGCGGCTATTCGTGTAAAACGGAGTATGCCGTATATGTACTGGTCTGCAGCTGTGGCAAACGCTATGTTGGGAGTACCATTCACCAAGCACATGTGAGAATTCTCCAGCATTTGCGTGCCATTATTAACAATGATCAAACGTACCCTGTGGCCAGGCATATAAACACTAAGCATGATGGGAATATCAAACATATCTCCTATTATGTAATAGACAGTGTTCCAAAAAACCCTAGGGGGGGCAACCGCAGACTAGCCTTACGACGTCTTGAGTCAAGATACATAATCTTGTTAAATTCAAAAATCCCAAATGGATTGAACTCAGACGAAGCCATGACTGTCCACTTATAAAATCCAAAGTAGAACCCTTCCAGACAATATAATCCCTTTCCAGTTTTAACTCTGCAAGTTTGAAACATACAATTTATTTTGAATTTTGAGTCACAATGTGTGCTATTAGTTTGGTTTAACATGGATGACACATATGAAAACTACATGTTATGGTAGACACAGCAGTAACATTTAGATGATACAAATGTCAGACGCGGACACGAGCATAGACGTTGATATGAATATGCACTGTAGTAATTAAGTCCACTTGGAGATAATGAAACAGACAGTAACCTATGAATTAGTATTATTATTTAAATTGATGAACATGTGCACCAAAGTGATTTAACATGACTGGCTATAATTTTTGTAACAATGCGCAATGATAATTAATTGTTTGATATTAGCTCGCAGTCATGTTAACTTTGGGAGAAACGCACACTGTATTTAGAACAGTAAAGCACAAATACCTCACACTAGTTAGTTATGTATATAATTTTGTGATGACAACGTTAAACAATTGCAATGTGTCAAATGTCCGTAGTGAACAAATTGTAACCATGACGGTTTTGTCCTCAAAACTACAGACTCTTCTGTGTCTATGCTAGTAATGTGTTCATCCATGACTCACTGGTTGCCATAACGATGAATAGCCAATCATGACGTATAGTCTGTTCGTGATGTGTCAGCATGCAATGTACTATAAAAACGTATGCCAATTACAGCAGAGTTAAGTGAGCAAGGCGGAGGCTTCCGCCGAAACGCATCTGTGCAGCATGTCGGATTAAATCTTTCCTTGAGTCAAAGTCACGGTGTCAGTGCCTTCCTTTCATCAGAGGGAATTGGATTGGTTTTATATATATATATATATATATATATATATATATATATATATATATATATATATATATATATATATATATATATATATATATATAGAGAGAGAGAAAAAAAGAACTAAGCCGCTGGTGGGAGGCGAAATCTCTGCAAAACTACATAGAGATGGATCGTGTCCCCCGAGGCCTGCGTATCTTTATTGTTCCGACATTGAACAAAGCAAAACCAGAGGATTTGAAGGCATGGCGTGAGAACACTAATGCATGGTCAAAAACGATGATGCAGATTTTGGTCAAAAACGCTTGGGAGGAGCATGAGGAATTGTTAAAGGAAATACAATCTCTCCTTGATGAACTAGCAAAGGAAACAGACCAATCAGAGGTATCAAAGACTCTGCAGATCGTGGATGATAAGATACAAAAATTTGAAAAGGATTTAATCGCGAGAAAACAACGCAAATTCGAGCGCGATGAACGTGATTATAAGTCAGGAAGAATCCTGACATTTGCAAAGAAATTTGACAAGGCACGTTCTTCACTACTAAGGGACAAGGCACTTGGAATGGCAGACAAAGACCGATGGCAATCTGGCACCAGCCTGAGTTCTGATGCAAGTTCAACTGATGCAAACATGCAAGATAACTCCAATGTAACGGTTTTTTCCGACGAAATGCGCCTCGTGATGGAGGCCAATGAACAGTCCATAAGAGGGAGAACCCGATATCAAGGTCAAGGAGGCAAGGTAAAAGCAAGAAAAGACGGCAACGGCGCAACAGGCTCAGGAACTACTGGAGTGGGAAACAAAAGCAAGGCACAGAAGAACAAATAATGGATGCACAGACTACAGAACTAACGGTAATGAATTTATCAAACAGACAACTAACTGATAATGATGAAAAGGTTCTTAGATTAGGCTTAACATTCAGTCCAGATCTTCAATTTGATTACACGCAGACACGTATAGATATGTACATGCTTGTGAGAAAACTTAAATTGCACAAAATACACTTGTACAAGAAAAATGACCTAGAATTGTCTAATAGTACTGTTGCAACTTTGAACCAGAACAGTGACTTGCAAAATGTCTTAGATACCCTCCATGAGGAAGGTAGGGTAGATCTGACACAATCCCAGGTCCCTGCCACCCAAGAGGGCACCGAACTTGTCTCTACACCTGATGCATTGTTATCCACTCATCTAGAAGCAAATATTACTACTGTGACCACACCGTTCAGACCCAAATCTAGATATAGACCCCAGTTACCAAGAGACAACATAGACCTATTCCATGACCTAGTCAACAGTGACATGTTGAAACTTCTCAACAGACCTTTGGGTAAACAGAATATCACACCGGAAATGAGGGTGGCATTAAATGAATTTAAGAACGACAATTCAATCGTCATTAAACCCTCAGATAAGGGAGGAAGAACATAAGTTACTTACCTGTAAACTGTGGTTCTCCAGTTTTGGTGTCTTTCATAGATTCACATGCTTGAATATCCCCCGTCGTCGAAGTGGGAGTCCCACGGTACATAAATAGCAGTAATAAATATGCATGTATACATGAGAAATATCATAAATAAAAAATACATACATATTGTGTAAAAGAAATGTAAGCTTGAAAAAGTACCATAGAACAGAATAGGCCCATAGAAAAGGCCCAAGGGAGAATTCACTTTAGTAACTTATAGGAGTCATTATGTATTGGTCCACATTCCAGCCAATCAGGCTGTAGCCTCCTCTAGAACCTTCTCCTCAGAAGCCCAAGTCCTCAGATTTTCGTAGCACAAGTAAGTATAAATGCTTGAGGAGAAGAGAGCCTCTGAGGGGAGGATGGGAGGGTCGCATGTGAATCTATGAAAGACACCAATACTGGAGAACCACAGTTTACAGGTAAGTAACTTATGTTCTTCTCTAGTATTAGGGGTGTCTTTCATAGATTCACATGCTTGAATAAGAATAGAAAGCAGTAAACAGTATATTAGTCATAAAGGAAGACACAAATCAAGTTTAGGCATAACATATCACTTAATAAGCAATAAAAAACCAAAACATGACAATACCTTTATGACTGGAGGCGGGTAGCAACAGAGGCTCACCTTTATCGGAAAAGATTCCGCAGCACCGCTTGACCTACTGCCGCATCCGCGGCATCTGTTGATTGCAGGCAGTAGTGCTTCGTAAAAGTATGGCTGCTTGACCAAGTAGCAGCTCTGCAGATTTGTCTTAGAGGCACCCCCGCAAAGAGGGCAGCAGAAGTCGATACAGCTCTCGTGGAATGAGCTCGAGCCGGAGCAGGAAGGGGCTTCCCAGCCCGTTGATGACAATAGGATATGGCAGACGATATCCATCTGGTGATAGTCTGTTTAGTTACGGATTGTCCTTTGCACACTGGGCCATATGCCACAAACAATTGATCAGTCTTTCTAAAGGCAGCTGTGCGTTGAATGTAAAATTTAAGGCAGCGTTTCACATCCAGAGTGTGCAAGGAGCGCTCCGCTGCAGATTGAGGTGCAGGGAAGAAAGTCTTAAGAACAATAGGTTCATTGAGATGGAAGTCACTGGGAACCTTAGGAATAAAACTGGGATTTGTTCTCAAGGTAACAGCTTCGTTGGAGAATTGTAAAAACGGTGGCTGTATAGTAAAGGCTTGAATGTCGCTGACGCGTCTGGAAGAGGTCAGGGCAAGCAACAGAGCCACTTTCCAAGTGAGGAATTTCAGATTGGAAGAATGGATGGGCTCGAATGGAGGCAATAGCAGCTGAGACAAAACCAGGTTGAGTCGCCATGAAGGTGGGGGCCGACGGATTGGAGGGAACATCCGAAAAAGGCCCTTGAAGAACTGTTTTATGATCCTGGAGGAGTACAAAGATGTTACACCATCATGGCGGAAACGAGAAATAGCACCTAGAAAAACCTTAAGAGTGGAGTGTGATAGCCCTGATTTTGCTAGAGACAAAAAGAATGGCAAGATTTGTTCTGGCTGAGCGCACATGGGATTTAGTGATCTAGTGGAGCACCAAGCGCAGAAACGCTTCCACTTCAGCTGGTAAGTTTTGACAGTAGATTGCGCTCGAGCATTCGCTAGTACTGTCCTACAATCCTTGTCGATATTCATGTGTGCAAATTCATTGTACTCAGGTTCCAGGCATGAAGTTGAAGGTATGCTGGATCCGGATGGCATATTTGACCTTGATGCATTGTGAGAAGGTGCGGCAGAGGGTGCAACTGTATCGGTTGTGTCAGAGAGAATAGAAGGAGATCTGAGAACCAAGGACGTCTCGGCCATTTGGGTGCGATCAGGATTATCCGACATGGTTGGAATCTCATTCTGTGCAACAGACGAGGAATGAGTGGCAGTGGAGGGAATGCATAGCTGAAGGCGTTCGACCAGTCTATTGAAAAGGCATTCCCGCTCGACTCCTTGTGTGGATGCCGGCTCGCAAACCCTTGACATTTTCTGTTGAGAGCAGTTGCAAAGAGATCCAATTGTGGTCGGCCCCACTGTCGGAAGATGTAATCCAACGTTGGCTGGTTGAGTTCCCATTCGTGGTTGTCCGAGAGGGCTCTGCTGAGCGAATCCGCCAGCACATTGGTCACACCTGGGACATGGACAGCTTGAAGATGTATTTGATGTTGGAGAGCCCAGTCCCATATCTCCTGTGCCAGTTGTGATAGCACAAGAGATCTTGTGCCGCCCTGTTTGTTGATGTAGTGCATGCTGGTGGTATTGTCTGTCCTCACCAGCAATGTCTGTCCCTGCACTACTCTTTGAAATGACTTCAAGGCCAAGAAAATCGCCAGAAGTTCTAAGCGATTTATGTGCCACGTGCGCTGAGACGCCGTCCATTTGCCTCTTACGGACTTTCCGTCGAGATGAGCCCCCCAACCCTCTAGGGAGGTGTCTGTCGTCAATGTCAGAGTTGGTTGTTCGTCCTTGAATGAGCGACCTGTTGCTATGTTTGGAGGATGAGCCCACCACTCCAAAGCTCTTAGTAAGCGGGGCGTTAGATGGATTTTGTCGTCGAACGACCCTGACACCTGCCTCCACTGGTTGTCTAGTTCCTCTTGAAGGACTCTCATGTGCAGTCTGCAGTTGGGAATCAGTTGAATGCACGAGGAAGCCATGCCGAGGAATGATTTGTACATCCGGACAGAAACGTACTGCCTTGATTGCAGGAACTGAACTTTCTGTAACATTCGGCTTTGACGTTCCTGTGAAACGAACACTTGCCCTAGTCGAGAATCGAGCGAGGCTCCTAGAAAATCTTGTTGTTGAGAAGGGTGAAAGTGTGACTTTAGGCAATTGATGGAGAAACCTAGTGTTTCGAACAGGGATATGCAGACTTGTGTGTGTTCTTGTGTCAGTTGGAAAGTTCTGGCTTTTATTAGGCAGTCGTCCAGATATGGATAAAACTGGATGCTCTGTAAGCGCAGGTAGGCGGCCACTGGGGCAAGAATCTTTGTAAACACTCTCGGTGCCGATCGAAGGCCGAATGGAAGGACCTTGAATTGATAATGAAATTGGCCGACTGTAAAACGAAGGTATTTCCTGTGCCTGGGGTGAATGGGCACATGAAAATATGCATCTTGAAGGTCTATAGTCGAAAAGAACTCTCCTGGAATGAGGAAATTCAAGATTTGAAGCAGGGTAAGCATCTGAAAAGTCTTTGATGCGATGAACTTGTTCAGAGCTCTCAGATCTAAGATGGGGCGCCACTCTCCTGATTTTTTCTTTACTAGAAAGAAACGGGAGTAAAACCCCCTGCCGCGTTGACATTGCGGTACCATTTCTACGGCTCCTTTTCTGATCATTAGCTGCACCTGGGCCAACAGTTCCTTGAAATGGGGAGAAGGTGGGCCCGAAGGCGGGCGGAAATTTCGTAAATTCCAGGGTGTGTCCTTTTGAAACCACGTCCAAGACCCATTGGTCGTTGGTGATGTTCGACCAATTGGAGAAGAATTTGGAGATTCGACCTCCAAGATGCATAGTCCCCTCACTGTTTTTTGTTGGTGTTTGCACCACCTCTGTAGTTGGACTTCCGTTGGTAAGGTCTGGAGGTGGATGAACGATTTTGGGACTGATAGGATCCTCTTTGTCTGTTGTCATAAGAGTATCCTCGATATTGGCCTGTGCTTCGAAAAGTAGAGGTACCTCCTCCTCCTCTACCTCGTGCCCCACGAAATGGCTTCTTTCTATATTGAAGAGTTGCCAAGGACTTCGCTGTATCCGTGTCCTTTTTGATCAGTTCCAAAGCGTCATCAACGTGCTTACCGAACAGAGACTCGCCATCGTAGGGCAAATCTAGCACTCTGGATTGAACTTCCGGACGGAAGGTTGTTGACTTCAGCCAGCCTTGGCGACGTAAAACTGCAGCACCCGCCAGTTGTCGGAAACCAGTAGAGGCTATATCGACGGCACAGTCTATTATTTCCGTTGAAATCTTCTCTCCCTCGAGAATGATGGCCTGCGCTTCATCCCGGATGGAGTCGGGCATTTGAGGGAGTAGACCAGCGATCTCGGACCACATTTGACGGTTGTATCGAACCAGTATGGCTAAAGCGTTGGAAGCTCTTACAGTTGTCGCTGCCATTGTGGTAAATTTCTTACCAATTGAGTCCAATTTACGGCCATCTTGATCCGGCGGGGATGTCAAGGGTATGGCTGGGTTTCGAGACCTTTTTTGTGCCGCCTGAGTGATAACTGAGTCTGCCTTAGGTTGTGAAACTAAGCAGGCTGGGGAAGTAGGCGGAGCTTTATACTTTTTGTCTAGTCTAGGTAGAACGGCTGGAATGGAATTAGGACGTTCCATTAACTTTAGACCCTCATCCCATATGTGGTCAATGATAGGAATGGTATGAGTTTGGCGTTGCGGTAAGTCCTTAAAATCATACAAAAAACATTCCGTTTGTTGTGTTTCCAATGTTAAGTGGAACCTCTTTGCTGCACGAACCATAAGGTTATGGAAACTCGCGATATCCACTGGTGGCGAAGTTCTTGAAAATGTTGGTGGAGTAGAGGGCGTCTGTGCCCTATAATGGTCCCATTCCTGCATTTCCTCATCATCAGTGTCATTATCTCCAGTGTTATGAGGAGTTTGAGTCTCATTATCTGTATCATGAGCAGCACCCAAAGGAGACGTTGGTGCAACAATCGCCTGAGTTTGAAGTCTAGGTGCTGGAGACTGTGGTCGAGGCACTGGAGACGGAGGGTGTGGAGCTGAAGACTGAGGTCGCTGCACTTGAGGTGCTGGGGAAGGAGGCAGTGATGGTGGAAAGCTACGATTGTAGTCATCCAGCATATGTTGGAGGTTTTTCACCATAGACAGAGGAATCTGTGTAAAGTGTTCGTAATTTGGTTGTTGTGAGTCATCTATTGGAAAAAGGACATTCAAGTCAAGTCAAGTCATAGAATTTGTATAGCGCACTACATACCCAGAGGGTTTCAAGGCGCTTAGGAAGGGGAGGAGGATTACTTGTCAAATATCCACGTTTTAAGTTGCTTTCTGAACGCTAGGTGGTTCTGGGTAAGGCGAAGGTAAGCGGGGAGTGAGTTCCATGTTTTAGCAGCCAGGTATGAAAAGGATCTGCCTCCCATGGTGGTCTTGTTGATGCGAGGTACAATGGCGAGGGCTTGGCTGGAAGAACGTAGTTGGCGGGAGGGGGTGTAGAAGGACAGTCGTGAGTTGAGGCAATCTGGTCCGATGTCGTAGAGTGATTTGTGTGCGTGAGTGAGCAGTCGGAAAGTGATCCTCTTATTGACGGGTAGCCAGTGGAGGTCTTTAAGGTGACCAGAGATGTGTTCGTTGCGTGGGATGTCTAATATGAGCCTGGCTGAGGCGTTTTGGATTCGTTGGAGTTTCTTCTGGAGTTTTGCGGTAGTACCCGCGTAGAGGGTGTTTCCGTAGTCCAGTCGGCTCGTGACCAGAGCGTGGGTGACTGTTTTCCTTGTTTCGGAGGGGATCCAGCGAAATGTTTTTCTGAGCATGCGAAGAATGTTGAAGCAGGAAGAGGATACGGCGCTGACTTGTCTGTTCATTGAGAGTGAAGAATCCAGGATGACGCCTAGGTTCCGTGCGTGGTCTGTCGGGATGGGTGCTTTTCAGAGGGCTTCCGGCCACCAGGAGTCGTCCCATGCAGAGGGGGATGTACCTAAGATGAGGACTTCTGTTTTGTCTGAGTTCAGTTTCAGACGACTTTGTTTCATCCATTCGGCAACTTCTTTCATTCCTTCGTGTAGGTTAGTTTTGGCGGTGCTGGGGTCATTGGTGAGAGAAAGGATCAGTTGAGTGTCGTCCGCGTAAGAGATGATGTTGAGGTTGTGTTGGCGTGCGATGGCCGCGAGGGGGCTCATGTATACGTTGAAGAGAGTGGGACTGAGTGAGGATCCTTGTGGTACGCCGCAGATGACTTCAGAGGCCTCGGACTTGAATGGAGGAAGGCGGACTCTCTGGGTTCTTCCGGTGAGGAACGAGGTGATCCATTCAAGTGCTTTTCCTTGGATTCCGATGTTATTGAGGCGTTGTAGAAGGGTGCTGTGGCAGACTGTGTCAAAGGCAGCGGAGAGGTCGAGGAAGATGAGGGCGACTGTGTCTCCATTGTCCAGTAGAGTTCGAATGTCGTCTGTTGCTGCGATGAGGGCGGTCTCAGTGCTGTGTTTTGCTCGGAAGCCAGATTGTGAGGGGTCGAGGGATTTGTTGGCTTCGAGGAAGGCGGCGAGCTGGTTGTTGACAGCTGTCTCGATGACTTTGGCCGGGAATGGAAGAAGCGAGATGGGCGGTAATTTTTGAGTTCGGTGGGGTCCGCTGTTGGTTTTTTCAGAAGGGCGGTGAGTTCAGCGTGTTTCCAGTCTTCCGGGAAGGTGGCGGAGTTGAAGGAGCAGTTGATGACGTCTCGGAGGTGTGGTGCTATGACGGAGTCTGCTTTGTTGAAGATGTGGTGAGGGCATGGGTCTGTGGGGGATCCTGAGAGGATGGAGTTCATCAGGCGGATGGTGTCCTCAGTGGAGATTGGGTTCCAGTCGTTAAGGGTGTTCACGGGGGGAAGATGATCAGCAAATGGTAGGGTGGGTTGGTTTCCGGGTTGGTTGTCAAAGCTGTTGTGGATGTCTGCAATCTTGTTGTGGAAAAATCCGACGACCTCCAGCTCATCTTCAATCTGTCTTCTACCCCTGACTCTATCTCTAACTTCCAATCTATCCTATCTTTCATCAGGGACTGGATGAATTTCAACCACCTTAAACTCAATCCCGATAAAACGGAACTTGTGGTGACGGGTGGTTGCTCCAGTCCCTGGAATTCTCTCTTTTGGCCCCCCTCCTTTGGTTCTCCTCCTACCCCTGTTCCCTCTGTTAAGACTCTTGGCATCAAGCTAAACGATAAACTCACTATGCATTCCCAGATTGGTTCGGTGGTTTCTTCTTGCTTTCTTACTCTCCGCTCTATTTCTCGTTTCTTTTCTTTCTCTGCACTTAAACTAATTATGTCCGCACTGGTCCTGTCCCGCCTGGACTACGGGAACATCTTGTTCAATGGCATCCCTCAGTACAGCCTGCGTAAACTGCAACTAGTGCAGAACCAGGCTGCTCGCCTTGCCTTCGGTCTTCCCAAATTCCACCATACCTCCCCCCTCTTGAAAACCCTCCACTGGCTCCCTGTGCGGGAACGCGCCTTGTTCAAAATAGGCTGCATGGCGTTTCAGGCCAGGACTGGCCTGGCCCCCCTTTTTATATCCTCTGCCATCAAGGCCTATGTCCCTGGCAGAGACCTCCGCTCCTCGGCACATCTTCTTTTATCAGTCCCTCGCTACCGGAAAAAAAAACAGGGTGGCTCGAAATTTTCCACTCTTGCCCCCATGTTCTGGAACTCTCTCCCCTTCCATCTTAGGTCCCTTACCCAGTATTCTAGTTTCCGCAAAGCTCTGAAGACCTTTTTATTTTCTCAGGCTTTTCCACCGTAAGCCCTGCTTGCCTTTCCAGTCGACGCCTTAGCAACTGCTCTTGCCCAGTTGGCTGTCTTCTACTTTAGCGCCAAGAAACCGCCCAGGTGTACGTTGCGCTTAAATATTTTAAACTTAAACTTAAAATGAGGCTAGGGAGTCGCAGAGGGTTTGAGAGGGGGTGATGTCGGAGTTGGCCGAGGGATTGGAAAATTCCTTGACGATGTTGAAAAGTTCCTTGCTGTTGTGGGCGTTGTTGTCAAGTCGATCCTTGAATGCTGTTTTCTTGGCTTTTCGGATCAGTTGGTGGTGAGTGCGGGAGGCGTTTTTGAAGGCGTCCTTGCTGCTGGTGGTTGGGTCTTTTTTCCAGGCCTTTTCAAGGGAGCGGCAGAGTTTCTTGGACTTCTTGAGATCATCGTTGAACCATGAGGCTTTCTTGCTGCCAGGTTTGCTTTGACGTTTTTTTCAGTGGTGCTAAGGTGTCGGCGGTGTTGGATAACCATAGGGTGAGGTTGGCGGCGGCTTCGTTAGCGTTGGAAGAGAGGGCTGGGGAGTTTCGAAGGAGCGATGCGGAGATTTGGTCCGTGGTGATTTTGTTCCAGTTTCTTTGCAGGGTAGGTTGGAGGTGGATGTTGGGTTTTGGTTTGTTGTAGGTGAAGTGAACGCAGCTGTGGTCAGTCCAGAGGAGGTCCGTGGTGTGGCTGAAGGAGACATGATTTCTGGATGTGAAGATGGGGTCGAGTGTGTGACCTGCGATGTGGGTGGGGGAAGTGACTAGTTGTTTAAGTCCGAGGTTGGCGAGGTTGTCCACGAGGGTGGTGGTGTTGCGGTCGTTGATCTTTTCAAGGTGAAAGTTGAGGTCTCCCGGAAGAATATAGTCTTTGGAGGGGAGTGCGTGTGGAGTGATGAAGTCTGTGATGTCTTCACTGAATTTTGCGCAGGGTCCTGGTGGTCTGTAGAGGAGAGTGCCTCTGAGTGTGGTTTTGGGGTCGATGTGGATCTGGAAGTGAAGGTGTTCGGAGTTGGCGAGGTTGGCGTCAGAGCTGGTTGAGATGCGGATTGATTTCTTATGGACGATAGCGATTCCTCCTCCTGTGTGGCTGGTACGGTCTTTGCGAGTGATCTTATAGTCTTCAGGGATGGCAATGGTGATGTCTGGTGCGGAGGAAGCATTCATCCATGTTTCCGTAAGGAAGGCGATGTCCGGAGAGATGGTGTCTAGTAGATTCCATAGGTCAATGGCGTGTTTGTGGACTGATCGGGTGTTGAGAAGGATGCATTGTAGGTGATTGGGGTCGGGGATCTGTGTTGTGGTCGTAGCGGAGATGTTGTTGTTGCCAATGAATTTGCAGGAGTGGCAAGAGAAAGGTCCATGGGTGTGTCCAGGAGCGGCTTGGACGCAGTTGGGGGCGCGACCAGGGTCAAGGGCTAGGAGGGTGGCGGCATCGTAGGTAATGCGGGAGGGCTGGGGATCGCGAGGGGCAGGGGGTCTGGCGCTGGGCGCGGTCCAGGCGCGGACGGGCGTAGACGGGCTTACCTTTGGCGCACCTTCGGCGCGGGTTGGGCGCGGTCGCTGCGCGTGAACGCTGCGCGCAAAAGCAGCTGTGATATATGGGTGGGGGAGGGGCGAGGGCGTCTCAGCTGGGAGGCGGGGCGGGCACACGAGGACAACAACAACACTTAAAATGGAGGCGGAGGGGGGAGAACAGCGGAGCGCTACAGTTTAGAAGCGCTAAACAGAATCACAATCACCAAAACAATGCTAAAACAGTGAAAACAGTGAAATCAGGCAAAGCGGCAGGCAGCAGGCAATTGTAATCGGCAGAGGCACAGGCAGAGCAGCGCTACGATACCAGAACCAGCAGGGGACGCTGGGAGCGACCACTCGGCTCGATGAGAGGAGTGAGTCACAGCGCGCTAAGGGGGAGAAGCGCTATTTCAGTACAGTGGGAGGGCGTCTCAGCTGGGAGGCGGGGCGGGCACACGAGGACAACAACAACACTTAAAATGGAGGCGGAGGGGGGAGAACAGCGGAGCGCTACAGTTTAGAAGCGCTAAACAGAATCACAATCACCAAAACAATGCTAAAACAGTGAAAACAGTGAAAACAGTGAAATCGGGCAAAGCGGCAGGCAGCAGGCAATTGTAATCGGCAGAGGCACAGGCAGAGCAGCGCTACGATACCAGAACCAGCAGGGGACGCTGGGAGCGACCACTCGGCTCGACGACGGTATTATCCGCCTCCTCATCCTCGTCACTGTAGTCCTGACACTTAATGTGTAATTCCGATGGACTTGTTGCAGGTTGATAACTGTGATCCACTTCCGAATCATTACCAGATTCCTCTGCTCCAGATTGAAACAATTTTTCTGGAGGTTGAGATCCACTCCTAATAGGACTTAACTGTATAAGTGGTACAGTTTTGAGAGACGAAGTAGAAACCACTTTGAAGGTGGTAGTAGCTTGCAGAGGTTGTTGCGTCGTCAACGAGCCCGTCGACGACAGTTGTACAGCTTTAGGTCCCTCTAGCTGCTTTCTGGTTGGCGCCGCTGAATCCGGCGTAAGAACTTTAGGCTTGGTAGACTATGATTTTTTGGTCGTCGACGAGGCCGTCGACGGAGTTGCAGTCTTTGCCGTCAACAAGGAGGTCGTCGACGGTGCAGCCGTCGACGGGGGGTTCATCGTCGGCGTCGACGTTATTGTCGTCGACGAGGAGGATCCGGTCGTCGACGACGATGCCTTGGTCTTCGTCGACGGAGGAGCCGTCGACGGTGGGAGCGTCGACGACGATTTCTTCGTCGACGGTTTGATCGACGAGATCATAATAATGGACGAGATGGGTCTCACCTCTTGGCTGCTCGTCGACGAGATGATCGTCGTCGTGGTAGAGCTGGTCGACATGGAAGAAGTAGTCGTCGACGTCGACATTGCCAAAACGGACTTCGTAGACGCTGAAGACGTCGACGGACGCGTCGACGAGCCCGTCGACGAGCCAATGCCCGTTTTAGATACGGAGGGCATGGTCTTGGGTCGAGACGCCAGAGAGCTAGGTCCCGTAGGCGCGCCCTGAAGCAAGTCTTGTGAGGAGACATCCTTGAAAGATCCCAACTTCTTGCTCTTCTTAAGAAAAGGAGAGGGAAGTTCAGTCTCAGACCCACGCTTCTGAGAGGCTTTCGAAAAACCAGAAGACATACTTTCGACATCGGAAATCACATTATCAGATGATTTCAACTTCTGTAGCCACAGAAGGAGACGAGCCTCTCTGTCCCTCAAAGTCTTAGGAGGAAATTTGCGACAGAGCCTGCAGGTAGCAACAACATGGTCCGGATAAAGACAGTAAATACACTTACTGTGTGGGTCCTCATGAAAAAGGCGCAATTTTCCACAGGATGGACAAGCCTTGAACAAGGATTTCTTTGAAGAAGACATTTTTGAAGAAAAAATATGAAGAAACTGGAAAAAACTGAGCAGAGCTCAGGGAGACTCCCTTCACACGACGTGCGGTAGAAAATCTGAGGACTTGGGCTTCTGAGGAGAAGGTTCTAGAGGAGGCTACAGCCTGATTGGCTGGAATGTGGACCAATACATAATGACTCCTATAAGTTACTAAAGTGAATTCTCCCTTGGGCCTTTTCTATGGGCCTATTCTGTTCTATGGTACTTTTTCAATCTTACATTTCTTTTACACAATATGTATGTATTTTTTATTTATGATATTTCTCATGTATACATGCATATTTATTACTGCTATTTATGTACCGTGGGACTCCCACTTCGACGACGGGGGATATTCAAGCATGTGAATCTATAAAAGACACCCCTAATACTGGAGAAATGTAGTTCTGTGGGATAAAAAAATGTATATCAAGGAGGCCATGCGGCAATTATCTGACACCACGTTACACCAGAGTGGACCATACCTATTTGAGTAAACTACAGAATAGGGTACACCAAAATATCCACGATTGGGAGAATAACAAACTACTGAGTTGGGATGAGACCAAATTCCTCATCATTGAAAATCCCACTACTCCTACATTCTACCTGTTACCTAAGGTACATAAAAACCAGACACAACCACCTGGAAGACCTATTGTGTCCTCCATCAATAGCCTTTTAGAAAATGTCTCGCATTATGTTGACTACTTTCTCAAGAACTATGTCAAAGATCTGACCTCACACTTAGAAGACACCAAAGACTTTCTACAAAAAGTAGAGAATATTAATTGGGAATCTCACTTCTGGCTCGTGTGTTTAGACGTAGAAAGCCTATACACATCTATTCGACACAGGGATGGCCTGAGGGCTTGCGAATACTTTCTGAAAACGAGGAGTAGACATTTGGAAGCCCACTCAAAAATGCTACTCCAAATGATTGAATTGTGTCTAGAAGAAAATGTCTTTCTGTTTAACGGGTCTTTATTCAAACAAATCCAGGGCACTTCGATGGGCACCTGCTTTGCCCCCAGCTTCGCCAACCTGTTGGTAGGCTGTGGGAGGAGCAGGTGCTCAGGAGTGATGACCTGGAGCATTGGACTACCTGCGTGAATGTTTGGCTCCGCTATATAGATGATGTTTTTTTTGTGTGGGAGGGGAATGAACATGAGCTACTGAAATTTGTGGATGCACTTAACTTGAATTTTTTGAACCTGAGATTCACTATGCAATATAGCCAGAAAACTATTGATTTTCTGGACATCAAACTTAATATCAATGGCAACAAGATTGAAACCGAGATCTTTAGGAAAGCAACAGCCGGAAACTCTGTGCTCCACTCCAAAAGCTGTCACCCCCCCCCCAGTTTCAGGTGGGCAATCCCTTTTGGCGAGTTTTTACGCGCCAGGAGAAATTGCAGCACCGATGAAACATACAAGAAACACAAAAAAACAATGCATGAAAGGTTCACTATGAGGGGTTACCACCCTAACATGCTTAAGAAAGGTGAAGAAAGAGTGGCCCTCATAGACCGGAAGGATGCACTGTTTAAAAACTCAGCAGCCAGACAACTAACTCCCAAAACTCCAATAAGACTAATAACCACCTACAACACACAATCCTCCGCATTCAGCCAGATAATAACACAGAGGTGGGACATCCTTTTACAGGACAAGGTGGTAAAAGAAAGATAGGATCCACACCCTTCCATAACATACAGAAAAGGCAGATCCATCAAAGACCTAATAGTGCAAAGTCACTTAGATAAGAAAAAAACATGGCTGGCAGCGAAGGGCAGATTTTTTAATTGTGGAAAATGCAAAGCCTGTAGCCATAGCACCAATGTAAGGGAGGTTGAACTCAAGAGAGTGAAGAAGAAATGGAAAATAAA
This sequence comes from Lissotriton vulgaris, assembly GCF_964263255.1. Taxonomy (NCBI): domain Eukaryota; kingdom Metazoa; phylum Chordata; class Amphibia; order Caudata; family Salamandridae; genus Lissotriton; species Lissotriton vulgaris. Next base: position 564,977 of record NW_028253053.1, read on the forward strand.
TAAAAACATCCAATGTACCACTGATTATGTTATCTATGTAGTAACCTGCCCGTGTGGCAAATGTTACATCGGTTCAACTACTTTCCCTGTGAAAAAGCGAATTTTGGAACATTAGCGTGCAATTACGAATAAGGATTTCGCTTAGAGCACGGCCAAACATTTCCATCAATATCATGATGGAGACTGGACCAAGGCGAAATTTTTCACTCTTGATTCAATCCCAAAACATGTCAAAGGAGGAGACCGTCCAACGGCATTACGCAGAGCAGAATCCAAATTTATTTTACAAGCAGGTTGTATCGTACCTTTTGGGATGAACATTGACGAGGAGATGTATGTACACTTATGAAATATTAAACCGTGAACTTCCTAACCCCCCTTCGTGATACTCAGATTCCATGACAAATATCTGATTTTAATGTTTCACATATATTGATAATTGCAGTGTTTTGTTGATGTACCTCAAAGTATTATCGTCTTGATTGCCTGTGGAGACTAGACAGTTTAGAATATTGAGAGAGGACATGGTTCCAATATGTTGTTATCTTTAATAATCTGTCAAATTTCCTTGAACTAATTACTTTTTCTTTCCATTTCTCCTATCCCTTTAGAAACAATTTGTCCTGAAAGGAGTGACAAACCACAATTTGTGAATACTGTTACGACCTCTACCACTCCACGAAAGATTACAAATTACGACTAAGAGCACGTGATAGCAACTTTTGGAAGAAATCAATTTTATATAGAGAATTATACTTTTTTGACTAGATAGAGATTATAGTCACCTTATGAATTTCACAAGATTGAGACATAGATACGAAGAGATATATGGGCATGAGGATAACTAATTTAAGATGGACATAATTGGGAAACAGGTACTAGATCCAATCCATTTGGTTATTCCCTTACCACATCATCCATCTCTCTCCCTCTTATCTCTTGCTCACCCTCTTATATACCTACTATTTACTTTTTCTTATCTATACCCCTCTTGAACCTCCGATTTCCCTCCTCTCTAAACCGGTCTTCTCTACAATGCAAAAATGGGTACTATACCATCATGCGAATCTCGCGCTTTTTCTGAGAAATATTTCCATCTAATACTTGAATGGCTTCTAACTAAACACTTGAGAAATGTGCACTATTTATTTTTCTTTAAATGACTATTTAAGAATCTGCACTGTCAAAGTCTCCGTGTGATGTTTGTAAACATGGATGCTTTTTTCCCTTTCCATTGTTTTGCATCACTATAAATACTAAGTCAAAAAAATGGTGGTCATGTGACCAAGAGCCCGTGAGCTCGAAACGAGTCTGTTTATGCCCGAATAAAGAAACTTTCCGGTACATGGATGGTGTGGCTTGTCGTCCTTTTGCCTGAATCACAAGAGGAAACTGTGGATATATAAAATATATAAATATATATATATATATTAATTTTTGTGCAATACAAATGGGTATTTAACAGTTATTAGCAAATTCCACGAGTCTAGAAAATGAAAAAAAATCGAAAAAAAATTTAAAATTATTTTTAATTCCTTAAATATCATTACATGTCAATGAATTTTAATATGAGGAAAATGTCTTTTGAATATAATCACTATATGAATGTTGCCTTGGTATTTGACCGCCATCTGGAAGTATTTTGTCTATACTTAACCTTAGCATGTGACCTAATTAACAACTGATACTGGCACTTTAAAAGAACGGCTCACAGTAGTGAACACTGTCATGTAAACAAGGCTCCACGGAGTCGAAACGTCATGCTTGCACCTGAATAAATCGAAAATTGCACTCAACTTGGTCCGTGTGATCTGTGGTGTGGGGGACTCCTAACCCACGGAGGAAAGCGCTGCTCTATGGATATGGATATGGATATATATATATATATATATATATATATATATAAATATGAAGGATGATGCAGAACCAACCATTCAGCAAGGAGCTAGACTGAGCCCTCACATTTTGGAAATGATTACTGTGAGTTAGCGTTTGTCAATTCAATTCTCTAAGGTTTGAAAAGTCTACCACATTAATGCAAACTATCCCCTTGAGCAAGGATCTTCAGGCACTCACCCTTTCACTGCCAGGTCTAAACTAGGGTGGCATGGTGAGCAAAAGAATGATAAATTTAACCCAGATCGCTCGACTTGGGGTGAATGTTTTGATTTGTTCTGCAATCCGTCAATTAATTGTGTGTCTTTTACTTATCCAGCAGGCAACACTGCATTCATGGCACTCTCATTGATAATTTTAAGATCTCCAAGTGGTGCCATGTGGCTCCTCCAGGTGTGACTTACCCACCAGACATGACATCACTGACATCTAAGATGCAGTTCATGATAGTTCTCCACACTCTACCGTGGCAAGCCAACCAGTAAGAAACCGAGAAAGCATCACTGATGGCAAAAATAACAGCACATTTTATATCTGCATAGCTTGGGATAGTATAATATAAGGCACATCTCCACCACAAATATGGTGTGTGTCCTCTTTCTCTCCTCCAATTAGTAGAATTTCAGGTGTAATAATTACTTTTGAGAACCAGGGTGTGAAGTACATCGAAGCATTACATAACAGTAAGATCTTTACAACTAACAATATCATGAGGCAGGAACGCAGGGCACTAAATATACTCAAACATGAAATCACTCATGATCAAGCCTACAGACAAGGGTGGTGCTATTGTCTTACAAGAGAAGAAAGTTTACAAATCTGAAATATATATCGCCAGCTTAATAACACAACATTAAATCAGACTTGACAGGGCTCCTACTACAGAGGTTCAAGCAGAGATTATAAGATTGACATCACAGGCGACAGTAAGGGTACCGAAGGAAAAATGACTTTCTTAAATGTTAAGAATCCATGAACATCTGTTATATATCTCTTAATCGAGGTACACAAGAACACTGATGCTTCTCCAGGTAGACAGTTTGTCTCTGGTTGCAGGTTAAATATTGGAACCAATTGATAAATAAGTTGATTTTTTTTCATTAAACCTTTACCTCTATTGACTTCATGTTACATTCAAGACATTATGTATTTTATTCATATTATTGAAGACATGCCATTCACATCAACTGACTGACTGTTGACTACATTGGATATGGAATCCCTTTCTACGAATATACCTCATTATGGCGGGATAACTGTCATACGTAACTTGCTTAATACCAGACCCAGACCACATCGGGTGCTAACCTCTCATTACAGATTTACTGAATCTGGTGTTGACTGAAAAGTTCTTCAAATTTTAATCAGATTTATTTTTGCAAATCAAGGACACTTCCATGGGGGCCGTTTTTGCTCCAGATTTTGCCATCCTGTATGTTAATCTGACACCATCTAACCCATTCAGACAACACATTTTAATATGTAAGAGATACATATGTAAATGTAAATGTAAATTGATACTTGTATAGCGCACTACTCACCCGCAAGGGTCTCAAGGCGCTTGTACGAATACCGCTGTGGAACCCGTCCTGGCTTTCCCTGTGAGGCGTCCACTCCTGGGCACCCCCAGGGTGAAGGCCAGGCATCCTTAGCGTTGTGGGGGCCGTTGTGGAGATTAAGCAAGCTATTGCCCAGAGTTGCATAGTGGGGATGATTGGAATAGGCACCGAGGCGAGAATTATCAGGACCGTGGAATTTTGAGCCCAAGACCCGCCGAGGCGGGGAATTGAACCCTGGTCCCGGGCTAGACCTCTGCATCAGGGTCTGCCGCTCTAACCATTGAGCCACACTTCTCCACCTAGATGATGTGCATCCAACTTGTCCCAACGATGGGTCAATCACAACTGTGTGAAAGAGGTAAAATTCCTAGTGGCAACTTGGACTCAAACTTGCACAGCCTGGTGAGTTATTACATCAAATGTAATATGTTTCCAACCCAAATTATTGAGAATTTGACTGTTTATTTACATACATTCATCAAGTAAAATATATACAATTCTAAACAAAACGTTTCTATACAACACAAACAAAATTATCCATAATATATGAGTAAAGACAATTATTGTATGCAAACAATATCATAACGAAAGAAGAAATAACGCCCAGTTCATTTCGGTACTGGCTGTTCCTTCATCACGGGTATTCACTCAATATACAATTGTCAACCGTGTGTCTTAAGGCACCGCAAAAGCCACCGGTTCCTGCTAAGGTTATGACTGGGTCTCCTTACTTAAATCGGCACTGCTGTTTAAACCTTACGGCCAATGTCTCGATTATAACACCCGGAACCTCTGCTACAGGCAGCGGTGATCCGGTGGCTTTTGCGGTGTCTTAAGACTCATGGTTGACAATTGTCTACTGAGGGATTGCCCCTGATAAAGGAACAGCGAGTCCCGGAATGCATTGGGCGTTTTTTCGTCTTTCGTTATGATATAGTTTCCATACAATAATTGTCCTTTACTCATAGATAATGTACAATTTTGTTTGTGTTGTATAGAAACATGCTTTGAATTGTATATATTTCACTTGATGAAAGCATAAAAGAAAAATGTATGAAAATAAACAGTTAAAATCTCAATAATTTGGGTAGTAAACATATTGCATTTGGTGTATTGCACTATGATGTGCACGTTTGAGTCCAAGTTGCCACTAGGAACTTGGCCCTTTCAGATTAATTACACATGCAAGGCAGGCATTTGTCAAACGTAATACGCAAATGAGCTTGCGTGGACAATATTTGAATATAACCTACTTTAACAGGAGTGCACAATCTACCACTACCACTTATCAATCACAACTGAAACAGCTTTACTATCTAGAGAGTACCCAAGACATTCAGTGAAACGCTCCTTGAAACATGCTTGTTACTGCATTCGCAATAATTTGCTGACACCACAAAACAGAGACTAGACAATAAAAAAAAGTGTGGGTTACCACTTTTCACCTGTATTTAATTTTGTTGCGAACTACATTAAGAAACTCTGGAAAGTGTTGGCAGCTGGTTCTTACCTTAGAATCACAACTGTCTTCCTTAAAAGAGAGCAAGAATCTTAAAGATGATTTTGGTCGGAGGCCATTTTATCAGACAAAGCACCAGTAACACTATCAAAACATTGGAGAATACCACCTCTAATTGGTCACCTTGAATGTGGTCAGTGCAGCGCATGCCCCTTCTGCCTAAAATCCAAAACCTTTACACAGAGACAGGATACATGTGTCGACAAAGCAGTAAAATCTGCTGCGGGGTCAGACCAGCCCCCCTGGTGGAATACTACATTGAACAAGGACATTCTGAGAACTGAATTGAGGTGGCACGTCATTAGTATCGGAACAACGTTGGATATATCATTTATCCACACATATCCATGGCCTTAACAACGCCATACATGGAATTCTCTAGCTGTGTAAATAAACCCCCCCCCTCTCTGAAGTACAAAATAAATTACACTGCAGCGATATCTGTGCCAGGACATCCCTGCATGAGCGTCCCCTTCTCTGCTCCCCTCTTCCCTAACAGAAGCACCCCTTATGGGTGCTCCCAACTGTATGTCCCAGATGCACCCTGTGCATTTATGAGTAGCTACCCCCGTGTTTGACTATTTGCCAACCACCTCCTGATCCACTCTCTAATTAATAGCCATCTCTACCCCAGTGCCTGGCTACTTATTTGTCACTTCCGTCATGTTGAATATTCACCATGATTTGAAATCGCTATTATAAAGCACTTCGTAACCCTCTTGCCCACACCGTTACCAAAACAGACCTAATTCGGCACTAATACGCATGCGCTATACATTCGCGCATGCGCACACCTCTGCCATCAAACAGAACTGGAACCTGCATCAATACGCATGCGCTCCAGACCCGCGCATGTGCAAATCGCGCACTACTCCCCAGCGCTTGAGCGAACATGACAAGAATGACATGGCGATTAGCGCGCACCCCTCCCTCTCTTTCTACCTTACACAGGTGAAAACAATCAATTGGGAGGTACAAATCAGAGACCGGGCGGCCCTCCTCCCTCATAACAGGCGCCGCAGAAGGACGAATAGGTCCAAGGAGGAACCAGACCGAAATACTCGTGGGTAAAATAGAACTACTACAGCTACAAATGGGGTAAGCACTCTTTCTTTCTCCCTACAGGTTGGACAGATTTTAAACCATCTATTATCCCAATAAACAGATTCATGAACATTGACATAAACATAGGACTATACCCCTTTTGCCACTGTGGGCACCATATTGGAAAGGTGTTCTGTCCAAGTGGGGGTCTGATCTAATTCATGCGTGTATGTTCTCACGTTGAAATAAAGCCGTGGATCGGCTAGTGTCCTATGGTTTTATGTACAATGTCATATTTATAGCTGAACAATCAGTGCAAATCATAAGGCAAGTCATCAGGCACATGGAAAGAGTAGTACCATCCTTCATATGGAAATCGTCCAAAATTCAACATGGAAATTCTTCACGATATAACGAAAAATATATATTCACTGAAAAAAACATAGGTTTCAGGCACGTTAGAGTTAGGAATTAGCATTTAAAAAACCTTAGAAATTCACTGAAGAAACCATAGGTTTCAGCCACGTTATAATTAGGAATTAGCATTTAAAAAACCTTGGAAATTTACTGAAAAAAACAAAGGTTTCACCCATGTTATAGTTAGCTGGACATTTCTCTCTTACAAAACCATTGAAATTCCCCCGTTATAGTTAGTTCAGCTAACAATAACTCGCGCGCCCACAATGCACTGCTGATGACGTCACATATTACATAACTCATGACCTGGTCAGTGACATCACTCATCAAATCACTGATTACATCTCAAATGACATCACTGATGACCTCGCTGATGACATCATCCTTGTGAAAGAGTGGCAGACCTCCTCTCACCCTAATATAACCTTTGATACATACATTCAAAAATAGAAACTAAACTTTTAAAAAAAATGGAGATACCAATACCAGTTATAACAACCTATTAGGTAATTCCAACATCTACATACATATCCACTCATTCAGCAATAGTTCTATATAGTCACGCATACATGTACTCACTCATATGTACTCCTACACCTATACATCCTGTTATGCACCAATACTCATTCATAGTTACTAACACACATACTCACACATGCAAATAAATCAAACATCCATTTACTTGCATATACAACTATACACATACTACTACACTTACTTCTACAGAAACGTACACATACTTACTCTCTTAAACAATCACTTATAGAAACACATACTTATTTATACAGGAACTCCTCCAATCTGCCACTCTCACATATACTCACTTATATACATCAATACTCCCATAAACTAGTTTAAAACATATGTAGTTACTCAAAGATACTATTGAGACAGTGATTCACTCACTAACACACCCATACACACACTCATCCACCCATAGTCCTGCACACATTCTGTCTTCAAAACACATAAAACAGTTTGTCAGTCATTCATGTTTCTGTGCGCTAAGTAATACCCCCCACCAAACCATACAGACACTCATTCTGATACTCAAAAAACCAACTAATAACCCATATAGACACTCATGTAGGTACTCACCAACCCATGCAGTCACTTATATACAAAGTGAGACACTGATACAGATATTTACGTATTTAAACATTACTCGCTAATACATGTATTCACCAAGGTATACTTAATAAGTCAGTTATACAATACATTTTACTAAAAAAACATCCATTTAGACACTTACTTACCCATCTATTCTTCCATCAACCTTTAGATATATATCTATAAAAAATATTTATTTTTCAGAAAAACACACATTCACTGGATGATGTCATCAGTGATGTCATTTGAGATGTCATCAGTGATGTGATGAGTGAGGTCACTGACCATGTCATGAGTGATGTCATATGTATATACATATATACACACACACACACACACACACACACACACACACACACACACACACACACACACACACACACACACACACACACACACACACACACACACACACACACACACACACACACACACACACACACACACACACACACACACACACACACACACACACACACACACACACACACACACACACACACACACACACACACACACAAGAAAACTCTGATCCATACACAGCCAATCAAACAATCTTGGCTGTGTATACTTTATGAAGACGAGCAGCTAAAAGGCCAACACACAAGCTAATAAATTAAGGCAAGCCCCAGAAACCGGATAAAGCTTTTCTTTTAGTCACATGAATATGCTTGTTACGATTAAGCTAGAGTTGAGCAACAGACCAGGATATGTATATTCTTCTATCAATTCATGCTTATGCCCCCTTACTATTACTCAGCTTAGTGAAACTTTGTTAATAATGCACAGCAGTATAAAAGGGTGGTGTGAGCGGAAATCTCAAAGAATTTTTATACCACTCCAACTTTAAATTTACTGAGAGACTCTTCAATTTCCGCACCAATTAGCATACAACATAACAGGGTGTTCCATAAAGGAATTAATCTAAAAGGAGCTAACTTATCCTAGCCAAAACCCATAAAGAGTTTCTTTGGACAAGAGAAGATTTGGAGCAACAGGCAAGAGGTCACACCCCTTATAAAGAGTAGTTCGGGAAACTCAGCCGAATTCCCTAAAGGCTGCAGTAACAGTTATCACAAGTGTAAGAATAACAGAATATCACTGTTAGCAGTAGCTCACAAACTTCAGGCAAGAGTAGCACAATCAAGTGCTAGAGGGCATGGCAGGTGAAACTTTGTGCATAAAATGCATTGCCTCTCTAACTAGGAACATGTACTATATAGAAAAGCACACAAAAATGGTCAAACTCTGAATGTTGGATCACTTCTAGCCAACAGGAAAGGATCTACCAATGGTCCATCTCCGCTCTCAATTCCCACAGTAAATGTCCATGTCGATATGTTATCTGAATGTTGCTACAGCATATTACAAAAAGATACATCTAGGAAGATTCTCATGAGAATATTTGCAAACCTACTCTGTTCGCTTTTCAGTGTCCCATTGATTAACAATGGGCTGCTCTAAGACATGAAACATTAATATCTTGCATGTCCTGGTTAGATCATGAAGCTCAAATCTATAGCAATATATTTGTTCATTATAAGCATGCGGTACAGGTAACTGGCTTTCAGGAGAAGCCGATGGAGTTTCATAAGGATAGTAGAAATATGGTAATTTCTTGTATAAGAGATGGGCTCTACTCTTTATGGAGAACAGCTTAGACTGGCTTTGACGAAGAATTTGGCACACCCACCATAAAGGAGTACCTGAAGTCAACTGTTAATAATACTAATGCCTGTACAACATGGTGAAACTCCATAAGCTGAAAGAATGGCTTACCTTTTTAGGTTTTGCTTGGCGAAAGCTGCGCTCTACGCAGCTTTTTCGCGCAGGCGAAAACCTAATGAGTATAGTAGGGGAGACCGGAAAGGCCCCCGTCTTCCATTGGCTAGCTCCATAAATGGAGGCTAGCCATTGGAAGACGGGCCAGTCCGTCAATGCCGGACCAGATTCAGGGGCGTTCCCGAGAATTTTTGGCTTTTGGCTACGAGAAGTGTGGCTCAGGGGTTAGAGGCGGCAGACCCGGAAGCTGAGATCGGTCCTGGACCAGGGTTCAATTCCCTGCCTCGGCGGGTCTTGGGTTCAAAATTCCACGGACTCGATAACTCTCGTTCCGGTGCCTACTCGACTCACGGGTTCACACTCTGCGACTCTGGGCAATAGCTTGCTTAATCTCCACTACGGCCCCTCGCGGCGGGATGCCTGGCTTTCACCTTGTGGATACCCTGCTGGGGTTATCTCACAGGGGAATACCAGGACGGGTTCCCAAGGCAAGCGCCTTGATGCCTTCGGGTGATACGTGCGCTATATAAATCGCAATACATTTACATTTACATTTACATTCATGCTACGTCAGCCAAAAGCCGGGAACGCCCCCGGATCTGGTCCGCTATTGACGGCACTCGGCGCCCCCTCCACGAGTCCTGGGAGTGGCCGACTCCTCTCAGGGCGCCCGGTGCCCGGGTGCACTTTCACAACCGGAGCCTCACTGCCTCTCTCTGGTGTTCGGCAGCTCCGACTCCCAGGCTGCAGCTTAGGCCACCTCTTCCTGCATCCCGCCGCCTCCGTGCGGCCGCCTCCTGCCCCAGGTCCGCCTCACCTCGCAGCGCCTGATGGCAGCTTTAGGCTGAAGGGGATGTCCGCTACACCTCCGCTGCACGCCTTCTCGTGCAGCCTCGTCAGAGTGCCACACACCGCCGGGGCAACACGCGGGCAGGTTTTAAGCGCCCCTGACAGGGCCGCCCCGCCGCGGCCCCCGTAACCGAGTTCCCCAGCCGAAGGAAGCAGTTGCCCGCCTCCAGCCAGGGCTGCGCTGGGATTGGCCCAGCCGGCCGAGCCTCCGCCGCGTCATCGGGAGGAGCAGTGGAGAGCAGGAAGCAAGAGATCTGCCGGAAGATGTCCAGGTGAGTGCTCTTTTTTTTTGTTTCTTGCCTTCTTGTGGCCGTTTCCGCCCCCCCCCTCTGTCCGTTAGACCGTAGTAATGTGTTATACTTATGAACAAAATATTTGCCTATGGGCCACCAGGCCCCTACAATAATCCCGCCCACTGGCTAGTCTTGAATGTTCCGACCTGATGTGCAATTTTTCCCGTACTTTTTTAATGCTCTTGCTGTCCAGCCCCTACTTTTGTATTTTTAGTCGTGCTGTTTTCACCACTTAAGCCCTGCGTGTTCTCAGTGTAAACTTTTTCTGTGGTTAGTTAGGAGCCCCCTCCACCCCCCCTCCCGCCGATCTCGAATGGAAGAGACCTACTTCAAGGAAAAGGGTGCAGCCTTTTCTCTGTCACTGAAAAACATTGACAGGCGCTAAACAGCCTAATGGAGTTACAAAAAACATAAAATGCCGCGATCTCCCTTTCTCGTGGACAGGGAGAGCCCGCAGAGTTACACCGAGGACTTGGACAAGCAGCGAAACCGGCTCGGCTGCCTGTCAGTACTAAACGCCACACAAGGGATAAATATATGAATGCGGTGCTTCGTTTTGCACAGCGCTGAGAATATATACGCCCCCAAACTACTGATTGCTTCCCAAGCGGTGCACGTGTGTGTCGATCCTCGAAGCCACCCTCCCAGACTAGGTGAGTCGGAGGCTGAACCCACTGTGCAGCCGGGTTGCTGGTCTGCCGTTGCCACACTCCGGGTGGCCAGAGGCACTACGTTGTGTGGCAACATGCTAACCTTTACAGGACAGACCGGCTTTTCAAGGCTCTGGTCTCTGTAGTGCAGCCTGTGTAAATGCCACAGGAAAATGTCAGCCCTTCACGCAGAACTGTCGAAACATTGGTAAATGGGCCAGTGAAGTCCACGTGTGTTTGAGGGGAGGATGGGGGTATTGGGGAGATGGGAAGACTGGGTGGAGGATCAAGAGGAGGAGGCGGGCATATGGAGTCGGCGGGCGACCAGCATGTCCCCAGCCTACACCGCCCAGGTGCCCTACAACTACAACCAGCTGGAGGGGCGCTTCAAGCAGCTGCAAGGCGAGTTGCACGCCCGCCGCTTTTTTGTCGGCGTTGCTATGGCACAGGGAGAGGGCGCCTCGGCTGCGTTTTGTCTTTGCATGCGCATTCTATAGATTGGAATTAATTGGGCCACCAGGCCCCTACAATAATCCCGCCCACTGGCTAGTCTTGAATGCTCCGACCTGATGTGCAATTTTTCCTGTACTTTTTTAATGCTCTTGCTGTCCAGCCCCTACTTTTGTATTTTTAGTCGTGCTGTTTTCACCACTTAAGCCCTGCGTGTTCTGTGTGGCTGTGTGTGTGGGGGGCTCTGTGTGGCTGTGTGTGTGGGGGCTCTGTGTGGGTGTGTGTGTGGGGGGGCTCTGTGTGTGTGTGTGTGTGGGGGGCTCTGTGTGTGTGGGGGGGCTCTCTCTGGGTGTTTGTGTGTGGCATTTGCGAGAGATTAAGCTATTGGCATTGTAAACGACAATGCCATTTATTTACGTTAAAAAAAAACAAATAAAAATAATGTCAAGAGCAATGCCAATAGCTCTAACTTTAACAAAGGCAAAACCATTGCATTGTAAATGCTTGTTTTGGGTTTTTTACAGCATGAAGGATGACTCAGTTTCAAAATCAAAAGTGACAGTTATGTTACATTTCTAAAGATTTCCTTGCAAATGGAATGCATCTGTTATCAACTCTTTAGTTCAGACATTGTAGGGCATTATGACAGAGTCATCGTATAGTGATTAATTATTTTTTTTCTGAGGAGATTATAGAATATTAATTTCTGGAGATTCTTAAGGCATTTTGTCATGAGATCAAGTCTTGAACTGAAATGATCTTTATGCAGAAATGATCTTCACCCGCATATTGTTGTATGGTCACATCGCATTCTCCATTAGGATCCTTAGTGGCTCCTAATACAGATTGAACAGCAGATCTTCTAAAACTCAACACAGTGGAACACACCACACTACAAGCACATAATCTCAGGCGAATCTGCCTAAACTGATCTGCTTACAGTGCTTCAGGTAGGATGAGAAATAGTTCAGAATCTCTCCCTTCATACACATACATGGCTCTAGGATCCAACAGAGGCTTTAGTCATCAACTATATTGAAGGCTGCAGACAATTTGAAAAGGAGGAAACATGTAGAAATATAGCTAAGCACATAGTGAATAATAACCAGCTTTTTCTGTGCTACAACCTTTACGAAGGGTAGATTGCTATACGGCCAAAAGCTGGTTTTGTTGAATATGAGTTGTTTACCTAGACAATAGAGAATTTTGCCTGGACGCAGGAGACTAGTTACTGGTTGGTAATTAGTCAGTAAATCAGGGTCATAATGTGGTCAGGAGGGGTGTACGATCTTGAGAAATTATAAGAATGTGGTCTGGTATGATGTCTGCACAATAAAATGTTGTTTTTTAATCTTTCACAATTTCATTAACAATATCCTAAAAAATAAGTTTAATTCGGATCCCTTGCTGTGTCAGTATCAAGGATACAGAGACAAACTAAATTTAACGAACCTGAAGAGTTCTTTAGTGACCTATTTTTTCATTAAGTAAATGTGTCTTTACATAAATCACTTCATATCTGTTTTTTTCCTTCTGGCTGTTTTCAATGGGGGAAAGGATTTGGAGCCTTATCCACCTTCACTGTCTTTTTTAACAGCATTGTTTTAAGTGGAGAAGGGTTCATTTACATCATATGTGAGTATGCAAGTGTTATCAGAGATACTATTCAGGATAAATGACCTACACACAGGTGGCAGGAGAGAGGTAGTCACGGAGGGTGCTAAATATACAATCAGAGAACCATTTTGTGGCTAGATCCATCTTTTATCGTGCTGAGACAGCCTACTTTGGTGTCATTGTAGCGGACCAAATTTAGCATCTTACCTTATATTTGAGGGAGGGAATTTGAAGCTTGTAGTTTGATGAAGGAGCCTCTTGAAATTCAGAGAATATATATTGGACAAGCTGCCCCAACTACGATTGAAAATCGCTCAAGGAGATTTAATGACTGCTTAATATATCTTATTCTGTGACACAGTCAGCAAAATCAATCCGTAAATCCCCTGTGGGATGTAAAACAGTGCTAGATTAGAAAAAGAGTGTGTTGATGTTGCAGGGGTTACAGGCATAAAGAGAGGGGAGATTTCCAGGCTACCTTTAGTGACTCAAATTACTCAAACTTTGATGTAATGATTTTCACGCAGGCTAGAGTGCTGCAAAAAATCATTAACATAATCAAATGCAGAGGGATGAATAAGGCTTCCTATGTTCTGTAGGAAAATGTACATACAATTTGCTTACCGGTGACCAATCTAGGTACACATCACTACATTTATGCAGCCTATCTGCTGACAAAGATGTTCTTGAAATGTTATTTCTGAAACTATGCAATTAGTCAAGTGTGTATGAAGAGGCCATCTGTTTGTTGGGATTGCCTCCTGTAAATTAAAGGGTGTTAGGACCATCAAGATCGGTGTTAGCACTGTTAAAAGAGGAGATACTATTAAACTGGTCTACTCTTTGACTTAATAAAAGGAGTTTAGCTGGGGCTTTGGCTCCAACTTCTTACAAGCTGCATGTAGAAAAACAGCAATCATATTCACTAACCATGGGATTGCTACATTTTTGGAGTGTACAGAAATGTTGCATGTGTGGGCAATGCAGAGCAGAAACAACTGATGTCAACCAACTGCAAGAGATGAGGAGGATATGAACATAGTAAATAAAGACGCCTCTTCCAAAGCCCTACACTGCTTTATTTTGATACTGTAAATGTTGACATCAATACCGCTTCTATGTATATTGTAATACTGCATACCCTGGACACACCGGGGCTGATTCTGCTGTCGCCAATAACATATTCTAGCGAAAAAAAAAGAAATAAAGAGTCCTCTGCCCAGTAGGGGAAAAAAAGTCTGTCTGGAAATGAGACTTTTATCCCACATGCAAAACTGTCTTGACACGTTGCGACTGGCATAACAAGAGCTACATAGTTTATTTTCCAAAACACCGAGTAACTTGCACATAATTCTTCAAGGTCACGAAAATCTCAGAAATATTGAGGTAGCATGAAAGCTGGGTATGGCTATGACATGACGGCTTGAAGGGATCAATCTTAAGTTAGACACTCTTAATAGGATTGCCTCTCCACTGGCTGAGATTTTAAAAATAGTACAGCAAGGTTCCCTGATTTCTATCAATAATGAAGTAGGTGCTATAACTCGAAAAAATAAGTGGCAGAAAACCATACGAACAAAGTTGATTCTAGGCAACAGAGGTCAGCAGAAAACAAAGGTGAGAATGGTGTGCGGGTTAAAATTGAGAAAGTGGAACCTGGATGCATGAAGAAAAATATTAAAAGACGACACCTCTATATACTTATATTATTTTGCCAACTTGGTTAAGCTGTTTCTACTCCCATCACACGGTTACTGCAGTTTCTAATGGTTAGGAATAGGGGACATATGGGCAGAAGAGGCATCACTTTACAAAAAGATAAAATACTGTATAGGATTTTGTAGGATTTAGACTCAATCGTACAACTGCTAAAAATTCATAAACCAGTTAACCGCGTCGGAGATATGCTGAATAGTCTTCATTAAGAGTCACTTTTGAATAGACTCAGCCTTAGGAAAGGGCCAGCTATGATCATGCTAAAGAACACAAAGTTCCCTTTTCTCTCTTATGAAGAGGTCAAGACTATATCTTTTATTGCAATCCACATTTTTGCTAGGTATATCAGTACAAAGTATTGTAGGCTAAAATTAGACCTGGCCCTCTAGGAAACAGTCCCTGCATGATTTCACTGCATAAGCATGCCGCCACCAAAGGCAGAAATTTCAGGCATCTATTTATTATGCAATGATGAAGATATGTTTACGACCAAAAAACAAAGGATTGTTTGTCCTTTAACGTGTTCTCACTCCAATCACTATAAAGTAAAAATTACAATACACTTGAAACCCATTTACCTTAAAATTCAGTAGTTGATTTCTTAATGCTGTGAAAGACACGGAGCAGTGGCAACTCCAAGCAACTAACCCTGAACGTAAGAAGAAAAAACGTAACATAACTTTGGAATGAGTGTCTCAGGGGGAATGTCGCCTCTTCCAAAAGCAAGTCATTGGGGGTGGGGAGAGAAAAATAATGTAAGCTAGAGAGAAAGTGAAAAAATAAACTTGCATTGCTGCACCAATTATTAAAATGAAGGAAAAATAAATGCAATAACGTGCTAAAGTCCAACTAAGCTGCCTGCACAGGTACGAGCGTTATAAGCATTGTCTTTTCATCAAGTTTACTTTATTTCGGTCTTAACTAATCTTAAAAGTACAATACAAACATAATAAAATGTGAAATATCAATGTAATTTTTTTTTAAAATACACAACATCCAAATCGGGGAATAAATTCATTAAAACATATGCCTATATTGACAAGAGTCATGAGTGTACAAGGTAAAGACGACGTAGATAAAGTCCGCACAATTATAGAATGCTAATTGCAACTTTTTCAAGGAAGTCCAAGATTAAATGGATTTTCAGATTACAGCAACACATTCATATATCAGTGTTACAAATAAAGCAGATCAGGAAAGACAGCAATCATAAAGATGTAGCCAGATGCAACCAATCGAAATTCATTTTCATGTTCACACTTGCCCAGTTAAAGATTCATAGGACTCAAAGTAACTAGTGCAACAAAACAGTAGGAACGCCCAGGCAACTTCACCCAGCAGTGGGGACCACACCGGAGTGCGAGGACCACAACCCCCAGACAGGCCCGGACTGGCCGTTGCGGGCACTGGGCAATCCCCCGGTGCGCCGCAAGGGTGGGGGCCGGTTTTGGGCCCCTGGGGGGCCTATTTTGTTACAGGGCCGTTGTTAGACCTGTCTGCTTCTGAGAGTCCCCTCACACTATGATTTATTTTGTTCCCCCGTGCCTCCTAAAATTTGTCGCTTTTTCTTTGTCTACCAGGACCTTTTTGTGTGTTGTCCCATGGGGCTAGATGCTCCTTGATGCCCAGTTGCTCACCAAGTTCCTGGAGCCTATGTACAAGGCGCCTGACGGAACCGGTGGCATAACAAACTGGGGTTGTCAACCCTAAAATGGTGGACACCATTGCCCCTATGAGAGTGACTCCCATTGGAGCCCCTCTGACCTCTGACCCTTTGAAGGTTTTGGCACACTTTGTGTAACCTGCAAACCTGACAGGAATCCCCTCAAGAGTTACAAGTACACAAAATGGCTGCCTTAGGAAGCCCAGTACGGTGGCTCCTAATGACCAAAAAGATACCTTGAAAGGGCCATGTCATTGACATAGCCAGGGAAGGTTCTAGAACCTTCTGGCTCGTGCTGGCATCCTAGGGCACTGGCTATAAAAGGCCCAGTCCCTGGCGGCCATTTGATGAATGATCAAAGAACACCAGAAGAAGAGGACTTGACCCCAGATTGACACCTGCCCTGTTAACCCCCTGAGGCAGCTGATAGCGCAGGCAGAAGAGCAGCAGAGGTTGCTGGCGTGGACCCTGACTGGCGTTCCAGTCAGAAGCGTGAGCAGTGACCTCTCGCCTTCAGCGCCTGGTCAGCGAGTGCCCAATTGCCCCTCAGAGACTTTGGCCATAGTTAGAGCCTCCCCGCCCCCCAGTGGTGAGATCGCGACTGCAACTCTTAAAAGTGCCCCCTTCAACTTAAGTGCCTCCTGGCGGGCGTTCGGACGTCTCCGAACCCACCGCCGTCGACGCGCTGTTTGTGGATAGAAGGTGAGGTGCTGTGCTGGGGCGGGGAAAGGCTGGCCTTCATTTGGGCGAGATTACGGTCTCTGCCCTGCCCGAGTGACTTGGGAGCTGGTGTGTGGGCGGGAGCCCCCCCCCGTGAGTGAGCCCGGAGGGAGGATCGCGGAGCCCCTGGAACCCCCCTTCACCCTTGGGAGAAGTGCCATACTGACTGGAGCGCTTACCGGCGCCGCCGAAGTGAGGTGGGCCGTCTCTTCCCCTGAAGTTGCCGCGTTGTTGTGGAACTGTGATGCGGCCTCATTTTGAACTGTGCGCGCAGGTGTTTTGGCCCCTCCGGCAGCCCGTTTGACGGTCCCAAGACTCGTGAACTGGAGCCGCCTTCGGAAACCCCGCCTGCGCTGACAGAAGCGCACAGACTCCTCCGGCAGCAGTAGTATTGAACCGGCTGGCTGCGGAGTGTAATTGCCGTAGTCATTTTATGCCTTTATCTTCCAGATATACGCGCAATGAGTTGTGAGTGTAACTAAGGGATTATCACGCGTATCTTGTGCCCAGAGAGCCCGAACCCGTGAACACTTCAAAAAAACTGTAAGAGCGCGCATTCCGCATTGAATGACAAACGTAATGTGTTTACCATGAAAGTGATTAATTGGTGGCAGCGATACCAGAATGACCCTGTGATATTTATGTGAAACGATCAGTATCTAACCTGCTAGGAAACTGTGCTGCATCGCTGATATTTATTCCAGTCATTGCTGATATTTATTCCAGTCATTGCTGATATTTATTCCAGTCATTGCTGATATTTATTCTAATGTATTGAATCCTGATATTTATCTAGTATATTTATTAATTAGAGTCCAACTATTTATTCCTGACAAACCAGTACACAGCTAATCAAACCCATGTAAGAAATGTGAATGTGATTACCTAAGTGAACTTCCTTCAAACCCAGAGAACTTTTACATAAACGAAACGTATTTTTCTATAACAGTGGTGTGGTGTCCTTCTTTTTGTGTGGTGTGCAGGGAGTTATTATTTGGTCATAGCCGGCTTAACACAATAGCCTTCTACCGCCTTGTCACTCAAGCCAAGCTACCCCCCTTTGTGCTGGGCTTGCCCATCGCAGGTCCAACAGCCGTTTTAGCAGCATAGCTGCAAAATCGGCCCTGTAACAAAATCGGCCTAAAACCGGCCCTGAAACAGCTCGGCGGCATCCCCAATCCCCCGGAGGGGAGAGGGGGGGCCGGTCGGGCACTTTGCCAGGGCCGGTTTTGGTTCCCAGTCCGGCCCTGCCCTCAAGAGTCCAAAGAGGCTAGGGAGCCGCTCCTGCACGCCCTGAGGCGCTAGAAAACATCGAGGGGCCTCCTGCAGCCCGTCCAAGCCCGGAGGAGGCCGAGCTGGGCTACCCCTCCCCCCTTTTGTTTTACCACCGCATGAACCTGCAAATACATCGTATCTCCACCAAAGGAACAAGGTACTGCTAACTGTGCTCGACAGTGGCATTTTGCTTTTGTTCTTACATCTTTTTGGAACACTATAAAATAAATAGGATGGTCCACTCTAATCTTTTATTCTCGAAACCATAAACGGTTACACCAACACGCACTTCACTTTTGCATGTTGATAGGTATCCCCCACCACAATGCAGAGACACTAATCCAGAGCAGGAAAGGACAATATATGTGATCAATGTACCAAAGCCCACACCTAGATTATCTACAAAGGACGCAACAAATCCATCCATTGGATTCGGAAAGTGCGGGGATGCCGTGCCATAATAAGGTATGACATTGTTGGGGCTCAATGATATTCCACCCCAGGGGTTGAAACGGATGTCATTGCCTTAACTCTACCACACAAAGATTTGGCTGAGAATTTGGTAGCTTACGATCTACAGACACAACACCTTTTCGTAACAGCCATTCGCCTTAAACTTAGCCCACCTGAATGAAACATCAAACCTACCCCCAAAAGCCCAGCATCCCCCTATCAATCTGTGTCTACGCTTAGTGAGGTTGATTGATGGCTTGCCCCGGCCAATGGGTACCATACATTAGCAGTTCTGACAGATTGTACTAGAAATTCATTTTCCACACTTCTGACAGGGAATCCGAATATCAGGCCAGATTGCGGGGTTGAGAAACAGGAGTGATGTCCCTAACTGGAACAAATTTATAGGGAATTACGATATATGTGCCTCTCAGGAAACTTAGGTAACAGATCCGCTTTTTCATCCGGGTTATTTAAATTATTGCATTTCCGCTACCCAGGGTGCTAGGAGCCGCCCATCAGGGGGCCTCACAATCTGGGTTTACCACACAGATAACGCACCTCAGCACTCAAGTAAAAGTAATACAAAGAAGCAAATACTTCTAGGGGAGATAATTTCCCGTCCTGACCATCGTAGGGAGTCAAGATATCTGATGCTACAAATTCTCATTCGCAATTAGGTTGTATGTATAGATCATCCAAGACTTGAAGTGGCTTTGCTGTTATTTAATATCAAAATACAACACATTCATTGTCCATACAATTCTATGTTGTTGGTGTAGGTTGTACAGCTCATAATTGGGCGTTCTTACGTGCTTGTATCCCAAAAAGAAAAGCAGCAGACAGCCGACACGTGTTTCATTACTAAAAAGTAACTTCCTCAAGGCTTTTACTATTTACTAAAGCGTCTTTTGTGGCTGGAAATGTGTCAAAAGAAGGATAGTATTGAAGAACCTAGCATGTGAGGGTAGGTGGCCTTTCAATCTGGATAACCATGTTGACCCAGACGCGTGGGTTAATTTCTTTGCCACTCAAGATGCTGAGGAAGAAGCTGATGATGGGGTACTATCTTTGGTCCACCATCTCTCCTCCGCCACAGTTTTCAACGAGGAAGATGCTAGTCGTGCACTAAGGGCCCTAACTGGTGGCAGGGCACCAGGCCTAGATTGCATTCCCGCAGACATTTTCTTGCACGACAAGCTCAAATGGTTTACTTACATATTTTTATTTGCCAACGCCATAGCCCAAGGAGCAACTATTCCGCATACCTGGCGGGGGGTGGATATAATACAGATTTACAAAAAGGGAGCTAAATCCTTGCCTGGTAATTATAGGCCAATCAGCCTAGGCTGGTTTTGACCAGGGTCCAGGACTAGATTGATGGTATTGATGTTCTCTCCCTTCTACAGGCAGGTTTTAGGGTCCGCATTAACACCATAAATCAGGTGTTCCACTTTGTCTTATTTACTGGCGTATAGTCGTCTTCTGCAAGGGTAAGCATGTGTGTAAGCATGTATGCTGCCTTTGTCTATCTCAAATCTGCATTCAACATGGTATTTAGAAACAAATTGTGGGAGGTCCTACAGGAGATGGGGCTGCCTAAGGATCTATCTCCCTAATTGTCCGTCTTCATGATGACAATTATGCACAAATACATTGGGAGCATCAGGAAATAGAACTGATCCTTTCCTTGTGTGCAAGGGCGTTCGTCAGGGATGTGTGCTAGCCCAACTCCGTTTTCTCTTTTTATGAATGGTATTGCAAATTTCTTTGATGCCATTCAAACTGATGCCCCTGTTTTAGCTGGAAGGAAAATTCCCATTCTCAGGTTTCCGGTTGACATGCTGATAATCTCCAAAACACCAAGTGGATTGCAGAGTGTCCTTAACTGCTACAAAGAGTTCTGTCTTTTTAAAGGCCTTAAGATCAACGCCACAAAGACACAACTCATGACATTTAACCAGCACAGATCTTTCAGGGGAAAAATTATGATGGATGGGCTCCCCTGGAGCAGATGACGTTTGTCTATCTGGGCATCAAACTTCATAAGGACATGAGGTGAAAGCCTCACATTGAAGTCATGGCATTAAAGCACTGACAGCTAGCTCTTCAAATGTATGATAGTAAAGTGGTGAGCTCAGTCCTTTATGGGGCAGAGCTGTGGTGACTAGAAAACTTGAACCAGCTCTCATAAGCAGAGAACGCATTCTTACGCGCCATCACTAGCCTCCCACAGAGCACACCCAAACTCCCTTTAAGGAACGACCTGAATAGGAAAGCTCTAAAGGACAATGAAAGGCTTCACCCAATTCTTTACTGGCAGAGACTATGGGTTACACAGGAATTGTCAGTATATACTGAGGGCTTAAGGGTTGTTATTAATTTGGATCATTTTTATAAGACAAGCTGGCTGCGAGATTTGAGAGACACATTTTATAAAAATGGGTCTATCACACTTGTGGGATCTCCCTTTCACCTCGACTTTCCCCCCCCCAAAAACATCCTCAAAGAGATTTACTGGGAATTGTTCGCACAAGAACAATTCACATCTTATGAACCATCTTCACTCACGGGGCTCTTCCTACATATTAAACCATGCTTAAGCCAAGAGCTACACTGGGATACAATCACAAAGCCTTTGGATCAGAAACTTTTCTTCCAATAGAGATCTGGCACATTGCAGTTGAAGTCCTTCTCATCCAAAAGGACAATATATGCCCTGTCTGCTTTAAACAAGTAGAATCATACTCCCATGTGCTCTTTGCTTGCCCTGCTTACGCGAGCCCATGGAAAGTATGGCTGGCACAGCTCTGTAAGAATCTGGGCACACGATTACATAAAGTGGCCGTGCAAATTTTACACTCCGATTCATCTCCCATGCATGCAATCCCTGTGGCCAAGTTCGCCATTTCACACACGTTTGTTTAGCGCAGCGAAGGTGGCTTGTGTGCGACCCTCCTAGAGCCGGCAGCACTTGTGTAACACTTGGCTGGTTTGCTGATCTTTTTTGTGGCCGTGCTGCCAATAGCCTTGATCTTGAGAACAAAGACGGGTTTGGCTTAAGCGCAGTAAGGCTACGCCACATCTATATGAAACAAAAAGGTTGCCAGTACTGCTCCAACACTTTTAGCATAGATTCAAGAGGCTGAGTTAATGATTCTCAACTTTGAATGACCACTTTTTCAGTCAAATGTATCACAAAAGACATTTTTTATATACATTTATTTTTATTTTACTCGCAATTTTTTTAGAAATTTTTTGAAATTGTTTTCTTCTTTCTATGTGTCAACAAAAGACATTCACAATTAAGAATTTAAAGTAGCAATGAAAAAGAAGAATGAAACTTTTAGGAAAGCTTGTGGGTGTGTGTAATTAGATGGGGTGGGGGATTGTGTAGGCAAAGCAGGGAAGACTAACTACATGTAATTCAAACGTTCTCTCTTCAAACGCACTGCACTTCACTCAATCCACAAGCATTCTAAGCAATACCAAATATGTACAAGTGGTGAGGGGAGGGGTTGGAAAAAGTGGATGGAAAGATGTGTAGAAAGAAAAGGAAAGTATTATTAATAAGGCCCCTGTTAGAATATATACAATTTGAGTGGGCCTAGGAAAATTGAAGTTCAAATCTAATTCTTGTCAAATTTCAACACTAATTCTCTAAATCAAATGCACTACATGCAAACGTCCAGTTGCAGATAGATGAATCTAGTAGCAAATAATCATTGACAAAGTCATTACAATCCAAACAAGTGAAATATGTACAACTGATGAAAAGGTCAAAGGTCGACGCGTTTCGAATCCCATTAATCTGTGGGATTCTCCTCAGGACCGAAACAGAACTAATCTGTGGAGGTTTCTAGTAGGTTTCTTTAGTGGAAATGGGTCTGTTCGTTTATGCTCCTAGAACAATGGCGTCCTCATGCCGGTCTCAATAAATGAGAAACAAAGCATCCAGTCTTGTTTTCCGTTGTTTTAGTCTTGATACCACGAAACACTTCTGGCAGTCTCCTTTGGCGCCGTCCTTACGCGAGCCCATGGAAAGTATGGCTGGCACAGCTCTGTAAGAATCTGGGCACACGATTACATAAAGTGGCCGTGCGAATTTTACACTCCGATTCATCTCCCATGCATGCAATCCCTGTGGCCAAGTTCGCCATTTCACACACGTTTGTTTAGCGCAGCGAAGGTGGCTTGTGTGCGACCCCCCTCGTGCCGGCAGCATTTGTATAACACTTGGCTGGTTTGCTGATCTTTTTTGTGGCCGTGCTGCCAATAGCCTTGATGGCAGAGAGCTTGGTCGGTTCCCCAGTCTGCTTTGCTGGTAATGTACTGACTGCATGTCAGATCTGTTAGCTTTGTTTCTGTCAGTGCCTTATTCTCCTTAAATTCGTTCTTGCAGTTGCCAGTTCCTTTTCCTCGTGCTCCGCCCACTTTGCTTTCTTGTATCACATCCTTATTTCATGCGTGGTCTCCTCCCCGTTCTCGTCCTAAATTTCTTTATTTCCCTTTATCTCGCCATTTGTGTCATTTCCCTATCTTCATTTACCCTCGACTTTAGGTTGCCTCGATAGAAAAAAAAATGAAATTAAAGTTAAAAAGCTGACCCTCGGGTCTGGTCTTGAAAAATGATAACTCCTGTTGTGTGGAGCATGCAGAAGGTGGCATTGGCGGCCTTTCCCCATCACACCTTCAACATCAATTCCGCGCAGTAAATGGTACAGAGTACCAGATATCACTGTGTATCTTCAAAGTCACACGCTGCTTTTTTTTGTGTTCTACAGGTAGAGGGCTCCGCCCCAGACATCACCATTGCCATCCCAGAAGATTACAAGATCACACATAAGGACCGTACCGGCCACACAGGAGGAGGAATCGCTATCGTCCATAAGAAATCAATCCGCATCTCAACCAGCTCTGACGCCAACCTCGCTAACTCCGAACACCTTCACTTCCAGATCCACATCGACCCCAAAACCACACTCAGAGGCACCCTCCTCTACAGACCACCAGGACCCCGCGCAAAATTCAGTGAAGACATCACGGACTTCATCACTCCACACGCGCTCCCCTCCAAAGAGTACATCCTTCTGGGAGACCTCAACTTTCACCTTGAAAAGACCAACGACCGCAACACCGCCACCCTCGTGGACAACCTCGCCAACCTCGGACTTAAACAACTAGTCACTTCCCCCACCCACATCGCTGGTCACACACTCGACCCCATCTTCACCTCCAGCAACCATGTCTCCTTCAGCCACACTACGGATCTCCTCTGGACTGACCACAGCTGCGTTCACTTCACCTACATCAAGCCGAAACCCATCAACCACCCCCAACCAACTCTGCAAAGAAACTGGAACAAAATCACCTTCGACCAGATCTCCTCATCGCTTCTTCTAAACCCCCCAGACCTCTCTTCTAACGCAAACGAATCCGCCGCCAACCTCACCCTATGGCTATCCGACACCTTAGCACCATTGAAAAAACGTCAAAGCAAACCTGGCAGCAAGAAGACCTCATGGTTCAACGAGGATCTCAAGAAGTCCAAGAAACTCTGCCGCTCCCTTGAAAAGGCCTGGAAAAAAGACCCAACCACCAGCACCAAGGACGCCTTCAAAAGCGCCACCCGCACTCACCACCAACTGATCCGAAAAGCTAAGAAAACAGCATTCAAGGATCGACTTGACAACAACGCCCACAACAGCAAGGAACTTTTCAACATCGTAAAGGAATTCTCCAATCCCTCGGCCAACTCCAACGACATCACCCCCTCTCAAACCCTCTGCGACTCCCTAGCCTCATTTTTCCACAACAAGATTGCAGACATCCACAACAGCTTCGACAACCAACCCGGAAACCAACCCACCCTACCATTTGCTGATCATCTTCCTCCCGTGAACACCCTTAACGACTGGAACCCAATCTCCACTGAGGACACAATCCGCCTGATGAATTCCATCCACTCAGGATCCCCCACAGACCCTTGCCCTCACCACATCTTCAACAAAGCAGACTCCGTCATAGCACCGCACCTCCGAGACGTCATCAACTGCTCCTTCAACTCCGCCACCTTCCCGGAAGACTGGAAACACGCTGAACTCACCGCCCTTCTGAAAAAACCCACAGCGGACCCCACCGAACTCAAAAATTACCGCCCCATCTCGCTCCTTCCATTCCCGGCCAAAGTCATCGAGAAAGCTGTCAACAACCAGCTCGCCGCCTTCCTCGAAGCCAACAAATCCCTCGACTCCTCACAATCTGGCTTCCGAGCAAAACACAGCACTGAGACCGCCCTCATCGCAGCAACAGACGACATTCGAACTCTACTGGACAATGGAGACACAGTCGCCCTCATCCTCCTCGACCTCTCTGCAGCATTCGACACAGTCTGCCACAGCACCCTTTTACAACGCCTCAAAAACATCGGAATCCAAGGAAAAGCACTTGAATGGATCACCTCGTTCCTCACCGGAAGAACCCAGAGAGTCCGCCTCCCACCATTCAAGTCCGAAGCCACTGAAGTCATCTGTGGAGTACCACAAGGATCCTCACTTAGCCCCACCCTCTTCAACGTATACATGAGCCCCCTCGCGGCCATCGTCCGCCAACACAACCTCAACATCATCTCATACGCGGATGACACTCAACTGATCCTTTCTCTCACCAATGACCCCAGCACCGCCAAAAATAACCTACACGAAGGAATGAAAGAAGTTGCCGAATGGATGAAACAAAGCCGTCTGAAACTGAACTCGGATAAAACAGAAGTCCTCATCTTAGGTACCTCCCCCTCCGCCTGGGACGACTCATGGTGGCGGGAAGCCCTTGGAAAAGCACCCATACCGACAGACCACGCACGGAACCTAGGCGTTATCCTGGACTCTTCACTCTCGATGAACAGACAAGTCAATGCCGTATCCTCTTCCTGCTTCAACATTCTTCGCATGCTCAAAAAGACATTTCGCTGGATCCCCTCTGACACAAGGAAAACAGTCACCCACGCTCTGGTCACGAGCCGTCTGGACTACGGAAACACCCTCTACGCAGGCACTACTGCAAAACTCCAGAAGAAACTCCAACGAATCCAAAACGCCTCAGCCAGACTCATATTAGACATCCCTCGCAACGAACACATCTCTGGTCACCTGAAAGACCTCCACTGGCTATCCGTCAATAAGAGGATCACTTTCCGACTGCTTACCCACGCACACAAATCACTCTACGACATCGGACCAGATTGCCTCAACTCACGACTGTCCTTCTACACCCCCTCCCGCCAACTACGATCCTCCAGCCAAGCCCTCGCCACTGTACCTCGCATTAACAAGACCACCATGGGAGGCAGATCCTTTTCACACCTGGCTGCTAAAACTTGGAACTCACTCCCCGCTTACCTTCGCCTTACCCAGAACCACCTGGCATTCAGAAAACAACTTAAAACGTGGATATTTGATAAATAATCCTCCTCCCCTCCCTAAGCGCCTTGAAACCCTCTGGGTATGTAGTGCGCTATATAAATTCTTTGACTTGACTTGACTTGACCTTGAATATTTGTCTTAAGTGATAAAGACTCTGCAGCTGGTCGGCCTCATTTTTTTCTGTTCTTTCAAAACTCATGTGAAACATATCCACACATGTTCAATGTTGAACACATACTGTGGAATGTATTCTCTCTATTAACTGTATTTATTTATTTATAAAGTTTCAAGCAAATCAGACATACTATAGTATCGGTTATTATTCTTGTATATGATCATTATTTTTGGTTTTGTTATTGTTCCTGTACAAGATTATTGAATGTTGCTCCCCTTAAGTCATTATGCTCCATTGTCTAGCACATTCTTCGTTCACCCAGGTGTATACATGAACTGTTGGATGTTCAACATTTGATTCAATACCTTTCAGACTCCCCATTTGGCTCTTTTTTCGATTATTGTTTTGGGTACTGGTTATTATTCCTGTATATAATTTCTGTATGTACTCCCCTTATCTCTCTATGCTCCATCGCATAAGCCCATTCCTACTCGTGCACTCGGGTTATATTGAGCAGTTATGTTTGTACTAGTTGATTCAATGCCCATTAGATCCCCCATGTTAGACTAATGTTTTGATTTATTGCCATTGCCTCACATTGTAAAGCTCTCCGATATCCTTCGCTTGAAGTTTAAGTCTTCTTGATTGTTTTTAGGTCTGGAGTTAGTTCAAACCTTAATGATTTTACTAAAATATATTAATAATATACTGATATGGGCTTTCAGACAGCCCTCTTCATCCATTGATCTTTTATAGTCATTCACAGTTTTTCCCGCACACTACAGCATGGGTCAGTGTCAGCTCACTTCAGCCACGGACTAACTGCACTGTAAGTGACAGCATTGTGCCCTTTGAGATGGAGCGCATCCCCACAGGAAGTTGTTCCCTTCAGTGCCCGCAACTACTATTTCAATGTGTGCTTTTTGAAATCAAAAAATATTTTTCCTTTTAGACACTTTTTTAGATTGGTAAGGGCCTGAATTGTTTTAGATCCAGCTGAACCTTCTCTAATAGGGACATAGTCCTAAGTAGTGAGGATGGCTGTAATGGAGAACGTCAATTACAGGTGCCTCAGTTTCTATCCATACAGCACTGATCTTGTGCGCCTCAAACGGGTGAGAAGCTGCAGCGAGGTGCAGCAATCAACCTGCAGCATGTTTCTTTTTGCCATTCTGCATAGCATGATTCCCTGGTATGCTCTATTGCCACCGCAGGCCAGATATTGAACGGCGAGCAGAGGTAAGCGTGCCACGAAGAGGCGAGCACCAATTGCCTTTCGATAGTGGGAGGAGGCCTGCGGAGTTACATCAGAGAATGGCTGTATGCAACTTCCAGGATCCATGGCTGGTCTTTATTTTCGAATGTTCTCTTCAGCCACTGGCGAGCAGAGATCTGGAGTGACCTAACAGAACCTATTGAAGCCATTAGAGACCCACCAGTTGAATTCCCAGAAGAGGCCTCTCTAGGATATTCCAGAGAACCTTGAGTAATTGAATCTGGTGATGAAAGTTGCCATTCTGGTTAGGTATGTTAGATTAAGTCGCATAGCTCGTGATTGTTAGGACTAACTATGATACAGGGCTCATATTTCTCAAACTAATATTCAGCGACTTCCAGTGATAGGTGGCTTTCTTTGGACCAAGTGGGAAGAATGGTATTCTGGTGACTTGCATCTAAAAGGCAAGGAGAACTAGTGGGAATCCCCCTACTCTAATTTCCCAGCATAGTAACATTCACTTAAAGCACCGAGCCCTGAGGAATGGGAGGAGCCAGTGAAAAGTTGATTGAGCTTGAGAAAGATGGAAAATCCTAGTGTGTTCTTACTCTGAACTTGTCTTTTTCGTAAGATGCAATAATTTCCACCCATTTTGATCTTACTAATCTGCAATTTGTAGTTCTGCCAAAACATCTAGTGTTCAGTACAAAGAGTGGTCTTTATGCAAGTCTCTTTTAAACCATTAGTTTGTTTGGGACAGCTCCTTTAGCTTCTTGCGTGAGGCATTGTCTATCACATCTTGGATCAGCCACCGGAGCATTTTAAGCATCATCTATCTGCTATTGGCTATTTAGGTGTATCCTTCCCCCGCCTAGGAAGTGCTTCACTTGCAATGAATAAGGGACTGTTTTACATCTGAAAATTTCACTCAGTCATCACACATTCAGTTCTGTTTCATACATGAATTGTATATCAAAAGTAATATTAGTAAAACTATTTTTTTATTATAAGACACTGACTATGGCAAAACAAAGTCAATTGTTAGGGACCCAAAAAGATTGTTCTAGTTGCTTTGGTTAGGGGAAAGTTCCATTCAGCAGCCAGGCAGTGATAACATTCAGAGGGCATAGCAACTCCCCTGCTGCATGGATGCTGATGCAATGCAAAATCAGATCACTCGCCCACTTTGGCAAAATCAATGGATCTGGCTTATAACTAAATATGTAAGTCAGACCTATTGGTTTTGCAATTGCTTGTTTCTATTTGTTTCACACAGTCCAACGTAATTCCGTAGTGGCAAACCTTGCATGCATTTGGAAGTGTCGGCTTGTACAGCAAGATAGCCCTCAGAAAAATGTGTGGATATTGCATTTAACAATTAACCAACGCGAAATGCAGTCAAAGAAAGAACTTAAAAGCCATTCCAAGTTAATTATGACAAGAATTGGCATAGCCAATAGGTCTTCCCTTTGGGACCTTAGAAGTGTTTAGCCATGCATCAGTTGATGAAAGGATATTGTGCTGCATAACTAAATTCTTATAAGGTCCCAAAAGCAAGACCTATTGGCTATGCCAATGCTTGTTGTAGATTGGGGCAATAACAGCAGCACGCCATGTCTCTGGGATTTCTTCCCCACTAGCTATGGCATTACTAAGCATATTCAGGTAAGGAACACAGATATACTGCTCTGAATGGAACAAATCTCCAGGTATAATATCAGGGCCAGGAGCCTTTTCTTTCTTCATGTGTAAAAGGGCAACCTCTGTTTCCTTTAAGGAAAATATGACTAATGGGGAAAGCACTTGCACAAGGTCAATAACCAGTGGATGAGCCATCCTCTCATCCGCACACAAGGGCCTGGTGGTGTTCCTAGCACCATATAAAGCAGAAAAGTGCTCAACACATTGATCTACCTGGACAAAGGCATCAGAGGTGGTAGCTCCAGAGCTACTGCCAGGAGCAATAGTTCTCCAAAAGGGTCTGGGATCTTCTTTCCTCAGACATTCTAAGAGGTCAGCTCACTAAACATCCTCCCATTTCTTTTTGGAATGAATCAGAATTGTCCTACAGAGCTCAGCCGCTCTGGTAATGCCTCATTTAACACCATCTTTGATAGCCTTAATCAAGCCCCCTTTGCCATCCTACACTCTTTAGTATACCAGGGTCAAGAGGCAATTCGGACTTTTAACTTTATTGATTGCTTCCTAAACACATACTTTAGGGTTTCTAAGAGTTTTGGAACAAACTTAAAAGTACCAATCTTGGAGTGTTCATACGATTCAAAATATGCCACCAGTGATTGATAAATCTCAGCCCTTAGCATGTTCATTGTCTTTTTTATTAGCCCATTTTACATTTGTGAAATTATTTGTAAGGGCTAGCGGTATTGGGAAGATATTATTTGCTCATGGGGCTTGGAGAATGTATCTAAATTAAATTCTGTAACGAGGGTTTTATAGTCACTGTCCGCTCCTACTACGATTTTCATATAGGTCATGTAATACCATAAGAACAAGTTACTTACCTTCGGTAACGATATATCTGTAAGAAACAGTAGTTAGTATTAGATTCCTTACCTTAGAATATCCCCAGGAGTCAGACTGGATCCGGAAATTTTTGCGTAGCAATACCCCTGCGCGTCGTTAGGCGTAGTCTCTGGCTCCGCGTCCGGCGTCGGCGTCGACTGTGCCGGAATGACGTTGGAGTACTTAGACGCCGCCCATGCGCGCTGACGTCAGTTCTTAGACACAGCTTTTCCGCGCTAGATACGCAGAGCCATGCTAGAACTAACACTGGTGCCAAGAAACTAGGGCCCTGAAAGGGGATGACCTTAACCCTAGGTTAGTATTAGATTACTTACTTTAGAATAGATACCCCAGCAATACCAACCCCGGTGGTGGGTCTGCGAACCAATACTCACACCAGAAAGTCCTGGAGAACGGAACGGCCAAAGAAGCCATCCCTCCGGACTTGACTGTCCAGGCAGCAGTGCCTCGCAAAGGTGTGCAGCGAGGCCCACGTAGCCGCCTGGCAAGTGTCCTGCAGCGGGACTCCCTGACCCAGGGTAGTAGTAGCCGCCATGGCCCGTGTTGAATGCGCCCTCAGCCCAACTGGAGGCTCCTTTCTAGCCAAGGAGTAGCACGCCTTGATGCATAAGACGACCCACCAAGAGATGGTCCGTTTATGCACCTCCCGTCCCTTCTTCGCACCCACGTAACCAATAAAGAGTTGGTCATCCACCCGGAACTGGCGTGTGCGATCCACATAGAATGAAAGCGCACGTTTTGGGTCCAGACGATGGAGCCGCTCTTCATCCTTTAAGGGATGCGGGAAGAAGGAGGGCAAGGCGATGGACTGCCCAATGTGGAAAGCAGAGACTACCTTGGGCAGGAAAGATGGTTTTGTACGCACCACCACTTTGTCCGGATGCACAGACAGGAAAGGGGGTTTGCAAGATAGAGCCTGGAGCTCACTCACTCTCCTGGCAGAGGTGATGGCAACCAGGAAAGCTGTCTTCAAGGTGAGAAGACGGAGAGGACAAGAATGAAGTGGCTCAAAGGTAGCGCACATCAGGAAAGTAAGAACCAGGTTCAAGTCCCACTGAGGCATCACAAAGTGAACAGGTGGAAACATGTGTGTGATGCCCTTCAGAAAACTAGTTACTATAGGGGACTTGAACAAAGAAGGTTGATCAGGCAGCCTTAGGAAGGCCAAAGGGCAGAAAGGTAGCCCTTGATAGTGCCCAGAGCAGAGCCCTGCTGGGCAAGAGAAAGAAGGAAGAGAAGAACTTCAGAAAGAGGGGCAGAAAGGGGATCCACAGCCTTTGCTGTGCATCATGCCACAAATTTGTTCCACCGGCAGGCGTATACCGACTTTGTGGAGGGACGCCTGGCTGCCAGAATAACGTTACAGACTTCAGGAGGCAAGTCAAATGGCCTCAACTGCCGCCGCTCAATCTCCAAGCATGGAGGTGGAGACTGGACAGGTTCGGGTGGAGGACCGTCCCCTGCTACTGCGACAGAAGGTCCTCCTGAAGAGGCAGACTGATCGGGGGACCGACTGACATATTGAGTAGCTCGGGATACCAGTACCTTCGAGCCCAGTCCGGAGCCACAAGGATGACTTGGGCCCGGTCGCGCCTGATTTTCTTCAGCACTTTGGGCAGAAGTGGTATAGGCGGAAAGGCGTATAACAGACCGCAACTCCACTCGCGACGAAATGCGTCGCCGAGCGAGCGCCGCCTTGGAAATTTCAACGCGCAGAACTGATGACATTGCGCGTTCTCTTCGGTGGCGAATAGATCTAACCAAGGCTCTCCCCACTGCAGAAAGATGCCTTGCGCCACGTCCCAGTTCAGACGCCATTCGTGATCCATCGAGCACCGTCGGCTGAGTTAGTCCGCCCTGGCGTTCAGAGAACCTGACAGGTGGTGAACCACCAGGGTCACGCCCTGATGTTCCAGCCACTGTCAGAGGCGCAGAGCCTCTTGACACAGGGTCCAGGACCCCACACCGCCCTGTTTGTTGCAGTACCACATGGCGGTGGTGTTGTCCGTGAATACCTGCACTGCACTCCCTCGGACAGAGGGGAGGAATGCCTTCAGTGTCAGACTACTCGCCCGCAGCTCCAGAAGGTTGAAATGGAGCTGGGACTCCGCCGGAGACCAGAGGCCTCTGATCTCCGCCTCTCCCATGTGGCCTCCCCAGCCCTGGAGGGACGCGTCCATCACAACCACGTGCTCCGGTTGGGGAAGGGAGAGGGATCTGCCGTTGACCCAATCGCGGTCCGTGAGCCACCACTGCAGCAGTCTTGCAGTGCCCTCCGAGATCCGGACATGGTCGGACAGGTTGCCCTGATGCTGGGCCAACTGAAACTTCAGGTCCCACTGCAGAGCCCGCATCCGCCAACGGGCGTGATGCACCAGAAGGATGCAGGAAGCCATCAGCCCCAGGAGCCGCAGCGTCAACTTGACCGAAACCCGGGATAAAGACTGAAAGATCGGAATCAGATCCTGAATATCCCGGACTCGCTGCTCGGGAGGATAAACCCGAAACTGTGCAGAGTTCAGAACAGCTCAGATGAAGAGGAGCTTTTGGGAGGGACAAGGGTGTGATTTCGGCACGTTGATGGAAAACCCCAGCAGGTGCAGGAGATCCCCCGTAATCTGGAGGTGGTTGACGACTGACTGGGGCGAGGCCGCCTTCAACAACCAGTCGTCGAGGTAGGGGAAGACTGAAACCCCTAACCTGCGCAGATGAGCTGCGACCACCGCCATCACTTCCGTGAACACCCGTGGGGCGCTGGTAAGGCCAAAGGGGAGCACGGTAAAGTGAAAGTGCTCGAGGCCTACCGTGAACCGCAGGTAACACCGGTGGGCCGGCAGGACGGGGATGTGAAAGTAAGCATCCTGCAAGTCCAACGCCACCATCCAGTCTTGCGGGTCTAGAGCAGCCAAGACCTGAGCCAAAGTCAACATCTTGAACTTCTCCTTCCGGAGGAAGCCGTTGACGTTCCGTAGGTCCAAGATAGGGCGTAGGCCCCCTTTGCCCTTCTTGGGTACCAGAAAGTAGTGGGAGTAACAGCCACACCCTACTTCTGGCCCAGGAAGGCGCTTGATGGCCCCCTTGGCCAAGAGGGCCGTAACTTCCTCCTGCAGAAGTCGCAAGTGGTCCCCCGACACGCGGTGGTACTGCGGTGGCATGGCTGGAGGGGTCGCCTCGAAGGGGAGGGAGTAGCCCCTTCGGACGATTTGCAGCACCCACCTGTCCGATGTGACGGTGCGCCAGTGGAAGAGGTGATGGCGGACCCTGCCCCCCCACTGTCGTCACATGAGCCTGAAAACTCTGACTAGGAAGGTTTTGAGGCGGACGCTGCGGGAGCGGACTGACCTCGCCGTTGTCCCCGACCGTTTCCCAGGCGGTTTCCACGGCCGCCATCGCGCTGAAGATTCTGTTGAGGCGGCGTGTGGCTGGCGGCACGTGTAGGGGCGCCCCTTCCTTGGCCACGAAAGGGCGAGAGGTACCCGACTGCTGGTGCAGGGCCGAGAGGCCCAAGGACGTGGCCGTAGCCCTGGAGTCCTTAAAGCGCTCAAGCGTGATGTCTGCCTGGTCGCCAAACAGGTGACGGCCATCCAACGGCATGTCCAGAAGAGTAGCCTGGACATCGGCCGAAAAATTGGCGCACCGTAACCAGGCGTGGCGTCGAACCGCCACTGTTGTAGCCCTCGCTCTGCCCAGTGTATCGGTGGTATCCAGTCCGCACCGGATAGAGTACCGTGCCGTATCTCGACCCTCCACTAGGGCTTGGGCGAGTTTAGCCCTGACCTCCTCAGGGCCTTGTGGCAGCACGTCCGCAACCGTGTCCCAGAGGGTGTGGGTGTAACGGCCCAAGAGGCATGCGGTGTTGACTGACCGCAGTCCCAGACTAAGGGACGGGGACACTTTCTTGCCAAACTGTTCAAACCTCTTGGATTCCCTGTCGGAAGGAGCCGACGGGAACGCGGTCTGGGAGTTAGAGGCCTGGATAACCAGGCTCTCGGGGGTGGGGTGGGTCGACAGGAAGCTTGGGTCACCCGGAGCCGGGCGGTAGCGTCTGGCCACATTCCTGTCCACAGGCTGTCCTGAGGCGGGCTTGGACCAGGTACCCAACAGAACGTCAGATTAGGCCTCATTGAACGGCAGCAGAGACTTGACCGAGCTTGAATGCGGTTTGAGGACCTCGGTGAGGAGATTAGTTCTCACGGCCGCTGAGGGGAGCGTAAGGTTTAAGGCCTTAGCCGCCCGCATCAGCACTACGCTATAGGCTGCCCCCTCCTCCGTAGCCACGGTAGGAGGGGAGACAAAACCGGTGTCTGGAGAGAGGTCCAGGCCGCTGGCCTCCCCAAGCTCCACTGTCCAGACCGCTTGGTCCTGACACTCCCGTGTCAGAGGGTCCTCAGACCCCTCCCAGTCCTCTTCGTCACCCAATTCCTGGTAGCCAGGATCAACAATCTGGGCCCATTCGTGGAACTGGATCGTACCTAGAGCTGTCTCATACAGCTCCCAACGGGGCCGTGTCGACGGCTGAACGGGAGCGGCAGAAGGACTGGGGACGGCATCGACCGAAGTCGGTGCCGGTGGTGACACCCTCGGGGACGGGGCCGGTGAGGTCGTAAGGTCGACCGGCGTCGACCCGGATCCGGTCGGGGCCTGTGGTGCCGGGACCGAAGTCGCCGGCGGCGCCGGGGCCGAAGCCGCCGACGGCGTAGGTGCCGGAGCACCCGACCCGCTAGGCCCGGAGCCGGGCCCACTGGGCCCGAAGGCGCTGTGGGGCCCGGTGGAGAAGAGAGCGACCTCATGGCCATGAGGTACTGCTCGATCTCCTCCCACGTCGCATCTTACTCAGGGACCCGAAGGTATGGGGCAGGATGCGGCGCCAGCGACCTCGGCGGTGCCACGTGGGTGGTGCCACCCAAAACCCCGGCCGCGTCGGGCGAGGTCGGAGGAGCGATGACGCTGCTCCGACCTCTCCTGCCTCTTACCTGAGGAGGAACCAGAAGACCGATGCCGACTTCCGGAGCAAAGCCATATTCAAGGCATATTCCAAGCAGAGGGGGAAAAGTTGACATGATACCCGTGGCCATTTCTTAACTGGTTGACTTATAAACACAAGTAGACCCCACTCTTTATCCTCCGCTGTCATTAAGGCAGAGAAGGGCTTGGATGGTTATCTCCTGCTATAAGAACACGCCAGGTATGTTGTAATCCGAGACCTAACAAAGTCTGTAAAGTAGGAGATTTAGTGTTATATAGCACTGAGCATATGTAGTTATTTATCAATGCATATGTTTAATCGGTTGGGAATATAGAGTGTAAGTGACTTAATCCCCAGGATATGCTTTGACCACGAATCTAAAACTTTCGCTTTAAAATTATAAGTATTTTTTATTTAAATTGATACACATGGTCATTTCACATTCACTTTAAAATGGAAATAGTATGTCTGGTGCCACTATTTCCTTATTCGTACTGAGAAAAAACTTTGAACCAGAGAAATCAACCAGGCTAAAAGAGGAGACCAAAGTAGGATCCATCATTTTTGCCTCAGCTATTAAAGAGATAGGACTGTAGTAAGTGACACCCTACATGAACCAATTCACACAAAAACAATTAAAGGTAAGCTGCGGTGTACTGATAAATAAAAGCTGCACACCTACCAAGTAAAGGCATGCTGTTTCGTACAAGAGGGAATCTAATTGTAGGGAATGGCCTAGAATCATGGGCCATGGGAGAGGGAAGTGGAGAGTTTATTTCTTTGATATTTTTATAGGGTTGACGAGCTGGGGCTCTTGATCAATCACTGATGAGGTGCTGCTTGAGAAGGTAAGTCTTTACTTTCCTTCTAAACTTCAGAAGTAATGTACCGAGCCCAGCAATGCAAACAGGCGTTTTTCGATATTCTGGGTATATACACAGAGGAGCTCAGCCTCCTGGTCTGATCTTTCTTGCATTTATTGGTTCTAAATCAAGGACTGACTCATTGTGGTTACTTAATTTCCTCATTTTATTAGAAGCATTTATGTAATGTCGTTCTTGTCCTGAAGTAAAGCAGAGTACTGTAGATAGCAATAAGAATGTATACATATTCGCTTACTGGGATGCCTGGAATTATTTTTACAAAATCTCTTGGGGAGAAAGTGCATTAGGAAGAGAAGATGTGCCTTTCGAAGACAAACTATGATACCTGGAGGTGGGTGCAGAGCAGAACTTGGGAAATACACATAGAGTACACTGCTTGACTGTTTTAGTTTGGAGGCGATTTGGATATTTTTATGAAAGGGTTTGACAAAAGTCTAGAGAATAGGTTTTAAAGGGGATTTGGGTAGCCAACATTCCCTTTGCCAGATCCAGACAAAACTGATTTGTAATAAAGCTTGTATGTATGAAAGCAGCTGTATTATATGTTTAATTCTCACCTGCAGGTAGATAATAAAAAGAAATATACAAAATATTGGCTAACATACAAGGGCAGTAGGACACGGAAGAAGCGGCACCACAGATTATATTGACAACGTAGAATGTTAATGTGCGTGGGTAACAAAATAAAATCTTGAAAAATTTAAATCATTAAAGATGCAAGATACTGAGGATGGTCTCTGTAGACGGGGGAGTGGTTCCCTGGCGACATTCATGCACATTATATGGGAATGTAGGGCGGTGGCTGCATATTGGAGGCGTATACACACAGTGATGGGTGAAGTGACGGGAGTTGACTTGCCTGCGGAAGCCCGGCGATGTCTATTGAATGTATGGGGCCCTACAGACTACACCAATTCGCAAAGTCAATGGGTCACCCTGGGCAACATGGTGGCTAAAAGGGACATTGCGCAGAAATGGGGAGCAGCTCTGCCCCCTACGGCCGAGATGCGGAAGACTAACATGGACTGGTGCATGTTCCGAGAAAAAACTATGTTGCCAGGGGTAGGCCCAAAAAGTGGAATAAGGTTTGGGGGCCCTGGAATGAATGTAGAAGTGATATTTGCCTCCCGCCGGATGCAGTGCCCTTGGAGGAGCGAATGTCCCCTTAGCCCCGTGATTCCGGCTGCTTAGCTATACACAATGTCCTGACTCCTCCCTCCCTTCGATACAGAAGCACGTGACCTGGTCATGTATCCTAACTTTTATATAGGCCCATCCTGCCCTGAAATAGGGCGATGCCATACTCATTTCCTTTGCCTTGCCATTCGCACCGTTATAGGTGCTTTTCCGTTGTTATACCGTTTCCTTTCTTTATTTCATGATAAAATAAACCTCAGGTTATTCTGTACTGTATTCTGTGTGCACCATTTTTCACCGCGTAAAGTCTTGCTGCCAAGCCTTCGGGATGTATGGCTGAATAGCTGTGTACTATTGTGTTGTAAATAAAGGTTTTCAAAAAAAAAAGGATGCAAGATAAAGGCAGGTCATCTACACATAGTAGATATACCAACCTTTGAATACAACAAACAGGACCAGTAAAGGGTACCTGTTAACTAAAGGTTGATGACGAAAGTTACCAGGAATAATATGTAGCCTAGAAGTAGACAGCAGAAGTATGAGATCTAACACACAGGGAGACCGAAAGGAAAAAAGATAGAAAAGAAAATGAGATACAGTGAGATCAAAAGCAGCACGTGTCAGAATATTCCAAAAATATTGATGCAAGTAGCTGTGAAAAATCTTTATGAATCAAATGGCACTGTATAGTATGAAAATGAATGCTAATTATACTGCCATATTTAACGAAATTTACAGTGACTGAAAGTCAAATGAGCAAATATATATATATATATATATATACATATATATACATATATATATATATATACACACACATATATACATACATATATATGTAATATCAATGTAAAAGTCGTCTGTCTATTTTATATTTTTACACCTAAACAGAAACAGATCAAATATGGGAAGTTAAAATAAATACCTATGTTCTGCGTTTATTTTATTTTCCTTTCACAATTTCTACACAATTAAACAACACTGTCAGTGAGAAATGCATCATTGTCTATATTGCTCAGTTAACTATCCGACAGGAAACCACGTTCTTGCTTTAAGTCCATGTTTACTGTGCAATCAGAGGTAAGCCGTTTTGGTGCTGTGACATTCAAGAAATTAAGCGCCAGTCACACGAGGTGCTAAACAAAAACAGTTTCTCAACATTGTCAGTTCGAAACAAGGCACAACATCGGTTGCTTACATCAAGTGGTACAAACAGAACAAAATCAAACCAGAAAACTAGACAAGACCTGTAGATCACAGGCAGAAACCTTGAACCCCTATAACCTTTCAGAGAGGATGATAACCAACACTGTAGTAGATGGGAATACCAATGTTGGCAGACTGTGCTATACTAGTGGCAGTAACAACATTGGGTGCAAAGGGACATTTTAATTGGAGGTTTTAGTGCCCAAATAAGCGGGGTATCATCTCTCATGTTTTAATATGGTATGCTTCCACTTCTTTCTGAAGAGAACAGAGTAGGAAGTCTTCCTTTTCTGTGTAGTCACCACAGATTTTCTGCCATTGCTAAACCCTATATTTTTGCCTACAAGTCCCTAGTATATGGTGCAGAAAGCACCCAGAGCTGGAAGTTAAATGCCACTAGTGGCCTGTAGCACCTATTGTGCTCTTCACTCTAGAGGTAGTACAAACATGGCTTCAGTCCTACAAATGTAGCCTGACTAACTGTAGAAATGGGTAGGCATCTCCCACAATAACCACCGTACTCTGCTTCAAGGCAGACCTCACAGACCTACTACTATAGAGTTTGGGCCCCTGACAGGGTTGTTCCTACATAGCTTCAGGGTATATCACACAAACCCCCACTGTAGAACCTGAGGCCTTGGAAAGAATGACAGATTGTAGAACAGCCTCTTGATTGTTTTGCATGGATCGATCTCCAGGTGAGTCCCAACGCAAACACCAAGGAGGACCAAACACAACTCTTTCTTCTTGTTCGGATCAGTAGGAGGTTCCTTCAACAGCATGGACTAGGAGGTTCTCAAAAACCAACACAGTGCAGATGATGGAATGGATGTTCATCTACATGAAGATCTTCAATTTGAGGTACCTGACAACCAACCACGGTTCTAAAGATCAAAACAAAGTCTGAAGTAGCAGGAAGGCCACGTGTTTAAAATGTTACAAAACCATAAATAAATACATAAATGAGACTATGTGATCCTACTTTGGTGGTGAAGTCAATGTGGCATGACAAGGTGTGTTAATAAATGATAACAAAATGAGTGCTTTTCTGGAGAAAATCTGCGGCAGAGGGCAGCAGTCCACGACCTTTAGGTCGTGGCCATAGTAGCTTAAAGTTACATTCCTGAGCTCTGCCTCTACTAAATAGAAATACCACACAACAAATTAAAAGAGTTGAAGCAACAAGTCGTAGAAGACAACTTTGTCAAAATAATCATTCTAATTGACAGAACAGAGGCTGTTTTAATGTTGGAGCTGAAAAACAAACACTAACCTCGTTGAGGCCCAAGTGAAAGTTACAGAATCCACAAACTACACAGAAGTTAGAGACACTAGTAAACACAGAAAGACAATGAACAACTGCCTCATTTAAATTCTTATTCTAGTGAAAGCCACGTGAGGTACGACATCTGATCAAAGTTTAACAAGGCCGAACCCAGCCCTGTAAGAAAGTGGACCTAACTGTTTTATTGTAGGTAGCTTCAGAAAACATTAGGAATCAAGATGAGGCAGAGAACCATCAGTGCAACAAGAGGGCAAGAAGGAGAAGAATGGGGTGGTTCAAACGTAGCAGGTTGAAGGTAATAAGAGAAGATTTTTATTATCAACTATATGCTTCCAACGTCTTTAGAGAAAGCTAAACGAAACAAGCATTGGCATAACCAATAGGTCTCGCCTATGGGATCTTATAAGTATTTACCATGCAACAGATTATCCTGGGTGATACATCCTCTACTGTTCTTTAACGTGGACGCTTTGGCACCAATAGGTACATTATAACACTGCATTGAGAAGTACTGAAAGTGTTATTCCTATACAACTGGTACTCTGAGCCAAAGCAGGACAGACAGGCAGAAGTAGAGGGTGCTACGGAGATAAAGGCACAAACAGGAAGGGGTAGGAAGAAAAACAGGGGCATAGATAGTCAGAAGGACAGGATTGGAATAACACAGAGGGAGACGGACCCATAGAGAGGAACA
The DNA here is from genome assembly GCF_964263255.1 of Lissotriton vulgaris. Lineage (NCBI taxonomy): Eukaryota > Metazoa > Chordata > Amphibia > Caudata > Salamandridae > Lissotriton > Lissotriton vulgaris. The sequence continues at coordinate 605,461 of NW_028253053.1, forward strand.
AGCAAAAAGAGGTCAGAGGGCAATAGATATAATGAAAAACAGAGATAGGGGCAGAGAGACAAACACATACAGTCAGAGGGACAGGGACCCAGACAGACATGAGTGGAGGAAGATTGAAGGTCACACTCAGCCCCATTTGTTTTCTTGTTCAGCGACTCTTACTGTAAGGATGGCATTCCTTTTAAAGCCTCTAACAAGAGCGTAGGGCATGGGGAAGTTACTGTTTATTGCTTATAGCAAAACATTTACAAGAATAAAACATTCTTAGATCCATCATATGATTTCATAAAAGTGTCAGTAACTCGGTTAGTCGATCTCCACCCTCTCCCCATGCTATTTTACTCCCACCCTTGTCACTTTTGGAGGTCCCATGCATCTTCTATACTTTAACTGCATGATAATGCACACAGGTCTCATGGAAATGTTGGTATTTTTTTAGAGTTTTATATAGCGCAAACTTGACCGAAAGGTATTGGGTATCAGAGCGCCAGTAACGTTACATGAGGCACATTCATTTTTATTAGGCACGGGAGATTAATGTGATTTGCCCACAATCACAGGATGTTTCGTGTCCTTGCGGAGATGTGTTAATTCCTGCTGTAATTCAGCAGGTGGTTACAATGATCAACATTCTGTAAACACGGCTCATTCTGTGAGGCAGAGGCTACTGCAGAGCAGTCTGGATTTGTCAATCGCGCCAAGACACACACAGGAATGAACAGATGAGCGCGCACGTTGACAGACACCACTGGCACAAGCAAGATCCTCCTAGAGATGGGCACACACACAAACGAAGACAGATAATCAGTGTGAAGGTGCGACTCACGGAAACAGGCACACAATAAACAGACAATTCTCTAGACGTGAAAAGGAAACAGGCACATGGAGACACGCACAACACATGGGCAAACAGCTATGTGTAAGTGTGAGTGACAGAGAAATGCCGCTGCAAACGAAAGAGGCTGATGCATTTATCAGGCAGCACTAATGCGAATCTCTGACTCTTTTCTAACATTAGAACCCATGGCTGGTTTGTGGATCTGCACACTGCTCTGAACATACATTAAATGGAAAGCGCTTACAGTCACTGGTACTTTTACTGCACCTGGGTGTTTAATGTCAGCCTGCTTTGACCTTTCCAGACCTAGGGAGATTTTGCTATTTTATAGTGTATTGCATATAGATAGCCTGCTGGTCACATAAAGCTCGTAAAACTGCCCAAGAGCCTGGTTCTCTGTGAGCGGTCTGCACAGGGGGGTCGTGCGCCTGCAGCGCACGTGTACTGCAGTCCTCGTTTATGAATGAATCACTGGGTGGCCGGTAGGACACTTAATATTCATCTCGCATTGAATTGGAATACGATGAGCGCAAGCGAGGAAAACAAGCTGAGGCAGACTGAAATTGCTCATGATGGGCACGGCAGGCTGCGCCTCTCCTGCTTGCAATATAGATTAGTTTTTCAGTCAATTATTTTTTGTTTCTGCCGTCCTCACATTTTTGCCAGCTCTCTTTAATGTCTGCGTCTAGGACTGAAAACAATTGACTTGTTTATTTGTTTCCCCACGCATGGCAGTGAAGAGCTGTCAGCGTGCGGACGGAAACAAGTTTGTCTCTGCGCATTGCTGGGAGGTTATATACCTGCTGGGCTACGCTTGGTGTCTTTGGTTCCGTTGGTAAGACCCAGCAGGGGTGGATGTGCACTGCTACCCCTGCCAGCCACGCCCACCTCCTAGTTCAGCAACTCCCCTTAATGAGTGGTCGCTGCTGAAGCCTCCTAACACTTTGAACCTGGAGCTGACGCTCTAAGCAGTGACCTAGGGACAGTGCCATTGGCAGCCTGCTGCCAGCAGCACAGAGCTCTCTTACTGTCCTGAGCCTTGGCAGGAATCCCTAAGCTTTCAGGCGCCTGCAGCCCTCTTGCTGCTCCTCCACACAGTGCGCTGAGGGCAAACAGGATCTCCGAAGTTGTTGGAGTGAATAACTCAGCGAGGCCAGCCGATTCCCCCTCTCCAATGAGGGAAGCCGTGATGCAACTGTTCGGCGGCTGCTGCATGCAAGTCGCCTTGCTGTGGGGGTCTGGCTCCTGTAGCACGGCATGGAGGGTCTGCCGCGGGAGGATTGAGGAGGGGAGCCACGGGACCCGCTGCCATGGATGAGTCCAGCACCCTGAGGAGACGGGGGCTGCAGGTAAGGGCCACCCGTCACTGCATGTTACCTACCGGCTTCGAGTGCCACCACTAGGCGCTTGCGAAGGTACTACATCCCTTGAGTGAAAATGCAAAATTCACTGTGCTGTTCGTGTTCTACCGGTATGCCTTATCCGTAATGGTGGCATTTGGAGTAGAAGTGCACGCTGTGCTTAAAGAGCCATGACGAGGGAGGACGACGAGGGGGGAAAGCCGCTGCTCGACCGCCATCGGTTTACAATTAACACAGCTGTGAGACGCAGGCGTGATAATTGGAAATAGATGGGGCTGATGCTCACTCTCGCAAGCCATAGGCCGTGGGCTGATACAAAGGTGTTTTTTTTTTTAGTAAGACGCACCCAATGCCCAAAAGCGTGTGAGCACCACATGCACGAGCTTCAAGAAAAGCTGTAGCAATTCCAAGAGGCCCTTCTCCTAGAGCAGCGCATGCACGCTGCGCTAGGCTCGACCTAAAAAGGACACAAAGTTTAATTACAATAAAAAAACAAGCATCTGCAATGCAACAGGTCTCGCATTAGTTAGAGAATTTGGCATGGTTTATATTTAGCTGGATATGTTTGCTGGTTTGTGTACTGTGTGCGTTAGGGAATGGCAGGTTTGTTTGTATCTGTGGAGTAAGAATGTATTATAGTGTTCCCATGCCATGTTTACATTGCCAGTGAGACGATCAGTAGACACATACACAGAGAAACATACAGAGAGACACATGCACCGATACACACAGAGACAGACATGCACATAGAAACATACACACAGACGCACAGTCAGGCACACAGAGACTGACACACGTATAGAGACGCACACACAGAAAGACACACAGAAACAAAGATGCACACATAGAGAGGAGACGTACTTAGAGACAAATGCACATATAGAAACGCACACACAGATAGAGACGCTCACACAGAAAAATACATGCAGATAGAGACTCGCACAACGAGACAGATATGTGCACCAAGAGACAGAAACACGCACAGAGATGCACACAAAGACACAGAAACGCGCACAGCAAAAAACACACGCAGACAGATATGCACACAAGACAGAGACATGCACACAGACACACAGAGACAGACACGCACACACAGACTGATACACACAGAGATACACAGATACAGACAGATAGTTTGATAGCTTAATGGGCTAAGGCATCCGCTACAGGGGCTTGTGCTTAACCTTACGTTTACAGTTGTTTTTAACTGTATCCCCACCCCTTACTGACCTTGCTCCCACAGGTGCGGATATGATTGAAACTTTTCTTACCCAGATAACTCAAACTTCAGTTAAAATCTCGGCGGAAATGGTAATCACTGGTTATGAATACTCTATGGCCCCCGAAAGAACAAGATATTTGCAAGCTTTTCTGTTTATTGCTATGGCCATGATCAGACTTTGCATTACATTGCTCTGGATAAATCCTGAACCTCCTACTTTTTGTCATTGGAAGGCCAGGATGTTGGCCTGGTTCAAACTAGAGACTTCTGTTCAGGCGTTCAGAGGAAAGAAAAGACGTTTAACTGCTTCTAAGAACTGGACACCATTTGCAAAGTGGTTGGCAAATTAATAATGTCCTTTAATTACTATTGCATAATTTTTTATGTATAAATTATGTAAGATTTATGTTTGTTTGTTTAACCTGTCTCCCACCACCACGGGATAAAACAAAAAAATCAATAAATAAAAAAAAGAACCTCTGTCTCCCAATATAAAACATTTACCCTGGTTCTCTGTGAGTAGGGTTCCCCTGTAATCAAGAGTGCCTCTTTAAACAAGCATGAAATCTATACCGGAGAGATTACATTTGAAAAGTGCATCTGCAGACATTAAACACTCAATCGCTTACCCACCCACCCTCGGGCACAAGCACCTTGGGACAAGATTAAGGCGAGGCCCAGCCCATGCTGGGGTTAGGTGCACTCGGCATTCGAATCTGGACAAAGTACTACCGCCCTCACTCACATTACACTGCTCCTGCCTGCAGACAACAGTGTTACAGGATACTTTCCTGCCTAACCTTTAAACTCTTTGAGCATTCAGCTAGGGTTTTTTTTTCTAGCAAGAATTTAAATTCAGTCAATACACTAACCTCTTTTTCTCTCGAACATCCATGCCGAATAATTCGTTGGTTAAGTTTGTTTGGTTTAACTGGAAATCCCTCCGAGTTAACAAAAGTTTGTGCACATATTTGTATCACTAATATTAAGGGCATGCACAGTTTTAACTTGCGTGCAATTCTAGAGAGGTCCGGAAACATTTACCTTTGTAATGAGAAATGCTTCCTAACGGAGGACAGCGAGGGCGCATTCCAGCAGAGCAGCCGTGAAATGAATCCCCCCCCAAAAAAAGTGCCCGCTGTAATTGAAGACATATGGGCTTTGGTGCTCGTAACAGACACCAATAGGCCATAGGCAGAGCTACTCGACCGCCTATGTCCTATTGCGTGTTCTGTTAAACAGCACGCATGCAAAGCCCAATCAAAATGGACCTAGGAAATAACACGCACGAGCTGTGTGGAATTTCCAGGTCCATTTTTGAAACCCTACCAAAAGGGCTTTTCGCTACGCTTCGCTTGCGAGCCCTAATAAGAAGTGAGGAGGAGTCTTATTTATATTTTGGATGGCAAAGGAAAGAAAACTACAGAATGAAGTCCTCGCATTTACATCATCTCTTCAGTCATGTGGCAAAAAAAAAAAACATGAATAAGAGATGCCCTTTAATAAACTCAACTTTGTTCACAACGTGCTAATATGTTTAGTTGCGTACCTTTAAAAGGGCCTTAGTCACAGTAGTGACAGACAGGAGAAACAGTTTTTTCTTTCTGCTTAATTACTCACCTACCAATAAGTGTGATTTAAGGACTCATTATTTTGAGAAAAATACTGTCTGCAAGAACAAAGCTCTGTTCTTGCTCTTATTCAGGACTATGTGCAAGTCCACCTGGTCTTACTATTTTATATGCTCAGAGTTCCTCTGGAATATAGAAATCGAATTGATTTGGGAACTACTGAATAATTTGGCAAAGCTTTCAAAGAATAGTATTCCGAGGTGGCATAATCAAGAATGCATTGTTCTCTCTTAAAAGTCATGCATACCCAACTAACTATGATTTATTGTACAGGCTGCTCACAGATGAAGATGGACACCCTTGAAGGTAACATTTCGGGTATGGTCCTCATCAAATTTTAATAAAATGTACCAATTAAAGATATCCCGGAAGGCAACACTGATCAGTTACCACCAAGTTAATTATCTGTATAAATCCTGTGCACCCAAGTGTTTCAAACACCTTGTTTGGGACGGGGCACCTTAGAGCCTGATGCTGAAGAGAGAGGCAATGAAGTGGGCTCTACTGATGAGAGTAGCCCAAGGAAAACAATACTTTAAATGTTTTTTTCAAAATTACGGAGTTGATGTGACTCAAATGGATTTCTAGATTCGAGGGAAATGCCAAATATGGTAAATCTAAAAAATAAATGACAATCTAGGAAGGAGTATTCATAAAAGTAACAAATGAACATCTTTTTGGCCGACTAAAACATTTTTCTTCATTTAAGTAATTCATTCATTCTAATAATTGAAAATAAAATGGGTGGGCACCTTTCTACTGTGCTAAGTTATTACATGCCAAAAGTGTTCAGAGATCTCCACATCTGTCTTGTCTATTGCTAACTTTTAATTTGGGTATTAACGGAGACATAATAATGTTAATTTAATAGCAATATTGCGGGAAGCCTCATGCAATCATCATCAACTATAAAATAAGCACATACACATAATTAAAAAGCATTTTTATCTTGCTTGTCTGTAAAACAATGCATCCAAACAACAATATTCTAGTAATCTAGTGGATTACTGTCCACATGTATGCTTCCAAACTGGATTATTGGTTCATCCACTCACTTTACAAAATATTTATGAAACTTTAACTTACCTCAATGTCTTGCAGACTGAACTCATTTTGATCTTTGAAATTTGCAGCTCCCACACTCAGCTCCATCAGCATTTTTGCGATTTCCGGTTTTATTGCTGCTGTGAGCCGACTCGCTGCTTCCATGACATGTTCCTGCACGTCTTTCAGTTGCATAGCTGCCTTAGAATAGTGAGAGTTTCGAAAAACGCCGCTGAAAAGGTCTGTAAGGAAAGTGCTTGCACGACAAAAAACATTGAGTGCATCCAGATACTTGGAGATCCCCTGCTGGATGTCTGCGATCGGAGTTGTGTGAGGGGCGGGGAGGTTGCAGCTGCCTGCAGCAACTGTGGAGGACAAAGGGGGCGCTGTGGTCGTCGACGCCAGTGGTGCGCTAAGGGTCCTGCTTAGCTCGGGCATTTGAAACTGCTGGTGCTGCTGCCCTTTCTGCTTGGACCCGCCAAGCAAAAAGCGCCGCTTGTAGTCCATTTTACTTTCCTGGGCACTGCAGCAATACATAGGTGTCAGGTGGACGGCCAAACGTACAGGCTAACAATCGTCTGACAAGCTCCTTTTGCAGATTTGTGTTTACGTATCACAGCGAAGGACTGGGTGCACAGGTTTTGAAAAAGGCATTTCCACGAGGCAGACGACTCTATAATCCGTATCAGCAGAGAAAGGCAGCGACTTAGCTGACCTGGTGTTCTTGTGTTTAGTGCAGCCCTGCTGCAGTTCGCAGCTTGTGTTTAAAAAGGAAGCTTCGTATGCTGCAGATATATTCGTTGCAACGCAGTTTTTATACCATGTGGTGTTTGTGGAGGACTCTGTAGTGGAATAAACATATGTTTTTCTCTGCTGCCCAACCACCGACACCAGTAGCTTAAAATCTTTTCACACGGACATCAAAATATATAGATATATAGATA